>NC_091148.1:32506622-33142774 GCF_041381155.1 Argopecten irradians
AAAAATACAAAATGTACTGATATTTAGATTTAAATGCTTCAGAATTTAGCAAAATTGTGTTAAAAAGCATCAATCTGTGAACATTACCAGAATCCCTAGGATTTGCCCAGATGATATATCACACAATACATAGACATACAGCTTCATGATATGTCATTTGATTTCCTTTCTTTAATGTTTATTTAAAACAAAAATATTTTTTTTAAATCTAGACATGCCATGCTTATTTCACTAATGAAGCCAGAAATTTTGAGAGATGCTTGAAGCTTGTGCACATTTTCTAATAAGCTTTAACCAATGGAAGCTCAGATACAAACAGGAGTTTAATAAGTGTAGGGGGAATCAATGTGTACTGGAAGAGCGATTTCAAAATGCTTAAAATCATCCAACATAAATGGCAAATCAATCAATCAAATTAAAGCAAAACTGCAAAAACTTAAAGATGCAAAAAGTGAAAATAAAACCATGCAAGCTAATATTAAAAACAATATTTAAGAATGATAGGCAAAAGGGCTTCATTACAACATATAGAAAAGAGGAAATTGTATCCCCTCTTTTTGTACAGGAGAGTTATCTGCCCTTGTGAGCAGGTTTTCATTGCAACATTTTCGGGAAAACAAAGATGAAACAATAAGTACATGCTCACAAAAGCAGATAATTTTAGAACTATTAAATGAAGAACAGAATACCAGAAAGAGGAAAATAAAGATTTACAAAACATAGAGAAAATGTGTATTCCATAGGGTTGAAACGTTTATACCAACATTCAGGAGAAGGAATAGAAGGCACCATTTTGGGGGATGGGGAGACCTTTGATGGGATGTGACCAGGGTAGGTACACAAACTGAAAATATCCTAACATAGGAGTTTTTATTTTTATGTGAAGAAGACAAAAAGGAACAGTTTTCAGACAGGTACAGTTGTGTTGGAGAGATTTCTGAAATAAAGTAGGTAGAAACTCAAAGGGATTCAGAAACGTAACCAGAACCAAAATCTACAGACAAAACTAGACAAACTACAGCGATCACTAGCATGTTAGATCACGACACAGAATCAGGTAGGAACGGCAACAGGTACACGAAACTTGGCGGATAATACTGTTAAATTATTAAATTAACATCTATCAAATAAACATTAAGAATTTTGTATATGTAAAGATAACGTATGTTAAACTGTTCCAATAGAACTGTATGGTTTAAGATCAAAATTTTGGTAAGTTGAATTTTAGACAGATACTTCAATCATTTTCAATGGCATTCCCCCATTCTTCTCCTATCCTCTTTAGAAAATTAAACTTACATATCTGAATTGATTTTTTGAAAAGTTTCATTTAACATGCTTAATTGAATATCTCTAAAATCGATATTCATATCCATCACTAATTGAATCTTTTTCAAATGGCAACATGGATTCTTTAACAATTTTGAAAATCTTGAGATTCTAATATCTGTTTATTACAATAGAAAATGGTTGAATCTGTCAATAGGATTCCAAACATGATTTGTGAGTATCTAACCAGATCGAGCAAGCTAAACTTACAAGATCCCGAGTGACCAGGACTAATAGTGAAAGCTTGAGCAGAGAGATCCTCTTGTGAGCTATTTGAGTGCAAACCTTCATCAGACCCAGATTGGATGTTTGTTTTGGCTACGTGCATGGACTTGGGTCTTGGTTTGTTTGTTGATTTTTCCCGGCGAGGAGCCGGACGGTTGTATTCGTCTCCTTCTTCCTGTTCTTGCCGTTTCTTTTCCTGATACTGACGGAAGATCAACTCTCGCCTTGCTTTGTCCTCTTGTTTCTTTCTCTCAGCTTCCTCCTGTTTTAATCTACAAAAACACATGATATTTTAGTACACGTATCTACTCATTCTCTACTGTTCTGATTCAACCACACTGTACATCAATTCTAAGTGATGTAAGTTACCTCCTAACATTTCTCAAATTTCAGGTTGGAAAGTGTGGTTTATATAATGATACACAACCAGTGAATATTTTATTGTGACCTTTCGATGACTAGTATGATGTGTCACCTTCATCAGACAATTGACCAGAAAAGGTGTAAAAAGTGTTAAGGTTGTCTTCAAATTACACATCGTACTAGTCATCAAAACTTTTCTCAGATATTAAGACTAAAATCTCTTAAAAAAAGTTTCTTCACGACAACCACCAACTGAACCACCAACCTGAGCATGGATACAAACCTCTCCTGTTCTTTTTTACGAGCCATTTCCATCTCTTTGTACGATCGTTTGCGTTCTTGGTCCTCTTTACGTTTGATCTGCATCTGAATAAGTTTTTCTTTCTTCCTCAACATTTCATCATCAGTAATCTGGGGGGAAAAAAATATTGATAATTACATCACATAAAATCCTTATAATTGTACACAGTGGAAAATATATTTAATGTTTGGAAAAACATAACAGATTGGCTTTAAGATGCAAATATATAACTTTATTAAGTTGTACATGAAGTTTAACTTTGACCATTCTAAAAGAACTTCATTCATCGTAAAAACTTGTGTAATTTGCGCACTTTTTCTATCCAAAAACAAAATTTGATGTAGGAAGTGCACAATCAGTAAATTACATTAATAAACCCACGTTCTCCATTAAGATAATCACCATCGCTCTCCTGTAGCTAATTAGTGTAAATGTCTGACAAAACTACCAATACTTAATGTAGACTTAAAATTCACAATATTTAAATACTGACCTGATCTTGAGAATCTTTTTCAGGTTCAATTTCAAATCCTATTGGAGGCTCTGCTGGAACCACTGGCTGGGCATACACTGACATGTCTATGCCTGGCTGATGTGTTTTCTGGGTCTCTGAGGCTGGTGGAATGTCCCATTTGGCACGCTGAGGCGACACTGAACTACGATCACGAGTTTGGCCAGTAGGTGGAGCTAAAGAGGCCTGACTAGAAGGTACACTGTCCTGATTTGCTTGCGAATGTTGCTGATCCTTTCGACTACGCTCCTTTCCTAGCGTGGGTTTGGTTCTCTTTGGAGATCCGTCCCCAAATGACACAAAGAACCCACCGTTTTGTCCTACAGAGTTTACACTACCACTATCATCTGACCGATCGTCTTGGGCTTTCATTTCGCCCACACGATCCTGATGATCTAAATGTTGTGATGTTTCTGTTTTGACCACATTACGATCACCAGACACTGTAGTAATGTCCTGTGAGGCCGTACCATCACCTACAGCTGTATTGTTTGACGACGGAATGTTAGCAGCAGAAGTCGGGTTATATGGCTGAGCCCCGACGTGACTAGGCATACTGTTAGCGTTACTTGTGTACCCCGGATAGGAGGGGACAATGTAGGTTGAGGCTATAGGCGGTGGAGGCTGGAACTGCTGCATCCCCATACCATAGTGTGGCGAGGATACACTGGGAACTCCAAACTGTGACCCCGGCGGCATGTGTTGGGGGTACTGCTGGGGGAAGGCCGGGGAGGGGGGATACCCGTGAGGTGGGGTAGGGGGGAACTGTTGTGGGGGGTAGGGAGGAGCAGGCTGGGTAGGGTACCCAGAGTAAATCACAGGAGCTTGAGGCATGTTGACATACTGGTTCTGACAGGTGTAGACCCCCATCGGCAGGCCTCCAGGCTGGTGCTGCTGGTAGCCAGGTATCTGTTGTAGAGACGTGGGATGCTGGGTGTAGTCACTCTCCTTACTGAGTCGCTCTGGTGTAGGTACACCATGATGTTGTAAAGATGCCGGGTGTTGGGTAATTCTTCTCTCACTCATACCTCCATCAACATCAGGCTTTGCCGTTTGTCCAGGCTGGTGTCTGGTAGGTGTGGCAGTTCGCTCAGTCGGCTCACGATGAGGAGACGCTGACGACCGTTCACGCGTTCGTTCATGTACAGGCCCAGATGATGCGGCATTCATTTTCATGGATTTGAGCTGATCCTGTTGTAGATTTAGACGACTGATTTCTCCCTGAAGGTCTACAAGGCTTTGATTTAATTTGTCCAGAGATCGATTATATTGTTTAGGATCCTCTTGTTTTTTATCTTGTGGATGTCTTTGATCCGACGGTCGTGGGGGACTTTCTGAAACTTCACCACGCCGGGGAGGACTTTCAGAAACCATCATCCTTTGAGAAGGACTCTCTGAGACGATCATCCTCTGTGGAGGACTCTCTGAGACTATCCTCCTCTGTGGAGGACTCTCGGAGACGATCATCCTCTGTGGAGGACTCTCTGAGACGATCATTCTCTGTGGAGGGCTCTCAGAGGCGATCATCCTCTGTGGAGGACTTCCAGATATTCTCTCGTCTGAGAGAGACATCCTGTGATGTGGACTTGGTACTGATATCCGTCTCGACTGATTATCTCTCACATGCTCATTCTCCATTTCTGATGACGATGGAATCAGAACATCATCCTCCCTGAACCATTTTTTCCTCACATTTTCTATTGTCTGTTGAATTCCTTCACGGGAAAATGGCCGCTGTTGGCCACGCTCACTTGGTACATCACCTTGACCCTGGCGATCAGACTGTACCATTCTGGATCCAGGAATGTCACGATCAAGCGATCTAGTTTCACGGTCTAGTGACCTAGGTCGGCTACTGTCCAGAGCTGAACTGAAGGCTGACCTTGGGAGGGTCTGACTACTATAGTTCCCCACAGTCTCTGCCTCGGGAATCCTACCATTCACAACATCCTCTGGCCTATCAGTATTGGGCTTTTGAATTACTTGTAGGAAAGCTGTTTTTCCCATCCTCTGACGTAGTTTCTGATGCTGAGCTTCCATACGGTGTTTCTTTCTCTCAATCATTTTACGTTTTTCTTCCAGTTTCAGACGTATCTGAAGCATGTCTGTCCCTCCCGCTTCTCCTGTTTCCCCGTTTTCAACGTTTCCTGAATCAGGTGTGACAGGAACAGGCTCGGGTTGTTGCTGTGTTGTCTGCTGCCAAGTTCTCTGATTAGGCAGAGCAGCGAACGTTGTCTTTTTCTCTGGCCTTGCTCTGTCTGACCTCTGAGATTGTAGTGAAGATTTCCGTGTCTGAACAGGATCCTGACCTTTTATCATATATACGAATCCGGAATTATCCGTCTGAACGACATTTTGCTTCATACGTTTTATCTCAGCAAAGCTTGTTGTGTTACTCAGTTTCTGATCCCCAACTGGGGGTGTATGAGTTTTTATCACAAAAGGTTTGTTTTGCATACTGAATTTATCTGTTCCAGAAGAAGATTTTGTCAATGAAGAAATTTTCCTAGAACCACGAGAATCTGATGATTCCCTATCCTTATGATCACAATGAATTTTGTGCGATTCGTGGTCAGAATAATCACCAGAACTTCGACTGCTTGCTATGCTTCCTTCCCGCGATCCCCATCGCTGGAGAACTGAGTTAGTATTGCTGTCACTGACCACAGGTATACCAGCCGCACGAGCCATCTCCGGCGTATACGTCTGATCCGAGATCGTGTAGCTAGTTTTCACGAACTCTGACCTAGAATCTGAATGCGGCTGTTCAGACAGTCGTCCTGACTGAGACAGATCTGTTTGAACCGTGAAGGCGGCGTAATTCTGTTGCTGTTGGGCTGACGTTGGAACACGGGGTGATTCGCCTATATCAGAAATCTGTCCTTCAGATAGAGGCGTGACAACATCTCGTAGAGAACTATCACTACTGTCACTTACAAAGCTGGACATGAGACTACTCCTGGTGCTGTTACCTTTGGGAGGTGTGGTAGGTTTCCTCCTTTCTCTATCCCCCCTCTCCATCTCCTTGCTGTGCTGATTGGATTTCTCTTTCGCCGGCCGTAACTTTGCTGGAAGTAGCGGTTCCAAACGATTCTGGGAACCTATTTGATCTACTCCGCTACTTGACCGAGATACATCACCAAATTTACCAAGATCATTATTGTCAATTGTATTGTCATGGGATGTTCGGAGCGTCGTGGCTCCAGACGTCACACTCTGAAGTTCCATGTAGTCTGGGTGATCTGGATTACGTAAGTTAGAAGCCTCTGAAGACGTGTCGTGTGAGTGAGACAGGGTAGGGGGTGGAGTGTTACTCTCACTCAAGCTACCCAGGTCCACACTGAGGCGGTCGTCAGAGAAACTGTCGTTGAGATCACTGTCTATACTGACGTTCGCCAGGAGACTGTTGGTTCCTGTACTCTGCTGGCTCTGACGGTGAGGGTCACTGGGAAAGATAACAAGAAAGAATTATCAAAACAATGACCAGGAACTAAATGGGTCATTTAGTATAAGATTACACTTTGAATATTTCTTTTCAATGATGAAGTAACTCATTTTAATTTCACATCTTTCCATTTATTATTTATCCTGACAAGAACTTGTCATGTTAATATCGAAATCATTTTTTGAATAATCTATAAAATATGTTTTTTGCTAAGGTTTTTTCATAGCAATCAATCCATATATAGTATTCCACATCTACATATAATCACATTATCTCTCTGATAATTACCTATCCTGTTGATTATATTCCACATCTACATATAATCACATTATCTCTCTGATAATTACCTATCCTGTTGATTATATTCCACACCTACATATAATCACATTATCTCTCTGATAATTACCTATCCTGTTGATTATATTCCACACCTACATATAATCACACTATCTCTCTGATAATTACCTATCCTGTTGATTATATTCCACATCTACATATAATCACATTATCTCTCTGATAATTACCTATCCTGTTGATTATATTCCACATCTACATATAATCACATTATCTCTCTGATAATTACCTATCCTGTTGATTATATTCCACACCTACATATAATCACATTATCTCTCTGATAATTACCTATCCTGTTGATTATATTCCACATCTACATATAATCACATTATCTCTCTGATAATTACCTATCCTGTTGATTATATTCCACACTACATATAATCACATTATCTCTCTGATAATTACCTATCCTGTTGATTATATTCCAAATCTACATATAATCACATTATCTCTCTGATAATTACCTATCCTGTTGATTATATTCCACATCTACATATAATCACATTATCTCTCTGATAATTACCTATCCTGTTGATTATATTCCACACCTACATATAATCACATTATCTCTCTGATAATTACCTATCCTGTTGATTATATTCCACACCTACATATAATCACATTATCTCTCTGATAATTACCTATCCTGTTGATTATATTCCACACCTACATATAATCACATTATCTCTCTCTGATAATTACCTATCCTGTTGATTATATTCCACACCTACATATAATCACATTATCTCTCTGATAATTACCTATCCTGTTGATTATATTCCACACCTACATATAATCGCACTATCTCTCTGATAATTACCTATCCTGTTGATTATATTCCACATCTTCATATAATCACATTATCTCTCTGATAATTACCTATCCTGTTGATTATATTCCATACCTACATATAATCACATTATCTCTCTGATAATTACCTATCCTGTTGATTATATTCCACACCTACATATAATCACATTATCTCTCTGATAATTACCTATCCTGTTGATTATATTCCACACCTACATATAATCACATTATCTCTCTGATAATTACCTATCCTGTTGATTATATTCCACACCTACATATAATCACATTATCTCTCTGATAATTACCTATCCTGTTGATTATATTCCACACCTACATATAATCACATTATCTCTCTGATAATTACCTATCCTGTTGATTATATTCCACATCTACATATAATCACATTATCTCTCTGATAATTACCTATCCTGTTGATTATATTCCACATCTACATATAATCACATTATCTCTCTGATAATTACCTATCCTGTTGATTATATTCCACCTACATATAATCACATTATCTCTCTGATAATTACCTATCCTGTTGATTATATTCCACATCTACATATAATCACATTATCTCTCTGATAATTACCTATCCTGTTGATTATATTCCACACCTACATATAATCACATTATCTCTCTGATAATTACCTATCCTGTTGATTATATTCCACACCTACATATAATCACATTATCTCTCTGATAATTACCTATCCTGTTGATTATATTCCACACCTACATATAATCAACATTATCTCTCTGATAATTACCTATCCTGTTGATTATATTCCACATCTACATATATAATCACATTATCTCTCTGATAATTACCTATCCTGTTGATTATATTCCACATCTACATATAATCACATTATCTCTCTGATAATTACCTATCCTGTTGATTATATTCCACATCTACATATAATCACATTATCTCTCTGATAATTACCTATCCTGTTGATTATATTCCACACCTACATATAATCACATTATCTCTCTGATAATTACCTATCCTGTTGATTATATTCCACATCTACATATAATCACATTATCTCTCTGATAATTACCTATCCTGTTGATTATATTCCACACCTACATATAATCACATTATCTCTCTGATAATTACCTATCCTGTTGATTATATTCCACACCTACATATAATCACATTATCTCTCTGATAATTACCTATCCTGTTGATTATATATTCCACATCTACATATAATCACATTATCTCTCTGATAATTACCTATCCTGTTGATTATATTCCACACCTACATATAATCACATTATCTCTCTGATAATTACCTATCCTGTTGATTATATTCCACATCTACATATAATCACATTATCTCTCTGATAATTACCTATCCTGTTGATTATATTCCACATCTACATATAATCACATTATCTCTCTGATAATTACCTATCCTGTTGATTATATTCCACATCTACATATAATCACATTATCTCTCTGATAATTACCTATCCTGTTGATTATATTCCACATTCCTACTGTTGATTATATTCCACATCACATTATCTCTCTGATAATTACCTATCCTGTTGATTATATTCCACACCTACATATAATCACATTATCTCTCTGATAATTACCTATCCTGTTGATTATATTCCACATCTACATATAATCACATTATCTCTCTGATAATTACCTATCCTGTTGGTTATATTCCACACCTACATATAATCACATTATCTCTCTGATAATTACCTATCCTGTTGATTATATTCCACACCTACATATAATCACATTATCTCTCTGATAATTACCTATCCTGTTGATTATATTCCACATCTACATATAATCACATTATCTCTCTGATAATTACCTATCCTGTTGATTATATTCCACATCTACATATAATCACATTATCTCTCTGATAATTACCTATCCTGTTGATTATATTCCACACCTACATATAATCACACATTATCTCTCTGATAATTACCTATCCTGTTGATTATATTCCACACCTACATATAATCACATTATCTCTCTGATAATTACCTATCCTGTTGATTATATTCCACATCTACATATAATCACATATTATCTCTCTGATAATTACCTATCCTGTTGATTATATTCCACACCTACATATAATCACATTATCTCTCTGATAATTACCTATCCTGTTGATTATATTCCACATCTACATATAATCACATTATCTCTCTGATAATTACCTATCCTGTTGATTATATTCCACATCTACATATAATCACATTATCTCTCTGATAATTACCTATCCTGTTGATTTATATTCCACCTACATATAATCACATTATCTCTCTGATAATTACCTATCCTGTTGATTATATTCCACACCTACATATAATCACATTATCTCTCTGATAATTACCTATCCTGTTGATTATATTCCACATCTACATATAATCACATTATCTCTCTGATAATTACCTATCCTGTTGATTATATTCCACATCTACATATAATCACATTATCTCTCTGATAATTACCTATCCTGTTGATTATATTCCACATCTACATATAATCACATTATCTCTCTGATAATTACCTATCCTGTTGATTTATATTCCACACCTACATATAATCACATTATCTCTCTGATAATTACCTATCCTGTTGTTGATACATATATATTCTGTATTACATCCATTCCTACATATAATCACATTATCTCTCTGATAATTACCTATCCTGTTGTTATATTCCACACCTACATATAATCACATTATCTCTCTGATAATTACCTATCCTGTTGATTATATTCCACATCTACATATAATCACATTATCTCTCTGATAATTACCTATCCTGTTGATTATATTCCACTTCTACATATAATCACATTATCTCTCTGATAATTACCTATCCTGTTGATTATATTCCACATCTACATATAATCCATTATCTCTCTGATAATTACCTATCCTGTTGATTATATTCCACATCTACATATAATCACATTATCTTCTCTGATAATTACCTATCCTGTTGATTATATTCCACATCTATATATAATCACATTATCTCTCTGATAATTACCTATCCTGTTGATTATATTCCACATCTACATATAACCACATTATCTTTCTGATAATTACCTATCCTGTTGATTATATTCCACATCTATATATAATCACATTATCTCTCTGATAATTACCTATCCTGTTGATTATATTCCACATCTACATATAACCACATTATCTTTCTGATAATTACCTATCCTGTTGATTATATTCCACATCTACATATAATCACATTATCTCTCTGATAATTACCTATCTGTTGATTATATTCCACATCTACATATAATCACATTATCTCTCTGATAATTACCTATCCTGTTGTTTATATTCCACATCTACATATAATCACATTATCTCTCTGATAATTACCTATCCTGTTGATTATATTCCACACCTACATATAATCACATTATCTCTCTGATAATTACCTATCCTGTTGATTATATTCCACACCTACATATAATCACATTATCTCTCTGATAATTACCTATCCTGTTGATTATATTCCACACCTACATATAATCACATTATCTCTCTGATAATTACCTGAATCCTGTTGATTTATATTCCACGCCTACATATAATCACATTATCTCTCTGATAATTTACTATCACTGTTGATTATCCTGTTGATTAATTCCACACCTACATATAATCACATTATCTCTCTGATAATTACCTATCCTGTTGATTATATTCCACACCTACATATAATCACATTATCTCTCTGATAATTACCTATCCTGTTGATTATCTTGCCAGGCGATCACTGACTGACGGATGTTATTTCTGTCGTCCTGGCCACTGAGTGACTGTGAACGCCGCACTGGTTTTTTCTCCTGTTTCGTCTCATCATCTATCAAATGTAAACAAACCGTGATGAAATCAAAACTTCCCATCATATTGGTTTGGTTTTTGTGTCCGTTTTACTGGAGGAAACCACTTTTAATGAACCAGCTAAGATATATTCTATAGTCAGTTAAATTGATAATTTCATATTCGTTAAGCACACATGGTCTCAGCTTGAAATTTTTCATGCACTACAGATAGTAACTACATTATAGAAACATCTGACTGTGATGTATAATAACATAACACCAGAAGGTGTATATTATTATACTGGAATGACATCATTTTTCTATCTCAAATTGACTGAATGTAGACACCTACCATGTGTGACGTCCGTTTCTATTGGTCCACTGCCATAGTGAGGCTGTTGTTGTAGCCGTTTGTGGAGTAAAGGTTGACGGGGAGGGACGGCCGCCCCGGGCCCCGGGGTCATACTGATGTCGTCCGACGACGGAGACTTCTGGAAACTCTGCTTGGTGACATTACTGATGGGAAGGTTACCTATACCTGCACTGCTCAACAGTTTGGCTGTAGAAGGTCTCGGGCCTATCATAGATATCAGAATTTATCACGTTACCTGGTATACTTTTATACATAATGTTTTCTTTATTATTTTTTCAAAAGTAACTTCAATAATGTGAAAAATATAACATTATATAATACACATTTTTTACAATGTATTTACTATTTTCTGTATCATAAAGAATGTTTAGATCAATCAGTACGTGAGTTTGAGATAGCGATATCACAAAAAATACTTAAAATATGATGTCATTAAAAGATGGGACTAACTGACAGTAAGTTGTAGTTTACCCATGTCATGTTTGCTATCTCCTGCCATATTATACTTATATTACTATAATACTGACCTTCCCCTTTGAGTGAGTCCCCCGGACAGTTAGCAACACAGTCCAGTGCCTGAACCTCAAACCAGTAAAACAGCTCTGCTAACATCACGTACAGGTTCTGTCGCAGATGATCACTCGTGTACAGGAAGTCTTCGTACGTCAGCAGGAAACATCGCCCCGGCACATAATTATCACAGAAATTCTTCACTAGTTGTAAGTTATACAACGAGTCAGCAATCCCGACACTGGACTTTAGACATATATCTGTGAAATAGAATGACATACAGTTACACTAATACAATACAGGCAAAGCAGTTCTGTGGTTAAGTGTAGAATCAGGTTCTATCAAATGACATCATTTACAATGCTAATTTATCTCTTGATCTGCCTGTTATCCAGTGACTTTGCCCGTGTAATGTATGTAATGCAATACGACACTAGTGTAATAATAACTTGTAATCAATTTGATGGCAGTTGGACAATAGAAAACTGATGAGTGTAAGAATGGGTAGATTACTTACCATCAAATTTGAGGGCAGTTGGACAGTAGAAACTGATGAGTGTAAGAATGGGTAGATTACTTACCATCAAATTTGAGGGCAGTTGGACAGTAGAAGCTGATGAGTGTAGCTATGGGTAGATTACTTACCATCAAATTTGAGAGCAGTTGGACAGTAGAAGCTGATGAGTGTAGCTATGTGTAGATTACTTACCATCAAATTTGAGGGCAGTCAGACAGTAGAAGCTGATGAGTGTAGCTATGTGTAGATTACTTACCATCAAATTTGAGGGCAGTTGGACAGTAGAAGCTGATGAGTGTAAGAATGGGTAGATTACTTACCATCAAATTTGAGGGCAGTTGGACAGTAAAAATTGATGAGTGTAGCTATGGGTAGATTACTTACCATCAAATTTGAGGGCAGTTGGACAGTAGAAGCTGATGAGTGTAGCTATGGGTAGATTACTTACCATCAAATTTGAGGGCAGTTGGACAGTAGAAGCTGATGAGTGTAGATATGTGTAGATTACTTACCATCAAATTTGAGGGCAGTTGGACAGTAGAAGCTGATGAGTGTAGATATGTGTAGATTACTTACCATCAAATTTGAGGGCAGTTGGACAGTAGAAGCTGATGAGTGTAGCTATGTGTAGATTACTTTAGAGCATCAAATTTGAGGAGCAGCTTGTGTAGATTACTTACACATTTGAGGGCAGTCAGACAGTAGAAGCTGATGAGTGTAGCTATGTGTAGATTACTTACCATCAAATTTGAGAGCAGTTGGAGGGCAGTTGATTACTTACCATCAATTGACAGTAGACAGTAAGCTGATGAGTGTAGCTATGTAGATTACTTACCATCAAATTTGAGGGCAGTTGGCAGTAGAAGCTGATGAGTGCAGCAGCAGGCTGGTCACTATGCACGATAGGTATACTTTCCGTCCACTACCTTATCAGCTTGTAATTAACCATCTAAATTTTTAAGAAGGACATTCCCAGCCTTTCACAAATAATATATTCCGTTGTCTCGACCATGTGGTTTAACCACATGTGGTAGTGTTTACATGCAGCTATGGGTAGATTACTTACCATCAAATTTGAGGGCTGTTGGACAATAGAAGCTGATGAGTGTAGGAATGGGTAGATTACTTACCATCAAATTTGAGGGCAGTTGGACAGTAGAAGCTGATGAGTGTAGCTACAGAACACCCATCACCCACATCACTGAGGAAATCTTCTAGAATAGGGACGGTCACAGACTCTCGGGGAGTCGATCTGCTCACAATCCTCACCTACAGCGGAAAATATCAAATGGTAGATCAGAGACTTGCACAGTGTTCTTAAAGTCCATCTAATACTGTTCAAATACTTTGAATAGACATAAAGCAGAGTTATGTGAAATATATATGTCAGAGAATTTGAAATAATTTTGTGTGACCAACTACCAATTATAGCCATTTTTTTCTTTGACACCAAAAATAATTCTTTGGCAAACCAAATCCAATTTAGTATTCAGGTTAATTACAAATATTTGTTGTGATCCAATTTAGTTTTCAGGTCACTTACAAATATTTGTTGTGATCCAATTTAGTTTTCAGGTTAATTACAAATACTTGTTGTGTTAATTCCAATTTAGTTTTCAGGTTAATTACAAATATTTGTTGTGATCCAATTTAGTTTTCAGGTTAATTACAAATAATTTGTTGTGATCCAATTTAGTTTTCAGGTCACTTACAAATATTTGTTGTGATCCAATTTAGTTTTCAGGTTAATTACAATATTTGTTGTGAACAATTTAGTTTCAGTAATTACAAATACTTGTTGTGATCCAATTTAGTTTTCAGGTTAATTACAAATATTTGTTGTGAACCAATTTAGTTTTCAGGTTTACAAATACTTGTTGTGATCCCAATTTAGTATTTCAGGTTAATTACAAATATTTGTTGTGAATCCAATTTAGTTTTCAGGTCACTTACAAATACTTGTTGCTACAAACATGGTTTACCTTTTGTTGGGACTCTCCCTGGATGATCTGGTCAGCCTGACCTTTGAACTTTTTGTCGAGGATTTGCTGTGTAGATACACAGATCTTATTGGTCCAGAACACGAGGCCATCATACACGTCATTGGGCAGTTCACTGGAGGCATTAAACGTCGTGTACTTCCTGGAATATTACAGAAAATCTTAACATTCTGATCACAAAATATCCATATCGCAACACCATTGAATTTTATATGATTTAAAGATGCTCCACCCGCTGACAGAGCATAAATATGGTACCCATCAATTTAACAATAATTGGTGTTTAATATCGTGTATATGTATGTCTATTTAACACAAAAAATCATTTAAATAATTTAATTTTGCTTTCTTTGCATGCGCAATTAATACTGCATTCCAAATAGGACATAGTGCCATGGAATTTTTCGGGATGCAATTAATTATTTTTAATATTTTTATCTTGAAGTACAATTGGAGGCTCAAACTTTTCAATGATGGTAATGGTGTAAAGTAAGTAACTTTTGTAACTGAAGACAATTACTAAAACATCTGCTCCTGTTTTTGATAGAGAAAAATTACCATTTGTCAGCGGTGGAGCATCTTTAATTTACCAAATTAAGTTTATTCTAGTAAATGTTTATCACTTAATAGGAAAAGAAGCAATTTCCTTTTAACCATGTTCCTAATGGACTAATTATTTTCATTTTAGTGTTATATCACTGAAAAATATTGCCATGGATACACAACAGGAAACTCAATCCTCTCACATTATACTTGTATTAGAGAGCTATCTCACTGAGCTATACTCCATTAGGACTTCCCTACCAGACACATTACAACTGTTACCTGACAGCCTGTACTATCCTCTCCACGCTGACCACCTCACTAATGTAAGCCATCATAAGGGCGTCAATCAGAGACAAGTGGGCGTTCTGTAAAATAGGAAAAATATATAATAAATATAGCAGTTAGAAACGACTGATACACAAACACTACTATAAATGACCTTACGATGCATTTGCTGTAGAAAATGTGAAACTAATATATGCGAAAAATGTTTTAGGTAGGTATTGACTGAGTTTTCTTGAGTAACATTTCAATTACATTGTCTAGAGAAAACAATGCAATATTCCCAAACACTCTAGACAAACTAATAATCATAATTTTTCCCCCCAAGAACAGATACCTCTGTAATATGACGGGATACTTACAGTCTGGAATGGAGCATTCTTCATCAGGATGGTTTCTGTCACTTCTGTGTCGTCGTTCTCCCCCACATAGATCCCCTTCCTGCTCAGTACCTGTATTATACTCCAATGTCCTGTTTACAGATACAGTTATCTCCCTTACAAGAGTTGTTATACAAGATGTTGTCAACACTTATAATAAAACCTTACTTTCACTTTCACTTTCCATACCTATCTATGAAGGTTGATAAATCTTATCACTTCAGGTCATTAATGGACAATCTTGCTTGTTTATGATGCATTTTGGTGATTCTGAGTTGTTAATGATGCAATCTGGTGTATTATCATGTATTATCAACAAAGACGGCTAAGATTCTGTACATTACCTTTCCATTGTGAAGTAGATTCTCCAAACATGTTAGAACAGGCTCGACAGTACAGCTCACTGGTCGTCATCAGGTTAGCTAGGCGAGGCTTCACATGGATTGACCCCTGTTAATAACACCAAACTTATGTCTAAATATAGATGTAATAGGTCGTCATCAAGTTAGCTAGGTGGGCTTCACATGCATGTTTGACCCCTGTTAATAAGTATATTAACACCAAACATATGTCTAAATATAGAAGTTATAGGTCGTCATCAAGCTAGCTAGGCAGGTCTTCACATGTATGACCCTGTTAATAACACCAAAGACACATTTCAAAGTAATATATATGTCGTCATTAACTTAGCCAGGCCAGGCATGCAGGATTCTGGACTTTATATAAACCCTTACATGTAGTTTATTTCATCCATGTTTTTGGGAAACATAAGAAAGTTCATTCATTGATTGACGACCAAGTTAAAGTATTTGTACATACCTCAGGAGTAGAGTAGAAAGGATCCTTGAACTCCTTGGGCATGTTTTCCTTGTAAGCCTTTGTTAGGATCCACTGCATCGAACAGCGCAGCCTCGCCTGGAATAAAGGAGATCATGAGTTTTCCTAAAAGTATGAAGCATTTTAGCCTGGAATGAAGGAAGACCATCACGATCAGTTACTAGTATTTGGGTAATTAAGTTAATAGACTAAAAATGTAATCTCCTCAGGAAATAAAGCAGGTGTTGGGGTTTTTTTTTTTGTGTTTTTTTTTTAACTTTACTTAATATCTATATCAACCGCTGGCAATACACATGAGTTCAAATTCTTAGCCATTTAAATCATAAGTTAAATAAAGCTCATACAAAATAACAATATTTTATCAATTTTACAAATTCATTATTTTATTTTGTCGATGTGATAATAACTGATATTTTAATGGTAAAGTGATTAATGTAGTAAAATAGATATAGTACTGCAGGATGGGATACAATGTATATTGTAAAATTTTATAATCAATAACCCCATGCTGGTCATGTGTTTATGTCACTGTGACCTAAAACATATGTTGCTGTTTTTTATGGTTGGGCTTTATTGTAGTACCATGTAAGAAGTAGCTATTTAGTGTTACAACTGTATCATCATGATCAGTGTAACATGGTTAACCACAACATTTGGCACTAAAAAAATTATTATAAATAAAACCTACACTCCATACCAACATGATAAAAGCATTCAAGTTCTCAAAACAATCTACAGTATCTTGTTGATCCCAGTTTTCCCAGCTGTATACAATATCATCAGATGTAGGATACTCTTTGTGCCAATTAAAGTACAAGTCATGTGAAACCAATCATGGCAAAAAATTGGCAGGCATGAAATTAATTTAATTATAAACAAGAGATGGGTAATTTATGAAAAAACGTTTGAAGGGAAAGTTTTGGCAGCAGGTCGGCTATGAGAAAATAATTACAATGCATTAAATAAGCTTCTAGGCAAAGTATGTACCTCTTGAAATAACAATGACTAGATCTAGATTGTATTTTTATTATATTTTACTTCTTTTTAGTGATTCAAAGAACTGGACAAACTAATTGATTATATTGATACTGACTGCAGTCAGAGCAACAGAGGAGTATTAATTGTTATGAACAATAATAAATCAAATGCTAATTATTTTGATAAATCAAAATATCAGGCCTTAGTCAATGATCATCAAGAATCCTTAATCATTATGTATTAAGGTACCGAAAGAAACCTCAAATAATTTGACAATGGTGTAACTTGTCTAAACCAGATATCAGCATATTTGACTGGTATAGCCAGGTTTCTGAATTATAAAGGTTTAAATTACTTCTTGTACTTAATTATAACTGCCTTACATTTACGCAGGAATATACAGGGTTCCAGATTACACAAGGGCCAGTTATGTGTAAGGTATAGGTTTTTATGAGATTAATGTCCCATTAACAGCCATTTGCATATACCTTTCCTCTTCTAAAATGAAGTTCTCATAGTGATAGTTTTTTGCAAATAATATTTAATTTTCATTGAAAGCATAATATATAATATGATGTTATTGTATCTAAAGGCAGTTAAATGTGAATTAAAAAGTCATGATTGGCGTGGGGATGGGGGGTCATTTCACCACGGCTATGATATTTTGATCCCCCCCCCCCAAAAAAAAAAAAAAAAAAAACAGAAAAGAAAAAAAAATGCCTTCCACATGCTAGCCATAGGTCTAACTTAATCCCAATTTGGAGTTTATCATTAATGTGAAGAAAAAATCTTGTTTTCAAGTGTTATAGTAACTTTTAGAAGGATGGGGTTCATTTTACCATTGGGGGGGGGGGATTCATTTCACCATAATGGTATTTTGACCACGGGGTCATTCTACCATGGGGGTCAAAATACCATACTACACCGGTACATGTTATTACTAACTCTTAGGTGCAATTTTACAATTTTACATGTTATTATGACCTTTTCAAATATGACACAGACAACTATTGAATGCTCTACTACAGTACATGTTATATATTGACTGTGGAGGCATAAACTCTACATTGTTTATACCCAGACAGACAGTAGCAGCTGGTCTAGATCCATCGTTAGCTATTACTGCATTGTAACACTTCCTGCCCACACCTGACAGGTGCCCCAACATTCAAAAAATTATATGCCCTGATTTCTTTAAACAAAAGTGCAGATTTTAGTCAAAACTTAAAGATGCTCCACCACCGACATAGCATAAATGATATTCATCATTTGAACAATAATTGGTGTTTACTCGTGTATATATATGTCTAATTAACACAAACAATAATATAAAATAATTTATTTTGCCTTTGGTGCATGCGCAATCAGTACTTTATTCCATATAGGATATAGTGACACAGAATTTTTTTCGAGATGCAATTAATTATTTTTCATATTTTTAACTAGAAGTAAAATTAGAAGCTGAAACTTTTCAATGGTGGTAATGGTGTAAAGTAAGTAACTTTTGTACTTGAAGAAAAATACTAAATCGTCTGCTCATGTTTTTGATAGTGAAAAAATACCATTTGTCAGCGGTGGAGCATCTTTAGATTTCTCCTTACGTAACTTATGAAAATTTATGACTTGAGTCAGTTTTTGACTTGAGTTTGCTTCAAGAAATTGGGTCCAGACTTTCTACCCACACTATGTACATGTACACTGTACTGTTCTAATTATAAAAATATAAGTAATTCATGTATATTGATATCAGGTATCTAAACAATTTTCATTTCTTATTGATTTCCTCAAATATGTCGCCAATTCTCTCATGGTTGGTGTGTATTCAAAGTTCTAAAAATAGTTTTGTTTGTGTATAATTGCAGCTTCTTTTGAACCAAACAAACCATACATCCCCGAACAAATATCTCTGATTCATTTATTGATTTATAATCAAAATGATACTTATAATTGTTTTTTTTCGGAATTATAAAATTACACCTTTGGTAGTATTGATGTGTAAAGTTGGCACTAAAATGCTAGTTCATGTCCATCATTTATAAAAGTAAATCTGTGTATATAGGTATATACATGTACGTTAACTGGTGTAGTAGTGATAACACTTGTAAAGTCCTCATTCAAATCTAACAGATATATGGAACACTTCCAATCTATGAACTAGGGTAAAGATAACACCACATCTCAACAAACCTGACATGTATTATATGTGTGTTATGTAACAGTAAAACAGAAAATACCTGTGGATTACTTTATAGAAAGATATACATGCACATCTGAAGTACTGTACACATTATATAATATAACACTTTGAAAGGACCCATAGAATTTCTGGAAATGGGTGACTGAACAATACCATTATTACTGGTATTGGCAATATACATTGAAAAGGCCCGATTTGTATGTTTACTTAATTTTTAGCAAGTAATGTTGATAATAAACCATTTTTTATGGTATATTCATTAATTATTGACAATAATTATACCTTGAAGGCCTAGATCTTAGCCAATCCTCCGCATGTGGCCCAATGATAAATTATATAAATGTGGTCAAGGCGAAAGTTGGTTCGGTTTGGTCTTATTTTGGTTTTACACCCTGTCATATTTAACAGCAAGAGTCTGCAGTTATAAGGATGTATAGGTCTACAACTTAATAGAAGGTGTTGAAAAGGTGGAGTACACTGAGAAAAGACAGAATTACGAGTTACTGGACAGATCAAGAGTGTTACGTCTATAATAGCTGTCTGCAGTCTGGGAATACCTCAAATGAGAAATCAAACCTAGCTGTACATGTTCTCTCAAAGTAATTGTTATATTATATAATCAACTTTAACATTGGTTAGGATCTTGATTGATAAGTAATGTATATGTTAACAAACAAACAAATTGTAATATCAGATCAAGTTTTCTATCATAGATCAAGTTTTCTATCACACACTAGTTTGTTATTTTTTTTTAATTTTTGAAGAAAACTTTATTATGAATTCAGTGACAAGGTTTGCATTTAACTTTAAGCCAATCCCCATATCCTTTTTAAGCAAAGAGGACATCACTTTTTTATACTTCTAATTCCAATTACATCAGGGGATCCTATTACATCTGAGGAGGACCTCCATACAAACCTTAGGTGATGTTGCAATTTAACAGGTATACATACCGTAAATATATATGACTCACTCATCAGTCACACAAAACATCAAATATTACATCCATAATCTGGCCTGATGGAAAATTGAAAACCTCACTTGAATGTGTAATTGTACATGTGCAATTCATGTGCACCAAAGCATGGCTTCCATGTATATGTATATCAGTAGGTGTGACCTCATGCTAGCTATACCAGTATATTGATGACACAGAAGTGGTATACATATTGTATTTCATAACGTGATCGACTGATAGTTACATGGTAACATTTCCAATCAATAGAAAACTGAGCAATTATCATCTGGTAAACCAAATACATATGGTCATAATGTACAAGACATATGAACTTATATTATAAATGGCTTTTAAAAGGTAACCATTCAACTCATTGAACTGGATAACTTATATAGAATTCAGGAAAGTTTTAAATCTTAAGGTTCATTTTCTTCATTTAAAGAAATGAATGATATTAATTACAATGAAAAATTAATATCTAAGAATATTGATATAATCTCTTAGGCAATTAATTATATATAATAAGGACAGTGATCATGACCGATCAGTATATATGCAGGTGAGGAAATTAATCCATTGACAAGCAACAGTTACACTTATGCATGACACACATATATACTAAATGGTATTATACCCGTACCTATGATAGCATAATTTATGTAGTCAGTAACATTTTTTCAAAGATATCCCTCTACAAACTTAACAACACCATACAAGACACAAGGTTCAATATAGCTATAGACAGAAGACAAATATGAAAACTTAAACACATAATGTTGTGTCAGTGATATTCACAATCAATAACTTTTCAGAGTAACTGTTACTTTAAATTTTTTGTATATTTTTTATATTTTTTTTCTAGGAATATGTATTTTTAATATGGCTAATTTTCTTTATTTCAGGAAAATAATCACGCCATATTCAGAAGGTTTTTTTTTTCAAAATTTCTGTAGGGATAAGGCCTTTATTATATATATTCTGCACGCCCTAACTGCACACAAATTTAAAACAAATCACTGATTGGTGATGACTTAATCAGTTTTTAACAAAGAAATATTTTCTTGAATGTTTGTAGCTATAAATCCCCAATATGGATAAGGAGTAGAAAAACAATGATGTTCTCATAGGTTTGTTGATCCTGAGCTCAGTTTCACAAACAGTCCCTACAATTAACTATAAGGAATTCTTTTTAAAACTCAAAATTCTTCATAGGAAAGCATTACAGATTTTAAATAATGCTCCTTAACTAAGATTTTTCCTTACTGTCTGCCTTAATGCTGATTTTCCTACAAGTTAAAGAATTCCTTTAAAGTTAAAGAATGTTCATGAAATTAATTACCTTGGACCAGTAATGCCTGTATGCAATAATTCCTTATACATCTCATATTTGACTCAATATGTAGCAAGGCAATGGGTGTGGGGTTTAATTGCAAAACATTTTCTAGATGAATGTTCATCAAATTGTGTGTATATACCATGCATGCATGCATATATACAGGGCTTTTTTTCAGCATGATTTGGGGCCGAAAATCGGCCCCATTCCCCATGGCGAAACCTCTAAATTTTTCCCAATTCAATCCTAAAATTTCCCAAAATCAAAGTTTCTTGAAAACTATCCAAAAATATTGCATGAACTTAGTTGGTTAAGGCTTTAAATATTTGCGAATTGGCTTCAAAAAAGTATATAAATTACACTTGAAATAAAAAATCTTAATTGTTATGCTTTATTTCATATTTCATAATTTTCCCAAATCTTGGTTTTGGCGCTCCATTTTCCCCAATTCAAAGCCACAGGCCCCATTCCCAAAGCAGTGAGAAAAAGCCCTGATATAGTGCTGGTGGTTTAACTAATGTTGGGTTGCTCACAACACACTTTTCCCTATAAAGACTTCATTTTGTTAATTACCCAAAAAGAAAGACCAATCTGTATCTTCTGGTAATTGCACAAAAACAAAAGACCACTCTTTGTTAAGAAATTCCAGAATGGCAATAAGAGAATTGTGCCATCTCCAACCTAATAGCCAAATGCAGCCAAATCAAAATTACCGCTAGCACATTTTTGTCACAACCTGTAGACTGGAACCTGCAACTTGACAGGAGTGCAAGCAGGCATCAAAATCAATCAAATCACACTTGAGAAGTTTATATATAATTAGCCAATAACACTAGGCTGCACCATTCCACTTCATATACCAGAGAATGGGAACTAAAGAATATCTACTTTCCAGCATTTCATTTTTTCATTATATATATATATATATAAGCTTATAACTTATTTTCCTAATGAGTGAATTCAAAACATAGCAATGTCCATCGATCTGATGTCTTATGAGAATCCACTTTGTCGTTAACGATGATGACACAAGATCTTGACTTGAGTGTTGAACAGTACGTGGCATGAGTGGGGTTATTATATAAAACTTGCATGTACACATATAGAGAATACATGGTCACTGTCTTAAAATGTAAAATGTGGCAAGGGTTAAGAAGGAGGACAAAAGTGGCAGCCTCCTGCGAGCATATTCCGCATATGTTCAACAAACATGTCCCACTTTCAAACAATAGATCAACCAATAGGAGTTCGATGGAATCAGA
Source organism: Argopecten irradians (assembly GCF_041381155.1). Lineage (NCBI taxonomy): Eukaryota > Metazoa > Mollusca > Bivalvia > Pectinida > Pectinidae > Argopecten > Argopecten irradians. The sequence continues at coordinate 32,529,994 of NC_091148.1, forward strand.
GCATGTTTTCCGTCAGTGCCGAATACAGCAAAAATATATGTGTAGGTGTATTCCGATATGTAATATTTAAGAGTTGGTTTTTTTTTACCAGTTTGATTCTATAAATAGGATCACTGTGTCAGTGTAACAGTAATGACAATATAAGTAATGAAAGCGGTAATGAACACACACGAAAATGAATTACAAAGTAAATAAATAAAAAGTTTGATTTAAACTGGGTATAAAGTGTATTGGGTACTCTTGTTTATATTATTTCAAATGAGACGAATTCGTTCATTATGATTCATCATGCTCCATATGTGTGTTTACCTTTTGCGAGTCATATTCATCCATTGGAATGATCTCAATAACACCATTGTCCATTCCTCCAGAACTGTCTGCAGATTCGGTCTCCATGATATCGAGAAGTTTGGAACAGACTAATTAAAAGAGTCCGTTTCGATGTCGATGGAAAATTATGTTTATGAGATTCAGAGACGAGACGACAAACATCACTCCCTTTCTGTATGCACTGTTCTGAGATAGTACATGCCAGTAATTCGACAATTTAAAGACAACATGTTTGTACAGTGCAATTATTTCGTTTCTGATTACCAATTATGGCCTTTTTTCAATGCGTATAAACATTTGTCGGTCATTTTTCTGACTCGGCTGCATGTTTCTCATCTGACATATTCCGTTTGGTTGCGCATGCGCATGGAAAAGCAAGATGACTTCCGTAATCAATAACCTGTCTCACAAAGACGTTTGGTGATAAAAATCTGTATCACTTACACGCTTTTCTTGTCTGAAGTTATTCGATAAACTTTTACAAAATTGTATTTATCTTCAAGGTGCTAAAATATATACACCACAAAATATGCAATATATACGTATACATGTAACAACATATCGTAGCTGATGCAACAACTTATACTTGCTGACACTATCTCGAATTTTTCTTTGGATGGTTCTAATGCGGCCAAAAGATATGTCTGTTTAGGGTCACAATGGCAAACAAATTAGGATTGGTAGGTCGGGATCTATTTTTTTTTTTTTTGTTTCATTATTTTTTATTGTCTTTCACTCTAAAGTAATGGCTGGAACTGGAGTCTGTGATCGAAATCCCGAATTTAATTTTTTATTATCATTATCATTTTTTTATTTATTATTATTATTTTTTTTTTTTGTAAAAATTAGGGGGTAAAAAAATTAGGGTCGGCGGTCGGATAACCCTAAACTGACATATTTTGGCCAGTGATTCACGTGTTTTTTAGGCAACTATATATTTATATGGAGGCCCAATAATAAGGACGCAGCCCTTCGCGAAGCACTTCTTATGTAACGCATACATGAACATATAAGAAAAACACAATCTTCAAAATTCAATCCTACACACTGACAGCTTCAGTTTGCGGCATTTTTTTACCCAGTGCAAAAAATCCCATCAGCGTGAATGCGATGCTTTGAATTCAGCTCAATATGGTTCAAACGCTTTTATGACCCGACGAACGTAATCTTCATCCGGCAGAAGCTTAGTGCTATTGTTCTTTGTTTGCAAGCGTTGAAGTGATAGACCACCTTCCAATATAATCATCTGACCCAAACGGAATATCTGTTACGTAAAATTATTAAAAAAATTTTCTTTCTCTTGTGTGGGTCTAACTAGATTTGTCCTCTTCTACTTCCAGAATATAACTTCCGTTCACTCGATTGTAGCTCTTCTACTTCTGGAAGCTGGAAATCTTCTGAGAAGACATCTCTTCTTAGAAGAGCGCAAATCGAGTTGAGCTGTGGATTTCCTTCTGAAATGGGGGTTTTGAGACAAGGACAGTGTGAATATATGAATAAAAAAATAAACTGAAAATTCGGCTCCGTTATTTCCATAAATTGAACTTTTTTACATTGTATAATTAATGGTTACTGAAACATCTGGCTGCGTCCTTTAAGGCCTTGCCTTCAGTCATATTACATATACATTTAGATGATAAAGATAGTATATACATTTGACCCGGATCTCTGATGAAACCAACTAGTGTTATCATGTTCTGTCATCCATTGCAATAGAATCAAATAAACAGTACTTAGGCCTTATTGTGCGAAAATACATAATTTTTGATAATTCTATGTTCTAAATGTACTTATTTTGAACGGAAACACTGACTTTATTAACTTGCTTGACGGACACATCCCAGTGAAAAAAATCTACACTAAAATAAATTGTTCTGAATATTACCTAAGGCCAAAAAAATAATATGTCTGTTTAGGGTTACCCGACCGAACCTATTTTTTTACCCCCGACCCTAATTTTTTTTCTCCACTTTTCTACGGAAAAAAATTAAGCACCGGGATTTCGATCTCAGACTCCGGTTCCGGCCATTATTTTAGAGTGAAAGACACTTAAAAAAATCCTCCCTTACGTACCGACCCTATTTGTTTTGCCAATGTAACCCTAAACAGACATTTTTTGGCCTAATACTACACGGTAAATGATTCTGTGATATTAAATTTAATTAGTTTCGATAACGAATTCTTGTATTCGATTAGTCTCACGACTGAAATTCCAGATTATAGTATGACGTCATTATAGGACAATAGATCTCTACTGCGAACACGGGGTTAGTCTCCCTGGAGATTTAAAATCATGGTAAGTAAAGTTATGGTATATAAGTCTCTATATATAGGTGTTCTCGGGGTAATATATTTTTGTACTTTGAATCCATATATTCTGTATTTTTGGAATTTTTCTAATCCACTGAATTATAGACAATTGACAGTCACCAGCACGTATTCAGAATGGTGACGGTTAATTGTCTGTAATAACTCGTTCAAGATTATATTCCGGATCGATACGATATATAGGGTCACGAGCTCTAATAATCATATAATATATAATTGACAAGGTAAAACATAATACATATGGAATTATTCTCTGCTTATATGATACATAAATATCAAAAGTAAATTTTCTACTTTCGTTTTGACTCATGTCGATAAACGTTTTTAAGTTTGTACATAATTATTCACTTTAGAGTTATTCCCCTTTATGTTACCTTTCAAAATAAGTAGATGAAGATTTTAATTTTAAAAAATGTGTATTTTCGCACAATTAAGGAGTACTACTGTTTACTAAATGTTAGTGTATGGTTATAATGGATGACAGAACAGGCCTACACCGACTCCTCGGTTGTGTTGCCGATATATTATTTTACATATTTCTATGGCAAGCCGTTTGGGTTTTTACCCATTGCAATGAAGATATCTGTATTCAAAATAAAGATATCTGTATTTCTACAACTATGAGAGATATCTGTATTTGAATTAGATATATCTTTAATTGAATTAGAGATATCTTCAATTGAATTAGAGATATATGTATTTGAATTACAGATATCTCTATTTAAAATAGAGATATCTCTAATTAAACACGAAATAGAGATATCTCTAATTCAAATACAGATATCTCAATTAAAGATATCTTTATTTCAATTAGAGATATCTGCATTTCATTGTAAATAAAGATATCTGCATTAAAATAAAGTCACTTTAATTCAAATACAGATATATATAATTCAAATACAGATATCTCTCATTCAAATACAGATATCTTTAATTCAATTTAAGATATCTCTATTTCAAATGCAGATCTCTCTAATGGTTGTAGAAATACAGATATCTTTATTTCAAATACAGATATCTCTATTTGAATTAAAGATATCTTTATTTGGCATGAAATAGAAGATATCTGTATTTAACTATCAAATAGGAAAAACGACTGCTCTTTTGACTCTCCGTTTTGCGCATGACGGAAGTAAAGCAGTAGTGACGCAAAATATGGCGGGGAATGCAGACGGTGTTACAACGTTTCCGCTTTCAATATTATTCAATTAAAGCTGCAACAGTTCGCTGTTTTCCAGAGAGCCATGTCCTGTTCTTAAGAAATTCCCGCCAAATAGCAAGTTTATCTGTTTAATCTATGGATTCTTAAAATCCAATTCAATTAAAAGCGCTTCATTAACATTGATCAGGATTAGGGAGTAATCATTATTTTCTTTGTGTTTCAAAATTAATCTTCGTACTGAGCAAACACGTGTAAATACAGATATATTCAAATAGAGATATGAGATATCTGTATTGCAAATTAATTGCAGATATCTCTAATTCAATTAAAGATATCTCTATTTTAAATAGAGATATCTGTATTTGAAATAGAGATATCTGTATTTGAAATAGAGATATCTGTATTTAAAATGAAGACATATCTATAAAAACAAAATTTAAGATATTTTTATTTGAAATAGGGATATCTTTAATTCAAATAGAGATATCTCTATTTTAAATAAAGATATCTTTAATTGGACAATAATTAAATATATCTCTATTTAAAATAAAGATATCTCAATTAAGATTAAAGATATCTGTTATTCAAATAGAGATATCTGAATTTGAAATAGAGATATCTGTAATTTAAAAGAAGATATATCTATTTTCAGTAGAAATAGAAATATCTGTATTTAAATATGACATATCTTTATTCAAATAGAGATATCTTTATTTAAATTACAGATATCTTTAATTAAATAGAGATATCTTCATTTTGAATAGAGATATCTTTAATTTAATAGAGATATCTTCATTTCAATAGGTAAAAAGCCAAACGGCTTGCCATATATTTTAGGTAATATAATCATGTTACATGTTCTTATCTATTTCGCTGCTTATGCCAAATTCAAATAAGAAAATAAAAAAAAATTAAAAAAAAAAAAATAGAAATTTGACTGGCTTTTCACCAACAAGGAATTATGGCCAAGGTCATTCATATTATCTGACTTTGTAGTCCTTTATCTCAGCACGCTACAGACCCACTTTCAGGTCTCCAGACTTGACAGAACTCGACAAAATGTCGTTAAAAAGTTTTAGGTACCGGTGTTTTGGCCCATATGTGACAATGAATAAATGTTATTCATATTTACATACTTGGTAGTCATTTATCTGGTGATGCTTCATGCCCAATAGCATGGCCCTTGTTACCTTTTGACATTGAATGAAGGTCAAGACCATTCATCTCAACAAACTTGGTAGCTCTTTATCTTCAGGCCCGGTTCCACTGGCATTTAGGGAGAATGGATTGCGCACAAAATTTGCTGATATTCGCTGGTCATACGTAATATTCGTAAATCGTACTTGTATCGGTCGCCCAACATCCGCACACGCCCGCAGTTATCCGCAGGTGCAAGCTTTTCCGTTCCGAGGATTTTTGAACAGCACAAAATTTTGATTGCGGTTCAATCATTTGCATTAAATACGCTATTCATACGCAATACATACTCAACACATGCTTATGAAATACGCTGTGTGTGTCCGCTGTTATTCGTTGATATCCGCAACTGACAGGGTTTTGCAGCTAGGTAGCAAACTGGGGCAATGTGTAAAATGTGACAATTTGTAACCAATGCATACTGAGTTAAGCGTTGCATTACATCTAGGCCATGGACTAGGAGGGTCCCACATGCACCTCCCCAAACCCCTGAACTAATATTTTTCTGAACCCTTATGTAAATATTGCATAAGTTGGGATGTGAACATCCCTTTATGACGTCATCAAGATGGCCGCCATCTCGAATTTCACGGAAAAGTGAAAAATAGTCATTTAACATTGACATTTTTCAAGCAAATTTAACAAATGAGGAATGAAAATGACCACATTACATATCAGGACCAAGCAGTCCAATATATGTAGGGATTTGTATGCAGAAAATGAAAAATTAGGATTTAAGCTCAAATAGCAAACTTTTATTCCTAATCAGTTATTTGACCTCTTCCCAATCAGTAAAAAGGCAATAAAATATAAAGAGATGCAAAAGAGAATAATTGGTATACCATCATAAGGATTTCAAAAAATCACCGGGTGCATATACTAGGCATATGATTGTTATTTTTCCAAACCGATGAAACTACGATTTCCTGGTGTATTAGAATTTCTTGAATATAATATTGATTATTGACGATTCATATCTTAACTATTTTGAATTTAAAGTTGGCTGAATATCCAAGTGGGACTTCAAATGTATTCCTATTATAACATAATCCATTTTCATGTTCGAAATTTCGTAGACTAGTAGCGTCTCAAAAAAGATTATTACAGCACAAAGCCAACTAATAGGATATCAAATTAAAACTTAGGTAAGTTGTGTCACTTATAGATGTTGATATGCAAATATACTATTGCAACATACGTTTTCAATATGGTACCTATTTTTGTGCATATCTCTGGTGTATGCGTGGAGACACATAAGTGCTGTACAGTGGTTCTGAGTATAACCTTTTCCAAGCTCGGTGACATTGATCTGTCTTTGCTTATTTCCTGTGTGGTGGTATCAAAGAGAATGACTATACCTTTCAATATAATATGATATATATATATTTATGTATATTATGGCACCTTATGAACTTTATTCTTGCAAAATTGTCATTTTACAAAATTAGGTCACTGTGATTTTATTTTGGACACTAAGTTATATTTTCCAATATGCTTTATTTTCAACATATCAATGCATTATAATTCATGAAAAATCACTCAAAAATATAATTTGACTCCAGCAAAACTGGACAAAATAGAAAGATGTCCTCCCTGTTTAACCCCGAATAACTGACAAGGGACTCCGACCTAACCTTAATCATATGTCAAATCATGATGTCCTAACCCCCGAGTATCTGTAAACAAAAAAATAATGCTTATCGATCATGGCCACCGGAGGGCCTAAAATGACACTCCCCTTTACTCTGACAACATTTATGATTATGTAATGGTCAGTTAGCCGTACCACACAAAATGACATGTTTTACCGTCTTTATTTAGACTCATCATGGCGTCTGAATACCATACGGACACTGTTAAAATAGGGCCCTGCAGGTAGGGCTTTAGAATTTTACCTGCTGTCCCTATTGCATGATCGTAAAAGGCGACTAAACTTAGGATATTATCTTTTCTCTTCTTCCTAACTGACTTTATCTTTCCTAATTCTCCCTTGGCACCGCCTCACTTTTTGGCATTGAGTTGAGCGTTCGCCCCTGTGAGGAAGGCTTTGGGTTTTGTCCACTGGCCGAGTCTATAAAAGTGGTGTTTTTGCTCCTGCTTAGCGCTCAGCATAACGGGAGTGGGACGACTGGTTCGCTCGCTGTCAGTATAATGTGACCGGGTGGAGTGTTTTGCTTGGTGTCTTCGGTGGCATGCATCAGTGATATAGCACTATAAAAAGGGCAACAGTTCCACTATACAAGAAGACACAACATGAATATACTGCAGTCTCCCCAAACACGCACCTCGCACTTCACACACGCTACACACTGCATACATTGGAGGCCGTCCTTACATGTCCCTGGCTGTTAATAGGACGTTAAAATAATCAAACAAACAAACAAGCAAACAAACTATCAAAATACACGCGGTCTGATTTTTACTGATGTTGATCATTCCTTAAAATGATCTACGTACAATATGATATGCCAATATGTTGTAATCCCGGGTCCGTGTGCAGGCGATAATGTTTTACGAAAAGATAACGGTTCAATGAATATTGTGTCAATTGTTTTATGTACTTTATTTTGATTTGTTCTTTATTTCCAGTTTGAATCATTTTGGCGTATGCTTGGTAAGTACTGCCTATAATGTAGAACAAACAGTAAAAACAATTTCATTTCAGAATATGTTTTTGTCTGATGTTTGAACAACTATGACGTTAACGTACTTCAAACTATGTTTCTTGAATAGATATCTGATAATGAAGTTCTGAAAACTATAGATCAATTAAATAACTCTAAGGTTTGTGGGTCAGATTTCCTGATAAATGAGTATTTTATAAAGGGTAAAGAAGTACTTTCGCCATGCCTCGTTGTTTTGTTTAAGATTATTTTAATATGTATTTTTCTAAAAGCTGGTATTTATATAATATCATTCCCATTTTAAGAGAGAAGATAAAATGATCCAAATAATTACATGAAATTAATTAATTTTTGCATCAATTCTTAATGAGCGTGTCCACTATACAGTCCGCCGGGCTCCTCGTGGAGTGTGTGGTCCCAATTTGGGACCACGATGGTATTAAATTTTAACCATGGATATAACTATGGGAAGAAATATCATTGTGATGATTGATCATGATTCTAAATGAAGCGATGTCCATGTGTTTTGGATGGATGTGAGTGTGGATTGTGCATATGTATTTATGTTTGTTTCAAACCGATGAGCTGAAAATCTCAATGTAATAAAAGAACGGAAAAATAACAAAAGGCAACAGGGCAAATCTATCAAAAGCTTCCTCCCGGTACAAATATATACAATACAGTATAAAAATACATACAAATAAATGATTTGCTATTTGAATATAGAAAGTAAACTATAGTTTATGTAAAAACGAAATTATTCCAATTATATATTGTTTGGTTCATTTTTAAATTCATGTACTTTTTTCAGTATGCGTTTTATACTGTACTATGTATGATTTATGTTTTTAATTGATTGGTTAGTTATTGGTAAATATTTCACTTTGGATGTCCCCAGGATATCCCATCTTTAAATACCGCAGGCTGACGGAGACCTCCATCTCCACCATATATGTGAGTGTCATTAAAAATCTTTATTTCCTCCATGATATTGAAGAGTACAATGAAATAATAAAATGTTAAGATCATAGAAATAAATAAAAAAATGTAGATGGAAACTTGGAAAAAAGAAATATATATTGGCACCAATAAGGAAAAGAAATGTGTTTTAAAAAACACACATTAACAAAACAAGCCTTTAACGAACGTATCGAAACTTTGATTCATGAGTTTAATGAGACTATAGCTCTTTGCCCGTATTATGTCATGACAGTAACAGGGTAAATATATTTTTTCAAGTGATTACTTCAAAGCAGATATAATTTCTTGAATCTATTTATATATATGATGTCGATGATACATATGTATAAATAGAAACAAAAAAGTCGGTCTCTCTTTATTGTCATCGTTTTCGCCCAGCAGTTTACAGACGTTTTCATATTCTATACAATTACTCGAATAGTTTTACAAAAGAAAAACTAAAAGACATTCACCCATTTAAAGATTTTTTTATACTTTCTGAGAAAGAATTGTTGACGGACGGACGGACGGACAACCGAAGAAAGGCGATTTGGATTGCCAACCATATTATGTTGGTGGGATAAAAATCATTCTACTTTATTTGCCATCCAGATTGCATTCATATCTCAAATAATTGCAATCTAACAATCCTTCAATTGTTCCATTTGCATTTTGTTTTCTATTTAACTATGTAACATATTTTAGATGCGAATGAAACTTGAATTTTCCGCTTCAACCATTTAACCTGATCAGCTAAGGTCACGTGATGAAAACATGAAATAATTTGAAAAGGCAACAGAAACTCTCTATTTTTCGACAAATTTTCTGTTTCCCATAAATAACCCAGACATTAAAAAAGAATTTAAGCAAGCTGGGTCATTTAACTACATTGTCATTTCCCCTCGCGCGGACTAACTTGGTGTCAGTAAACAGAACCCCCATTCATGTATATAGGTATTACTACACCACATATAGGCTGCATTTATTCACTCATAATGCAGAACATCATTAGAGTAATTAGAGTATGTATGGCAAAATGTAAATGTTAAAATAAACAATAAAGTCGAGTTATTGAATATCTTATCACAGGCCAACCCAAAAACAGTTCATGAGGTCAAATCAGCTGTTTCAAAATCACTTGGGAAAAACGTTGACGATATTGACGTCATAAACGAAACAACAATCCTAAATGACGACGAAGAGAACTTCAAAAATGGTGACATCACTGAAATAATCTTTCATAACCCGCTCAGGCGTGTACCGAGAGGACAAAAAACGATTAGGAAAGACATGTTTGAAGGCGATATGGCGGACGGAGACCGTATCAAAATGTCTTGTGGACATGCAACAAGTAAGTAATGTCGGACGGGGATCGTATCAAAATGTCTTGTGGACATGCAACAAGTAAGTAATGTCGGACGGGGATCGTATCAAAATGTCTTGTGGACATGCAACAAGTAAGTAATGTCGGACGGGGACCTTATCAAAATGTCTTGTGGACAATGCAGCAAGTAAGTAATGTCGGACGGGGACCTTATCAAAATGTCTTGTGGACAATGCAACAAGTAAGTAATGTCGGACGGGGACCTTATCAAAATGTCTTGTGGACATGCAAGAAGTAAGTAATGTCGGACGGGGATCGTATCAAAATGTCTTGTGTAGACCGAATGATTCTGTCTCTAAAATGATTCTGTCTCTAAAATGATTTTTGTTTATTGATATGAACAAATCAGAGATACAAAATAATAAAAAGGTTCATTTTAAGAGACAGAATCATTCGGTCTATGTCTTGTGGACATGCAACAAGTAAGTAATGTCGGACGGGGACCTTATCAAAATGTCTTGTGGACATGCAACAAGTAAGTAATGTCGGACGGGGATCGTATCAAAATGTCTTGTGGACATGCAACAAGTAAGTAATGTCGGACGGGGATCGTATCAAAATGTCTTGTGGACATGCAACAAGTAAGTAATGTCGGACGGGGATCGTATCAAAATGTCTTGTGGACATGCAACAAGTAAGTAATGTCGGACGGGGATCGTATCAAAATGTCTTGTGGACAATGCAACAAGTAAGTAATGTCGGACGGGGACCTTATCAAAATGTCTTGTGGACATGCAACAAGTAAGTAATGTCGGACGGGGACCTTATCAAAATGTCTTGTGGACAATGCAGCAAGTAAGTAATGTCGGACGGGGACCTTATCAAAATGTCTTGTGGACAATGCAACAAGTAATATGTCGGACGGGGACCTTATCAAAATGTCTTGTGGACATGCAACAGTAAGTAAGTCGGCATGTCATCCGGGGATCGTATCAAAATGTCTTGTGGACATGCAACAAGTAAGTAATGTCGGACGGGGATCGTATCAAAATGTCTTGTGGACATGCAACAAGTAAGTAATGTCGGACGGGGACCTTATCAAAATGTCTTGTGGACATGCAACAAGTAAGTAATGTCGGACGGGGATCGTATCAAAATGTCTTGTGTAGACCGAATGATTCTGTCTCTAAAATGATTTTTGTTTATTGATATGAACAAATAAGTAATGTCGGACGGGGACCTTATCAAAATGTCTTGTGGACATGCAACAAGTAAGTAATGTCGGACGGGGATCGTATCAAAATGTCTTGTGGACATGCAACAAGTAAGTAATGTCGGACGGGGATCGTATCAAAATGTCTTGTGGACATGCAACAAAAAAACGATGACTTGGTCATGATAGCTACAAGGCATATACATGAATAACCGTCTATAACGGTCTGGTCACTGCGACCTGATGTCTAAGGCTATACATGTAACTATAATAGACTAAGTGTATTCATTGAATTATACATAAAGTTAATTTTCTAAATATTTAACATTTCCATATAATGGCACAGGGGATCGTATCAAAATGTCTTGTGGACATGCAACAAGTAAGTAATGTCGGACGGGGATCGTATCAAAATGTCTTGTGGACATGCAACAAGTAAGTAATGTCGGACGGGGACCTTATCAAAATGTCTTATGGAAAGTGCAGAAAGTAAGTTATATCGGGCGGGGACCTTGTCAAAACGAGTTGAGGAAATACAACAAGCAAGCAACGGTAGGTGAGGGGAAACTTATGTTGGGGCACATACTTCCTTTTCCTCTAGGTGGTTCCAGTCAATGACTGTACGCACAAAGAAGGAATTCCTGTATTGCTCACAGTCGTGTGTCGGTACCGTGAGGGGTTTTGAATTTCTGGTGACATTTTTTTCAACAACATTTGTGGTGATGTGATTTTCGTAATACTTAGCTTTGATGTTTCTTTTGGTCATGTTAAAACTGGAGGCAGTTCAGGAGGAAACATGCCAGGTATGCAGATATTTCCTTTGAAGATTACACAAAGAGAGCGACGCCCAACTTAAAGTCTGGAGTCTTAAGCATAAAATCGTGCACTTTTGATACAAGTCTGAAATAACACCATTACTTTAACCAAATACAAGGTATTTGAGTACGGGAACCTAAGCGGATCTGGCTTCTGACGGCCATGGTGGTCATTTTTCAAAATGGCCGCCATAAATATGTCGCAAGCGTAATATCTTGAAAACTAAAAAAAGAAGAGTCCTAATTATCTTATAAAACTATATTTTCAGGGTTACTGAATGCAAATATAAAAATTAGTAATTAGTAAAAGCCGTCGGCCATCTTGTTTTTCAAAATGGTTGAATAGAAATATTTATATTCTAATATATTGAAAACTTTTCGATATAGAATTCTAATTCTTGTTCTATACCTATATTTTCAGGGTAATTGAATCAACATATGAACTTTAGTAATGAGTTAAACTGTTGTCGGCCATCTTGGTGTTCAAAATGGCCGACATAGAAATGTTTAAATTCTAATATCTGGATAACTAATTTATATAGAATCCTATATTTTTCCACAAAACCTATATTTTTAGAGTTACTGAATGCAAATATGAACGGTAGTAAATTGGTAAAATATGTTGTCCGCTTTCTTGATTTTCAAAATGGCCGCCTTAGATATACTTAAATTCTTATATCTTAAAAATTAATTGATATAAAATTCATATTTTTGCGTCTATACCTTTATTTTCAAGATTACTGAATGCAAAAAGGAATGTTAATAAGTTTGATAGTTAAATAGTAAAACTATCAGTCATATTGTATTTTTATTCAAAATGGCCGCCACAGAAAAATTTATGTATTTTATGTTATATAATGTACACATTTTGATTCATGAATTGCAATGTAATCAATCTGCTGTCTATGTGTGGGCATTTGTATGATTTGGGAGCATACAGCCAAAAGATACAGAAAACACATCTAACCCGAAAGCATACTGACAACAGCCAAGCCAGTAGGCCGGGATCTAGGGGGGGTCCTCGTGCATCCCCCCACAACTTAACGAACCAATGTTTTTCTGAAGCCTTATGACCCACTGATAACGAAATCGAGAGGTAACATTTATAAACTGGGATGAACTTCCGGTTATGACGTCATCAAGATGGACGCCATCTCGAATTTCACTAAAGATTGAAAAATAGTCATAACATTGACATTTTTCAGCCGAAGAAGACAAATGAGACATCAAAATGACCACAATAGAAACAGCAAATACATATCAGGACCATGTAATCCAATATCTGTAGTTATTTCTACGCAGGAATTGAAAAAATCGGATTTTAAGCTCAAAAATGGTAATTTTTTAGCAAATTTTTCATATTTGGCTTGACACAGCAAAAGTGTTTGCCAACAGCAAACTATTGTTTCTAATCAGTTATTTGACCTCTTATCAATCAGTAAAAACAACACCAACAAAAAAAACAATGTTAACATTGTATAAGCTCCGGTTATGACGTCATCAAGATGGCCGCCATCTCAAATTTCACTAACAATTGAAAAATAGTCATAACATTAACATTTTTCAACCGAAGTAGACAAATAAGGTATCAAAATGATCATAATACAACAACAAATTCATATCGGGACCACATAATTCAATATATGTAGTGATTTCTTGGTAGGAAATGAAGAACTGATTTTAAGCTCAAAAATGATATTATTTTAGCAAATTTTTCATATTTGGCTTGACGCAGCAAAAATGTTTACCAACAACAAACTATTATTCGTGAACAGTAATTTGACCTCTAATCACTCAGTAAAACAATAAAAATATATAGAGATACAAAAAAGAATTATTGTTATACCATCATTTGGTTTACAAAACATCACCGGGTGCGTTTACAGGGTATATGATTGCTGTTTTTTCCAAACCGCTGACACTACAATTTCCGGATGTCTTAGAATTTCCTGAAGATAACATTGGCAATTGACGATTCATATCTTAACACATTTGAATTTTAAGTTGGCTTAATATCTAAGTGGGACTTGACAACTTCCTAACATAATCCATTTTCATGTTCGAAAGTTTGTAGACTAGTAGCGTCTCAAAATGAATTTTTACAGCACAACGCCAACTAAAAGGGTATCAAATTAAAACTGAAGAAAGCATTTGTTTCCGTTAATACCACGACACTTTCCGAAATTTGTTTCCTTTAGAAATAGCGCATCCACTGTTAACTTGGAAATGTCATATGGTTACTGCAGTATTACATATTTCTTTCAATAGTTCTTAATGATAAGCATTATCGTTGTGCGTGCTTTCTCGCCAGAGTGTCGATGAGCTGATGAGCTGATGTGACATTACATTACCGGTTTACCATCGTAGTTCTAACTTGACAACCGTCCATGGCCAGAGGTAACATCAATAACATCGGGTTCGAGGATGTGGGAGCTCATCCTGTTTTCAACCTAGTGATTCACATATCGTATATGATGTTCCAGACCTCTCCGGTAGGATGGAAAAGACATCAGAGCCACATTCTGCGAATGGTTGAGTTGCTTTTCCTTAATTCGTATGAAGCACAATTCCTCAATTTTGTGAACCCTCAGTGACCATAGATGGCACAGGTGGGTTCTGTGAGGTCATAAATGAGGTTTACAGTAAAGTTTCTCTCTTTGCCAAGTCTGGAGAGCACTGTAGAAAACTTTTTCTGGAGAGTCTTCAATGGTGTATCCACGCATACACCAGATGCGACACAACCAGTACCTTCAAGGGACTGGGGAAAGTCTGACCAATAAAATTTAACATTAATGACCTCATTAAAGACCTCGAGGATATCACCTGTGCCATCTATAGTCGCACAAGTGTCCACAAGGTTGATGTATGGTGCTTGAATCATTCCACAATTCGAAGAATCTGGATCTGGTGTAATTTCCTGAGAGGTCTGAAACAGCATATACGATATGTTAGAATCTGAAGGAGATCCCACATCCCTGAACCTGTTGTTCCTGATATAAACTCTGGCCATGGATGGGTCATGAAAGATGACAGGCTAGAACACCACTGGTAATGTAGTGTCACATCAGCTCATCGACATCGAAGACGACGCTCTGGCTTTCGACGAATTGGATACTGATATCTCGATTACTCTGATTTGGACTGCATGTACCAGCTACCAGACATGCCGAGTCACGTCAGAGGATAGTGCAGTGAGGCGGGAAAGCACGCACAATGATAATGGCTATAATTGAGATTCAGTGAAAGAAATATGTGACATTGTGGTAACCATCTGACATTTTGTTTATACTATGCATAGGAAATAAATGAAACAGTGACTTGTCCTACCTAGATATTCTGTCAACTTTACATTCATGTTTCATACTTATAAATCGCCAATAGTCAAACTTATTTAAGGAACTTATAATACACCAGGAAACTGTAGTGTCAGCGGTTTGGAGTTAGAAAAATAGCATATACCCAGTATACGCACCCGGTGATGTTTTGTAAACTTAATGATGGTATAACAATAATTCTTTTTTGTATCTCTATATATTTTTATTGTTTTACTGAGTGATTAGAGGTCAAATAACTGTTTATGAATAATAGTTTGTTGTTGGTAAACATTTTTGCTGCGTCAAGCCAAATATGAAAAATTTGCTAAAAAATTATCATTTTTGAGATTAAAATCCGTTTTTTTCATTTCCTACCAAGAAATCACTACATATATTGAATTATGTGGTCCAGATATGAATTTGTTGTTGTATTATGATCATTTTGATACCTTATTTGTCTACTTCGGTTGAAAAATGTTAATGTTATGACTATTTTTCAATTGTTAGTGAAATTTGAGATGGCGGCCATCTTGATGACGTCATAACCGGAGCTTATACAATGTTAACATTGTTTTCTTTGTTGGTGTTGTTTTTACTGATTGATAAGAGGTCAAATAACTGATTAAAAACAATAGTTCGCTGTTGGCAAACACTTTTGCGGTGTCAAGCCAAATATGAAAAATTTGCTAAAAAAACTACCATTTTTGAGCTTAAAATCCGATTTTTTCAATTCCTGCGTAGAAATAACTACAGATATTGGATTACATGGTCCTGATATGTATTTGTTGTTCTATTGTGGTTATTTTGATGCCTCATTTGTCTTCTTCGGTTGAAAAATGTCAATGTTATGACTATTTTTCAATCTTTAGTGAAATTCGAGATGGCGGCCATCTTGATGACGTCATAACCGGAAGTTCATCCCAGTTTATACAATGTTACCTCTCGATTTCGTTATCAGTGGGTCATAAGGCTTCAGAAAAACATTGGTTCGTTAAGTTGTGGGGGGAGGGCGGGGGATGCACGTGGACCCCCTCCCCCTCTAGATCCCGGCCTACAGTCTTTTAGCTTCATTAGCGCTAAGCGCTAAGCAAGAACAGAGACTACCACTTTTACAGACTAGGGTGTCCCGGCCAGGGGACATAACCAGAGCCTTCCTCATATTCTTAACTCACGGTCAAGAGTGTGGCGATGTAAAGAGATACTTTATGAAGAAGACACAACGTAAGATCCCAAATTTATTCGCATTTGACGATAATGCAGTGCCAAGTATCATATAAACACACTACTTGCAGTATAGTTGCATATTGGTCCATCCAGGTGAGCCACTAAGCCATATAGTAGACTCAGATCACAAACATTTACCTTTGACCTCAGCTTCAGAAAGAAAAAAAGCATGTCTGATCTCTCTAGCGGTTAGTATAAGGTACTACAACATTATACGATGTACATTGGTCCTGTAGGCGAGGGAATTGCGACCTTTTGCCATATTCAACAGAGCCCTTTAGTTCGTCAAATTAATGTTACTATCTTAGGAATTCATTTTCAAGCAAAGAGAGAATTATAAACTAGCTTCGAGCTCAAATATATCATTATCATATGATAATAAGTAACAGACAGAACTAGCTGCTACACTAGATCTAGATTACGGTGGTCTGCATAGAATGGTTATTCCGATCTCATCAATCGAGTTAGTTTAGAAAAGTTAAACATAAACAAAACTATGCTTAATATCCCACTGCAAGTGCGTTTAAAACTGGATCAATAAATATTATATATTATTAATTAAATGCTGTAGGTAGAGCGTTAGAAGTGTACCTGTTGTCTCAATATTGTATGATCTTAAAAGAAGACTTGATTTGGGATCTTATCTGTATTCGTAACATCCGACTTGACAATACTTTACCATTTGATTCGGGGTGGGTATTCGCCTCGTTAAGGAAGGCTCTGGGGGTTCTGTTTCCTGGTTGAGACATGCTATTTTCTATGAAGTTGATAGTTCCTTGTGCTGCTAAGCGCTGAACATAAAGGAATGAGTTTACTGGTTTGCACATTATCAGCACAATATTACCAGGTGGGTTGTTAAGCGACATGCTTGATTGGGATAGTACTATAAAAATTGAAAGAATATTACATGGAGACACAATACGAACGTACAGCAACTTCTTGAAACATACATCCATACACGCAACGAACTGCTTACACGGGGATCTTGGCTGTTTAAAGAAAGTCAAGCCAAATCAACCAACCAATCAACTCATGGTTTAAAAATTGTTTGACAATAGTTAAATTTATTCAAAAGTAGCAATTTTTTTGTAAAAAAAGAATTGGTCACCCTTTTTT
Source organism: Argopecten irradians (assembly GCF_041381155.1). Lineage (NCBI taxonomy): Eukaryota > Metazoa > Mollusca > Bivalvia > Pectinida > Pectinidae > Argopecten > Argopecten irradians. Next base: position 32,547,601 of record NC_091148.1, read on the forward strand.
ATGAATATATCACACCAGAAACAAACCACCACAGACTATGCTTATGTATTAGTTTTCGATATACTTGAAAATCCTCGTATCCGTTTCAGGACAATGTAACAAATGGATTTCCATAACAGTCAAAAAGAAACATCACAGTGACTTGATTTTGGTATGTGCTATACCGCCTTACCTTATAGGATTACCCAAACACCAACTTCCAATGCCTTATAGTACATTAGATAATGTCCAGACAAGACAATGCAATAAATGATATCATTGCGGAGCCCCTAAATTTAACTTGGGCCGTAAAACTCAAACTCAAACACACAAATGGACCAAAAAAGGAACACGACACCAACTTACAAATTCCTCTCTCGGGAGTTCCCGGTCAATCGCAAACGGTTCTTGTAAAACAAATACAATTTTAATCATAACTAAGCCATGCATTGAAAATATCTTCAAAGTTAATAAAAATAAAAAATACGGCCAACAGCTTTTATCAGTTCTTAACATATTATATACATAGGTATATACATAATACAAGGACACTTTATAAATTAGCTTTCATGTTATTAGATATCAATTAATCTACGATGGCCGTTTTGATAAACAAGATGGCTAACAACAGCTTTTACCAATTAGTGATGTTCATATTTGCATTCAGTTACACTGAAAATAAAGATATAAAACAAAAATTAGGATTCTATATCAGTTAGTTATCAAGATATTATAATTGAAGTATATCTAAGACGGCCATTTTGAAAAACAAGATTGCTGACAACAGCTTTTGCCCATTACTAATATTCACATGTGTATGTGTGTTTTCATGTTATAATATGTCTATTTAAAACCTCATTGATGATTAATTCGGATAATTAATCTTGAGAATTTCCTGAGTAGAGTGATGGAGTTATAATAAAGTTTTTATATTACTTTATTGCACGGACTTACATGTTCCATTATAGTTTTCTGAATTCGGTTTCAGCTCCGGACAACCTGTATAGATATTGTTTTAGCAAGCTCAACAGCCGTGACCTGGAATTCAAGTGTATGAAATGCGATGAAATTTGGGAATTTCCAGAAATATCCAAGAAAGCAGATATGACCGATGACGAGTCGGAATTTTTCTCCAGGAAAATGACAAAAGTTTTTATTGAAAACTCCAACGATATCCGTGAATGTCCTGTTTGTAGGATTACCTGTACAAGACAGAACACGGAAGATAAAAGAGTGGAGTGTGTGGTTTGTAAGAAAGAGGGGAAAGCCATGTACACGTTTTGTTGGGACTGCAATGAACTATGGGAAATATTTCACTGTTGTAAGAAAACTAAAATCAAGCACGCACAAGAAATCCTTGATAAATGTGAGCTAGTCACCATGTCATATAGTCTTATACCTAATGTACCAAAGGTTCGCGCATGTCCAAAATGTAAAGTGCTCATCGAACACGACGGCGGATGTAAGACAATGGATTGTGGTAATTCAACATGTAAACTTACTTTCTGCTTCAGCTGCCTGAAGTCCGCAGATCAGTATGGGAATCTTCCGTGTGGTGAATATAGTTCCATTTGTGAGGTGGCACCTATTCAGAGACTTACACGCAAAAGAAAGTAAAATAAGTGGGACTTAATTTGCTATAATGCATGATCGTTTCCAGAACACGGCCCTTTTTTATTTAACTTGAATAGTTTTGATATGTTATGGGGATATAAATCAGAATGGATACTAGATATACCGTGAAGCATCGGTTTATACTCATTTTTGTGATTATTATATATGTAGTTTCGAATATTAAAATCAATATATTGATCAGAGTGGAGTCTGGCCACCACGTAGGCAAGTCATTGGCATCATTGATCAGAGTGGAGCCTGGCAACCACGTAGGCAAGTCATTGGCATCATTGATCAGAGTGGAGTCTGGCCACCACGTAGGCAAGTCATTGGCATCATTGATCAGAGTGGAGTCTGGCCACCACGTAGACAAGTCATTTGCATCATTGATCAGAGTGGAGCCTGGCCACCACGTAGACAAGTCATTGGCCTCATTGATCAGAGTGGAGTCTGGCCACCTCGTAGACAAGTTATTGGCATCATTGATCAGACAAACAGGAATATTTGTATAATTATATCCTATATACTTTACATATATGTGTGTGTACGAATAACTGCAGTCCTTGGTGTGTGTTATGAATTGATGGACATCTTACGGATATTCCGTCTTTGCATATTACAGAATTACCTCCCTTGTGGGTAGATATCCATTGTGACTTCATTATTTTGTGAGCTAAATTCACACCGTTTTCCTCCGAAAATTATGACGTTACGCTCAAAAACACCTGACGTCACAATCAATACCTACCTGCAAGGGCAAATAACTCAGTAACCATGAATTGTGTATATATGGTTCGTTGAGTATATCTTTACCAGTTTGAACATTAAAGTTCATACCAAACGAACACTTAGAAAATAGATTCACATAAGCTTATATTTTGAATTAATTCCTATTCACTAAATTATGGTATTGCAATTATACTAACTTACATTCAATGGATATGATACTGTTTAAACTAAATTCCAAATTTGAATTATTGCATTTTAATTGTAATCGCTTACTTTCAATTAGCTAAATATTGTTTAAAGTAAATTATAAATTTGAATTATTACATTGTAATTGTATTCATTTACGTTCAATGATTAACATATTATTTATTTAATGGATAATGACGTAAACGTTTTAGCCAATGAAAATGTTCCTTACAATTAAGTTTGAATTATTAGTTGAAATAAAAAAAAAGTGGTGAAGCGTAGTGATATTTGTTTTTATTGTAGACCGAGAGTATAACACAAAACACATTATTTTTCAAAGTGAATTATCCTGTTAAAACAAAATTACTAAATGAATTCGCTGCAAATTTTACTGAATATCCTCATTATGCATAATGGAAAGACATTCAGCAAAATCACATTTTATCAAAACTTTACATGAATATTTTATCTTACCGAAACACCGGGCATCAGAGCAAAATCATTTACTCCCGATAATTAATAATGGACTGTTCCAACCTTTGACTAAGAAGAGTTCAAACGATTCTATAGGGGTGAACACGTTAATACTTGACTTCACGTCATGATAGCTTGGTATGTCATACCACTGTCTGTTTATAACGAGTTGAGGTATTTCTTTGTGAAATATCAATACAAAAAGGGCAATAGTGATACGTATATAGTATTGAAAGTCCGCACATAAAATTGAATACTCGGACAGGACGAAATACTGCAGCAGACACTTACTTGGCAGTAGTTTCATGTTGTTGATCATTTGAGATAAGTTTAGGTGATTACATGATTACTATAAAACAAATTTCAGATACAAATTGAAAGTAGATTTTTTTAACATGAAGGTAAGTGATAGGTTATTAAAATTCGAGATAGAAATTGAAAATAACAACAAAAAATGGAGCAATTTTCGAGATAAAGAAAGTGGGTAGGATGTGCTTGTTCGGTGTCTTCAGCGGCATATGTCAGTGGGGTAGCAATATAAAAGGCAAAAGTGCCGCTATCACAAGGAGACACAACATGAATATACCGCAGTCTTAAAATACGCGCACCACACGGTTTATTAGTTTACCGTCATATTAACAGTAAGGGACATGTTAGGGCGTGCCAGGTTTGTTAGTGGAGGAAAGCTGGAGTACCCGTAGAAAACCCACTGACCAGCGGTCAGTACCTGGCAACCGTACCTGAAACCACACACACTGATCCTACACTCTACACACATCATACATAGGAGACCGGCCTTAAATGACATTGGCTCTTAGTGGGACATTAATCTAATCAAATTATTAAATACACAATTTAAACTTCTGATAACGATATAGAGTTAAAAAAAAAGCTGATGATGAATTGCGAGGCATTCCGCTACAGATGCAATCTATATAGGGCTATGATAAAATAATTATCATTTATAAAACAGCACAGGACAGTTTACCATATCTTCATACAGCGGAGATTTACAGTCATGGTAAGTTTACACTATGTATAATTTGTATTGTATAATTATGAGAGTAAATACAACATGTAGTTACTATAACGTCAGACAATGTTGTACCTTTCATCAGGTTCCACTTTTATCGCTAAATTCTCTTCGTTATTAGATCAACCGACCAAAGACATATAACGTCTGTGGTAGGAAGATTAAAAGAATCTTTCATGGTCTATCAAATGGACAGGGTTATCTCAACCCTCGTAAAAGATTTTGGCATTTCAACCCGAGGCTTGTCCACTTGACAGAACCATGTAAGATTCTTTTTCTCCCATACTCATCTGAAAAAAATATGAAATTCCCGTTGTTTTCCAGCTTTTTCATCGCGTAATGATCACAGAAACGTCGATATGCGTCAAAATTGATGACGTTATCGACAATGCACGCCGCATATATTGATGACGTCACCTTATTGTCTAGCGCGTGTGAGCTTCCTTACACCCCTCCTGTGTAAAATAGAGTTATTTTTCCCTAGCAACCACGATGAAGTATGGAGAAAATATATTCCGTAGGATTCTAACGATATTCTGATTAGCTATATATTTAAATTAATTTAATTGGTTAAACATATTACACTTTATCCTCAGACCAAGTCAACAATAGTATAACATTGGTATAATAGTGTTGTTTAAAAGCATTGAAAGTCTGCACATTTATAATGTCTTCATCATGGTACAATTTGACCGATACGGTAGAAATACTGTAATAACGTCTCAATTAATGTCTGTTGGTAGGGAGTCCTGTTTACCAAACCTAGCCGTTCCACACATGAACGGTGTGGTAAGTAATTAAACAGCCATGTTTTAATTCAATTTACAACAAAATGTTTGTTTGGTATGTTTGTTTGTTTGTTTGTTTGTTTGTTTGTTTTCATACAGATAGAAAATGTCGATCAATCTTTGCTGAAGTTGACCTTTTAAAGTTTTGTATTAATTCGACAAAATATAAAATAATCATATAGTTTTGTTAGTATTACGGTTTGTTATCAACTGAATGTGTATACTTTGCATTCCGATATCTTTGTGATCAGCCAGTGTTCAAAGGGCGTGTTCGTGTTTGTATTCATGTGATAGTATTGATCTTACTGATGTATTGCACCAACAATATCACCACTGCTGTTTACGCTGAGCTGCCAAAGAATAATGTTTATCATGTCCTGTTTCAATGATATTGATTTCATTTCACAATATGATCTTCATTTGATAACATGCAATTTATTTCACAAGTTTATCATACACTATATGAAAATGTAAGTCGGTATTTTAATTACATACCGACAAATTTAAAGTTTGCAATGTGTAAAATTGAATTATTATTATTGATATTTGATCTCATTTAGAGTTTTCAGAATATAGGTTTAGATATCGCAGAGTGGCAGGGACCTCCATCTGTATCGTAAATGTGAGTACCAACAATCATTAAAATGGGTTTCTAGTATACGCATACTGTAGCAATAAACAGACGAGGAAAAGAAATGTGTAACTTGTATTAGACATCACAATAAAATGGAAATAGTATAGCGACCTCGCAATTTCGACCTCAATTCAAGATCGGGAGATAGCGAGAGGGCGAGTCGAGGCTCGCGATCTCGCGACTTCGTACAAGGAGGCAGCGATTTGCTCATGCGTATATTTGTTTTGCAAAGTTGTTTATTTTCAAATCATTTTATAAATATTTCAAATTCAATCTCAATAAGTAGGTAAACAATGCTGAGTAAGAATACAGTGGAATTTGCAGCCATCTTACTTAATATTTGCTAAATTAGATGATAGTTGTAGAAAGACTGCTTACATGTAATTATTAAAAGTAGGTTTTGCCCAACCAAATAAATATATTTTTTTGTAACACCCGTAAAACGGAAGAAAAGATGAAAAACAAATTAAAAGATACCTCCATTTAATTTCTTTATGCGTATGATATTGAACAAATGATTCTTTAATACAAAATTGAAGGAAAACCTTTATTTATTACGATGTCAAATTGACTGAATAGTATGCAAATGAAGCTGCGATGGATTGGGTTGTCGAAGTTTCGCGCATGCGTATTGTTGCGTATTAAAAGTAAACAAAATCGCTGAACGCGGAAATTAGAATGGAATCTGCAGCACCCTAGGATATCTCTGGGGAATGAAAATCAGAGATGGCATGTAGCACAAGAAGAAACAGACGTCGCATTTCATGCGGAGTGCTAGGATTCTGTTGGACTCGTGTTGCAAGTGGCGAGTTAATTGTCGGCGGACATGCAGTGACAGTGACATGTAACTACATGTATTTGATGTACTAAGCTAGCGAGCGTATGTCAGTAACATGAAGTGTTGTTCATTATATGATATGCATAAACAACGCATCGCACTTCGATTTGTTGTTTTTTACTAGTTATTCCGTGTCAGGACTGTCACTGCTATCTGGAAATTGTCGGACGCTTCCGTTTGTCGATGCGGCCTCGTTTTGGGAAAAATAAGCCATTGTTTGATGTAAAGCTTGACTTCGCTCTATTTTAAGAGGAGTATTTTCCTGGTCAAGCCCGGCAACTCACCTTTTATATTGTTTGCTTGATGCATTGAAATGGTCTGAAGATTTCCCTATGTACAGGGAAATGTTAACTTCATAGTCTTTATATTTCTAAAACCTTCCTTTAGATATACAGATTTTGTCATTTTCATATCTATACTTTTGAACGGATTTATTTTTCTTTTCTTTTTTTCCTCTTCCGTTTTTTTTCCGGAAGCTGTATTTTCAACAGTTTTTCAAATCCATTTTTATCACTCATTTTGTAATAGACGCGTTGCAAGCTTGGGATTTCGCCTCGCAACCTCGTGACAATGCCCTCGCAATCACGCGACCTCGATTTTCGGTCAAGTCGCGTAGTCGCGAGATTGTGAGGTAGCCCTAACTAGCCACCATCAAATAAAACAAAGTCGTATTTTATGGCTTTTTATAACTGAAAACATCATAACGTTAAGCGAACTGCAACAAATATATTCAATAACTTATAAACTGTGTTGTGTTTACATAGGACTGAAAAACATATATACTTAATATATTTGTCGGTCAAGACTGGATAAATATCAATATATTTACATCTGCAGTGCAATGAAATGATGCATACGGGCAGACCATGAAGCCAAGTTGTAGTCCAAAATTTGTGCGGGAATTTTGCAGTTATGTTTCCATCTAAAAACATATAAAGCATAAAAACAAAAATGTTACAACGCATAAATGTTGTAACCAATTTTTATAAAGCATCATATTGTGTTTGTCCATTTGAATGACTTTCACAGCTTAATTCAACAAACCTTATGGTTTTTAATAGATTACTTCAGGAAAAGATAATAAGTGTACAGTATCAACGAAAAGCTTTTGCCTTTTGTGACTCTATACAATTATCTAACTCGTTTTAAATTTGCATTTTATAGATTTAAACCCATTTTTATTAAGGTACCTTTAAGAAGATACAGGACATATATTATCATTGTATACTAGAAAATGTATTATCAGGTACCACAGGCTGATGTACCAACAACTGTTCGTGAGGTCAGGTCAACTGTTTCAAAGTCACTCGGAATAAAAACTGACAAAATTGAAGTCATCAAAGACACAAAGATACTAAAGGATGATGAAAAGGAATTCCGAACTGACGACATTACTGAAATCATGATCATAAGAAAAGATAGACGAATGCCAATCAGAGAGAGGACAAGCGATGAAGACATGTTTGAAGGTGATATGGCGGACGGGGATCGTGTCAAAATGAGTTGTGGACATGCAGCAAGTAAGTAATGTCGGGCGGGGACCGTGTCAAAAGCTGTTATGGTCAAAAAACAATCATAGACGGGACCATTTCAAAATGTAATTGGAAAGTAATACAGGAAGGGAATCTACAGGAAGTAAGTATTGACAAATGGAAACTGTCATTAATAAGTAATTATGACAGACGGGGACAAATGTCGTGTGGATGACGAACAACAATCGTGCCAAAATCTGTTTTGGACCGATAAGTTACGGAGATTGTATCAAAATCTGATTTTGACATGTTTGCCTAGAATGCATCAAATAAGGAGGGTTTGCGGTGGGTATCAATGGAATTATATTTTAAGTACTGTAGATAGTCAAAATTTATATGTGTTTTCATGCACAACAGTTACTGTAAACATAAGAAAAAACATGACCGACCAAAAAAAACAACAAAAAAAAAAACAACGAATACACAACATTTTCGGAAAAACCTCACTCAAGAACATTTATTGATTGTATAAACCTCGAGTAATGACTTTGGATGTATAAATATGGACATAATTATTAATCTTCATCGCTTATACTGACGTGTGACAGCATTGACTCATAATTGTTTATGTAACGTTAACACTAAAGAAACTTAAGGTGTTGTCTTCGAAAACTTTGTACAACGTTCTATAGACTTGTGTCTCTGGCACATTTTAAAATCAACATTAACTTTTGAGCATATGTCTATAAAGGCGTGAATTTATTATTTATTTACATTCTGTGATATTAACTGGTCAATGTATTGTCTGGTTTCTAATTAGACGTTATTTAATTTTGGGTTTACTATGGTTTCAGCCCCTGAAAACCTGTATAGATATTGCCTTACCAAGCTCAATAGCTGTGACCTGTCGTTCAAGTGTATGCAATGTGATGAAGTTTGGGAATTTCCAGAGATATCCAAGAAAGCTGATATGACCGATGACGAATCTGTATTTTTCTCCAGGAAAATGACAAAAGTTTCCATCGATTATAACGATGATATAAGACAATGTCCTACCTGTGGGATCCATTGTACAAGACTGAGCCCACACAATAAACAAGTGGAGTGTGTCTATTGTATGAGAGACGGAAAATCCGTGTACGCTTTCTGCTGGGAATGTGTTGTACCTTGGGATCCAGGTCACAATTGTGAAAAAGATAACATAAACATTTCCCAGCGCACTCTTGATAACTGCGAGCGCGTCAAAATGCAATTCAGTAACATACCTAATGTACCAAAAGTTCGAGCATGTCCAGAATATAAAACTTTAATCGAACACGACGGCGGATGTAAGACAATGTATTGTCGTAATCCAAAATGTCGTCATTACTTTCTGCTTCAGCTGTCTGTTTATAGCGAATCAACAGGGCTAGCATATTAAAAACATATCAACTCACTTTCTTAAGAACAGTGTAACATGGAAATATAATTATTGATAACTTTATTTCAATTATTGAATATTACCAGCCTATTTTATCTTAAAATACCGCAGAGATGGCAGAACCTCTGTCTTCTAAAACATACGTGAGTCAAAAGCCTTGAGTAAAGAAACCTATATTCGCCTAGCCTTTAAGTCGTATTGTATTAGCATGTGAGATTAGGCATATGTTGCAAAGTTTTGAGGATTAATACAGAGTTTCTTTTAAAAATATTATAATGATTATATTGCAGTTGAAAGTATAACTTTGAGTGATGCTAACGCCGTTTCGCGATCGTGTTCATTTGAAATATTTCTCGAGCATTTCAATAAAACCGGGTTCCACTGTTGTACGTAGTCGTATAGCGCCAGTTAAAGAAGGTAAACTGAATATTTCAACACTAGAAAATATATTATCAGGTGCCACAGACCGATGGACCAAGAACTGTTCGTAAGGTCAAGTCAACTGTTTCAAAGTCACTCAGAAATAAAAGTTGACGAAATTGAAGTCATCAAAGACACAAAGATACTAAAGGATGATGAAACGGAATTCCGAACTGACGACATTACTGAAATCATGATCATAAGAAAAGATAGACGAATGCCGATCGGAGAGAGGGCACCCGAGGAAGACATGTTTGAAGGTGATATGGCGGACGGGGATCGTATCAGAATGAGTTGTGGGCATACAGCAAGTAAGTAATATCGGGCGGGGATTGTGTCAAAAGCTGTTATTGACAAGAAGCATGGCCAGATGGAGGTCATTTCAAAATGTAATTGTAAACAAATATAGGGAGTAAGTATTGACAAACGGAGGCTATATCAAAATTAAGTCATGATGGCAGACGGAGTCAAATGTCGTGTAAATGACGGACGACAACATGTCAAAATCTGTTCTGAACATGCCGCAAATAAAATATGATAAACTGGGTTCGTATGCAAATATGTCTATTATCACTCCTAACCTATAGTTAAACCATTGTGTTATGACGTGTACTGTACAGCCTGGTTTTACTCATGTTTTTCTTTCTTTGGTTTCAGCCCCAGAAAACCTGTACAGATATTGCTTTACCAAGCTCAATAGCTGTGATCTGTCGTTCAAGTGTATGGAATGTGATGAAGTTTGGGAATTTCCAGAGATATCCAAGAAAGCTGATATGACCGATGACGAATCTGTATTTTTCTCCAGGAAAATGACAAAAGTTTCCATCGATTATAACAATGATATAAGACAATGTCCTACCTGTGGGATCCATTGTACAAGACTGAGCCCAGACAATAAACAAGTGGAGTGTGTCTATTGTATGAGAGACGGAAAATCCGTGTACGCTTTCTGCTGGGAATGTGTTGTACCTTGGGATCCAGGTCACAATTGTGAAAAAGATAACATAAACATTTCCCAGCGCACTCTTGATAACTGCGAGCGCGTCAAAATGCAATTCAGTAACATACCTAATGTACCAAAAGTTCGAGCATGTCCAGAATGTAAAACTTTAATCGAACACGACGGCGGATGTAAGACAATGGATTGTCCTAATCCAACATGTAAACATACTTTCTGCTTCAGCTGTCTGAAGCCTAAGAATAAATTTGGAGGACTCCAGTGTGGCAGTTATAACTCCAAATGTACAGTTGCTCCTGTTCAAAAACTTGTCATATAGCAAAATTAATGCGTTAGTACAGTGCTGAATATGAACCAAATGGAAGACACATTTATAATGACTAAATACATTTTAATTATCATTGTTGTTAAATGTGGAGGATGCGACAAGATACCCGGATGATGGGTGATCGGGTGGTGTAGTGGTTAAGCCGCTCGCCTTTCACCTAGCCGGCCGGGGTTCGATCCCCGGCACGGACGTGAAAAGGTCAGGGGTCACCTGCCCGATCACGTGGGTTTTCTCCGGGCACTCCGGTTTCCTCCCACACTAAGACCCCTCGCGCGCTTACATCCGGGCCATCGAGAGTGATTTACATAAGTTGTATTACTTGTTTCTCACTCGATGTAAAATAAATAAAGTTTATATTTATATACCCGGATGTGGAAGGACGTGACAAGATACCCGGATGTGGGAGGATGTGACAAGATACCCAGCTGTGGGAGAATGGGATAATATACCCGGATGTGGGAGGATGTTTTCATGTTTCCCGCCACGAAACCCTTCTCGCTGTTGAAGTGTATAACATAAATAGATTAAAGGTGCATGTGATATGTTAAATCGTATATTTGGGGAAAATAGCAATCTCTACAATGATCATCAGAGGATTAGAACAATTATGATATGTCATACTATATTTTTCTAGATTAATCATTTTGACTCCTTAACTATTTCCCATTGCACTTTCTTTGTATTAAACTTTAAAGACATTAAAAAAATGAATTATGATTATCAAAATAATGAACACTGCCAATCAAGACGAAAGAAACTTCATTATATAAAGTTCGAATTAATAAGCATGAATAGCACAAGTTATCCTTATAATTCACAACTCAGTTGTTTATAAATATGCCGTGTATCTTATTAGTTATATTAAACAAAAGGTTGACATATGCTTCTACGTTACTCATAACCCCCCAAAACATTTACACTTGTAGTGATCTAAAAATGATTTAAAATCTTGTGCGGTCTTCATCCAGTGCGAAGGAGTTTCAGCAATGAAATAATGCTCCGCACAAATAACCAGGCTACCGGACAATCACTCAAAATTGAAATCTTAACATAGACTGGAAAAACATGCGGAGGTGCAGACGATATTTATGCTAGTACATTGTACATCCAATGTCTGTTACATACCAATGTATGTTAAACAATCAATGATTACAGTTACATTTAATTTGTTATTCTCGTTATGAAAAGAAAATAGATATAAAATCTAAACTGAAAATCAATTGTAAATGCATACATAGGGGGAAATATCATTTTAAGATGCTCCACCGCTTACAAATGACAGTTTTTCGCTATCGATACAGGACCGGAATTAGTATTTTTCTTCAGTTACAAAAGTAACTTACTTTACACCATTACCACCATTGAAAAGTTTAAGATTATGATTTTACTTCAAGACAAAAAATATTAAAAATAATTAATTGCATCCGAAAAAATTCTGTGGCACTATGTCGTTTATGGAATGAAGTATTGATTCTGGATGTACCACGAGCAAAATAGATTATTTCAAATTACTTTTTTGTGTTAATTAGGAATATTTATATAAGATTAAACACTAATCATTGGTCAAATGTAAAGTATCGTTTATGCTCTGTCGGCGTTGAAGCATCTTTAATGGAACAACTAATGATTTAGCGGGAAATTCCAGAGGCTTCTTCTCTCAACACTGATGAAGGTATTACTACGCTAGAACACTGAAAAAAACCCATAAAGCTACCATGCAACGGCAATGTAAATATAATCCGTCAAAATTGGTATATTTGAAATTCCTTTTAGAACAAGTACAATATAGGTACTTTAATCATAATGTGTACAATATACCTATAACGGTGTCGAGTGGGTTCTGGTTCTGTCTACAAGACGTAGTAACCACCAAATGATTATGGCACCGAACTGGGTAGACGTACGACCGTATTACATGTCCGGATTTAATCAAACCGAATCAAATCGCACCCTATCAGTACAAACAACACTAAACCATTATGGCGCCTTAAAACTAACAACCCACCATCTTTATCAAAGAATTCCACTGAAGGGATATAACTCTTTTAAGTACACTACATTTCCTCCCCTTCTTAAGATGAAATTTACCACAAATATGGGAAGAGGAATAAAACTATTTGAATTTGCTTATCCACAATTGAGCAAATGAATAATGTCAAGATAATGTCACTTGATTACTAATCAGTGCAAGAAACATATTCTTTCTTAATATGAAAAATCACCTCGATTCACTTATCGTTTAACATTTTTATACACTTTTCACTATAATTTAACGTAAAATTATAGATCACAAAACGACACAATCTGTAATATGTTTTGGCATTGTTCGTTCCCGAATTGGTCTTGGTGACTGGTTCATCAGCGTAACTTTATCATTACAAGCTTGACTTGTACCAGTGTCTAAATGTTCCCTGACTATTCTAGTGTTGATATCCTTGACAATATGTTCAGGTTCACTGGTACCACATTCAACATCAGATGCAGTAGGAGTATAGAAACTTTTAATACTATTGCTATTCCGCTTGTACTGAACACATTCTGTTGACTCTACAACAAAACTGTTTTCATGTTGTCCAACCAACGTATGTGGTGGGGCATGAAACGGTGTACTTGTTTTATCGCGTAATTTGGTTTTACAAGCACTGTCTCACCAGATTCTAAATTATTTTTAACAGCATTACGCATTGCGGCTACATACAGTTTGTTCTACTTTCCGCTTGGCTTTGCTCCGAAAATACCACGAAAGGTCAGGGCTATCGATCTTAGGAATTTGATTGGATAATATTTATAATGTTCAAAATGTCGTCTGCATCTTTTCCGTTACACTCACCATAACGTCAGCGTATAGTATGGAACTTCAGATTTCGTGCGTGAGTAGATATCCAGTCGTTGAATTTGAATTGTAATGTTCTTAAACTATTTTAAATACTTTTTCAATGCTGAATGCTTCCTAAACAATATTGAAATTTCATTTCCACCTCGTTGCCATTGTATACAGTAGGAATCCCGGGTCTAAATAAACCCCAACGATTTTGTTGATTGGATTGACCAACCAATCAGAATCATTTTGGTTCAGGATCTTGACCAAAATGGCGGCCCTGACCTGACTGAATATTTATGAGCGCAGTCTAGTCTAGGAAGGGAGATAACTTGTCCTTTGGATGTTATTGTAGGTGTTCCTTCACATAATCATTATGATGAAAACTGTCCCAACTTGTATGTTAAACTGGTTACACCAGAAAGCATGAGAAGTACATTTGAGTTTGTAGCTCAGCACACTCAAGTATCGGGTCAGAGGCAGAACAATTATTACGATCAGTGTTTGCGTCCCAGGAAAATTTTGTATAGAAGACTTTGTGTGGAGATGGTACCCTCCTGCATTGTCTAGTAAGTTAGGAAAAGGTTGGACGGGACCATACAAGGTTGTAGGGATATTATCTAGTCACACCTATGTCATACAGGGTAAACCAAAGCTTAAACCTATATCTGTCCATGTAGATCATCTGAAACCCTTTGAGGGAGATTCAGTTCCTGATGAATGGGAGGAACAGGAAGTAGGAGATACCCCTAGATCTACAAACCTAACACCAGCTGACTCTGACTCTCCTGAGTGGGAGACATCCCCAGCATTTTCAGACAATGCTCCACTGCTTGACAGTCATGATAATCCGATATTTAGAACCAGAAGTGGCCGCCAGGTCAAGCCGCGTGATATTTATTTCCCCGTAGTCGCCCCACATACCTTGTTCATGTTGTAACTGTCTTCTGTGTTGTCTTCTGGTGTGTCTGTTAGTGTTAAATATCAACAAATAAATATATTTGTGTTGGTGGTGGTATTTGTGTTATTTCTTACTATAGTATATATGATATAAATTCAGATTTATCTCTGATTAATTTTGAATGTAATTCAATGGAATTACATCCACACAGTATTAAAAAAAGGTTATGAGATTTCTTATCGAAATATTGTAATTTATATTGATAAGACTTATGTTGTGGTATTGTGTTCATGAAGCAACTTTTGCTGTTAGAACAAATCTATGTAAATATGTTTCAAGCACCTTAACTTAGATAAATTTTAACATTTTTTTATACGTTTTATGAATTCAAATGAATACCTGAAGGATCAAAAGCTGTAACGATGCATATCCATTGTTTGCTAATATTTTTTTTGTCAGGAATGGCTAGCAACAGTACAGGTAGGTCTGCTGGATGTCACTGTCGATTCGACAGATGTCAATGGCCTCAGCATCGACCATTAGGCCTCGATGGACGGCCAATCCAATGGCCATGTCCGGTGGAACATGTGCTCGTTCACAGGTATACACCTCATATGGGGCCTTGCTAAGGCACTGGGCCATGGTCCACACCAGGACGGGGCGGTGAAGTACAGATGCCCGAAGTGTGTGGGTTATGGAAGACGCAGCATAATCAGATGAGCCGGCACCTTCGTCTCGCTCCACAAGTTTTCATCTACCAAATCGGGTACGATCATGGAGTGACATTCTCGACAAACCGCTCCGCGAATCCTATAATAACCGACGTATAGATCCAAATGGTATTTCTGTGCCGACTAAACTAAAAGTTTTCAAGAGGGAAGCAGAGATATTATTGTCATTTGATTTGTTATAGGCCGCGAGATAGTTTCGTCAATATTTCTATTC
The DNA here is from genome assembly GCF_041381155.1 of Argopecten irradians. NCBI lineage: Eukaryota > Metazoa > Mollusca > Bivalvia > Pectinida > Pectinidae > Argopecten > Argopecten irradians. The sequence goes on from NC_091148.1 coordinate 32,563,138, forward strand.
GTCATACTTGTCGCTGCATTTTCGCATTTAATATCATAGACTTGCTATAGTCACGTACTAAGTCTTCTTTATAGTCGCTAAATATTTTGTTTTTTTATAAGCTATGAGCTGTTATAAATAGTATAAATAATATCATTTATTGAATTTAGATAGTGCATTTAGGTAATTATTTCCGATGATTCATTGAAAGTTTAAAAAAAATATATAATGTATTTTTTTTCGTTCGAAAGGGGAAAGAGTGTGGCAGAATTGAAAGTAAGACTACGTGTGTGCGTGTGTGTGTTTGAGTCCTGGCGCCAGGGATATGGTTCGTGTGTGATAAGATATATATATTTAAAATAGCGCGGGTAATTCTACTTGTAACTCAAATGATTGGCTAGCCTTGCGCGTGCAGGGTATAAAAGGAGCACGCATACCTGTGCGCGTGGTACATCAGAGCGATAGGCTCACCAGTGCGATTTATATGTAGTACAAGTATATCATTTACATGGTCTGTGGGGTGGACATCGTGCGGCATACAGTATTTTGAAGGTGCGTTGTACGTCTGCATGTGAGAGTTGTCGGTATGTATATATATGTTGTCTTGTCTACTGTGTGGTCGTCCTAACTTTAATAACTATACCAATAAGTAGGCAGGTTGTCCAGTCTATTTGTTCTGGTGGTTTCTAAGCGCATATTGTGTCTCTAAGTCCTTCATCCTTTTCACGTGCGAATTTTCCTATCTTGGGAAGTTTTGTACGTTGTTTCCCTTCGAACATGAATTCAGCTGGAAAAAACATCTGTAGTCGCATGCGGTGTTGTTCTATATCCTTTTATATCCAGTCCTTCGATGTTGAGTGTGCAATCTGGATTCGCTTCTTCAGAGACCTATTTTGTGTTTCAGCTTCTCCATTAGAAGCAGAATGAAGTGGGGTTACTAAGCTAGCGAGCGTATGTCAGTAACATGAAGTGTTGTACATTATATGATATGCATAAACAACACATCGCACTTCGATTTGTTGGTTTTTTTTACTAGTTATTCCGTGTCAGGACTGCCATTGCTATCTGGAAATTGTCGGACGCTTCCGTTTGTCGATGCGGCCTCGTTTTGAGAAAAATAAGGCATTGTTTTATGTAAAGCTTGACTTCGCTCTATTTTAAATGGAGTATTTTCCTGGTCAAGCTGGGCAACTCACCATCTCTATTGTTCGCTTGATGCATTGAAATGGTCTGAAGATTATACCTATGTACAGGAGAAATGTTAATTTCGTAGTCTTTATATTTATAAACCTTCCTTTAAATGCACAGATTTTGTCATTTTCATTTCTATATTTTTGAACGGATTTATTTTTCTTTTTTTCCCTCTTCCGTGTTTTTTTCCGGAAGCTGTATTTTTAACAGCTGTTTTTAAATCTATTTTTATCACTCATTTTGTAATAGACGCTTAGTTGTCAATATGAATTTGCAAATTACTGCCTTCTTGCACGAGATCGCGAGATATAAAGAGGCGTGGTCGCGAGTTGAGAGACAAGGCTGGGAGGTTGAGAGATGAGATCGCGAGGTTGAGAGGCGAGGCCACGAGGCTGAGAGGTTAAGAGGCAAGACTGTGAGGTTGAGAGGCGAGGCCGCGAAGTTACCATCGTTGAAAGCTTTGGATTTCGCCTTGCAACTTCGTGACAATGCCCTCGCAATCACGCGACCTCGATTTTCAGTCAAGTCGCGAGGTCACGAGATTGTGAGTTAGCCCTAACTAGCCACCATCAAATAAAACAAAGTCGTATTTTAATAGCATGTTGGGAATAATACATGGCTTTTTATAATTGAAAACATCATAACGTTGAGCGAGCTGCAACAAATATATTCAATACATTATAAACTGTGTTGTATTTACATAGGGCTGAAAAACGTATATCCTTAATTTGTCGGTCACATATTGGATAAATACCAATATATTTACATCTGCGGTGCAATGAAATGATACATACGGGCAGACCATGAAGCCAAGTTGAAGTCAAAAATTTGTGCGGGAATTTTGCAGTTATGTTTCCATCTTAAAACATATAAAGCATAAAAACAAAATTTTTACAACGCATAAATGTTTATAAAGCATCATATTGTGTTTTGAATGACTTTCACAGCTTAACTCAACAAACCTTATGGTTTTAAATAGATTACTTCAGGAAAAGATAATAAGTGTACAGTATCAACGAAAAGCTATTGGCTTTTGCGACTCTATACAATTATCTAACTCGTTTTAAATTTACATTTTATAGATTTAAACCCATTTTTATTAAGGTACCTTTAAGAAGATACAGGACATATATTATCATTGTATACTAGAAAATGTATTATCAGGTACCACAGGCTGATGTACCAACAACTGTTCGTGAGGTCAGGTCAACTGTTTCAAAGTCACTCGGAATAAAAACTGACAAAATTGAAGTCATCAAAGACACAAAGATACTAAAGGATGATGAAAAGGAATTCCGAACTGACAACATTACTGAAATCATGATCATAAGAAAAGATAGACGAATGCCGATCGGAGAGTGGACAAGCGATGAAGACATGTTTGAAGGTGATATGGCGGACGGGGATCGTATCAAAATGAGTTGTGGACATGCAGCAAGTAAGTAATGTCGGGCGGGGATCGTGTCAAAAGCTGTCATGGTCAAAAAAACAATCATAGACGGGACCATTTCAAAATGTAATTGGAAAGTAATACAGGAAGGGAATCTACAGGAAGTAAGTATTGACAAATGGAAACTGTCCTTAATAAATAATTATGACAGACGGGGACAAATGTCGTGTGGATGACGAACAACAATCGTGCCAAAATCTGTTTTGGACCGATAAGTTACGGAGATTGTATCAAAATCTGATTTTGACATGTTTGCCTAGAATGCATCAAATAAGGAGGGTTTGCGGTGGGTATCAATGGAATTATATTTTAAGTACTGTAGATAGTCAAAATTTATATGTGTTTTCATGCACAACAGTTACTGTAAACATAAGAAAAAACATGACCGACAAAAAAAAAAAAAAAAAACAACGAATACAAAACATTTTCGGAAAAACCTCACTCAAAGACATTTATTGATTGTATAAACCTCGAGTAATGACTTTGGATGTATAAATATGGACATAATTATTAATCTTCATCGCTTATACTGACGTGTGACAGCATTGACTCATAATTGTTTATGTAACGTTAACACTAAAGAAACTTAAGGTGTTGTCTTCGAAAACTTTGTACAACGTTCTATAGGCTTGTGTCTCTGGCACATTTTAAAATCAACATTAACTTATTGAGCATATGTCTATAAAGGCGTGAATTTATTATTTATTTACATTCTGTGATATTAACTGGTCAATGTATTGTCTGGTTTCTAATTAGACGTTATTTAATTTTGGGTTTACTATGGTTTCAGCCCTGAAAACCTGTACAGATATTGCCTTACCAAGCTCAATAGCTGTGACCTATTGTTCAAGTGTATGGAATGCGATGAAGTTTGGGAATTTCCAGAGATATCGAAGAAAGCTGATATGACCGATGACGAATCTGTATTTTTCTCCAGGAAAATGACAAAAGTTTCCATCAATTATAACAAAGGTATAAGACAATGTCCTACTTGCGGGATCCATTGTACAAGAATAGACCCATACAATAAGCTAGTGGAGTGTGTCTATTGTAAGAGAGACGAAATATCTCTGTACACGTTTTGCTGGAAATATGTTGTATATTTGGATGCACGTCATAATTGTGAATAAGATTACATCAAAATTGCCAAACGCATCCTTGATAACTGCGAGCGCGTTAAAATGAAATACAATAACATACTAAATGTACCAAAAGTTCGAGCATGTACAAAATATAAAAACTTTAATCGAACATGACGGCGGTTTGAAGACAATAGAATGTTATAATTCAAAATGTCGCCATACTTTTTGCTTCAGATGTCTGTTAAGATAATGAGGTTGTTATTTCTAGAATAAAGGAATTGATTTATCCATAACTTCAAAGACGACACCCTGTTCAGCTATTAAATGTTTTTAACGATTTCGATAAACAACTATAACGATAAAGTGATTTCGTTGAACCACAGAGATACGCAATAACCGTGTTTGACTGTACATGTGTAATGCGAATCATATCTATGTTTTTCATATTGCAATAATTCCATCTATTTTGTTCATGCGACATTAATCTTTCACTTTATTTTCATTTGGTAACATACAAACATTTTAATATTATTGAAAAATATATTTCATATAAACATGTGATTTCGTATTTTCTGTAAAAGAATATCTTTTTAATCCTTGATATGAATATAATACTTAAAATGAAACCTTTCATACACCGTATTGAATTGTCTTACAAGCAAATCATATATTTTGACATAAAAACTGTTTAGCGTATCATGGCTGACAGGGCTAGCATTTTAAAAACATATCAACATAATTTTAACAGTGTAACATGGAAATACAATTATTGATACTTCATTTCAATTATTGTTTCCAGACTATTTTATCTTAAAATACCGCAAAGTGGCAGGAACCTCTATCTCTAACACATACGTGAGTACCAAAATGCTTTGAGTAAAGAAACATGTTCATAGTATTCGACATCACAATAAAATCGAAGTAAAACCAAGCCAATTTATAAGTCGTATTGTATCAGCATGTGAGATTAGCAGTTGTGCAAAGTTTTGAGGATTAATACAGATTTTCTTAAAAATATTTATGAAATTATATTGCAGTTGAAAGTATAACTTTGAGTGATGCTAACGCCGTTTCGCGATCGTGTTCATTTGAAATATTTCTCGAGCATTTCAATAAAACCGGGTTCCACTGTTGTACGTAGTCGTATAGCGCCAGTTAAAGAAGGTAAACTGAATATTTCAACACTAGAAAATAAATTATCAGGTGCCACAGACCGATGGACCAAGAACTGTTCGTGAGGTCAAGTCAACTGTTTCAAAGTCACTCAGAATAAAAGTTGACGAAATTGAAGTCATCAAAGACACAAAGATACTAAAGGATGATGAAACGGAATTCCGAACTGACGACATTACTGAAATCATGATCATAAGAAAAGATAGACGAATGCCGATCGGAGAGAGGACAAGCGATGAAGACATGTTTGAAGGTGATATGGCGGACGGGGATCGTATCAGAATGAGTTGTGGGCATACAGCAAGTAAGTAATATCGTGCGGGGATTGTGTCAAAAGCTGTTATTGACAAGAAGCATGGCCAGATGGAGGTCATTTCAAAATGTAATTGTAAACGAATATAGGGAATAAGTATTGACAAACGGAGGCTATGTCAAAATTAAGTCATGATGGCAGACGGAGTCAAATGTCGTGTAAATGACGGACGACAACATGTTAAAATATGTTTTGAACATGCTGCAAATAAGATATGATGAACAGGGTTCGTATGCAATTATGTCTATTGATCACTCCCTAACCTATAATGAAACCATTGTGATATGACGTGTATAAAACAGGCCTGGTTTTTTATCCGATGTGAGTGAGCATCAAACTTATGGCTTTTAGCCGGCCAAAAGGACCTGTACAGAAAAACGCGTTTACAAGGCTGCAATAGCTTTGTGAATCGAGAAACCGTATTCACGCGGGGTGAGGATATTGGTAGATTGGGTGATGAAGGAGAGGTTAGGTGTGTTGCCAAGATTTTCGCAGATGATAACCAGGAGAAATGCTGATATTGCGCAGCTCGTATTACGAATCTGTTTTGTTCTCACAGGGTAAAATGACAAAAAGTTTCCATCCGATTATAACTATGAAATTAGACATAGTGGGTTCCAACCTGTGGGTATCCTTTGGACCAAGACTGAGGGCCCAGAGTCAATAATCCAGATGGAGTGTGGATTATTGTATGATGAGGACTGGAAATACACGTTGTTACGTCATGTTCCTTGCTGGGAATGTGTTGTACCTTGGGATACAGGTCACAATTGTGAAAAAAATAACATCAAAATTGCCCAACACACTCTTGATAACTGCGAGCGCGTCACAATGCAATTCAGTAACATATCTAATGTACCAAAGGTTCGAGCATGTCCAGAATGTAAAACTTTAATCGAACATAAAAGCGGTTGTAAGACAATGAAATGTCGTGATCCGAAATGTCGCCATACTTTCTGCTTCAGCTGTCTGAAGTCCGCAGATCAGCGTGGGATTCTTCAGTGTGGTACCTTTCTAACTAAGTGTAAGGTGGCACCTATTCAGAGAATTTTATGATATAAAGAGAATTAAAAAGGACTAGGTAAGCCAGAAACGAAAATTCATGATGGTTCAGAAAACGCGTTACTAATTAAAAAATATATATATAAGAAAAAAGTACAATTACATTGATACCTAGGTGCCTATTTCGACATCCTGGCAAATCCAACACTGTACCGTATTTCAACAACAAGACTATTTCTCTTATGTATGGCACTAAATGCATCCAGAATGTAAAAAATTGATTGAACACGACGGCGGATGTAAGACAATGGAATGTTGTAATCCGAAATGTCGTCATACTTTCTGCTTCAGCTGTCTGAAGCCTAAGAATAAATTTGGAGGACTCCAGTGTGGCAATTATAACTCCAAATGTACAGTTGCTCCTGTTCAGAAACTTGTAATATAGCAACACTAATGCATCAGTACAGTGCTGAATATGAACAAAATGGAAGACAAATTTATATTGACAGTACATTGTACTTACCATTGTTGTTGAATGTGGAGAATGTGACTAGATACTCAGACGTGGAAGAGTGTGATAAGATACCCGGATTTGGAAGGACGTGACAAGAAACCTGGATGTCGGAGAATGTTTTCATGTTTTCCCGCAACGTAACCCTCCTCGCTGTTGAAGTATATAACAAAGATTAAAGATGTGTGTGATATGTTAAATCGTATATTTCGATAAATTATCAATCTCTTCAACTTAGAGGATTAGAACAATTTAGATATGTCAAATTATATTTTTGTAGATAAGTCCTTTTGACTCTTTATTTATTCCCCATTCCACGTTCTTTGTATTATAATTTAAAGACATCAAAATCTGATTATCAAAACAATGGCCCCTGCCAATTAAGAGCCCATGTAAGTAACCATTGAGGTTGATATGGAAAGTCAAAAATTCTGGTCAAAAGCATGTTCAGAAAGCAATTTGAAAACTTCTATTTGCATATTTTCCCGTTAAATATGCCTTATTCTAATTAATTTTGCAACTATTCATGAAATAGGTTGCTAGGAAAATATTGTCGTTGCCATGAAAACAAAAATATCATAAAATTGCTGCTTTTAACTAAAATGTGTTTCATGATGTTACATTAATGTTTAAGCATGTTTTAGACCAGATTTTATTTCCCATCTAAATTTCAATGGTTACTGACATGGGTTCTTAATTATAGATTATTTTTTAATAAATGCAGCGTGTGTGTGCACGGAAGAGTGAATACACTGTATATAATGGCGTTCAAAAGTTTAAAAAAATGGATAAGATTTGTGAGAAAATGTTTTAGCCTGTGAACGAGAGTTTGTATACTCGAAGCAACTGCTGTTAATTTGTTAGTTATAGCCTATACGTGTACAAAAATAAAAAAAAAAACACTTCGAATTTAACATAATACGATGAACTCGCAAATAAATGTATGATAAACAACACAGAGAAACTTTGATCTCAGTATATGAACGAAATGTTTACCGAGGATACAGAAACGTCTTAGAGATAGGTTGGTCTAAAACAGGAATCGATAACGGGAAAGGTGAAAGTAAGAATTCTGAATAGGAAAAACGTTAAATTATACAACCTAGTAGTTGAAAATCTTGTTTAAGTATACAGTTTTGGACTGCTATGAAGAATATTACAGTTATCTGTCCTTGTTTGTAAGTATTGATTGTGACGTCATGTATTTACGAGCGTAACATCATACTTTCCGCCTTTTACTATCATTCAGGTGGGTCATCAGGCACACTTCTAACATTCTACCTTTAGTGATGGTGGTGCTTGAAATTAGTTCATAAAACAAGCATAAATGGGTAGTGCAGATGATACCATTAATAGTATATAAGTTATGCATGTGACCTAGCCAATGTAATCATAGACCTTTGACCTCTGAAATTACCATGAGCTATCCCACAAAAACTCTGATATTTGCATGACTTTTTTTTACCACATATGCTTAAGCTAAACCTAGGGTATCTTTATGGAAAATAGTTTGCTTATCATTAAATAAAGCAAAATAAAGCAATTATAGCGGCCCAAAGTGATACCGAAAATGATATCATCTATCCCTGGAAGGTATTTGTTCACAGAGCTAACGGAGTTGTTAGAAATGTAACATTGTTTGATAATTATTATCATTTCAATGTGTGCTTCCTTTCCTTGATTTTAGTTTGTCATTCAATTTTGTAAGCTTTATTTTGTAAAAGTGAATTTATAAAATTAAGTCTCCTGTCACGTTCTGTGTACTCCTTTTTTCACATAAGACTGATTCATAACATTTTTGCATTTTTTTAAATACCATTCGGAATTGTTATGTCTGTATTGTATAATCATTTGTTGGCACTTAGGGTTTTAGCCTATTACTGATAGATAATAAAAATAAATATATATAAACATGCATATATTATATTGTATAATATTTATTTCCGATAATTTGCTTCGGTGGTTATCAAAATAATGCTTCAGCATTAAAATCATTAACTAAAAGTGTTTTCGAATTTTACTGTACATATTCATAACATTACAGAACAATTTTATCTCCCAAATATTACAAATAAAAACATAAAATCAATCACCTTTTATCAATACTTTACCTGAATATTCACACTACTATCTATTGATAACGAGACCACACTGTATAAACTATGTAGAAAATGAAAGTTGCGGGTACCGGTTTATGAAATATCAATGCAAAATAGGCAATATTCAAACACTGGATAGTGAATAAATCTGTTAAAATTGTGCAGAATAAGGATATTAAATTGACCAAAGTTTTTAATGCATCGTACAATGATCAATTCCACGAATTATGACGTCAGCTGTAGAAATACAATAAAGATATTTAGGCCTATATAGGGGTATTATTATATCATTGAACAGTACAGGACAGTCGGTCATATCTTCATACAGCGGAGATTTACAGTCATGGTAAGTTATTCGAAGTTTAAGTTGTAATTATAATTATGTAAGTAAACACAACATATATAGTTTTTATAACATTAGTGTACCTTTCAGAAATGTTAGTGTACTTTTGAACTGATTCTTTATGTCTCCATTTGACAAATTCGCTGCGGTATTAGACCGAGTGACCAAATATGTTGAACGTCTGAGTTAGTTTGATAAATGGTTGGAAGGCTAACAGTATGACTTTCTGAGTCGCTAAAATAGATATCGAGTTGTCCACCAATGTCTATAAAGATATATATTCATATTCTCGATAACCCTTTGGGCAATATAAAGAATGGTATAGAGACAAACATATTTCAGTGATATGTTTTAATTATCTAAGTATTCTCGTATCTACATGTAATAAGTGTAATTCATTGTGAAGAATAATCTCTATACAGACACAAGTGTCAGAGGTCAACATTTCTCGGAGTTGATCTCTACAAATGTATATATTAGTATAGGGCCTACCATTGTATTAAAGTCCACATAAAAATACATATCCTCAGACAGGACGAAGTACTGTAATCAGAAGTCAATAAAAACGGATGTTGTAGTAGTTCCGTGTGGTTCATCTTTCGAGATTACTGTAGATGGCCACATGGTTACAATAATTAAAATTGTAAGATGATTGTAGATTTGTTTAACAAGCAAGTAGGTGTAAGGCGAGTTACTCCAAAAGGACTTAGAATGGAAGCTATTTTGCGAATTAGTCTTGATAAAGGGGCAGATCGCCTCGAAAATTTGACATTTTTTGTCCACACAGCTGGAATTACTTCCTTGTCTCATACAAGAACGATTAGAGACTCTGATAACGGTATACATTGGCATTGTGATCATGAGCCATTCAGAAATACAATAAAACTATATATAGACAATAACGCATCGCCATTGTTCCTAAATAAATACATATTTAGAGAGAGGTATTATAAATGATAATGTACTGTGTAATTGAACAAAACATGGTCGTTTATCATGACTCTTAACTGTACAAGAGATAATTACAATCGTATCAATTTATGTTAAAGGGACAATTCACTCAGTACAATTCTTTTACATAAGCAAGAAGCAAAATATGGCATAAATGTATTGTTCTACATTTCTTATGAAACACATAACATAAAATATTGACAAGTTCCACGTCATTGTTTAGTATTTTAATCAATATCGTTGATTGATCAAATCGTTGATTAATACGATTAAGCAGGTACAACATGGACGCTGTACCTATACCTGAGCCAAAGTCACGCATGTTAAACAAATAAACTACATAACCACTGAAAAGGTGATAAAATGATTTTTAGGCAAGACAATTCATCTAATAAGGTAAACACACTACTCTCAGAGCGATTTGAGCAGTTCTAGACAAAAGCTGCAGTACTATACGAGCAAGGGACAGGGTTCGGCATACAAGAAGTTCGACCACAATGTGTAATGGCGGACAGCGAGCGAGTTTAAACATCTACACACATGTCACAACCATGGGCTTTTCAGGCATATTACAGTAAAACCGACTGATCTAATTTCCATTAGAACTGGATTTTACCCGATATATATACAAATTTTAATGTTCTCTTAGACCGAATTGTCCCTTTAAGTATAATTTGTATTGGATAATTATCTTAATAAATAAATATACAGCATAACTGTGCCTTTCATTGTGTCCCTCTTCGGTATATGACCGAACGACAAAAGATGCATACATCTATCTTCCGGAGGGTTCTTACTATATGATTGACTAAATATTTAAATTGAATTGATTGGTTCAACATTATATATGTTAATCTCTTAAGTTTTATTAGTTTAACGTCCTATTACCAGCCAAGGTTATTTAAGGACGAGTCAGGTATGTTGGTGGAAGACAGCCGGAAAACCCGGAACAAATCTACCGACCGGTGGTCAGTACCTGATGCCTACCCCACATCGGTTTCAATTATTCAATCATGGGTGTTAAAAGGAAAGTCAGCTAAATAAATTAAACAATTTAACATATGTAAAAGTGATTATGGTTAATGAAAATATACTATATGTAGTAACGATTTCGTAAATATCTTTTTTTTAGTTTGAATCATTTTGGCGCCTGTTTGGTATGTATTTAAATAGCCAGGCTTGCTTTATCGCCAACTCATTAAACAGAATGTTGTTTTGTGTTCATTGTAGACATTGTCTGTCAATCTTTACTCAAGTTAGACTTTTAATTTGTCGTCTATCACAAAGGTTCTATCACTGAATCAAAACGTGACAGAGATGGTAGGTTTTTAGAGTGTTCCATCAATAAAGATGATGCTCCATTATTCAGCGTTATAAATGTATATGCACCAAACACATGTGCAGAGAGGAAACTATTTCTGAACAGCATTGACGAAAACAGAAATAGAGAAAAATGTGTAATTATGGGTGACTTCAATTTTAAGTTAAATAATAATTATGATAGGATACCAACAACAAACACTAATGATCTAACCACACAACAATTTAGGGAGCTTATTGAAAGATATGAACTGAAAGATTTATGGCGTGAAAGAAATCCCGAAAGTAGAGAATTTACATTTAAAAGGGGGAAATCAAGATCTAGAATAGATTATATTTTGGTAGGTAATGAATTGTTTAATGATATGGTTAATGCAAAAATAATTCCGTGCATATATAGTGATCACAATATGGTGACTGCGGAATTGAAAATAGCCAAGGTAAAAATTGGTCCTGGCGTATGGAAAATGAATGCATCAGTTATAGAATCAGAATTTTTTAAAGATTTTTTCGAAACCTTCTGGTCATACTGGAAAACACAAAAGGTGCACTATGGGAAACTTACAGAATGGTGGGAAATGACAAAAATTAAAATAAAAGAACTAACCATACACGTTTCGAAGATAATAAATAAGAGAGAAGATGTAATAAGGAAAAAAGAACAGGAGCTTGAAGAAATGATTAAAATAGGAGAATATCAAAATAATCAAATCGATTTACTAACTAGAGAGATTAAGGCTCATTACAAACACAAGATTAATGGTTATAAGATAAGATCTAGAATGGAAAATTATGAAGATAATGAAACGTCTTCTAAGTATTTTTTTTTAAATTTGGAAAAAACTAAGGCAAAAGAAAAGTTGTGGCACAGAATTAAAACAGACGACGGTAATTATAAAGAAGGAATATCTGCTATTTTAGATGAGCAAACAAAATTTTATAAAAAGTTATTTTCTTCTGAGGGTTGGGATAGAGATGCAGCAAACTCTCTTCTAGAAAATGTAAATGCTAATATAACTGATGAACAGAGGGGCGAATTAGAAAGAGATATAACCGAAAATGAAATACATAACAGCATTTGTCAAATGAAAAAGAACAAATCTCCAGGCGAAGACGGTATTATATCCGAATTCTATCAACAATACTGGTACCTTATAAAAGGGGAATTCTTCGAAGTTTTAACAGAAATATTTGCTTCAAATACATTATCTGAATCTCAGTCTAAAGGTATGCTTACTTTATTATATAAAAAAGGAGAAAGAGAACTTATTCAAAATTGGAGACCGCTAACTTTACTTAACGTTGATTATAAAATTATTGCAAATTTTCTGGCTAATAGAATGAAACCGTATCTAAAACATATCATCCATTCGGATCAAAAAGGTTTCGTTCCTGGTCGAAATATTTCAGATGCTAATAGACTTATTCAAGACGTTTTTGAATATACGGATTTAGAACAATCAGAGGGAGCGATAATTTTCCTAGATCAATCTAAAGCTTTCGATAGAGTAGAATGGTCATGGGTTAACAGATGCCTAGAACACTTTAATTTTGGTGCAAAATATCTAAACTGGATAACAATGCTTTTAAAAGATTCAAAAACATGCATTAAAACAAATGGGTATGTCAGTAAATATTTCCCGATATCGAGATCAGCAAGGCAAGGTTGTCCAATCGCTCCGATTTTATACATCCTACAAGCTGAGCCATTAGCTTGCTCTATAAGGCGAAACGAAAATGTAAAAGGTATTGAACTTCCGAATGAAAAAGAAACTACTTTTAACATGTTTGCAGACGACACACAATTATTCGTAAGGGACGAACATTCGATCGTAGAAATATTCAATATTTTAGATATATTCAAATCAGCTTCTGGTTCAAAAATTAACTTAGATAAAACAACACGTATATATTTAGGCAGATGGAAGCATAAAGATCCATATACACAAATATATCCTGGTCAAAAACTTGTGTGAAAACATTAGGAGTCCATCATGGATACGTCATCGATGACAATTCCATATGGAAAGAAAAAAATTCAAAAAATTAAATCATGCTTGCAGGTTTGGAAAAGTAGAAATTTAACACTATATGGTAAGAGTTTAGTTATTAAGTCTTTAGTAATATCACTTTAGGTTATGAAATTGAAGCACGTGGTATCTCAGAACGTTATATAAAAGAAATCGATTCATTGATATGGGAATTTGTATAGAATGGGAAAAAGGGATTTAGTCAACAGGAATATGTCATCAAAAAGGTTCAAAGACGGGGGAATAGAAATTGTTAATATCAGAGAATTCATTTTCAGAAGGCAAATAAAAACAATGTATAAAATTATGCAAAGTGATATTGAGACATGGAACGCAATAGGTAAATACTGGTTAGGCTATATGGATGAAAAATTTAGAGTAACCTATTTTCTATGTAAATTATCAGACATACGCACTATTGACACATCAAAAATTCCACTTTTCTACAGAAATCTTCTTGAAGCATGGGCAAATTTCCAAAAATCTAGCCACTCAACTCTCAACAAAAACAAAATACTAGAACAGCCAATTTTTGGAAATTATTTCATCCAGTATAATAAAACAGCCATATATTTTCCTTCTTTTCTCAAAAGCAATATTTTTACAATACAAGATTTATGGGATGAACGCAGAAATAATTTTAAAGAGGATTACGAAATATATAACATGTTAACTGACAAAAGAAATTGTATCGCTGAACTAGCAAAGTTTAAGATCGCTTTTCCGACACAACGGTTGAATGTTCTAAAAGGAATTGATGCTGGGGCGACAGATTTTGTTTATCCTAATATAGACGCCAATCTTAATATTATAGGGAAAGATAACAAACCGATAGGATACAAAAGTCTGAAACCAAAAATGATAACGTGTAAAAGAAATCCTGATGCAGATCCTATCTGCAAATTAAAATGGGAAATCGAATTTCAAAAACAGTTCAATTGGGAATTAATATGGAAAAATGTACAAAATACCGTTACAACAAATCAAGTAAAAGAATTTCAATGGAAGTGTATACACAACATTATATATACAGAATCAAAAATAAGTAAATTTGGTAATTCGAATGGCAAGTGTCATTTTTGCAAAACGCAAACTGAAGATATTGTACATTTATTTTTTGAATGTGGTATTGTCAGAAATATTCTAAACATTTGTTCTGTACATATATTTAAAACCATTCCGGGATTTAATGAAGATATGCTGACATCAGATGTTGTGATTTTGGGATTTCAAGCTAAAGATAATATGTCAGTTCTTCTCAATACCGCATTATTGTCCTTCAAATGGTCCATTTGGAAATGTAGAAATGAAATTAAGTATAACAAAATAGAAATTGCTGTTGATCATATATTTAGGAAAGTCCAATACCTATTTCTAAGTAATTTAGAAATGTTTATAAAATCAAAGAAAAAGAAAATTGTATCAATAAAGTATGTTCAGAATATTTTAGATAAATTTAGGAATTAGCTATAGAATGCGAGGATGAATTAAGAATGAAGTAATAAATGAGTATGAAAGATTCACTGAACGAATGTATCAATGAATAATATAAAGAAAGAGAAAGAGTAAGTGAATGATTGGAAGGTTAGAGAGAATATAGGGAAATGAATGTTGAATGAAAGCCCTCTTGCAAGAGGACAATTATGTACGGATGCTGAATCCAGGGTCCCAACCCTGGCAGTCATCTACGTTTATCATGTCTGGGGAATAAAGTAATTTTTTTTGAAAAAAAAAAAAATTGTCGTCTTAATTTGTCATTTTGTTCTTCATTGATATTCAAATGTTTTAACCTGTTAATAAAAAACCAATATTCGTCTGAGGTATTTCTATATATTAATGTCTTACCGAAAATAATCCATCATAAACGTATCATAAACGTATTGCTTAACATATGAGATATATATTTCATTTCGCCTCTTAAATAATTCTCTAAAAAGCCTTCAAATTCCTCAAATAAATCGAAAGAGATCAAAAGTTGTGTTATTTTAGTTAGTTATTCTAGAAAACCAAAAGAACAAAAACAGAAAGTTTTCACATTTCAAGACAATCGAAACAGGATTTATCAAAATATCGCATTTTAAACACAATAAAAACCTTTATTTGTCATTAATCAAACTATATACATGTAGTTATGGATTTACCACCATTTATTTCTTAATTCAATTCCCGTTGTAAAATAACATCGATGACAATACCTTTAATCTTACATTTAATACCTGTACCAATTTAAACACTATTTATTTTGCAGTAATCATTAAGGTCATGGATTGGTTTTTTTTTAATAAATGAATTAATTTATCCATAACTACAACGAAGACACCCTGTTGAGCCATTTAAATGCTTATAACGAAGTGATTTCTTTGGGCCACAGAGATACGATATAACCGTGTTTTACTGTACATGTGATGCGATTCATATTTACGTTTTTCATTTTGCAATGATTTCATCTAAGTTACTCCATGTGACATTAATCTTTATTTGATTATATACAATAATTTTAATATTATTGAAAACATATATTTCATATAAACATGTGATTTAATATTTTCTGTAAAAGAATATCTTTTTAATACTTGATTTAATATGAAAACTATCCTACACAGTAGAGAATACATTTTCTGCTGGGAATGTGTTGTACCTTAGGATCCGGGTCACAATTGTAAAAATATAACATCAAAATTGCCCAACGCACTCTTGATAACTGCGAGCGCGTCACAATGCAATTCATTAACATATCTAATGTACCAAAGGTTCGAGCATGTCCAGAATGTAAAACTTTAATCGAACATAACGGCGGATGTAAGACAATGAGTTGTCGCAATCCGAAATGTCGCACATACTTTTTGCTTCAGCTGTCTGAAGCCTAAGAAGGGATATGGAAGACTGCAGTTTGGTAATTTTGAATCCAAATGTGCAATTGCTCCTGTATATAGCAACGCTAAATCAGTATAGAACGGAATGTGACCAAAATAGAAGACACGTTTATTATTACAAAGTGCATTGTACTTACCAATATTGTTGAATGTGGGGGATGTGACAAGATACCGTGTAGGAGGATGTTTTCATGTATTACCGCCACAAACCCTTCTCGCTGTTGAAGTGAACTAAGTTGTGTGTGATATATTACACTGTATATTTGGGGAAATTAGCAATCTCTTCAATGATCATCAGAGGATTAGAACAATTATGATATGTCATATTATATTTTTCTAGATTAATCGTTTTGACTCCTTAACTATTCCCCATCCACATTCTTTGTATTAAACTTTAAAGACGTTAAAAAACTGAATTATGATTATCAAAAAAATGACCACTGTCAATCAAGACGATAGAAACTTCATTATATAAAGTTCGAATTAATAAGCATGAATAGCACAAGTTCTCCTTATAATTCACAACTTGTTGTTAATAAATATTCAATGTATATAATTAGTCAAACACAAGGTTGACCTATGCTTCTACGTTACTCATACCCCCCCCCCCCCCCCCCCCCATAACAGTTACACTTGTAGTGACCTAAAAAGGATTTAAAATCTTAGTGTAGTCTTCATCCAGTGCGAAGGTGCTTCAGCAATGAAATAATGCTCCGCACAAATAACCAGGCTACCGGACAATACGGAAGTTTCGAGATCCCAAAACGACCTGGGTAAAGTACAATTTACCGTCGATTAGTCCCACCTTCCGGTGTTTATGACGTCACGAAACTCACGTCAAATGATGACGTCATAATCACTGGATGTATCGGTATAGGTATATCGTACATATTATAATTATAGTACCTACATTGTACTTTTTCTATAAGGAATTTCAAATATACCAATTGAAATTAGTGTTGTTCTTGTTCTGTCTACAAGACGTAGTTACCACCTAATAATTATAGCAGCGAACTGGGTAGACGTACGACCGAATTACATGTCTGGATTTAATCAAACCGGATCAAATCGCATTCCATCAGTACAAACAACACTAACCGTTATGGCGTCTTCAAACTAACAACCCACCTTCTTTATTAAAGAATTCCACTGAAGGGATATAACTCTTACAAGTACACTATATTTCCTCCCCTATTTAAGATGAAATTTACCGCAAATATGAGAAGAAGAAAAAAAATTTTGAATTTGCGTATCCACAATTGAACAAATGAAAAGTATAAGATAATGTCAATTGATTACTTAGTCAGTGCAAGAAACATATACTTTCTTAATATGAAAATCACTTATAGTTTAACATTTTTATACGCCTTTACCTATAATTTAACGTAAAATTATAGATCACAACACGACAAAAATCTGTAAGATGTTTTGGCATTGTTCGTTACCGAATTGGTCTTGGTGACTTGTTCATCAACGTCATTGCTATATTTTTAGCAATGGTACTCACTTTCAATGAGTAAAATATTGTTTAAACTAAATTCAAAATATGAATTATTGCATTGTAATTTTAAATCATTTACTCACAATAAATAAAAATTGTTTAAGCTAAATTCAAAAATTCCCGAGGACTCCCATAAGTTAACTGTGTGTGATGCGTTCCCCGTGGTGAGTGCGGGTATGTTTTGGGAGACTGTGGTATGTTCGTATTATGTCTACGCTCTTTACGCTCGTCAAACTTTTTTTACATAGAAAATGCCGTTTGAAGGAACATACGTGATAAATATTTGCTCTGTGTTCAAATCATGGCCAAGAATCCAAATACAAAATAAGTTTCCCATGGAACAGTAGAGTGTTTCCCCGATGCGTAGAAGCAGGGTTGATTTTTGAATGTATTATACATATACAATGTACTTAGTATTTCTTGTTGAATGTTAATGTTAATGTTGATAATCAATTCCGCGAATTATGACGTCAGTTGTATAAATACAATAAAGATATTTGTATCGGAGCATGATAACAAGTAAACAATACAATATCATATCTTCATACAACGGAGAGTTAAAAGTGTAACAAAGGTAAATATTTCGGAGTCATTTTCTGTATATTAATTTAGTATTGTCCGTACATAAAATTAAATATCCTCAGACAGGACGAAATAATGTAATCAGAAGTTAATTAAATGTATGTGGTAGTAGTTTGATATTTGCTTATCCTTCTTATGAATCACATGATGGGTACTTGGTGGGTTATTCCAAATTGGAGATAAGTCGAAAACAAAAACTAAAAATGGAGTGTGAGCGATTTTGCGGATTAGTATATAAAATAACGATTACAGATTTATATATCCGGTGATGTCTTTGGTGACATAATACAGTTGGATTATGCTATAGAGACCGCAGAACCAAATGATTTTCCCTAGACGACAATGTTTTGCCACTGTCCAGGTTAAGTGAAGTTTTTAAATCAGGTCATTTATGGCTAATTTTGATGAGGGTCATCTAACACAACTGTGAATAAAAAATGGTAAAAAAGTACCATGTTGCTGAACTTTTATGACGGGGGTTCCATCATTCGTTGAATTCCGCTTAAAATTTGACCAAAATTATCATGAAATTACTATCTTGATTATCTACCCTATCAGAAACAGACTTAAAAAATTCTTTAAATATTTAACATCTACATATAATGCCCTACCCACACATTAAACATTCGAAACTGGTGCGCCATTAATACCCAATCAACAGGCTCCGAAACATTCACCTCTCTATAAAGTTTTATCCCCATAAGGCGATTTCCGGGGGTTTCCAGAAATCTATTTTTGGTTTGATTCTGCGGTACCTTTAGTAAGGACAATTACGAGAAAACAACACGAATATACAACAGTCTCCCAAAATGCGCACCGCATGCTTCACACACCAACACTTACACGGAAGGCCGTAATTATTGATATTTGCTGTTATCAGGACATTCATTTAATTAAATAAATAAATAGATAAATGATATCGATATACATGTAGAATTAAAAAGAATACCGCTGATAATGAATTGCGAGTCATCCCGTGAATGTTACAATCTATATAGAGCTATGATAAATAATTGAACAGTACAGGATAGTCGGCCATATCTTAATACAGCGGAAATTTACAGTCATGGTAAGTATACGTACACTGTGTATAATTTATATGGTATAACTATGAGAATAACTTCAACAATAAAACGTTACATGTAGTTATTTTAACTACTGCAGAGCAATGCTGAACATGTACCTTTCATTATGCTTCCCTTTAGCGTTAAATTCTCTTTGTTATAAGACATATAACACCTATGTTAGGACTATACATCTATTCCATTGGGTTATAACTATCTTCTGATTCATTAAATATTTAAATTGATATGATTGGTTCAACATAATATTACACCGACCTCAGACCAAGTCATCAAATGTAAATGTAGTGTGGTATAGCGTGTAAAGTCTGCACATTAATAACTTTGATATTTATTGCTATTTTTTCAGTTTGAATCATTTTGGCGCCTGTTTGGTACGTAATTAAAAAGACATGCTTGCTTTATCTCCTACTATTTACAACGCAACGTAGTTATTTTTTCATACAGATAGGCAATGTCGGCAAATCTTTGATCATGTTGAATTTAAATATTTTGTTTTAAATCTACAAAGTTTGCAAGAAAACATCAGTAAAATAAGATGAAAAGATAATAATTAAATAATCACAATTGGTCAAACACTGGTCGATATTCATAGTGTTTGAGCAAGGGGCACATTGGTGTTTGTATTCATACGATAGTATGTAACAACTTAAAACTGTGTTTTGCTTACTCGTGTATTACTTATGATCTCTTACTCAAAGAGTGAACCAACAATATCTTCAATGTTGTTTAAACTGAATGCCAAAGAATAATGTTAATTATTTCATGTTGCAATAATCTTGATTTTTTTCTGCTACTTCATCCGATATTTCCCAATATGATCTTCATTTGATAGCAAATAAGATTTTAAGTTATTGAAACTTTCCTTTGAAAATATGTTTTTGTCTGTGCAAGAGTAATTGACTTATTATTGCAAAATATATGAATATATTTGGATGGCACATCAACAACTTATTTAACTTGTATAATGTTGGTTTTGACATACATATATTTAAGCAATAAACAGTTACCAAATTGTAGTATATAGTCAATATGAATACAATTTGGGTGACAGATAAATTGAATGTCGCCCGTTAGGGCGACATGATTATTTATCTGTCACCCAAATTGTATTCATATTGACTATATACTACAATTTGGTAACTGTTTATTGCTTATATTTACATTCAACTATTTTTTGAAGAAACGTCGTTAATAATGCATTTAAATTTGCCGCTCGTCACATCGCTGACGTCAGCAGGTACAAATACCGGAACAGCGGATATTTTCCAGATATAATATAGTTCCCCATGGTATCATAAATAAAGTAATCAAAAATGCATTTTATACCACATCAAACTTTATATTTTAGCAATAATACCTAAAAAATCTACAAAATAAAATACACTTTTATAATATTCAAACATTTTAACTCTTGATGTGACAGTTAATATCGCGCAATGTAGATACCCTTCTCTAGTAGTGATGTGGTTCCGAATCAGCGCTTGGAGAAGGACGCTGCTGAGGTGATTTTTATCTGATGATGGAATTCTATTCCGCGAGAGACAAAGTGATTTATTTAAACCACATATTTTTTGACGTAGGATAATGGGATTTTGAGCCACTAGAAAGGTAAGATGCAATCTTATTTAAATCTGACTTTTCTATGATAGTTTTGTAGGATATTGAGTGTGCCTGGTTTCGCTTTTATGAATCTTTATGTTTCTATCAGTCTGTCAGATATCTGTCGATATTAATCAATGAGTTCTTTGGATAAAGTTGGTTCTCATTAGTACTGTCGTCGTTTTTCTTCGGTCTAGCCTAGCTTCGGCATAATACCATTCCGAGCGCCTCCCCCAAGACGTTCGCAGTGATGTAGAGTCTAGTGTACTCAGTAAGGGTTATCCCCCTTTAATCATCAAAATTCACAAACACTACAATTTAATTTCTGTTTTCGGAAGGCACGTCACTATTGCTGAGTACATTTTTATGCTGTGTAAAGCTCAAACGATGTGATTGTTCTTAAATCAAGTTGAACATTCCATCAGTTTAAGCTGAGTTTATCTCGAAATTACACGGTGTAATTCTACTTCAAACAGTCAAAAGCTTACCATGCCAGGTACATTGTACCTTGAAAAACTCTCAACTCAAGCCCCATGCTGTATTTTTCCTTGTGTTTTCCAATCAAAGTAGACTAGTTTTTAATTTCCTCCAGTGTTCCGGACACAGTAGCAGACGACGTTCTAAGACGCTGGACGATGTTTTTATGACGTTTTAATTAATTTGGTATTTGGAAAGCGTCCAAATAGTAATTACTGCAATTTTAAATGTTTTCGTCTTGATTTTCATTTTAATTTCATTACTTAATGCTAACATTTTTAATTTAAAGTTTAATTATTTCGAATACAAATCCTATGTGATGATAGGCTACTAGCTTTGTTTATTGTTTACTGGCGGCCATGTTTGTTTACATTGTTTGTATTCCTACACAGAGACCTCATCACTGTAAATTGCAGACATACTCTCATATACTACAATTTGGTTTACTAGTGTTATATAGGCGAATGCAACATGGAATGTAAATATAATGACAAATCAATTTTAACAATAGTTATTGATATTTCATTTCAATTTTGTGTTTCCAGGATATTATATATTTACATACCGCAGAGTGACAGGTATCTCTATCTGTACCATAGACGTGAGTACCAACAGACCAGGCGTAAGGGAAAATGCTTACTTACTAGTATTAGACGTAGTAATAAAAAACGAGGGAAAGAAATGTTTAACTTGTATTAGACATCACAATAAAATCGAAATAAAAAATATTTAGTCCGAATGGTATTAGCATGTGAGTATATGAGAGGCCTGGGGGATAATTGATGGTTTCAAAAATATAGTTATGAAATTATATTGCAGAAAAAAACATTGATAATATCATAAATTTGAGCGCATTGTATAAAATGTATTCCATATAATATCAATTAGCTGTCGTATTTACACGGGACTCTAATACATGTACATAATAAATCTACATCTTTATGTCGGCCAATGGCTGGACCCGGGCTCTATTGAAATCCAAATGCACGTGCAGTCAACCAAGGGTCTGGGTAATTCTATGTCTTAAAGGAATACTAAGTCATTGACTATTTTCCTGTTATGTTTTCCATGGTGTTCTTGTGTCACGATCCGGTTTATTTGAAGTATTATTCAAGCATTTGAATATACCAGGGGTCCACTGTTATAGCAACCGTTAAAGAAGGTATTTTCATAAGAATTTTTGTGTTGTGTATGATTGTTGATTGATTGTTGGTTGTTTTCGGACCGTTGGTATTGGTTGAATTAGCAGGACACAATATATATAAAAAGACTTTCCAAGCCTTAATGACACCAACGCCTCAGGTAGCGATATCGACAGTATACACACTTTGATTGACACGTGAAGAATTGAGCGTCATATTAATTGGCGGTAATCCCACAAAGATAAGGACATAAGGTAGATATAAAGATCTGAATAATTAACTATCAAAACATTCACAGGTAAATTATAAACAATCATGCCAGAGCAATAAACGTACGAAATTTCGCTATGATAGTATACTGAATATTTTAATACAAGAAAATATATTATCAGGTGTCACAGGCCGATGGACCAAGGACTGTTCGTGAGGTCAAGTCAACTGTTTCAAAGTCACTCGGAATAAAAACTGACGAAATTGAAGTCATCAAAGATACAACAATACTACGGAATGATGAAAAGGAATTCCGAACTGATGGCGTTACTGAAATCATGATCATCAGAAAAGATAGACGAGTGCCAATCGGAGAGAGGACAAGCAAGGAAGACATGTTTGACGGTGATTTGGCGGACGGGGATCGTATCAGAATGAGTTGTGGACATGCAGCAAGTAAGTAATGTCGGGCGGGGATTGTGTCAAAAGCTGTTATTGACAAGAAGCATGGCCAGATGGAGGTCATTTCAAAATGTAATTGTAAACGAATATAGGGAGTAAGTATTGACAAACGGAGGCTATGTCAAAATTAAGTCATGATGGCAGACGGAGTCAAATGTCGTGTAAATGACGGACGACAGCATGTCAAAATCTGTTTTGAACATGCCGCAAATAAGATATGATGAACAGGGTTCGTATGCAAATATGTCTATTATCACTCCTAACCTATAATGAAACCATTGTGTTATGACGTGTATAATACAGCCTGGTTTTAATCATGGTTTTTCTTTCTTTGGTTTTAGCCCCAGAAAACCTGTATAGATATTGCTTATACAAGCTCAATAGCTGTGATCTGTCGATCAAGTGTATGGAATGTGATGAAGTTTGGGAATTTCCAGAGATATCCAAGAAAGCTGATATGACCGATGACGAATCTGTATTTTTCTCCAGGAAAATGACAAAAGTTGCCATCGATTATAACAATGATATAAGACAATGTCCTACCTGTGGGATCCATTGTACAAGACTGAGCCCAGACAATAAACAAGTGGAGTGTGTCTATTGTAAAAGAGACGGAAAATCCATGTACTCCTTCTGCTGGGAATGTGTTTTACCTTGGGATGCAGGTCACAATTGTGAAAAAAATAACATCAACATTGCCCAACACACTCTTGATAACTGCGAGCGCGTCAAAATGAAATACAGTAACATATCCAATGTACCAAAGGTTCGCGCATGTCCAAACTGTAAACTGCTCATCGAACACACCGGCGGATGTAAGACAATGGATTGTCGTAATCCAGCATGTAAACATACTTTCTGTTTCAGCTGTCTGAAGCCTATGAATAAATTTGGAGGACTCCAGTGTGGCAATTATAACTCCAAATGTACAGTTGCTCCTGTTCAGAAACTTGTAATATAGCAACACTAATGCATCAGTACAGTGCTGAATATGAACAAAATGGAAGACAAATTTATATTGACAGTACATTGTACTTACCATTGTTGTTGAATGTGGAAGAGTGTGACAAGATACCCGGATTTGGAAGGGTGTGACAAGAAACCTGGATGTCGGAGGATGTTTTCATGTTTTCCCGCAACGTAACCCTCCTCGCTGTTGAAGTATATAACAAAGATTAAAGATGTGTGTGATATTGTAATTGTATATTTCGATAAATTATCAATCTCTTCAACGATCATAAGAGGATTAGAACAATATAGATATGTCAAATTATGTTTTCGTAGATAAGTCCTTTTTACTCTTGAACTATTCCCCATTCCACGTTCTTTGTATTATAATTTAAAGACATCAAAATCTGATTATCAAAACAATGGCCCCTGCCAATTAAGAGCCCATGTAAGTAACCATTGAGGTTGATATGGAAAGTCAAAAATTCTGGTCAAAAGCATGTTCAGAAAGCAATTTGAAAACTTCTATTTGCATATTTTCCCGTTAAATATGCCTTATTCTAATTAATTTTGCAACTATTCATGAAATAGGTTGCTAGGAAAATATTGTCGTTGCCATGAAAACAAAAATATCATAAAATTGCTGCTTTTAACTAAAATGTGTTTCATGATGTTACATTAATGTTTAAGCATGTTTTAGACCAGATTTTATTTCCCATCTAAATTTCAATGGTTACTGACATGGGTTCTTAATTATAGATTATTTTTTAATAAATGCAGCGTGTGTGTGCACGGAAGAGTGAATACACTGTATATAATGGCGTTCAAAAGTTTAAAAAAATGGATAAGATTTGTGAGAAAATGTTTTAGCCTGTGAACGAGAGTTTGTATACTCGAAGCAACTGCTGTTAATTTGTTAGTTATAGCCTATACGTGTACAAAAATAAAAAAAAAAACACTTCGAATTTAACATAATACGATGAACTCGCAAATAAATGTATGATAAACAACACAGAGAAACTTTGATCTCAGTATATGAACGAAATGTTTACCGAGGATACAGAAACGTCTTAGAGATAGGTTGGTCTAAAACAGGAATCGATAACGGGAAAGGTGAAAGTAAGAATTCTGAATAGGAAAAACGTTAAATTATACAAGCTAGTAGTTGAAAATCTTTTAAGTATACCGTTTTGGACGGCTATGCAGAATATTACAGTTATCTGTCCTTGTTTGTAAGTATTGATTGTGACGTCATGTATTTACGAGCGTAACATCATACTTTCCGCCTTTTACTATCATTCAGGTGGGTCATCAGGCACACTTCTAACATTCTACCTTTAGTGATGGTGGTGCTTGAAATTAGTTCATAAAACAAGCATAAATGGGTAGTGCAGATGATACCATTAATAGTATATAAGTTATGCATGTGACCTAGCCAATGTGATCTTGGAATGTAATAATCTAAGCAGGAGATATCGAGAGTCATATACTGTAGTAAACACCAATTTCGAGCTATCAAATAATTGAAAAAGTCTTAGTTTTCAGCAAAAATATTAAAGTTTTTAATGCTTAAATATAATGAATGGGACTTATTTCGTGACTTTTTTACCAGTGTTTTGAATTGAACTTCACAAACCCAAGATTTACATGCAATAACTACAAAAATATCGCTATTTTAATATTTAATTAATTAAGATTTAACCAATGAAAATGTGAATTTTCACCCTTTGAACTTTAACCTCTGAAATTACCATGAACCCAGAAAAAAGTCCGTAATCTGATAAGCATATAATATGCAGCTGACCCTATGGTATATTGGCATTTTCATGCAAAATATTTGCTTATCACTAAAGTGGCCGTAAAACGGCCGAAAATGATATCTATCCCTTGACGGTATTTGTTCGGAGTTGTTAGAAACACAATATTGTTTGATAATCAATATATTTTAAATGTATGCTTCCTTTCGCTGATTTTAGTTTTTCATTCAATTCTTGAAGCTTTAGTTTGTAGAAGTTAAACTATGAAGTTCAGTCTCCTGTCACAAGCTGTGTACTTTTTTCAGATAAGTCTGTTTCATAATATTTTTGCACTTTTTTTTAAGTACCATTCGGAATTGTTATGTCTGTATTGTATAATCATTTGTTGGCACTTAGGGGTTTTAGCCTAATACTGATAGATAATAAAGATAAATATATATAAACATGCATATATAATATAGTATCATATATATTTCCGATAATTTGCTTTGATGGTTATGACAAAATGCTTCAGAATTAAAATCATTAACTAAAAGTGTTTTCGAATTTTACTGTACATATTCATAACATTACAGAACAATTTTATCTCCCAAATATTACAAATAAAAACATGAAATCAATCATATTTTATCAAACATTTACCTGAACATTCTTTTTCACGTAGACTTTTACCCAGACACCGGGTATCAGAGCAAAGGTTATTAGCCTACCGTGAACTCATTTACCCCCAATATTTAATAATGGACTGTCCCAACCTTTGAATAAGAAGAGTTCAAACGATTCTATAGGGGTGAACAAGTTAATACGTTACTAATCATCATGTCATGACTGTTAACTTGGTATGTCACACTACTATCTATTGATAACGAGACCACACTGTATAAACTGTGTAGAAAATGAAAGTTGCGGGTACCGGTTTATGAAATATCAATACAAAATAGGCAATATTCAAACACTGGATAGTGAATAAATGTGTTAAAATCATGCAGAATAAGGATATTAAGTTGACCAAAGTTTTCAATGCATCGTACAATGATCAATTCCACGAATTATGACGTCAGCTGTAGAAATACAATAAAGATATTTAGGCCTATATAGGGGTATTATTATATAATTGAACAGTACAGGACAGTCTGTCATATCTTCATACAGCGCAGACTTACAGTCATGGTAAGTTACCCGAAGTGTAAGTTGTAATTATAATCATGAAAGTTAACACAACATATAGTTATTATAACTGCCTTTCAGAAATGTTAGTGTACTTTTGAACTGATTCTTTATGTCTCCATTTGACAAATTCGCTGCGGTATTAGACCGAGTGACCAAATATGTTGAACGTCTGAGTTAGTTTGATAAATGGTTGGAAGGCTAACAGTATGACTTTCTGAGTCGCTAAAATAGATATCGAGTTGTCCACCAATGTCTGTAAAGATATATATTCATATTCTCGATAACCCTTTGGGCAATATAAAGAATTGTATAGAGACAAACATATTTCAGTGATATCATGTTTCAATCATCTAATTATTCTCGTATCGTGTAATAAGTTTGATTCGCTATGAAGTATAATCTCTTTACAGACACAAGTGTCAGAGGTCAACATTTCTCGGAGTTGATCTCTACAAATGTATATATTAGTATAGGGCCTACCATTGTATTAAAGTCCACATAAAAATACATATCCTCAGACAGGACGAAGTACTGTAATCAGAAGTCAATAATATACAGTTGTTGTAGTAGTTCCGTGTGGTTCATCTTTCGAGATAACTGTAGATGGCCACATGGTTACAATCAATAAAATTGTTAGTTTAATATAGCGAGTTTCTCCAAAAGGACGTAGAGTGGGAGCTATTTTGCGAATTAGTCTTGATAAAGGGGCAGATCGCCTCGAACATTTAACAATTTTTTGTCCACACGGTTGGAATTACTTCCTTGTCCCATACAAGAACGATTAAAGACTCTGATAACGGTATAGATTGACATTGTGATCATGAGCCATTCAGGAGTACAATAAAACTATATATAGACAATAACGTATCGCCATTGTCCCTAAATAAATACATATTTAGAGAGAGGTATTATAAATGATAATGTACAGTGTAATTGAACAAAACATGGTCGTTTTCCATGTGTCTTAACTATACAAGAGAGAATTACAATCGCAGTAATTTATGTTAGGTATAATTTGTATTGTATAATAATCTTAATAAATAAATATACAGCATATATTTATTGTAACCATACCGTTCAATGCGTCCCTTTTGTAGCGTACTTTTGAACTGATTCCTTCTGTTTCAAAAATTTGACGTCAAAGTCCCTTCGGTATTAGACCAAACGACCAAGGATGCATACTATAAGACTCTTTCATATGTGGATATGAAGGATAGGGATATTCTACCCGAGGGTCACAAAATGTAGGGTTTTGCAACATTTTGTGATCCCGAAGGTTTGCTGCAATGTGGCGACACCACCATACGCTGAATGCTTGACAACTGACAGCAATCTTATAGATGGCAATGGAGCAGAGCCTAAGGCTTATCCAGTAAGAAGTCTCCGTAAAGATCAAGCCAATGATCCAATAATAGGATGGTGGATACCTAAGGTTAGAGAGTTCAGGAAACCAAGGAAACAGGATCTTCCACCAAACTGCATAAGGACTCACCAGAAACTCCTCGACAACTATGATAAGCTAACCATAGAGGACGGATTACTGTACCGAAAAGTACTTATGGAGACTGAGAAGGTAAAACAGTTGGTCCTGCCACAAATCCATCAGAAAACTGTTCTGCAATATCTACACAATGATATGGGACACCAAGGGAGAGAAAGCACCATTTCACTTCTGAGGAACAGATTCTTCTGGCCAGGGATGGTTAAAGACGCAGAAACATGGATAAGTTCCTGTAGTAGGTGTCGCCATAAGAGAACGACTACGGATAGGGCACCATTGACCAACATCACCACCTCACAGCCTCTGGAGCAGGTCACGATGGACTTTCTCTCCTTGGAAACTTCTAAAGGAGGATTTCAGAACATCTTCGTCATCGTGGACCACTTTACCAGATATGCGGTTGCCATACCAACAAGGAACACCACCGCCAAAACCACGGCCGAAGTCTTCTTTAATCACTTCGTGACTCACTACGGCCTCCCTTTCCTTTGTCTGTGAACTGCCCACAGACAAAGGAAAGTTCTCCAAAGACAGAATTTTGGAGGGAAAGTTTAACCAATAAAAACACACATTATTATATCTATAAACCAATAAAATCAATAAAAACAATCAGCTGACCAGCCAGGTAAGTCACCTGACTGGTACCTACCCATAACTATAATCAAAGAATGTGCTCATCCATCCATGCACTCTCTCATTCCAGGTAATATACAGGTATACAGGTAAACAAGACAGTGCCATATAGACAGTACTTGGACAACACATACATGCAGTGCAGGGGTGCAGCTTAACTTATAACTATACATCAATACACTAATACTTATTACATAAAAACTAATTAGTAACTTAATTAATTACATAATTAATTACCCTGCCACATTTGTATTGTATAATAATCTTAATAAATAAATATACAGCGTACTTTTGAACTGATTCTTTCTGTTTCAAAAATTTGACGTCAAAGTCCCTTCGGTATCAGACCAAACGACCAAGGATGTATACACTGTACTATAAGACTCTTTCATATGTGGATATGAAGGATATGGATATTCTACCCGAGGGTCACAAAATGTAGGGTTTTGCAACATTTTGTGATCCCGAAGGTAGAATATCGCTATCCTTCATATCCTCTTATGAAAGAGTATTTTTCTTTCATAACTCGAAGTTTCATTGCAATTTTACAATTATAATATCCCGCCATTTTGAAATAAATCCAAGAAATCCACGACTGGAAGTCAATTTTCCACATATGAAAAATTACGTGATACTTTCAACACAGATTCCGTTGTTTGCATCTTTTATAGTAAAAGCAGTCATATTTGTGAAAAAAATGTTCTAAGTATCTGATTCACTAAATATTTAGATTGATTTGACTGTTTCAATTTAATATAAGTTAATCTCAAATCTAGTCAATAATTATATATAAACATTGGTATATAATGTCATGTTAAACATTCAAAGTCTTCACATTTAAAATGTCAAACATTGGTTGGTTTTGGTCTGATTAGTTTAACGTCATATTAACAGCCAGGGTCATGGAAGGACGTGCCAGGTATGTTTGTGGAAGACAGCCGGAAACCCCTGGAGCAAACTTACCAACCAGTGGCCAGTACATTGTAACTGACCCACATCGGATTCAATTATTCAATCATAGGTGTTAAACAATTTCACACATGTACAATTGATTATGTTTCATGAGAAGATACTACCTATAGTAACGATTTGGTAAATATCTGTTTTCAGTTTGAATCATTTTGGCGCCTGTTTGGTATGTATTTAAACAGCCATGCTTGCTGCATCGCAAACTAATTAAATCATAATGTTGTTTTGTATTAATCATTAAAGATTGTCTGTAAATCTTTGCTCAAGTTAAACTTTTGATTCGTCGTCTTAAAGTTATGCATTACCCAATTTTTTCACGTACTTCAATATTCCTTATTCTTTTTTTATCAAATGACCATGTTAATTGTTATGCATATTCTGTAGAAGTTTCGAAGAAATCCAACCTGTCATTTTGTTCTGTATTGATATTCAAATGTTTTAACCTTTTCTGTTCATAAAAAACCAATAAACGTCTGAGGTATTTCGATATATTAAAGTATATATCATAAACGTATTGCTTAACATATAAGATGTATATGTATTTCATTTGTCCTCATAGAATTATTCTATAAAATGCCTTCAAAATCCTCACAAAAAAAAAAACAGATCAAAATTGTAAAGTTCAATTGTTTCAGAAAACCATAAGAAAAAAACCAGGAAGTTTTGCTTTTATTCAGTCACTTTTCAAGCCATTGAATAAGGATTTATCAAGATATCGCTTTCTTAACACAATAAAAACCTTTTTTGTCATTAATCAAACAATATAATTATGGATTTACCACCATTTATTTGTTAATTCAAGACAGGCGTCTCGTTGTAAACTAAGATAAGATGTCAATAACTTATATTAAATTACAATTTCTAAACACTATTATTTAACACAAAAAAGAGCACTAATATTAAGTTCATTGTTACTTTTAAAATAAATCAAATGATTTATCCATAACAAGACATCCTGCTCAGCTATTAAGTAAAGATTTTTTACGATTTCAATAAAACAATTATAACGATAAAGTGATTTCGTTGGACCACAGATATTCGTATAACCGTGTTTTAACTTTATCTTCATTGATAATATACAATCATTTTAATATAATTGAATTTTCATATAAATCATGTGATTTAACACCTTCCCGTTCGCATCGGTACATTTGTACCGATATGACTTTGATAACGTCATCTACCAAGTTCGAAGCGTCACTTTAACCTTTATATTCCTCGTAGAAACGAAATAGTTATATCAAACGGAATCAGTGATTTCTCTATTTTATGTTCATATAAAATTCACAAGTTGGTTTGCTAGAATGAAATTAGTGCGCTGTAAGTTTCCGTCAAAAAAAACGTCGTTAAAAAGTGCCGAAAATGCCGTTTTAAAATTGCCAGCGTTATTCGTGAATAAACCGCTCGGAAAAGTAAATATGAGATATTGCAGTGTTGAAATGACATATATCACTGAAAAGCTTAGATTGCAAGCAAGAAAAAGATGTTATTCATATGTCTTTATTTTATTATTTTAAAGAAAATTTTCTCAAATGAAAAACAAATGCGATGTTTTTCGTTAAAAATTAACGTTTTTATGTATTCAGAGCTGGAATATATATATCAGTTAAGATTATAACGTCATGAAAATACAGTGTGTTAATGCCACAGATAAATTCCTTTACAAATCAGCTTTAGATTTGAAAATTGGTTTTCTTGAAACGAAATTATCGCGATTTTACTTTACCCTACTTAAACGAAAATTCGCGACGTTACTTACAAATGTGTAACATTATGACGTTACGTTTCATTTACGTTTATCGTAACGTTATGATCATGATCCTGGAGAAGCACATTGGATGATTGTTTATCTAAATCAAATAGATAGATATATATAATGCTGCTGAAGATTACAGATATAGGATTTAACGAAACTACTCAAAATACACTATGTAATCTGAAAATATCATCGCCTTCATATAATGGGATGCTAAATGTGAGATTACGGTGATACTGACCTCGGACGGTCAACGTTGCGGCCTCGGAAACTCCTTTTTGATGGAATTATAGGTAATTATTACCACTGGAAAAAAAATCCTTAAGCTAAAGCGTCTGTAAAAGTACTTCAAATTTTGTACATGTATAGAAAAAATCAATCTAGAGTATTGTCCCTTGAGCGTCCATAGAAACGATGCATGATAAAACTCTCATCAATTTTTGAAGCATTAGCAATTAATGTTAGGTTTAGACGACGTTGAAACCAGTTCAATCATCAAACATTTTATGAAACGGATAGATTTCAACTTGTTTACTTAAATATGTGAAATAGCGGGACTAGTAGCAGGTACATGTACGTAGTTGTGACGGGTAAGTCGTGATAGCCATAGTTCTATTGTACGTACGTGTACATGTACATGTACATGTAGACCTCGTGCACAAATTAACAGGGGCTCTGGATCCGTTTTGAAATAGTCTTAGGATAGGATGAATATAGAACTATTCGTAATAGATTGACATACGAACTATTTGTAATACACGTTTTGGTCGGTAAAATCTCAAATCGCATTTTTTTGTGAGTGACGACCAGTGCATTATAATTATATGTATAAATACATTGTTCATATGCATATACATTATAATGCTCTCTTAATCTGTTTGCTTTAAAATGTTGACTCTAGTATCAGAATCAGTATCAAAAAATGTAGTCTTGTGTGCACAGGGACCTGGCACGAAAATGTTTAACCAACTGTACATACATATTATAGTATCTATAATATATATATATGTATACTGTTGGTTAAAATGTTCAGGTCCCTGTGGTCTTGTGGTTCATATGTAAAATATAGATTATATACTAGAAGTCTTGTGGTTCATAACTCCATAAACACATAATTAAGTCATACTGATTACAAGTCAGATCTGTCATTTCCACTATTTTACACAACCAAATGAAAACGGAAAGGATGTCGGAGAAAGAGATATCATGGATGACTCTGCTACATAGTTTAAAAAAAAAGAAAACAAATTACAAATCATTTTTGCAATAACAGCCTGTTATGTAATATATAAAGAGTTTGGTTTTTATTTATAGATATCATTTACAACAATGCTTCTCACAATTGATCGACAACATCCATATGAAAACGGTTAACAGTAAATAAAACGATTTAATGTTTAATGTGTACATGTGATTATAAATGGTTACACAGCTCTAAGGAACTGACCAAAGGGCAGCGGCTATTTTCTAAAACATACGGTTTTCTCTTGGATCTAGATGAATACAACACTTGATTGATATTAATTCGTAAATGTAGTGATTTGAATTGAATTTGAGTCAAATTCATACATGTACAGAAAATCAGAACCTGACTTAGTTGCTTATCTTATATATATAATGGCATAAAAAGAATGTTTTCCCTCTTAATCTATAACACAAGAGTAATTTTGTTTTTTTCCTTTTGCTCCGGGTTTCTATTATCCTCAGCTTCGGCTCATCTGTTTGAAATATATATATTATTTATATAGCTCAATTGAATTGGTAGAGCATCAGGATAGTGTTTGGAGTGTCTCGGAATCTAAAAAGGCGAATATAAAAAACCCGGTTAGTGTGTTGAATCTTTGAGGGGCGATGAGTGAAAAGGAAGGGGATAATACTAATGTAACGGTTCTGGATCGGATCGATAGCCGACCGCCAAGCAGCTCAATTAGTGGAGCATCCGGCAAGAGTTCGGATGGTCCCGGGTTTGAAACGGTTCTGGTCGTGCATTATCTCGCTCTTACCACAATAATAAGAAACCTGTCGGTCACAAAGATGTCAACTAACGATATACATATGTAGGTACTGGTTATCAGAATGTCGGTACTGTTTAATCACGTGTTTTCCTTTCCTACAAAGAAACAAGAGATCCTAGAGGGATCTTGCCGCCCAAAAAAAATGGTCTATGTCTGACATATGGCAGAGGGATCTTTTTCGCTGCTTTTCGATATCAAAATCCAAGATGGCGGCCGGTCGGCCATCTTGTTGACCGTTCGGTCCCAAAATGCAATATGCACAGCTAGGGCCCTAGGGAAACCTACATATGAAATTTGAAAGAAGATCCCTTAGATCTTTCTGAGAAATAGCGGTAACAAGAATTGTTAACTGACGGACGGACGGACGGAAGGAAGGACGGACGGACCACGGACGAAAGGCTATTTCAATATCATCAGATGGTGGGCTAAAAAAAACACAGTAAATACCGTCATTCCTGGATCCACTCTAGTAGCATGTATGAGTTAAGCCTACATACTATTTAGCAATGCTTTGACAATGCTTATTTTATGATATATGTTGAAGTGTATACTCATGCAAACATATACATAACAATTGGTCGTAACCATAGATCTCCAACGTTCCCACGGGATTAAAATGTTCTTACAACAAAACTTTCATTGCTTCTGCTTCTCAATTAATACCAAAAGTAATCTCCCGTTTTAATATATACATGTACATACTATATACATTTTATATCGATTTGTAAAAATAAACATGTCATCTCTGTAATATGAATGGAAACAAAGTCTTACGACGAAGATGTTACACCATCTTTCATGTTCCAAGTTCATGACAAATTGGGAGTAAATGCAAACGTTTCCTTCAAAACAATGAGTAGTATGCAAGAATATGAATTACCTCCCTTGTGTCTTGCCGATGTACATATATAATAATATTAGTATTATGTACATGTATTTTAATCTTTATACTACTTTGATTTTTCAATTACCGTAGGTAACTCATATCTTTGTCAATTCAAGGTTTTACTATGTTATGTGTAACTACTTACTTAATCAATACATGATTTTGCTGCCAATATTGTCATTTTAGCTGCTATTTTCTTCAAAGGTCACACCGATAATCTCTTTGCCAAAACTTTGTTGATCGTAATTAATGGGCTATCTCATAGGATTATCTTCAGAATTATCTGTAGTTTACATTGAATCTTCAAATTTACAGTTTGTGTTGTTGTTCCGCCCGGTAAATGATTCAGAAAAGCAAAATGGTGATTTTTTTTTTCAATAAAAAGGTGATTTTGGTGATCTTTGACCTTTGACCTTTACTACCATAAAGGTCAAAGGTGAAAACTATATTTAGGAAAATGAAATTCAGGTGATATACTAATCAATGATGTATAACACTTTATGGTTCTATGCAGCCAACGTTTGGAATATAAGATATACAAAAAAGTGCTAATCTCACTTATTTAGCAGATCAAAAACACCCGAACAGGAAGGTGTTAATGTTACAGATAGTTATTTTTTTAACCTTGATTTAATATGAAAACTATCCTTGGAAGTATTGAACTGGTTAACAAGCAATCATATGTGTTTTGACGTAGAAACTGTTTTAGCGTATCATGGCTGACAGGTCTAGGCATTTTAAAAACATAGCAACACAGTTTTAACCGTGTAACATGGAAATATCATTATTGATACTTTATTTTAATTTTTGTTTCCAGGGTATTTTATCTTTAAATACCGCAGAGTGTCAAGGGCCTCCATATGTACCATAAACGTGAGTACCAACATGCCTTGAGAAAAGAAACATGTTACTAGTATTTGACATCACAATAAAATCGAAATAAAACCAAGCCTATTTAAGTCGTATTGTATTAGCATGTGAGATTAGGAGTTGTGTAAAGGTGTCAAAAGTAGTACAGGGTTTCTTAAAAGTATCTATGACATTATATTGCAGTTGAAAGTATCATAACTTTGAGTGATGGAAGCGTTATGTCGCGATCGTGTTCATTTGAAGTATTATTCGAGCATTTCAATAAAACCGAGTTCCACTGTTGTACGCAGTCGTATAGCGCCAGTTAAAGAAGGTATACTGGAAAATTTAAAGATGCTCCGCTGCTGAAAAATGGTATTTTTTCTCAAACAAAACAATTGCAGACGATTGAATTTTGTTCTCAGACGTTACTTACTTTACCCATTATTACCATTGAAAAGTTTGAGCTTCTAATGTTAATTAGACATACATATACACGATTAAACACCAATTATTGTTCAAATGAGTATCGTTTATGCTCTGTCGGCGGTGGAGCATTCGGTTTATTTGATATTTGAAGTATTTCTCGAGCATTTCAATATAACCGAGTTCCACTGTTGTACGTAGTCGTATAACGATGAATAAGAAGGCATACTGAATATTCCAATGCTTGAAAATATATCATCAGGTGTCACAGGCTGATGGACCAAGGACTGTTCGTGAGGTCAAGTCAACTGTTTCAAAGTCACTCGGAATAAAAACTGACGAAATTAAAGTCATCAAAGACACTAAGATACTACAGGATGACGAAACGAAATTCCAAACTGACGACATTACTGAAATCATGATCATAAGAAAAGAAAGAAAAGTGCCAATCGGAGAGACGGCACGCGATGAAGACATGTTTGAAGGTGATATGGCGGACGGGGATCGTATCAGAATGAGTTGTGGACATGCAGCAAGTAAGTAATGTCGGGCGGGGATCGTGTCACAAGCTGTTATCGTAAAGAGGCAATGACAGACGGGGTTGATTTCAAAATGTAATTGTAAAGTAAGTATTGACAAACGGAGGCTGTGTCAAAATTAAGTCATTATGGAAGACGGAGTCAGATGTCTTGTATATGATGGACGACAACATGTCAAAATCTGTTCTGAACATGCTGCAAATAACATATGACATGTAAATGTGTTTTAGAAATGCAGTATATATTTTTTTTCTATTATCACTCATAAAATGAAACCATTGTGTTATGACGTGTATAGTACAGCCTGGTTTTACTCGTGGTTTTTCTTTCTTTGGTTTTAAGCCCCAGAAAACCTGTACAGATATTGCTTTACCAAGCTCATTAGCTGTGATCTGTCGTTCAAGTGTATGGAATGTGACGAAGTATGGGAACTTCCAGAAATATCCAAGAAAGCTGATATGACCGATGACGAATCTGTATTTTTCTCCAGGAAAATGACAAAAGTTTCCATCATTTATAACAAAGGTATATAGGCCGACCCCCCCCCCCCCCCCCCCCCCCCACTTAACGAATCAATGTTTTTTCTGAAGCCTTATGACCCACTGATAACGAAATCGAGAGGTAACATTGTATAAACTGGGATGAACTAACAATCGAACAACAAATACATATAAGGACCAAATAATCCTATATAAATAGTGATGTGTACGCAGTAAATGAAAAAAATAAGATTTTAAGCTCAAAAATGGTAATATTTTAGCAAATTTTTCATATTTGGCTTGACGCATCTATAATTGTTTTCCAACAAGAAACTATTATTCGTAATCAGTTATTTGACCTCTTATCAATTAGTAAAAACAACAACAACAAAAACATATAGAAATGCAAAAGAGAATTATTGTTATACCATCATTTGGTTTACAAAACATCACCGGGTGCGTATACAGGGTATATGATTGCTGTTTTTTCCAAACCGCTGACACTACAGTTTCCGGATGTCTTAGAAATTCCTGAAGATAACATTGGCAATTGACGATTCATATCTTAACACATTTGAATTTCAAGTTGGCTTAATATCTAAGTGGGACTTGACAATTTTCTAGCATAATCCATTTTCATGTTCGAAAGTTTGTAGACTATTAGCGCCTAAAAATCATTTTTTACAGCACAACACCAACTAATATGGTATCAAATTAAAACTGAAGAAAGCATTTGTTTCCGTTAATACCACGACACTTTCCGAAATTTGTTTCTTTTAGAAATAGCGCATCCACTGTTAACTTTATTTTTCTGTGTATAATGTAAGGAAATGTCAGATGGTTACTGCAGTATCACATATTTCTTTCAATAGTTCTTAATGATAAGCATTATCGTTGTGCGTGCTTTCTCGCCAGAGTGTCGATGAGCTGATGAGCTGATGTGACATTACATTACCGGTTTACCATCGTGGTTCTAACTTGTCAACCGTCCATGGCCAGAGGTAACATCAAGAACATCGGGTTCGCGGATGTGGGAGCTCATCCTGTTTTCAACCTAGTGATTCACATATCGTATATGATGTTCCAGACCTCTCCGGTAGGATGGAAAAGACACCAGAGCCACATTCTGCGAAGGGTTGAGTTGCTTCTCCTTAATTCGTATGAAGCACAATTCCTCATTCTTGTGAACCCTCAGTGACCATAGATGGCACAGGTGAATTCTTTGAGGTCATAAATGAGGTCTACAGTGAAGTTCCTCTCTTTGCCAAGTCTGGAGAGCACTGTAGAAAACTTTTTTCGACACAACCAGTACCTTCAAGGGACATGGGAAAGTCTGACCAATGAAAAACATTTAACATTAATGACCTCATTAAAGACCTCGAGGATATCAACCGTTAGAATTTTTGACCAAGCCAAACAACATTTACATTCTTTATTGGAGGCATCTCCAAAATGCCATATATATAAATATGTTGTTGATAATATTACCTTGCCTTTTTATCTCACGAAATATATTGATAAACGGTATAGAGTTTGTCTTACCAAGTTGCGTTTATCTTCACACTGTTTAGCTATTGAAGCTGGTAGATATAATAATACTCAAAGATTAAGACGTTTTTGTAGTATGTGTGATTCAAGAGAAATTGAAGACGAATATCATTTTATCCTGCAATGTAACAAATACAATAATGTCAGAAAAAAATATATTAAGAGTTACTACTGGAAAAACCCATCTGTATTTAAATTAATTGAGTTATTAAGAGTGAAAAATATAAAGGAGTTACGTTCATTAGGAAAATATATATACGAGGCATCAAAACTAAGAAATAATCAAGGTATAGACTGATATGTAGTCATTATGATTCATTTATTAGATAAAAGTACATGTTGTAACTATACATTTATATTACATTCTCTATATGATATAGTATTGTATATGTCATGCTGAAATTTATGTTCAATATTTGTATGACTGATAGGCCGAATGGCCGAAAGTAATAAAAGAATTGAATTGAATTGAATTGAACTCACCTGTAATCACCTGGCCGCGGGCAATTTGCTATTCGGTGGACTATATCGGGTATTTGCTATTGTCTTACTGTCAATCAGGTTAGGACATCCGTTAATTGGATTGTGATTTAAATTATGGAAACCCCGTAATCTATGCTCTAGGTTTTTTATTGTCACCTCCATTTTTAAATTGAAAATGTAAAAGCAAATGGAAATAAAATATCCCTGATCATACCTAGGAATATATATTACATATATATATGTCGTACACAGGTAAAACAATAATGGAAGTTGACTTATTCAGAAACAAAAATGGTTCTAAGAACTATTTCAACTAAAGATTCAACCTTAAAAATTATTCCAGTCTAGAACTGTAATTACGGAATCGTGGCATTTAGAAATCTCCCGTAATTTCTAAGGTATTAGTAAAAATGTTAAGCATGTATTTTTACCGTTCCGAATCTACATGTATAGTCATACAAGAAGGGTTACAGTATTACCACACTAAATACGCTTATTTAAATCACTAAGTGTATTTTTGAAAAGGTACAAGATATTATATCTATTTTTAATGCCTGTATACAAGTAATTTCATTTTTCATTTGAACACTAAATGTGGTTACTTTTTGGATTATACGATAAATGTTCATACATCATACTATTAAATCTCGGTATGATATACAAAAGGATCGACAATGAATATACTATTTTAAGGATTTAATAAAATTTTGAAATAATGAATTTAAATCTACACTTATACATATGTACTGTAATTTAGAAACATATATCAGAAATATCATTGATGTATTTCTGCTTTTTAGTAAACGTTATGGATAAAGTTTCAAAGGCAACAATATAGATATACATATTATTTTCGGTTTAGTTCGGTACTGTTACTCCAATATAACATAACTGACAACCGTCCACATTTTATTTTAATTATAAACTGTGCCGTGTTTGCATCGTTATGGCAGAAGTTTGAAATAAAACACGCATTCTAGATATATTCATGCTTATTTTTGTGATTTTACTCGTAAAAATATAGTGTTACATTATACTATTTTTATTACACAGAAATTTACATAATATGCTATCTAAATCTCAGTCCAGACTGATCCGAACATCATTTTGATATATCTATCAAATTGGACTGATACCGCTGTCCAAGTACCTCGCTCATGTTAACTCGCTTATGTTCTACACGGAACGGAAAATAATATTTTGACATGTAATTCTGTTTAATTTCCTGACAATGATGTCGAAACCTCACAATTGCTCGATTTCTACCCGACTCATGCGATCAGGGAATCGGCCGCTCACGCTGATTTGGGGAATAACTGAATGTGACGTCATCACCGGCAGTGAGCTGTTTTATTGTGTAGTATTTCTAATATGGGGCTATGATAATTTACAACTACATGTATATATATATATTCAATTATAATGATGATATGGTTATATGACATATATTATGAAGTATTGAAATTGAACTAAGGCTAAAATACATAGTCTAAAGGGATCACCTTGTATGCGTATCAGTTGTGCATGACTCTGAATCTTTAACTTGGAGACAACTATCCATTTGAATATGTTTCTGTTTTTTCCAAGCACCTTCATAACGAAAATGCATAACGCAAGGTTCACATAACAACATTTTTTACTAAAAAAAATCAAGTTTTACTGTAAGTAATGTAGTGTTAAAACGTGTTGTGTATCATAGATACACAATGTGACAATAATATATTAATGGTATATGTTACAATGCAATAATGTATGAAATTATGATATGAAAGTTAAAAATATATATGACTGATGTAAATGTATCGTAATGTGAGATGTCTCTCTACACTATATCAAGGATTTATAAGTGAGAAGGATTCGTGACTGTCTCTTTACATTACTAAACACCACGCGAGACGCCTATGAACCGGGAATAAAAACCGTTTTTCTCAACAAATACTTGTCTTATCAAGTCAAACGAAACACCAATGTAAAGTTTATTAAATTTTACAACGTTTATCACTTGCTTTAAGGACGGAAGATTTAGAAGATATGTCTTAAATTTTATTAAATAATTATTAATCTGAAACGCGAACTTTACGTAACTTAAGTAACACACATCAAAAACGTAATACAGTGTAAGGATAACTGCCGACAGAAGCATGTACATTTTGGCAAGTTCTACAGGTGGATATGATCTGGGCAGCTGTCGCTATGACAACACACACTGTGTCAAGCGGTTCCAGATTTCAAGATTTTAATATTCACTCATGACATATATGTACATATGTGACAAGAGGTCAAAAGAAACAAAAATAATAATAACAATATTAAAAAATAAAGCGGTACTCTATTCAATTATGTAACAGAAAACGTAACAATATTTGATGTCCATCTATTCTACTATTTTGTATCTTATCTGTAAAAATACATATATACTGTAACTGTATATAGAGATGCGTGCGCAAAAGAAATCACTACGTATTGACTTCATTGTAAAATTGATATGTATAATTCATTGCACTGTAAACTTCAGTCAATGAGAATAAAAATGTAATTGTCATTGGGTATATTGTAATGATCACAGAAGTATCAATTGGATTTTTTCGGCACGTCCATGGCGACATAATCGTCCGGAATATTGCGTTAATTTTATTCATAGAAGAACATTCCGTCCCTCAAAATGGAGTTCCGGATGAGGAATATAAAAAAACTAACACGCCAGACATCGTAGTCCATACCAGAATAACATACCGAATCATTTCTACAAGATATTTAACAAAATTGCATCGGCAAACATATGTGCGAAAATTCATTCTATAATATGAACATGTACCTATTATGTACGGTGTTCTATTATTACTTACCAAAATACAACGTCTTACCGATATAACACTCATCATCAAAATTTTAATTGTATTGCTAAATGAACCAAAACCTGTATCTAAATTGAAAGCATAAATGTTTATCTGTACAGTCGTACAACCTCGATAATCTGGATAATGCGTATTACAATAACCGTTCTAAAGTTTGATCCTATCGAAAACCAATGTACTAAAACTAACTGCACACGTATATTTTGACAAAAGGCTACAGGTAAACGCCCTCGGCTAT
Organism: Argopecten irradians; assembly: GCF_041381155.1. Taxonomy (NCBI): domain Eukaryota; kingdom Metazoa; phylum Mollusca; class Bivalvia; order Pectinida; family Pectinidae; genus Argopecten; species Argopecten irradians. The sequence goes on from NC_091148.1 coordinate 32,605,565, forward strand.
GATCTGGGACAGCCGTCGCTATGAAAATGTGAAGCAGTAGAGGGTATATTTGCACGTGGCGAAATAAAATCCGTCCGTACTATTGCGAGAATTTTATTAATGAAAACAAAATTCCGTATATGAAGAACGCCAGATACAGATCCTGCTGACGGCTTCTGGACAATATTCTATATAACTGTCCACAGAACTATCTTCCGACAAGGATTTATTCGTCCTTGCTTCCGATGACCAGTTAGCCGACCGGACACAAGTAAATCTGTATATCACAGCGGGAGGCTGAAGAGTGTCGTCTGTGGATGAGGCTTGCATACATTTAGCTTAAAATAAATGCCATCTTTATTATACAATGAGTATGAAACTCATATTGAGAAACCGATAAAGTTCCTTTTTCAAACATGAATTCCTGGGAAAATATTGGTATAGCTATATAGCTGTCCTTAGCTAAATTAGAGACCAAACACTATACGCACTCAAGACCGGGTTTATGAATACTTAAGTCATAACAAATTAGGTATTGACCACGGACAATTTTATTTAGACATGGCTTTAGTTTTAGACAGGTAAGTTTAGATAAGGTCGTCATAATTCGGACGGTCAAATATATTTAAGACTGAACATGGATAATCAGTGATGTTTTTCGAAAATGGTGTCAAAATTCAAATTAGTAGAGAAACTTTAAGCCGCGGGATAAGGGAATTATGAGTCCATTGAATTATTTGTCATACACATAGTTGTTCGTCTCGTCGAGATCTAGTAATAGAGTCTACACGTGGTACTTCAATATTTGACTCGGACTCGGTTTCTTCATTTGGCCGTCTCTATAATATTAGACTGATTACTAGATCCCGTTGCTGAAAATTATACATTCACTATAAAATTAAATTAAAGAATCATCAATTGTTTAGCTTCTATATCTAGTACGTATACATTTGAGGACCCGGTTGTAAACATTCTTTGACCTCACGCTATCTTTTCTGAGGAACAGTGCCTGTACCGGGCCGGTGATTGACAGCTCAACTACGCAGTAGCACACGAGGTGTGATGCCCCCCGTGGCTAGGTAGGACTGACCCGGGGTCCCCGCTCTGCGCAAGTTTGATTGACACTAAACTCTGAATTTAAAAGAACACGCTGAATATAATCGGGCACGCTGAGTTTTCGGTCTTCACTCTGAATATAACCGAACATGCTGAGTTTAATATGACACGCTGAATTTAATCGGACATGCTGAGTTTTCGGTCTTCACTCTGAAAATAACCGAACATGCTGAGTTTAATCTAACACGATGAATATAATCTTCCAGTCCGAGTTTTCGGTCTTCACTCTGAATATAACCGAACATGCTGAGTTTACTCTGACACGCTGAATATAATCGGACACGCTGAGTTTTCGGTCTTCACTCTGAATATAACCGAACATGCTGAGTTTAATCTGACACGCTGAATATAATCGGACATGCTGAGTTTTCGGTCTTCACTCTGAATATAACCGAATATGCTGAGTTTAATCTAACACGCTGAATATAATCTTCCAGTCCGAGTTTTCGGTCTTCACTCTGAATATAACCGAACATGCTGAGTTTAATCTGACACGCTGAATATAATCGGGCATGCTGAGTTTTCGGTCTTCACTCTAAATATAACCGAACATGCAGAGTTTAATCTGACACGCTGAGTTTAATAGTACACTCTTGAGTTTTCGGTCTTCACTCTGAATATAATGTAACACGCTGAGTTTTCGGTTACAATTCTGAATATAACCTGACCACACTGAATATAATCGTGACACGCTGAAAAACTCAGAGTTGTTGCTTAAAACTACCCAAAAACGAGGAAATTCAGAGTTTTATATTTCACTAGTGGGGAGTGTGAACCCTATATGAACGATAGAACGGAAATTCCTCGTACACTTTCTGCTGGTAATGTGTGTTGTAACCTTTGGATGCAGAGTCACAAATGTGAAAAAGAATAACATCAAAATTGCCCAACACACTCTTGATAACTGCGAGATCGCGTCACAATGCAATTCAGTAACATTATCTAATGTAAACCAAAGGTTCGAGCATGTCCAGAATGTAAAACTTTAATCGAACATGAGAGCGTGTAAGACAATGAAATGTCCTGTGATCCGAAATGGTCGCCATACTTTCTGCTTTCACTGTCTGACGTCCGGTATATCAGCATGGAATCATCATTGTGGTGATTAAGGATTCCGATGTACAGTTTGCTCCTGTTCAGAAAACTTGTGTAGTTATTGAAAGCGTGAATTTCGCAGGAGTCGCTTAACAAGACATGTGGTAATCCGAAATGTCGTCATTCTTTCTGCTGTTCAGCGTCTGAAGCCTACGAATAAATTTGGAGGTCTTCCAGTGTGGCATTAAAACAACTCCAAATGTACAGTTGAGGCTTCCTGTTCGAAAACTGGAAATATAGCAAAACACGAAATTGCATCAGTAACAGTGCTGAATATGAACCAAAATGGAGAGACAAGATTTTTATATTACAAAGTACATTGTAAAAACTACCATTGTTTGATTGAATGTGAAGAATGGACATTTTACAAAGATACACTCAAGGCGTAGGAAGAGTTGTGATAAGATCCGCGGAATTGGAAGCACGCGACAAGAAACCTGGATGTCGGAGGATGTTTTCATGTTTTCCCGCAACGAAACCCTCCTCGCTGTTTCGCTGTTTGAAGTGTATAACAAAGGTTAAAGATGTGTGTGATATGTTAAGTTGTATATTTGGAGAAATTAGTAATCTCTTCAACGATCATCAGAGGATAAGAACAATTTAGATATGTCAAATATATTTTTGTAGATAAGTCCTTGTGACTCTTTATTTATTTCCCATTCCACGTTCTTTGTATTATAATTTAAAAGACAATAAAAAACTGATTATCATAACAATGACTTCTCTGCCAAATTAAGAGCCCATGAAAAGTTACCATTGAGGTTTAAATGGAAAGTCAAGAAATTAAAACTGGTCAAAATCATGTTCAGAAAGAGATTTGAAAACTTCTGTTTGCATATTTTCCCGTGAAATATGCCCTATTCTAATTTAGTTTGTAATGATGTAAAAAACGGTATAAAAGCTAGTATATTAATAATCCGGAAATAAAAGGTCAAAATAAATTCAAAAGTAAAATCAAAAATCAATTTCTATGGAATATATATCACCACTGTAGGGCCTTCTTCAGTCCGAAATAACACTACGACAACGTGATTCGTCTTGCATGTTTGTTTACATCTTGTAAGTGTGAATTTACGAAATGTCTCGGCCCGTTTGATGTATACGGCGGCTTATTTCGACCCCAACATGCTATGTGCACTAAATCAACCCAGTGTTTAAAAAATGGTCTATAACCACAAGATACTTTATTTTGCAACGAGTCAACATAAGGTTGCTAGGAAAATATTGTCGTTGCTATGAAAACAAAAATATCATAATAAAATTGCAACTTTTAACCAAAATGTGTTTCATGATGTAACATTAATGTTTAAGCATGTTTTAGACCAGATTTTTTTTCCATCTAAATCTCAACGGTTTCTGACATGGGTTCTTAATTATAGATTAATTTTTTGAATAGATGCAACGTATGTGAGCACGGAAGAATTAATACACTGCATATATTGGCGTTCAAAAATTTGCAAAAATGGATAAGATTTGTGTAAAAATATTTTAGCCTGTGAGCGAGAGTTTGTATACTCAAAGCAACTGCTGTTAATTTGTTAGTTATAGCTTTTACCTGTACAAAAAAAAAAGACATTTTCGAACCTAACACAATACGATGAACTCGCAAATAAAAATATATGATGAACAACACAGCGAAACTTTGATCTCAGTATATTTGTGTAAAGATATGAGAATGAACGATCGAGGATACAGACACGTCTTAGATATAGGTCAGTGTAAAATAGGAATCGATAACGGGAAAGATGAAGGTAAGAATTCTGAATAGGAGAAAGGTCGAGTGTGAGGGATAAAGAAGTTTGGTTAAAATAGCATTCACATTTTATAAAAAGTTATTTTCTTCTGAGGGTTGGGATAGAGATGCAGCAAACTCTCTTCTAGAAAATTTCAATGCTAAAATAACTGATGAACAGAGGGGCGAATTAGAAAGAGATATAACCGAAAATGAAATACATAACAGCATTTGTCAAATGAAAAAGAACAAATCTCCAGGCGAACACGGTATTATATCCGAATTCTATCAACAATACTGGTACCTTATAAAAGGGGAATTCTTCGAAGTTTTAACAGAAATATTTGCTTCAAATACATTATCTGAATCTCAGTCTAAAGGTATGCTTACTTTTATTATATAAAAAAGGAGAAAGAGAACTTATTCAAAATTGGAGACCGCTAACTTTACTAAACGTTGATTATAAAAATTATTGCAAAGGTTCTGGCTAATAGAATAAAACCGTATCTAAAACATAGCATCCATTCGGATCAAAAAGGTTTCGTTCCTGGTCGAAATATTTCAGATGCTAATAGACTTATTCAAGACGTTTTTGAATATACGGATTTAGAACAATCAGAGGGAGCGATAATTTTCCTAGATCAATCTAAAGCTTTCGATAGAGTAGAATGGTCATGGGTTAACAGATGCCTAGAACATTTTAATTTTGGTGCAAAATATCTAAACTGGATAACAATGCTTTTAAAAGATTCAAAAACATGCATTAAAACAAATGGGTATGTCAGTAAATATTTCCCGATATCGAGATCAGAAAGGCAAGGTTGTCCAATCGCTCCGATTTTATATACCCTACAAGCTGAGCCATTAGCTTGCTCTATAAGGCGAAACGAAAATATAAAAAGTATTGAAAAAGAAACTACTATTAACATGTTTGCAGACGACACACAATTATTCGTAAGGGACGAACATTCGATCGTAGAAATATTCAATATTGTAGATATATTCAAATCAGCTTCTGGTTCAAAAATTAACTTAGATAAAACAACAGGTATATATTTAGGCAGATGGAAGCATAAAGATCCAATATATACAAATATATCCTGGTCGAAAACTTGTGTGAAAACATTAGGAGTCCATCATGGATACGTCATCGACGACAATTCCATATGGAAAGAAAAAATTCAAAAAATTAAATCATGCTTGCAGGTTTGGAAAAGTAGAAATTTAACACTATATGGTAAGAGTTTAGTTATTAAGTCTTTAGTAATATCACTTATAGGTTATGAAATTGAAGCACGTGGTATCTCAGAACGTTATATAAAAGAAATCGATTCATTGATATGGGAATTTGTATGGAATGGGAAAAGGGATTTAGTCAACAGGAATATGTCATCAAAAAGGTTCAAAGACGGGGGAATAGAAATTGTTAATATCAGAGAATTCATTTTCAGAAGGCAAATAAAAACAATGTATAAAATTATGCAAAGTGATATTGAGACATGGAACGCAATAGGTAAATACTGGTTAGGCTATATGGATGAAAAATTTAGAGTAACCTATTTTCTATGTAAATTATCAGACATACGCACTATTGACACATCAAAAATTCCACTTTTCTACAGAAATCTTCTTGAAGCATGGGCTAATTTCCAAAAATCTAGATACTCAACTCTCAACAAAAACAAAATACTAGAACAGCCAATTTTTGGAAATTATTTCATCCAGTATAATAAAACAGCCATATATTTTCCTTCTTTTCTCAAAAGCAATATTTTTACAATACAAGATTTATGGGATGAACGCAGAAATAATTTTAAAGAGGATTACGAAATATATAACATGTTAACCGACAAAAGAAATTGTATCGCTGAACTAGCAAAGTTTACGATCGCTTTTCCGACACAACGGTTGAATGTTCTAAAATGAATTGATGCTGGGGCGACAGATTTTGTTTATCCTAATATAGACGCCAATCTTAATATTATAGGGAAAGATAACAAACCGATAGGATACAAAAGTCTGAAACCAAAAATGATAACGTGTAAAAGAAATCCTGATGCAGATCCTATCTGCAAATTAAAATGGGAAATCGAATTTCAAAAACAGTTCAATTGGGAATTAATATGGAAAAAATGTACAAAATACCGTTACACAACAAATCAAGTAAAAGAATTTCAATGGAAGTGTATACACAACATTATATATATACAGAATCAAAAAATAAGTAAATTGGTAATTCGAATGGCAAGTGTCATTTTTGCAAAACGCAAACTGAAGATATTGTACATTTATTTTTTGAATGTGGTATTGTCAGAAATATTCTTAACATTTGTTCTGTACATATATTTAAAACCATTCCGGGATTTAATGAAGATATGCTGATATCAGATGTTGTGATTTTGGGATTTCAAGCTAAAGATAATATGTCAGTTCTTCTCAATAACGCATTATTGTCCTTCAAATGGTCCATTTGGAAATGTAGAAATGAAACTAAGTATAACAAAATAGAAATTGCTGTTGATCATATATTTAGGAAAGTCCAATACCTATTTCTAAGTAATTTAGAAATGTTTATAAAATCAAAAGAAAAAGAAAATTTTATCAATAAAGTATGTTCAGAATATTTTAGATAAATTTAGGAATTAGCTATAGAATGCGAGGATGAATTAAGAATGAAAGAAAAGTAATAAATGAGTATGAAAGATTCACAGAACGAATGTATCAATGAATAATATAAAGAAAGAGAAAGAGTAAGTGAATGATTGAAAGGTTAGAGAGAATATAGGGAAATGAATGTTGAATGAAAGCCCTCTTGCAAGAGGACAATTATGTACAGATGCTGAATCCAGGGTCCCAACCCTGGCAGTCATCTACGTTTATCATGTCTGGGGAATAAAGTATTTTTTTTTGAAAAAAAAAAAAAAAACCAATCTAAAAAAAAAAAAAAGGCATTCACATTAGTGTGAGTTAAATTATACAACCTAGTAGTTGAAAATCTTGTTTAAGTATACAGTTTTGGACTGCTATGAAGAATATTACAGTTATCTGTCCTTGTTGGTAAGTATTGATTGTGACGTCTTGTATTTACGAGCGTAACATCATACTTTTCGCCTTTTAATATCATTCAAGTGGGTCAGCAGGCACACTTCTAAAATCCTACCTTTAGTGAAGGTGGTGCTTGAAATTAGTTGATAAAATAAGAATAAATGGGTAGTGCAGATGATACCATTAATAGTATATAAGTTATGCACGTGACCTAGCCAATGTGATCTTGGAATGTAATAATCTAAGCAGGAGATATCGAGAGTCATATACTGTAGTAAACACCAATTTCGAGCTATCAAATAATTGAAAAAGTCTTAGTTTTCAGCAAAAATATTAAAGTTTTTAATGCTTAAATATAATGAATGTGACTTATTTCGTGACTTTTTTACCAGTTTTCTGAATTGAACTTCACAAACCCAAGATTTACATGCAATAACTACAAAAATATCGCTATTTTAATATTTAATTAATTAAGATTTAACCAATGAAAATGTGAATTTTCACCCTTTGAACTTTAACCTCTGAAATTACCATGAACCCAGAAAAAAAGTCAGTAATCTGATAAGCATATAATATGCAGCTGACCCTATGGTATATTGGCATTTTCATGCAAAATATTTGCTTATCACTAAAGTGGCCGTAAAACGGCCGAAAATGATATCTATCCCTTGACGGTATTTGTTCGGAGTTGTTAGAAACACAATATTGTTTGATAATCAATATATTTTAAATGTGTGCTTCCTTTCGCTGATTTTAGTTTTTCATTCAATTCTTGAAGCTTTAGTTTGTAGAAGTTAAACTATGAAGTTCAGTCTCCTGTCACAAGCTGTGTACTTTTTTCAGATAAGTCTGTTTCATAATATTTTTGCACTTTTTTTTTTAAGTACCATTCGGAATTGTTATGCCTGTATTGTATAATCATTTGTTGGCACTTAGGGGTTTTAGCCTAATACTGATAGATAATAAAGATAAATATATATAAACATGCATATATAATATAGTATCATATATATTTCCGATAATTTGCTTTGATGGTTATGACAAAATGCTCCAGAATTAAAATCACTGACTTCAACTATTCAACTGCAGGTACCGCTTTGTGAAATATCAATGCAAAATAGGCAATATTCAAACACTGGATAGTGAATAAATGTGTTAAAATCGTGCAGAATAAGGATATTAAGTTGACCAAAGTTTTCAATGCATCGTACAATGATCAATTCCACGAATTATGACGTCAGTTATATAAATACATTAAGATATTTAGGCCTATATAGGGGTATTAGTATATAATTGAACAGTACAGGACAGTCTGTCATATCTTCATACAGCGCAGACTTACAGTCATGGTAAGTTACCCGAAGTGTAAGTTGTAATTATAATCATGAAAGTTAACACAACATATAGTTATTATAACTGCCTTTCAGAAATGTTAGTGTACTTTTGAACTGATTCTTTATGTCCCCATTTGACAAATTCGCTGCGGTATTAGACCGAGTGACCAAATACGTCTGAGTTAGTTTGATAAATGGTTCGAAGGCTAACAATATGACTTTCTGAGTCGCTAAAATAAAATCGAGTTGGCCACCAATGTCTATATAGATATATATACATATTCTCGATAACCCTTCGGGCAATGTAAAGAATGGTATAGAGACAAACATATTTCAGTGATATGTTTTAATTATCTAAGTATCCTCGTATCTACATGTACTAAGTGTAATTCGCTATGAAGTATAATCTCTATACAGACACAAGTGTCAGAGGTCACCATTTCTCGGAGTTGATCTCTACAAATGTATATATAAGTATAGGGCCTAACATTGTATTAAAGTCCACATAAAAATACATATCCTCACTCAGACAGGACGAAGTACTGTAATCAGAAGTCAATAAATACGGATGTTGTAGTAGTTCCGTGTGGTTCATCTTTTGAGATAACTGTAGATGGCCACATGGTTACAATAAATAAAATTGTCAGATGATGGTAGATTTGTTTAACAACAAGTAGGTATATAGCGAGTTACTCCAAAAGGACTTAGAGTGGGAGCTATTTTGCGAATTAGTCTTGATAAAGGGGCAGATCGCCTCGAAAATTTGACAATTTTTTGTCCACACGGTTGGAATTCCTTCCTTGTCCCATACAAGAACGATTAGAGACTCTGATAACGGTATAGATTGACATTGTGGTCATGAGCCATTCAGGAGTACAATAAAACTATATATAGACAATAACGCATCGCCATTGTCCCTAAATAAATACATATTTAGAGAAAGGTATTATAAATGATAATGTACTGTGTAATTGAACAAAACATGGTCGTTTATCATGACTCTTAAATATACAAGAGAGAATTACAGTCGTAGTATTTATGTTAAGTATAATTTGTATTGTATAATAATCTTTATAAATAAATATACAGCATATATTTATTGTTACCATACCTTTCAATGCGCCCCTTTTGTAGCGTACTTTTGAACTGATATTTGTGAAAAAAATGTTAAAATTTTACCGAGGCAATAGAGATTTTGTTGACGCCATGACGTCACGAGGCTTTATTGCATGGGTAGACATACAATACATCCTCAGGCGACATGAGTATATTGCCCTGGACCAGCCAGTATTACACGTGTAGGTATGAAAGAAATATATCTTCCGAAGAGTTCTAACTATCTGATTCACTAAATATTTAGATTGATTTGACTGTTTCAATTTAATATAAGTTAATCTCAAATCTAGTCAATAATTATATAACATTGGTATATAATGTCATGTTAAACATTCAAAGTCTTCACATTTAAAATGTCAAACATTGGTTGGTTTTGGTCTGATTAGTTTAACGTCATATTAACAGCCAGGGTCATAGAAGGACGTGCCAGGTATGTTTGTGGAAGATGGCCGGAAACCCCTGGAGCAAACTTACCAACCAGTGGCCAGTACATTGTAACTGCCCCACATCGGATTCAATTATTCAATCATAGGTGTTAAACAATTTCACACATGTACAATTAATTGTGATTCATGAGAAGATACTACCTATAGTAACGATTTCGTAAATATCTATTTTTTTCAGTTTGAATCATTTTGGCGCCTGTTTGGTATGTATTTAAACAGCCATGCTTGCTGCATCGCAAACTAATTAAATCATAATGTTGTTTTGTATTAATCATTAAAGATTGTCTGTCAATCTTTGCTCAAGTTAAACTTTTGATTCGTCGTCTTAAAGTTATGCATTACCCAATTTTTCACGCACTTCAATATTCTTTATACTTTATATAAAATGACCATGTTAATTGTTATGCATATTCAGTAGAAGTTTCGAAGAAATTGAACCTGTCATTTTGTTCTGTACTGATATTCAAATGTTTTAACCTTTTCTGTCAATAAAAGACCAATATTCGTCTGAGGTATGTCGATATATTAATGTCTTACCGAAAATAATCCATCATACACGTATCATAAACGTATTGTTTAACATATGAGATGTATATTTATTTAATTTGTCCTCATGGAATAATTCTATAAAATGCCTTCAAAATCCTCACAAAAATGAAAACAGATCAAAATTGTAAAGTTCAATGGTTCCAGAAAACCCCCAGGAAGTTTTGCTTTTATTTTGTCAATTTTCAAGCCAATCGAACAAGGAATTATCGCGATATCGCTTTCTTAACACAATAAAAACTTTTATCACACTTTTGTCTTTGATAATGAACGTTTTGCCCATGCGATACTGGTGCTGTCAGTGCCGTCATATCAGCGCCCGGGCCGATATAACATTATGACGTTATAATTTGATATCAGCCCGGGCTGATATCAGTTATCGGCCCGGGCTGATATCAGTTATCGGCCCGGGCTGATATCACGTCATCCGGAGTTTTCAGTCCGGATTTTAGAATTGCCGTTTCGATTCAGCTTCATACAGACGATAGGTTGAATAACGGATACAATTTTCAATTTCAAAATAGCTCACGGATAAACGTATTGAGAAAGATATCAAAAATCAGAAATAGTCTGTTTCATGATGATTTTACTGGAGATAAATGTCTTAACTAAGATCAGGTTGAAATGAGTTTTGTTCACAGTGCCGAAAACAAAGCATCGCAATTCACATAATTATAACACAAAAATAATGTATTCTGTATAAATAAAATCAACGACATGCGTTTGTCAACAATAAGAGACACAGTAATAAATTAGACAGTTTAATACATGTACGTGTAGTTTTCCCGTCGAATTAATAATTCCTATTTCCTGTCCGTTGTAAAACTGATCATTCTGAAATGAACCCGCTTTGCTGGAATTTGTTGAACATCATCATTTTTTAAGTGATAGTTAACATTCACTAGGATCTTGTTAATTTTGCTTAACATTTATGTTTCAACTCGTTCATTGAACCGGGGATTATGTATTTGTAAAAAACCTATACAGTGTACATTTACATGTAATGAAGTCAACATTAAATTGGCTTACAATATGACCAGTGGAATATCGGTCATTGATCAATACGTTTTGATACATATTTTTAAATTGCTAAAATTTCTTTCTCCTTTTTTTCAAAATGTGTGATAAAAAGGTTATGATATGTCAATTTTGATATCGCACCCTTTATCAGCCCTTGACCTGATATCAGCCCTCGGGCCTGCGGCCCTTGGGCTGATATGGCGGTCTCGGGCTGATAAAGGGTGCGATATCAAAATTGACATATAATAACCTCTAATTATTTGTCATTAATCAAACAATATACTTATGGATTTACCACCATTTATTTGTTAATTCAAGACAGGCTTCCCGTTGTAAAATAAGATAAGATGTCAATAACTTATATAAATTACAATTTCTAAACACTATTATTTAACACAAAAAAGAGCACTTACTAGTCTTATATTAAATATATTTCATATAAACATGTGATTTAATATTTTCTGTAAAGAAATATCTTTTTAATACTTGATTTAATATGAAACGAAGTAATGAACTGGTTAACAAGCAATCATATATATTTTGACGTAAAACCTGTTTTAGCGTATCATGGCTGACAGGGCTAGGCATTTTAAAAACATATCAACATAATTTTAACAGTGTAACATGGAAATATCATTATTAATACTTTATTTTAATTTTTGTTTCCAGGGTATTATATCTTTAAATACCGCAGAGTGTCAAGGGCCTCCATATGTACCATAAACGTGAGTACCAACATGCCTTGAGAAAAGAAACATGTTCCTGGTATTCGACATCACAATAAAATCGAAATAAAACCAAGCCTATTTAATTAGTATTGTATTAGCGTGTAAAGGTGTGAAGAGTAATACAGGGTTTCTTTAAGATATTTAAGAAATTCTATTGCAGTTGATAATATCACAACTTTGAGTGATGTCAGCGTCGTGTCGCGATCGTGATCATTTGAAATAATTCTCGAGCATTTCAATAAAACCGGGTTCCACTGTTGTACGTAGTCGTATAGCGCTGATTAAGAAGGCATACTGAATATTTCAATGCTTGAAAATATATTATCAGGTACCACAGGCTGATGGACCAACAACTGTTCAAGAGGTCAAGTCAGCTGTTTCAAAGTCACTCGGAATAAAAGCTGACGAAATTGAAGTCATCAAAGACACAAAGATACTAAAGGATGATGAAACGAAATTCCGAACTGACGACATTACTGAAATCATGATCATAAGAAAATTTAGACAGGTGCCGCTTGGAGAGAGGACAAGCGGGGAAGACATATGCATGTTTGACGGTGATCTGGCGGACAGGGATCGTATCAAAATGAGTTGTGGACATGCAGCAGGTAAGTAAGTAATGTCGGACGAGGATAGTGTCAAAATATGTTTTTCTGGTACAATTTTGGTAATTCATCACTCGCAGACATACATTGAGTGTATAAACCCATTAGCGTGGGCGTGGGATGTGTCGTTAATGTTACGTTTTATGTCTTCAAACTAAAAATCGTCGATGTGGACGCCGACATTAGCTCACAATGGGTAGTTAAATGACCGCTAAAATGAAACGATAGATTTAATTTTTCTACTCCTGCCTAGCACTCAGCATAAAGGGAGTGGGACGACTGGTTCGCCCGTTGTCAGTATAATGTGACCGGATGAGGTGTGTTGTTTGGTGTCTTCGGCGGCATGCTTCAGTAATATAGCACTATAAAAAGGGCAACAGTTCCACAATTCAAGAAGACACAAAGAAGTCCCCCAAAACACGTACTTCACACACACAACCAGGTCACTGCATACATTGGAGACCGCCCTTACATGACCATGGCTGTTACCAGGACGTTAAAATAATCAAACAAAAAAACAAACAAAAAATTTTCTCTTGTGGCATTTTTGCATCTAACATTAGATGTTTTGTCTTTAAAGAAGTTATATGTGCCGTAATTTTCATACTCATGAATCTAGAAGAGCTTTTAAGATTTTATTTACCACTACAAATTAGCAACGTTTTGAGAATTACAACACTTATAGTGCATAGGTTTTTATTTTGCATGCACAAATAAGAATTCAAAACGATTATTTGCATCTACACTGCAAAACAAAAATACATATGGTTAGACCTTGTACAGTAGCAAACTTGTTGTCTACAGTTTCATTTCACATTTTTACATGATATTGAGAAACTTCTGATGGGCAATATCGACATCTATTTTCCGAGTCTTATATCAGTCATTGCAAGTTCCGCTGTCAAAATAGGGCGGAACTCTGACGCATCATAACGGAGTAAAACTTACCGAAATGTCATAAAACTTGCATAGCGTAAATCAGTAGTTATCCGTAGTTATCCATGAACACGTCCTGCTATTTGATAAGCGGTATGACTAAATAAGTGGTATCATGTTCAACGCTGTATAATTCAAATGAAATCTACTCAAATTTTCGTCACTTACGGTTTATCAAATGAGAGGATGCTGTATGGAGTGGAAAGCTAATATTAATAATGGTTGTTTATATGGGTGAAATGTAGTATTTTTCATCAGTTTAGACGAATTTTGAAAAATTTTAACAAACTTATACGTGTTAGTAGAAATAAAGATTTTTTGTAGATAATGGTAATTTTTCTTTCCGTTATTATTCCGTAATTTGTAATTACCAAGTAAAAATTGCGACCAAGTAGACTTACAAATAGTGATGGGTAAAATAAATGTCTAAATTCAGTATAAAAATGCAAGATAGATGTTTTGTGTTTTGGATTTAGCATGATTTGGAATAAGTCTTTCAAAATATAAAAGTTAGTGTAAAAACAACTTGAAATTTTGAATTTATATCGAGCCCATTTCTGCGCCGTGAATCCTGTCTCGATTGTTAGAGGTTGGACACGACGTAATCAAAACGTGAATACAAGTATCTCGTCGTGCTATACTCATTTTTTTGGAGTAATTTTACAGTGTTATTAGTAATTATACAGTTATTTTTGATGTTATGTTTTCATCTAAACACACAGGAGGCATTAAAACAAGTATTCTAAACTGTATAAATTCTGTTTTGCATCTTATGTTTATGATGCATCATACATGCTTGTCTGTCCATTTGAATGATTTTCACGACTTTAATCGGCAAACCTTGTGGTTTTTAATAGATTGCTGAAGAAAAAAGCATGCCATAATTTTCGCCCAGTTATGGCACATTTAACTTTAAGTATTCATTTTGTTGTCTTTTGTGACGTGTCTCTTAAAGTATGTTGATTTTAATTTTGATATTTCTTTAATTCGTTTTTCAGTCCCTGAGAACCTGTATAATTATTGCTTAACCAAGCTGAATAGCTGTGACCTATCGTTCAAGTGTATAGAATGCAATGAAGTTTGGGAATTTCCAGAAATATCCAAGAAAGCTGATATGACCGACGACGAATCGGAGCTTTTCTCCAGAAAATGACAAAAGTTGCCGTCGAGCAATCCGATGATATACGCCAATGCCCTACCTGTGGGAGCTACGGTAAAAGGCAGGACGAGAACAATATACTAGTAGTGTGTGTGGATTGTAAGAAGCAAGGACGATCAGTGTATACATTCTGCTGGGAATGTAATGCACTTTGGTATAGAGGTCACAATTGTGAAACGTATAAAAGTGCACAAAAAATACTTAATGAATGTGAGCGAGTCACCATGGCATATAGCAAAATAGCAAACGTACCGAAAATTCGCGCATGCCCGCAATGTAAGACGTTTATCAAACACACCGGTGGATGCAAGACTATGACTTGTTCTAGCCCCGATTGTGGGCACAAATTTTGTTTCAGCTGCTTAAAGCCTGGATCAAGAAACGGAAGCCTACAGTGTGGAAAATATGATTCCAAGTGTGAAGTAGCTCCGATTCAGAAGCCTGCGTAATCAAGCAAAATAAGGACTAGATATGTCAGAAGAAAATTGAATTGTATTCATAACTACATTGTTATGTAGGCAACGGATCAATCAGTGCCACCGATTCATTGTATCTTATTACCATTACTAAATGGGTTAGCTACTAGTGTGACGGTTCTTGGATATGGAAAGTTCATTAACTAACTTTAGTGACTGTAAAAGCTTGCAGCTCACAGTTTTGCTTAAAATGCCCATATCCATGAAGTCACAGTTTTGTCGATTTAACTAAAACATCGGTTTTGCAGCATGTGTTTGATAATGTTCGTACATTTTGTATCTCTTTATCGGATCGGCACGACATACTTTCATAAATTGATCACTGTTCTGCAATGAACGAAAATAAATGATACATAGTGCAGGATACATCATTTCTGATTTATTTATTTGGTAATGGTTTAGCCGTTAAATAGTATTCGTAACTGACATTAGAACCGTTGTTGTTATTATTCATCTTAGATCATTCCACTGTATCACACTATTTTACAATTAAAGAATGAATAGTTTGTATAATACATGCATGTACCTTCATTTTATGAATTTGGCCAGTTTCATTAATAACGGGTAAGATTACATCAACATATTCAGTATTCATGTTAATTCAATTTCTAATGAATGTGATTAATTCATGTACCACGCGATAACCGATAACGTTTGTGGGGAACTAGTATCTCCAGTGGTAAAAGACGCAACTCATTGAAATATTCCCGCTAAAATGACGTTAGCGCGGGATATCGCCTTGACGTCATTCCATTACCAATAGAAACAATAGTTCCGCACAAACGTTATCGGGTATCACGTGGTACGTAAATGAGTTCCATTATTCAATACGTATTTCATTCAAATTATGCGTCCACTGATTTCGGTCAAATTTCAGATTTCAACAGCAAACTGTCTGATTGTGTTATACTACAAATTGAGAATTAATAATTACTACAAAAATCTTACTCTAAACTCTATATTTTGATAACATTAATAATAATAATGGACTTTATTTTCATTCGATTGCACATTGAATCAAACGCTCTTCTCGCATTTAGCCAAACAAATAAAATATACAGTATTTACAGCATACAATGTAGATAAAAAACATACAGCAATTATATAAAGTGATACAAAAAAAAAACCAGAAAAGTAAATAATATCGTATAAAAATAAATGAATTATTTTATCAGAGAACAGAAAAACAAAGAAATAAAAAAAACTGTCATTGTACAATTTGACGGGCTTTCCAACAACAACGATTTATGGTCAAGGTCATTGATATTAAGAAACCTGGTAGCCCTTTATATCAGTATGCTACATGTCCAATATAAGGTATCTATGCTTTCCAGAACTTCAGTTGAAGCTGTTTAAAGATCTAAGAAGATTTGGCCCTTGTTTTAAAATTTTAAGTTCAGCAATTAAAATGAATCCGAACATCAATGGTATCAAAATAAATAACTCAGAATACTTGATAAACAAATTTGCAGATGACACGTCTTTTACCTTATTTGATCATCCAAATTTTGAATGATTTTGGTAATACTTCTGGTCATAGAATAAATGTTGAAAAAACATAAGTAGTTTGGATTGGGGCAAAACTGGAAATCCTTCCAGAAAGGAACTTGAGTTGGAACCATTCAGGTAAATTCAAACTATTAGGTATATCTTTTCAACTTCAGTCTGTAAATATTGTTGAAGATGATTTTAGACAAAAGTATAGAGAGGGTAACTATTATGAAATCGTATTTTTATTCAAACTTTTACTGTCTTACTAGATCCTCCCAAAGAAATTATCAGCGAATTACAAAAATGCTTCTTTTAATTTTTATGGAATAAAAAGACTGATAAAGTAAAGCGCACTGTTATGTATGGCGATTATGATGAAGGAGGTCTTCGAGTACCAGATATTGTTTCTTTTTGTCATGCTTTAAAAATGTGTTGGATCAAAAAAACAATACTTGATCGGTTGAATTCCTCCCCATGGAAAACACTGAGTCTGGATGAAATTGAACCTTATCGTGGAGATAAAATTTTCAAAATGAAGAGAGGAGGTCTTTTAAGAATTTCATAATCCCTTTAATCCCTTAATATTTTGTGGAAAGAAATTATAAACATTTGGGCAGATCTGTCTGGTAATGAACTCCCCACAACCCCTGGCAAAGTTGCATCTCAGCCAATCTGGAATAATAATTACACAAAATTAATAACAATATAATATTATATAAACAATGGTGTGAAAAAGGTGTATATTTTATTGGAGGCCTTGTTGAAAAGAATGAATTTCTATAGTACGATAACTTTTGCGTAAAATTTAATTTTATGGAATTTTGAACGCAATACCTAGATCTTGGAAATATATTTTGTACCAAAATAATACACCACTGGACATGAAACCATGTAAACATATTCAATACTTAAAAAGTCATGAAAAGGTAACATTTTTTTATAAATGGTTACTGACAAAAGTTAGAGGAGATACCAAAAACAAAAAGATTCCTGGCAGGACATGTTACGTGTCAATATTCCCAAAGGGTCTCGGTCTAAGTTTTACTTAATTCCAAGATGTAATGCAGATGACACACTGTTGCAAAGGTTTCAATTTTAACTTCTTCACAGAATAGTATATACAAATACTAAATTAATTCAAAATTAAATGAGCGAAACGGAAAGGTGCACATTTTGCGAAGAGAGAAGAAAACTTTAATACACCTGTTTTGGGAATGTTGTCACGTACAATCATTTTTGTCATCTTTTTTATACCTTCTAAGAACAAAATATCACTTAGAAGTGCCTAGGACCCAAATTATTATGTTTCTGGGAATTTTGGATACTGAATATGAATATGTGATGATAGACTTTTAGAATAATTATCAAAGTTATGAATTTGTAATGAATTTGGCATTAGTTGTTTTTATTAAACTCCAATATTACAATATATTATAGCTGGTTTGCATGGACGACATTATATTCTAGATTTTGGCACTATATAATATTTTTGTCCTTTTTTTCTTTGTTACCTGAAACTCATTTTTGATTGTTGGAGAATTGGAGAAGTTCTTTTTTTTTCTCATTATTTTTTCATTTTTTCTTTTTTCATTTAAGGTTTTCTTAGCAAATAATGTAAACAAATTACCATAAAAATAAGTGTTCCTTTAATCATATTGCGAACTAAGACCGTTTTTGTTTTTTAACTAAAATCGCTTACATTGCGATACAATTGTAATATATTGCATGTAAATGATGTAGACTTATTATGTACAAATAAGCTCTCGCTCTCCATTGATAAAGCTCTTTCTTTTTATATTAATTACAATTTTGACATAAAAAAATGAAGATAAAATAAAAAAAAAAATAGGCCCTTGTGAGTTTGAATGAAAGTCAAGGTCATTCATATTAACAAACATTGTAGTCTTTATCTTCTTATGCCGCAGACCCAATATCAGATCTATAGATTTTCAAAACCTTCACATGCTCTGTTGAGGTTTCAGTCTCGTTAAAGTCTCGTTTCAACATTAATCAAAAAGGTTTTGTAATTTTCCAAAAATAATTGTCATGATACAGTATGTAGCAAGTTGCAATATATAATATGCGTCAAATGCTATATGCCCAATAAAATGTCTCTAGGCCTTCAAGAATTTCAAAAGAAGTCGTTTCGGGGTTTTTGGCCCATGTAACCTTGAATGAAAGTCAAGGTCATTAATATTAACAAAATTGGTAGCCATTTATCTCATTATGCTACTTGCCCGAAAAGATATATCTAGACCTTCCAAAACTCAAAAAAGGGGTTGGGTTTGATTATGCTGCTACTATGTGGACAAGCAAATACGTGGAATTTCCATCCCCCGCTTTCAGCTCATATTGTAGGTAAACAGTATTGAGGTTAGGTTTAACTTTGGTTGAAACATGAAAAAATAAACTGCAGTCTTATTCGGAAGTAAGATGTGTAAAATAATGAAAGTGACTATTAAACTTGGCTGAGCTCTTAAGGCATGTAACTTCGATACTAACTTTTAAGAAAATTGGTTTACATTTGTTACAATTATTGCATAGGGAATGGCAGAATGATGGACTTTTTAGTACATCAAAGGGCCATAACTCCACTACATAAACCCTTACGGCATTTGACCTGGTTACCAAGTTTGAAAAAAATCAGTTAATATTTATTAGAGTTATTGCAGGGAAATGGTCGGATATGAATT
This sequence comes from Argopecten irradians, assembly GCF_041381155.1. NCBI lineage: Eukaryota > Metazoa > Mollusca > Bivalvia > Pectinida > Pectinidae > Argopecten > Argopecten irradians. The sequence goes on from NC_091148.1 coordinate 32,625,082, forward strand.
TTTTTAAATCAAATCAAAGGGCCATAACTCTGCTAAATAAGGTCCGTCGCAAGTGGCAATCGAACTTGGCCGAGGCCTCAAGACATTTAAATTTGTTACCAAGTTTGAAGAAAATTTACAGTTATTGTACGGAAGTGGCAGAAAATGACTTTTTATTAAATCAAAGGGCCATAACTGTTACTTAAGATCTGCCAAAAGTGGCGATCGAACTTGGCTGAGCCCTTAAGGTATTTAACATTGTACAAGTTTTAACAATATTAGTTTAACATTTGTTGGTTATTACACAGAAACTACAGAAAAATGTTATTTGTACTAAATTAAAGGGCCATAACTCTGATAAATAACATCCGCTGAAGGAGTTGATCGAACCTTGCCAGGCAATTTAGGCATCAACCTTGTTACCAAGTTTAAAGAAAATCGGTTAATATTTAATACAGTTATTGTACGGAAATGGCGGAAACTGACTTTTTTTAGGTAAGCAAAGGGCCATAACTCAGCTAAATAAGGTCCGTTGAAAGTCGTGATCAAACTTTGCCGAGTCCTTAAGGCATTTAACCTTGTTACTAAGTTTCAAAAAAATCGGTTTTCATTTATTACACTTATTGCACGGAAATGGCAGAAAATGACGTTTTTAGTAATTCAAAGGGCCATTACTCCGCTAAATAAGGTCCATCGACAGTGGCGATCGAACCCTTAAGGCATTTAACCTTGTCACCAAGTTTGAAGAAAATCGGTTTACATTTGTTACAGTTATTGCACGGAAACGAAGTGTTACAGACAGACAGACGGACAGACAAACCCAAATTAATATCCCCGTTTCGGAGAAAGCGATGGATAAGAAATAAGAGGCATATTTGTAAGACAACTGTGTTATAAATTCCGCAAACGCCCATCATGTTAAACAGTTCATTTCAAAAATATGGTTTTAAATCATCTTGTATATGAAACATGATATCCGAGTTGGCTTCCACCTGTCTTACATAGAAACGAAATTTTATTTTTGTCTATACTGTATTTTGTCGACACGTGTCCTGAAGTTCCAATTTTCAAAGTAATGAGAGCTCTTTTGTTGAATTTCATATTACATAGTCACTCATGTAAGATCCTTTATATCCCTACAATGTAGTTAAATTTCCTGTGATGCATGCAATATTTCATCTATAAAACCTAATTAGAGTAAAAATTGTCTCTCTCATGATATAGTTTATCACATAAACCCCTTCGATAGCCAGTAACTGCGCCCATGTGATATGTTAAAAATGTTTGCATATGTCACTTGTGCAGCTTTTCATTGCCTTGAAATTCGTTTTGACGCGTTACGACTGGACTTCTAAAAACAATGAGGTGACATAATTAATAATTCATCCTGCTACTGTCCCACATACTGACCGATAACTACTGCCGGATAAGCTTTATCTGTCAATAGAACTATACGAAATGGTTTATCCGTCAATACGATCACGTGAATTTGTTCCATATCTGACGGAACTTTTTCTAACTTGACCCAGAACGTGAACCTTCCGCTAAAACGTGACGTCACATTCACAGGAATGACGTCATTTTTACGATATCGAAAATCTCGTATGGCGGTGTCGTCTTTTTCTTGGCTCATGACGAAGGTATGTATTGTAAATATAAATATAAGTATATAGACAATTCTTTAATGGGTATTTAATGTTTTTTTGAGTATTTTCATTTCGTTTCAGTGATATATCACACTGAATAGAATTACGGATACTGTATGTGAATGTGCTTATTGTTTCCCACGGCAGTAAAAGGGAGTACACTCTCATTCAGTTAAGTGAATGAATCTCAATGAATCTTAACCTCATTATCAAAGAAGCGTCTCGCCTCGATTGAAACTAAGTAAATAACAATTTGCTTTCGTTTTGAATTCCATAATGGTTGCAGGACAAACAGAATACACGGTAAGTATCTTACAATACAAGTTTTATTTTAGTGCTCGACATGGAAAGCCGAGATGGCTCGGCAAAGCCTCGTCATCTCAGCTTTCCTTAAGATACTAACAATGTCGTCATCTCAGCTTTCCTTAAGATACTAACAATGTATTCTCTATTTATTTTGTGTTCATTTCATATGGGATTTTATATGAAGCTCGTCTCGAAGTTTAGATTTTTGCTCGCGAGTCTCACAAAATAATTTTTTAAAGTTTCATAAAAAAACACTTACTTATTAATAAGATCATATATAACTTATATAGATATGTATTAAAAAAAAACACTGTTCTTCAGGGGATATGAATTCAAAACCCCTGAAGAACGGCAAGAGCCGCGAAAACGCTAGGGCGACACAAAAACTGTTTTATTGTGCGTGTTTTAATATTTGGAAACCAACACATGGACATGTTACTTTTTTACTTATAGATATGTTTATATATATAATACCACATTTCACTTCTTATTTGTATTGAAACCTACACTACAGTTTGAGAAGTACAAACCTTCAACACGACTCAACAACCAGTACAGTAACAACATTTTTATAAAATCTTTGGATTCTCATATTTCGTTATTCAATGATGTTCCATCTTATATCCTAGTATCCTGTCACACCGAACATATTCATTCTGTCCAATGCTAAGCACAACATACTTTGACATAACAAACGTGTCTTTTAATATGGTCATATTCCATTCAGTACTGAATTGTATCTAAACATAAGCCGGGGTAGCTCGGTGATTAAGGCGTTATCCATTAGGTAGCCTGTACGAGATTATATGAGTTCGAGTATGGCTAGTGTTGCTAACCATTTATACAACAAGTTTCTGAACAGGCGCAACTATGCATTTGGATTCATAATTACCACACTGGAGTCCTCCATTTTCCTTTTTAGGCTTCAGACAGCTGAAGCAGAAAGTAAGTTTACACGTCGGATTACCACAATCCATTGTCTTACATCCGCCGGTGTGTTCGATAAGCACTTTACAGTTTGGACATGCGCGAACCTTTGGTACATTGGGTATAGAACTGTATGACATGGTGACTCGTTCACAGTTATCAAGGATGTCTTGTGCATGTTTGATCTTATATCTCTTACAATCATGACTTTTATCACAAAGTACATTACATTCCCAGCAAAATGTATACGCGGCTTTCCCATCTTTCTTACAATTTACACACTCCACTTGTTTATCATTCGGGTTATTCCTTGTAGAGGGAATCCTACAAATAGGGCATTCTCGAATATCGTTGGAATTTTCGATGAAAACTTTTGTCATTTTTCTGGAGAAAAACTCAGATTCGTCGTCGGTCATATCAGCTTTCTTGGATATTTCTGGAAGTTCCCATACTTCGTCACATTCCATACACTTGAACGACAGATCACAGCTATTGAGCTTGGTTAAGCAATATCTATACAAGTTCTCAGGGGCTGGAACCATAGTAAAAATTCAAAGTTTCGATAAGAAATCGTACAGCTAGACAACTATAACTAGGATATAACAGTGACTTATTAATCATTTTAAAAAAACATTTAAAAGCTAGAAACAATCTTAAACACCGAGAAACGTAATTTTATTTACACGGAAATTAAAAAAAAAACAGATATAGACACATTATTAGTCGTTATAATACAAATAATATGGATGTTCCTATCTATATAATGTACGAACACACTTGCTGCATCATCTTCTACGGATTTGCTTTATGCTCAATACACATTTTGATACGGTCCCCGCCCAACATTACTTACTTGTTGCATGTCCACAACTCATTTTGATACGGTCCCCGTCCGCCATGTCGCCTTCAAACATGTCTTCCTCTTTCACCTTCATTCGGAGTGGTACACGTCTGTGTGTTCTATGAAACAAAATTTCAGTGATGCCCTCGCTTTTGAAATTCCTTTCACCTGGTTCCAAGATTTGAGCGTTGTTGATGACGTCAATATTGTCAGCACTTAGCCCCATTGACTTGCATATGACTGTCTTTACGTCACTAACGGTTGAAGGTTGTTTCTGTTTAAAACGAAAGTATTACTATCTATTATTGTGTCATGTGATGGACTGTTAGTATTTTTCAAATGTTTGATTATATGTCTGTCACAAATCACAAAAGACTCTGTTCTGGATTAATAGAATATTGTATATGGGTCTGTCATGTGAAGATATATTAACCCGAGTGAAAGATTTCAGCTAGTAAACCCGAGAGTTGACGGCCAAAATCTACAGGGCGCCAAATACGGGGTGCCAAATGTGACACTTGTGATTTTTTTACACGAAATCCAATTTTGTGAATTTTGTTCAACAAAAATGAGTTCAAATTAACAAATTTTATAATATATTACAAAAATAAGTTATACAAACAATCTTTCAGTGGACAAAGACATTACGAAATTCAATTTTGTGAACACAAAATTGAATTCTATCGTAACAAAATCGCTTTCGTCTTACAAAAAACATACATACTTTATTCTGATTGTACAAATACGTACCTTTACTATCAATGTATGGATGTAACTATCAGAGATTCTTCTGTATTTAAAACCAATTAAAGGACCTGGAATTACTGAATATAAAACATGTGCTTATGATAAAGATAATATAATCTCGATGTCTGGAAGATATACAGTGGAAAATACATCGTGTTTAATATGACCCGTGGTTAATTAGCGTACACATGTACTTGTCTTAACTGCAGCAACTACAGGTGGATATGGCTATTAACAATCTGCATGTTATTCCTGCTGTATTCATCAAATATAATATTTAGATGTTGTTATGTGATTAATCGAGACGAACAATATCATCAGCTCAAAATTGCATGCCTTTATCATAAGAATCAAATGAAACACCTAATAGTACGAAATTCAATATTACTTGATGCAATTACATAATTGTATATAGTAAAATATTCCGTGAGTAGAGCCATATCTTACCAAAACCTCTCACTTGATTTTTTCGACCTGGGACCAGTTTCATGAACATTTATGAACTTCTGAATTCCCCATACGAAAGCATTACAGATTTTAAAGATGCTCCACCGCCGACAGAGCATAAATGATATTCATCATTTGAACAATAATTGGTGTTTAATCGTGTATATATATGCCTAATTAACACAAAAAATAAGATAAAATAATTTATTTCGCCTTTGGTGCATGCGCAATCATTACTTCATTCTATATAAGATATAGTGCCACGGAATTTTTTCGGGATGCAATTAATTATTTTTCATATTTTTAACTTGAAGTAAAATTAGAAGCTCAAACTTTTCAATGGTGGTAATGGTGTAAAATAAGTGACTTTTGTAACTGAAGAAAAATACAAAATCGTCTGCTCCTGTTTTTGATAGTGAAAAAATACCATTTGTCAGCGGTGGAGCATCTTTAAGGAAGGCTCCATAATTTAATATTTTTTTTTAACTTCTGTAGCGATTTGCCGTGGAGAATTTGAAGGAATTCCTTAAGGTTCAGGAATGTTCCTGAAACTAGGCCCTGGACATTGAACGGGAATCATCTGACGTACTTGTTTTATCTGTTTTCCCCGGTTCGTTCCCGCTCGGAGAACACTTATGGAACATAACTTCTGTGACGTCAACATTTTTGAAGTCACTTTCGTGATCGTTCAGGATGGCCGTGTTCTTAATGACGTCAATTTGTTTGGGCTGTAGTTGAAGAATTTGTCCAAGGAAACGTTTGACGTCACCAACTGACATGGGTTGTTTCTGTGTAGTATATACAGTATATATAATTTCTTACATTACAAATTTCTATTTCCTTAAGTTTATAACGTGTGTTATGCTTTATTTCATTGACATAGTGAAACAAATTTTTTTTATTTTTTTTTATTATGTGAGTTTGACGTATTTCTTATCATTAATAAATTTACGATTATTTTAGCATAATCGACAATTAACAAAAACGAAGAAACAATATAAAAAAATAATAAAGATAAATGTTGCATTGCTTCATGATAAAGATAAAAGTCACATTGCTTCATCATAAAGATAAATGTCACGTTGCTTCATCATAAAGATAAATGTCACATTGCTTCCTCATAAAGATAAATGTCACATTGCTTCATCATAAAGATAAATGTCACATTGCTTCATTATAGAAACAAAATGCCTGGTTATAAGGATAAATGCTCCATGAAAATAAAACATTAAATGGTAAAGGACGTAAAGGACCAGTATGTAATACTAATTACATTGTAATAAAACATCATATCGTCCCTTTCAAACAACATTTACCTCCAATACTGCAGTGGTTACGTAATCTTCAAGGACATTTTTATATTTAAAAATGGCGTAACCTTGGAATACAAAAAATAGAAAATACGAAGATATATTACAGCGTTGTCATCATGTTCATACAATTAATGATGGTACAGTATTGTTTTAAATTTTATGATGAAATTGTAGAAAATAAGCTCGTCCAATTTCTGAATTTTTGATAATTATTTTTGATATTTTAATTCTGTGCAACAAAGATTTCGCTTTTGACCAAAGCTTCAAGTGAATTGTAATTTAATAAGAGCGCCATGCTGTAATCATGTACAGTATTTTCCTGTTGGCCTTGGAAACAGCTTTGTAAAATTTCACACATTTACTCTATATTTCCAATTGCCACTAGATACTTACCATGCTGTGAAAACATTGTGGTATAAGGAAGACAAGACAGATTGGAGGTAAAAGTTAAATAAACCTGTCTTCTGTCAATGTCGCAGTGAACCCCAATAGAGACTGAAATAGAAATAAAAGAATCTAATTGCAAAAAGAAATTTGACGTTTAAGTGGCATCACTCAAATTGTTACAAAAATAGTTGTATTTGCCAAGGAAAGGATCAACCTCAACATACAGGGGCTACTTTTACTGTCGCACTATCCACCCCTGGAATCCGTCATAGCATGAAGGTAGTTCAGGAGAAACAAACTGACCAATCGCAGGCCTACATAATCTTCCTTTGAAGATTATGTGGAGAACAACACATCACTTCAAAGCCACACAGTTAACCACAATGAACCGTTTTAAAGTTATTTTTGATGCACATCGAAGTATCCAACTACCTGTCTCATCTGTTGTCACACACCGAGCCTTTAGTTTTCCTGTGACATATTAGAGGGGTGAATATAACGACAGTGATACTAGTCCCTGGAGTAACGAGGATGATAGATAACAGGTATATATATTTAACGTAGCTGTACATCATAGTATTTTTTCCTGTTATGCAAGACCGTGACACAGTGTTTGTGGTATCTAACACAGGCCATAGACATTGTAGTGATATTCTATAATATGTATATCAAGACCGAGATATCAATCTACCTACATAGTTAACTACGAATAGTTTTTTTTTTCTACTCTGAGATAAAGAGTTACACAATGAGTGAATGTTGTATATTGTATATTTAGGTTAGCATTTGTAACACAAATACAACAATTAGTAAATGTTTTTGTACGCATAATTCCATACTTAATAACTAGATTAAACGCACGCTGTTTAAAAATCTCACTTGTAAATGTGTGGATGAATGTGTGTGACACTGTCTACATTGTATATGTTAAGTTGTTGTATAGCATTGCTATGGAATGTCTTTAATAATAAAAGAAATATAAAGAAAAAAAATAACTCGATTATAAGCAAAATCAATTACATCAAATATATCATTTTATTATTTTATTATTTTCTCTGGCTTTATAAGGCATGAGATTTGTGCCCATTTAAGCACTGATGTCACTATTTTTATTTTTATTTTTTTTGGATATCTATGGGGATATGAACAAAGTGGTTTGCAAACGAGTCAAAACAATTTACAAGCATTTTTTCGTACAATTGTAACCCGGTGAAATTCAATAAATAAAATGCATGTATTGACATCAATGCTCATAATTAATTTTTCAATTTAAAGAATACAAATGTATCTTCTCTTACAAATTTTCCGTTTCTTTGCCATCCTCATGTACATGGAAGCAAGATACAGCTATGTAGAACCCATCTTGATCTTCTCGATATGATGCCAGAGGATGGCCAAGTGGTCGAAACAAAAGATACATCTGTATTGTTTTATGTGTGGGTTTTCTCTCTTTGGAGACAATAGTCTGACTACTGGATTAAATAGAATACATGTTAATTTACAATTTTCGGGGGATTATTTCGCCGATTCAATATAAATTCCTTAGAATATTCCAACGGAAATAAAGTCACAATTAAAGTTGTATATGTTGTATTTATCAACGAGAAATAAATGAATTGCCATATATTTAAAAAAAAACAAACAAAAAAAACACACACACACACACACACAAAATAATATAAGCCGGAATACATTAACAGTTCGTCTATGGTATTGAAGAATATAGTTTTGGTAAAGTTTATATCTTTATTCAAGATCAGCATACCTACATTTTAAAAAGGGACATTACTCTAGATAACGTCAGGTCTCAAAATGAAAGTAGAATAGAATAATAATTCCGTCCGTGTATCCCCTGTGTATATTTTTTCCTTGTAAATATTGAATAATACAAATTATACCTAAATATTTAAATATTGTATTTGTAATTAATTAACTAGCCATCAATTTCAAATTAAATTAACTAGCTTCTAAAAACGTCAGAATAAATATTTATGAACTACAGTGTACTTTCGGTTCACGTAGGTAAACAAATCGTTTCGTGGAATATGATATGAAAATCTACCAGCCAATATATCGTTAAACACAGTAATGGTAAGATTATTAACTGACATATAATAAAAATCCATAAAGTAGTAAGTAGTTCTTGTTTTACAATGTACATGTACTTACCGTTAATAAGTACTTACCCCAATGGCGAGTTTTCCAGTGTAAAGTGAAGGTAGCCTGGTCGGTGTAACTAACATGTACAGTTACATATGTATCATACAAAGAATAACCTTTGACGTCATACGAGTTCACGGAAATACATTTCTGAAAGGAGTAGTTTCAATTTGTGACAGTTAATTCTTTAAAGATGATTTAGGGTCATGAAGCTTATATTATACTTTTAAAGATATCAAAGTTTTTCAGGCACGCAAATCATTGAATAAAAAAGAACGAAAAGTGGAAATTTGATAGTTTCACTTTCTATTAAGTTTTGAGAATTAGGAAGCGATTCGTTTTTCACAACTCTAAAGAAGTTGATGTTGAAAAACGTCTTGTCCGCAAAATTAATCGCTCGTTTCAACGTATTTGATTGTATCAAGTCTTCAAAATTATTTTAAAGGCCCAATATCTTTCCGCAACAAGGAAAAAAGTTTCTGAAAAGCAATAATATCACCAAAAAATATTTATCGATGGCCCAAAATGAGGATACAAATTCAAGTTTCCCTGTGTAGTTTATGTTAACAGTGGAGGTTCGTTTAGTCTCGCATTCCTCAGACTCTCGCCGCCCTGAACGTGCGAGACTAAGGTTCGTTTCGCTGTTTTGTCGTCGGGCACGGTCAACTACGTGCTAATTAGGACGACGGCGGGAAACGCAATACGCGTTATAAAAAATATCTAATATATGATAACTCATTTGTACAGAAGGTAATAATATAAAGTATAGTATTAAAATTAACCTAATAACTTTTACGACTCTACAAAATTATCAATCTCGTATTACATTCGCGTTTTAAAATCAAAAGCCGTCTCGGAAAGGTAGTGGGCATTTAACAAAATGATTTTTTTTTTTTTAGAAATTTGAATCACTGTATTGTTTTCGTAAAAACAGTGCCGTTTTCGATAATACGGTTTGACTGGTTGGACCTATAGTTGTTCGTTTATGAATGAAAGACGGATCTAGTGATTTTATATTGTTTTCAAGCGAGCTTTGACAAAACCCTCACAGACCTGTATCATAAACTGCAGGTCCATCATGATTTGTACTCGAAATGATGATTTTAACAAACGGTCGGTCGAACCGATAACAGCCAGATGTTCAGACAATTGTTCATGCTTTGACCGTAAACTGCTGAAATGCTTTGATTTTCTTATTGTTTCGGGGCGCGTGTGCGTAGTCTTGAATTTTTACCAGAAGTACATTTTTCGATAAGTCTATAATATAATATTCATTTGGGGCTTTATTTTTTTATACACACATTAATATCGCACACTTAGGTTTCCGGTTGACGTCATTTGCACAGAAAGCAATGAAGTCATTTACCAGGCCTTCATTTTATGTGCGCGAAAACCGATACCTCGATGATAAATGTTATGTTTATACCAGCTGATCCACTAGCTTATTCATAACCAGAGTGATCTTGGCGCTCACCAAAGATTGATCTATTTCTGAAAATTGACACACGGATCCTTTCTCTACTTTTCAAGCTTCAACTATCTAAATCCAAGATAGTGGCCGGTCAGCCATCTTGTTGACCGATCGTCCCAAAATGCACTATGCACAACTAGAGCAAAAGGTGCACTTACATATATGAAATTTGAGAATTATCCCTTCAGTATCTGATAATTAGCGGTAGCTATCAAAATCTAAGATTGCTGTCTGGCGGCCATACTGTTGACCGATCGGTCCCGAAAAGTAAATTGCGCAACTATGGCCCTATGGAAACCTACATATGGAATTTGAGAATGATCCTTTTAGTACTTTAATTTCTGAGAAAGAGTGTTAGCAAACTTCATCTACCAAATCCAAGATGGCTGCCTGGTGGCCATCTTGTCGACCAATCAGTCTCAAAACGCAATATGCACAGCAAGGGCCCTAGGGGAGCCTACATATGCAATTTGAGAATCATTCCTTTAGTACTTCCTGAGAAATAGCGATAACAAACTTTAACTATCAAAATCCAGGATGGCTGCCTGGCGGCCATCTTGTTGACCGATCCATTCTCAAATGCACAACTACGGCCCTAGGGAACCTAGAAGAATGATCCCTTCAGCATCTTATGAGAAATAGCGATTTCATTATCGTTATTAAGTAGCTATATCCGGTGTAATACGTACGTTTTGCATCTAAGCCTTACTGCGATAGATCCTATTATAATCTTTACGAGTTTTCGCGTTTTTTATAATTGTTTATTCAAACAATTATAAATCAACACAAAAGCGTAAACATCGGTGTGCTAATATAGGCTTAACGGCGATTAAAAAAAACCAACAACATCGATCATCTGCTGTCAGCAAATCCCCTTTAGCAGACAACGCGATTTCGTCCAATCAGATTAGACGTCTTATCGACGCATTTTGAACACTAAAGCATTGTGGGAAATTAATTACAACTTCCTACTTCTTTTGACACGCCGCACTTTCAGATCGCGTTTGAGTTACAGCTGTTTGTGATCGACAATCAAGATGGGGATGCGACGAGGAAGAAGCACGAAAAATCCACCAATTTTCAGTCACGAGTTCTTCATTCAGAACCATGCCGACATTGTCTCGTGCATTGCTATGGTGTTTGTCGTGGGGCTCATGTTTCAGGTTGGTTTACATTCGCAAACGAAAGTGATGATATGCCGGTTGGCGATGAGCCAATATTCCTTCCATATGTCGGGTATTCCCCTGTTGATATTGTGTATCTGTATTAAATGTGTCATTTGTAATATATTGGTTTATGCATTGATATGTAAATAGCTACCAGATTTTGGTGTGTCATATTGTTATTATCCTCCAATCCTTTGTTTTCCGTAATTTGATAATGTGACGTGGCACGGCAATTCACTAAAATTGGAACAGTGGTTTTAAACATTTTGGTAAATGTTTACTTTCTCAAGATAATTGATCATAATATCTTCATAGAAATGATAAATTAGAAATTAGCTTCATGCCAACAAGCATCACGGATTTAAAGAGGTGTCAAATGTCAGTTGTTCTGCAACTTTTAATACAATTTCACATAGATTCCTTCGTGTATCAGTCAGTGATCAATTTACAGTTAATTATCATTGGTTCTTGTCATCTATATTGTCAAAAAAAACTGAGTCGCAATTCAGGACATCCAGTTGAAAGCAGATTCAGAAGTTAAATCACAATTTCCCAGAATTCTGAAGAGTTAAAAATAGATGACAAATAGACACATGCTTCAAACTCAAGTATGATTTTTGGGAGTCAAGAACACACTCTTAAGTGTCTACAGGATGCCCAACGCATAATTTCATAATGACCTATTTAAAGAAATTGTAGGAGTTCCTTTAAAATTCAATGTGTACATGACTTCAGATGCAGACAGATTTATCGCTTATGGTTTAATTTAAGGTTAATTAAACAATTAGCATCAAATACTTATGGAGGCAATTGTAACATAAAAAATCTTCTTCAATCATCTGGTTTTGAAGTTAATTTGTGAAAAAGTATATTTTACCATATGGACGACACTGAACTCATAGTTCATGTATTAAAGGTAGACTGGCCAGCAGACCCTAAGTTGTTGATAAGACTTTCTCAGAATTTCTTTACTAGATTATCTCCCCCTAGTTTACATGGTTTACACTGGGTGTTCCAGAAACTGGGTCTTCCTCAGATAAAATAGGTTCCCCAAATATATATTGTAATTGATTGGAATAGAGTTTCAGAAAAAAGCAAAGTCCTTTTGATTTTCTATGCTTAAAAAGGATATGGGGATGGCGTAATGCAAGCCCTGATCCAAAGATACAGATATCATGCTATGCTATATAAATTAATTCTTTGTTTTATGTTTACATGTAGGTATAGCCATAAGGTACCTGGCTCGTTTAAAAAAAAATGACATGTTGTAGTAGTATACTTCTCAAATATTATGTATGTATTACAACATGTCACTTTTAAAAAAAAATGAGCCAAGTACCTATATGTTATAGCATAGTTTTATTAACAATAACATTTGCCTTTTATTTACATATATGCCACAGTACCAAAAAGGTATCTTGCTTGAAAGTTTATTAATGTTATTTATGCTGTTGAAGATGAGTTGCTTGGTTTATGTTTACACACGTAATGACTATGGTAGTTATACCTTAAGTTATGATAAGGAAATAGAAAAAAAATTTGACTTTTCTTTACACAGGCCACAGCACCAGTAGCGTCACTGTTTGTAGCCCTCCAGCATAATGTCACAAGGAATGCATCGGGTATGTATAGTGTACCATTATTCAGTTTATCATACTGGAAACTAACCTATTTTCCTGTTGACATAATTTAGCCTTCTTAGGCAGAATTACCTTTTTACAGTGATTTAATCACATAATTTAATGAACTTATAAGGCTTCAATATTGCTCATGAACGTATGTGTGATGCATTTCTGCTTTGTGACAATTCATATTTGCAATTTCTTAATGCCGGCAAAATATACTAAATGTAAACGAAAAAGGAAATCAGTTGTTTTACAGCTAGTATATAGAAATTTCAGCATTTTCAGAAATAGTAATCTTTGTACAGTGAAAAAAGTGAAAATGATATATAGACATAAATCAGAATATGGAAAATATTAAATGTTGCCAACTTGTTTATGAACCCTTCCGTGACACATTCTTCAGCTTATAAATTCAAAATAGATTCAAGTAGATTGATAAATATTATAACACACTTGAACATCAGTTGTAAATGCATATGTTACCAAAAATAAATTGGTTGCAGCTATTCAGATAAATTTTAAATTCAAATTAGATGAAGAATCAAAGTCATTATTTTGAGCAAAAGATAATATTTGAATTGCTTAAGTTGCATGTGTTTTAAAATTTTAAGATTTTAATTATACCAATATTGCATTGTTTGTATTTTCAGAGTCTACAGTTGAGGATGTTGGCCTATATACATACGGACGTAAGGATGTCTGCTCCACAATGTTCTACTTGCTCATCTGTATCGTAGTCCATGCTGTCATTCAGGAATATGTTCTTGATGTAAGTGTTCTCAGATTTTACTAACTCTGTGATTACTGTGTAATTCTGTCATTTTCTTTACCCCAGTAAAAGTTATTATTGTCGCATTCTATAGTTTCCATTTCTTATATTTACATCGCTTACTAATGAAAAATATGAAACTTGAAACATGGAAGTTAAGTTACATGCAAATAAGATTGAAAACATGTTTGTCATAATAAAGTTAAGGGTTGACTAAAAGTCAGATATTTTAACCGTTTTTTTCTCTGTTGCTGTTTGTAGAAACTGAACAGGAAGATGCACCTCTCTAAAGTCAAGCACAGCAAGTTTAACGAGTCGGGACAGCTGCTGGCGTTTTACTTTGCCTCAGCTGTGTGGGGAGCGGATATCATTGTTAGGGTAAGAAAGCATGCTGGCTTATGATCACTTCTGGTTCTAAAGTAACTTTGTAGATCTTCAGTTTTACATTAAGCATATTATCTTTTATGTGTTTTACTTTCACTGTAAGCATTTCGAAGTGATATGTTCCATCGTGAAAAATTATTGAAATATAAGTTGAAAACTCAAAGTTTGCACAACAAAAAGTTCTTCTTCTTATAATTTAAGACATGACTATTCATATTGCATAGCATGTAATTATTCATTAAAATATGTTAGCTGATATGTGTTTGAGTTAAAATTGACTTTATTGATTGTAAATACTGATTGAGTAAATAAGTTAATGTTTTCAATTTCCAGGAAAGTTACATCAATATAAATCAGTTATGGGAAGGCTATCCTCATTCAGAATTAACGTAAGTATTATATACATCAATTCAATAATTCATTTGTTTGTTTTGAAGAAAAAAGAATGAACTCTAAGTCTTGATATTAGATATTACAGTTGTCTCCCTTTGTGTAATAATATAATAACTTGTTTCCCTTTTTACAGGTTTGTGGTGAAATTTTTCTTCATTCTACAAATAGCCTATTGGATCCACTGCTTCCCAGAGTTGTATTTCCAAAAAATTAAAAAGGTAAGAAAAAGCTGCAACAATAGAAAATAATATCAATATAACTATGGCTTTCTATGTAAGAATGGAGACTTGAATTTCATGTCAACTAATTATATATAAAGCTATAATGTCTAAACCATATTTATCACATAACTGGCCGTTTGACTGATATAGTGTTCAAATCTCAGATAAAAGTCTTCTTGGTTTGCTGGATTGCTTTATGAACACTCGTGACTATGTGATATGAAATTTATTAAACTCATTAAATAATTTGATATGCCACTTGCCTAAAGGCTTGTGGCATATCAAATTATTGAACTCGTTTGATGAATATCATATCACATAGCCACTCATGTAAGATTCTCAATGTATAATTGTGGTTTTGTCTGTTTTATTTCTGTACATGTCTGTTTTGTGGTTTTGTCTGTTTAATTTCTGTATATGTCTGTTGTTGTGGTTTTGTCTGTTTGATTTCTGTACATGTCTGTTGTTGTGGTTTTGTCTGTTTGATTTCTGTACATGTCTGTTTACTACCTACAGGAGGAGATCTCATCTCGTGTACAATATGCATCTCTCTACCTTGTCTTTATTATCGGGGCTTATGTCCTCAAGTAAGTATATTTGTTTACTTTTCAGTCTCTAAACTTAGATTTAAAAACGGGTGAAGTAAAACTTCACACTCTCTACTTAATCATCTTAAGAATGTCTGTAAAAGATTATGAGAGATTTTTTTTTTCAAAACCAGAGTTTATGTTGTTTTTAACTATGAAGTAACACAATTGTTACAATTGAGCTCCAACAACTTATAGTGTGTTAAATATATGTCCTAAAATGTAGCTGACAACAACTTATAGTGTGTTAAATATATGTCGTAAAATGTAGCTGACAGAGTAAATTATTTACACTGTCCTCAGTGGTTTTATTTTCTGTGTATGACTCTCCGATATGTGTTTCTTTTACAGTTTTAACCGTGTTGCCCTGTGTATGATGGTTTTACACTATCTGGTGGAGTTTGTCTTCCATTTAGCAAGACTTCTGTACTTTGCTGAGAAAAATGAATTAGCTAACACTACGTAAGTCTTCTATTTAATCCTATAAAAGAGTTATCTGCCCTTCATTGTAGGTTGTGTCATGTGTTTGTGTGTGAAACGTTGGTTATTTTCTGTAGAAAAAAAATGTAGAGTTGTTCTAAGTACATTATATTTTATTTTGTCCTGAACAAACTTAATATAAATTCTAGTAAGCCTATCTCCAATACTCTGACAACTGCCCAGGCATAAATAAAGACCAAAACTACTCAAAACTGTATAGATTTGCAATTTCGTCTTATAAGCACCTTTTTATTTTTTTCAATTTTTTATATGCCCAGGGCGCTTATTGGGTCAAATACAGTAAGTACCATTGACAATTAGATTTTACTGTATTTGTAAGGTAAAGACAATAATTTACTGTATCAGTAATCCCCGGTAGATTATCTGTATGTTACTGATGTCATTGTGTAACTCTTGTTACATAGAGCTAAATATTTTTACTTTTTTCAGGTTCATGGTATTTAATGGCCTCTTTGTACTGGTCAGACTGGGAACAATCATCCTGGCTGTTCTGACCTTCTGGTGAGTAGTAAAGTACATCATCTCTCCTACCTACAGGTCTCGTTCAATACACTCAGGTCGCCTGAGGCTGTATACATATTACATAGCCATTACATGCAATACAGCCCTGTGACATCACAGTATCAACATGATTGATGTTTTCTCAGTAAAATATGAGTTTCATTGCTAGAAAACAGACTGGTTGCCAATAAACGAGGCAAACAACAAGATTTGCATTAAAATTAACAGAATTTTCACATACAATGTATAGAGAAATGACTTACAGTTACCGTATTTCACCGCAAATAAGACCCCCCTCCCAGAGAAGAAATAAAGGTCAAAAGTGGTGGGGGGTCTTATTTGCGGACAACCCGCCTGATAACATCGATCTATGAGGTCGCCATCTTGGATTTTTTAATGTCCTGTCATCGTTGTAACAGTCGTATGACAGATGGGTAATAGCAAGATGTTCAAGTATTTATAATAATAATGAAGACGTATGAGTAAAATTAAATCAAATATTATGACAAATTAAAATATAATTTGTTAAACAATATTAGGGCAGTTGCAAGTCTGAAAGGAAACGCACATTTTTGCAAGAGTCACGGGGACATTCACCAATGAATCAAAACGAAGAAACAGCATCATAAGCAATGTCATTTTAATCTAGAAGTTTTCATAATCGTATTGTTATTTTAAAATATTCAAATTAGGTTATTGTTTACGATCACAACTACATCTCCGTCTTTGTAAACACGTGAATCAATCGCCGTGAATCGGAAGGATGATCGCCGTTCAGACTCAGGCCTATTTAAAATTCACTGCAAACGTTTACATATCAAATTTGTTCATAGACAGAAGAATGAGCAAACGATCGTGATTTAACTTCAACGTGCCGACATGCACTGATGCAGTTGTTTGTAACATCGTGCACACATGTGTAGTAAAATGGCGCCGGGTTGAAGCCATACTTTCACATTTTCACACCGGGTCGTGTTTGGGAATTTGATCGGTATTGCTATTGATACGACGATAGTTTTTGATAATATTTCAGATATTAATCCAAGTATTAACTGCATTAAAACATCGTAGCAAGTATTTTGGTATCCAGAGTAAAATACGAAACTTTGCGGCTAATCATATTACACTGACTGCGTAAATAAAACATGGCGGCCGAAAAGTAAAGCATGGTTTCTCCAACTGATCGTGAACTACAGGTACGTTACGTTCACAAATAAACATATTTGAAACTGTAAATGCCTTAAGTAGATGTTTTAGGTAATGATTGTATTAAGTTAGAATCTACGAGTGCAGAAACGATCTGCATCAATGACGAATATCTTTGCCGATGCATATAAAAAATGACAAGCCGTACGAACACTAAAACGTGTTGAAGTGTTCATGGAAACAAATATTGGCGTTATTTTGTTGAAAATAGCCTCCGATTAAATATAAGCACTGTTCACATTTCGTAGTTATTGATAATTAAATTAAATCACCCGTGAATTAACTTGAATTCAATGACAAAAATAACAAGCACACAAACAGTTCTTTACTACGTGATTTTTCTATGCCGATAAAATAAACAAAAAGAGTTCCGATACAAAGTCATTTTGGTGATATTTTTAATTACTCCATTGCTCAAATCCATCATCCAGTAAACTGAAAAATAGGTGGGGGGTCTTATTTGCAGACATCCCCCCTAAGTCTGAAAATGTGTCAAAATAGGTGGGGGGTCTTATTTGCGGGAGGGGTCTTATTTGCGGTGAAATACGGTATGGCTTTCTTAAAGCATATTGCTGTAGATTTCAAAATGGGTGAATATTTTATTTGTGAAATTGTAATAAAAATTGAGGTATGACAATGAGAGAAAAATACTCTCTTTTTTATGCCGATATGAAGGATAGGGATATTCTACCAGAGGATCATAAAATGTAAATTCAGCATAGGCTAAATGTTCAAAAGTCAAGGTAAAGGAATAACATTTAATTGAAAATTTCAAACCATGATTTTAAAAAAATTCGTTCAAATTAAAGTAATGATTTTTTTCTCATTTCCTTTTGATGTTTTGCTTAGTTTATTTAGATTGTATTTAATTTATCATCATTCTCCCCAGGTATGGCCTTGACCAGAGTAACCAAGCAGCTATCGACGTTGCCACTGGAAACTTTAACGCTTCGTGGGTTAGGTAAGTTTGGCCCTGCTCTGGACACCATATGAAAGTGACTGTTGATTTTCCATAGACAATCGGTCTACAGAGAAAGAAAATTCTATGATTAATTATGTCTCTTTTCAGAATCAATTGTCTTGTCTTGCTTTGTTGATATCTAAACTTGATGAATTATGTCTCCTTGATTCCAGAATCAATTGTCTGGCTGCTGTGTGCCTACTCCAAGCCTGGATGATGTGGAACTTCATCAACTTCCACCTGAGGAGGCGACGGGAGAAAAGTGCCGCTTCCCGCAGACTCAAGTCACCAAACAAGAAGAGGAATAAGGGTGTGTAGCATTTATGTTACTGTTATAGCACACTCAGATCAATCTTTCTCATCAAATTTAGAGACCTAAACAAACTATTCCGTCTTTACCTGTTACAGAGTTAACTCCCTTGTGGATAGGTATCCATTGTGACGTCATTATTTTATGAGCAAAATTTACACCATTTTTTCAGAAAAGTGTGATGTTACGCTCGAAAACACATGACATCACAGTCAATACCTACCCTCAAGGGCATATAAATAAATACAGAATAAATGATTATATAGCAAAAATTAATGATGCAAACTGCATTCTCTGTCTGATTCGCATGGAAAGTGTATATAATGTTTAAAACATTTTATTATCCAGAGATAATATTTTACCTGTAACGATTTTGTTTACAGTTGTTGAAGAAGACATAAACTCACTTCCAGAGGTTGACCAGAACACGGCTACAGAGAACGGAAATGTGAGGACCAGAAAGGGCAAGAAGATGTAAAGATATCACAACAAAGAGGAAGTGGGTAGAAACACATACTGAAGCATTGACTTCACTGATGTGGAGTTTCCTGGAAGTAAAAATGATCTATACACCTTAAAAAAAAGAGATCAATGGACAAAGAGACGGGAGTGATTGGAACATTTATATAAACACTGATCTTAACCACAGATGTTTCCTGCTGCATGTTTCTGCTGCTTTCTATCTATAAAAATGTCTCATGGTGTATGTCATCATTGTATATCTGCTGTTGAATGAAAACAAAATCCCATATTTGACCCAATAAGTGTTCGTGTCCTTATAATCCCCTTTCACAGCCTTAGGTTTACGTATTAAAAACTTTTAACCTTTATTAAATGTTGACTGAATATAGGATTACCAGCTTCCTTTGTGCAGTAATTTTAAACCCCCACCCCCCTCCTTATCCAATTTTCTCATAATTTTCTAGCACCCTTGAGGCTTATTGGGTCGGATACATTATGGTTGGTTGTAAATATGAGATCACATTTCTTGCCACTTCAAAAAAATTGTTAAGTATATCATCTGCTTTGAGTCCTAAGAGCATAATTTTTCTTAAGATCTAAACTGTACATAGTCATTCTTTATTTACATATTGGGTATATACCAAATTTTTTCACCACTTAAAAAGAAACAACACACTTTTTTCTTTTTTTCTTTTTTTCTTTTTCTTTTTTTTTTTTTGAGAGAGAGTGGGGGAAGGGGAGTAAAGTGTTAATTGCTATACTTTAGAAATTATAAGAAATATAAATACACCTTATAAGAAATTGGTATGATTTTAAAAAAGGGAGTAATCCTAGAATACGATGAACTGTACTTACATTATTTGTACGTTGATTATGTGTAAACTTCTGTTCCCTATCACCATTTTACCCATAATTCTCTAATGGATAAATATGATACTTTTGGACTTTGAAACTTTGAAAGTCATTTAGCCATGTAGATGGCCAATTTAATACTAAATTATTCATTGTACAGAGGAATGCCAGCGATAATCCAGACACTGAAAGTCTGGGAAACTTCCAAAAATGTTTAGGGAATGGAATTGATTATTGACTTTGTAGACCAAATTTCACGTAGGTCGTCCGTACAATATGGACTAGGCATGAACGTGTCCTGTTTATCGAGGCTTCACTGTAAATGTTTTACGATGTTATAAACTGAAATCAAAAGAAATATTGGTAAGCTATATGATGCTGACAGTATTTTATAGATCATTGTGTAGATTTCAATACAGTTTAAAGTTTCTGTTTTCTATAAAATTAGTTTTCTTGATTGTGACAATAGAGAATTACAATTATTGCACAGACTAATCATGAAAATTTGTAACCATCATATAATTTGACAACAACAAGCTATTTGGAGATGTATACATTTACATTTATTTTAGTATGATCTTCGTATTTATGATTATTTGACGCATTTTCTTTAATTGGGACAAGTCCCAATTTAAAGTGTTATTAAGAATATTTGATTGATAAGGGTTGGTTCTAGTTTCTAGAACAGGTATGTTTTGTATTCAGTTACTGCAACTGAACAATGTTTTTGTCAAAAATATTTTATGATGTTAAGGGTATGTTACCTTTTTCTGATATTGTTTAATTATGTGGATGTTTAGTACTAAAATATCAGTACAATATCTAGTCTTTTATCATAAAATTGGATACACTTTTAAAACTATAGAAACAAATAAAATTACCCTATTAAGCACATTTAGACTCTTCTAAATCAAGACTGGAACAGTCCATTATGAAATTTTAGGGTTATTGTGTTAATGATAAGGGTGAAAGGTGAACTAATCATTGAATGCAAGTTTAGCAGGGTTAATTTTAACCATTGATACATAGTATGTATGCATAAATTCAGCTGGGGAGATAATTTATGCACTGCATACAAAAAATTTACAAAGAAATTAACAATGTAAGAAAAAACAGAATCTACATAATTAACACATGGTTACTGTGATCTGGGACCAAAGTTAGGTTGATGATATGGTGTAAATCAGGCCTCATCGTTACGTTATGTGTCCGTCCAGCAGCTGTTCATGGACGTCTTAGATAGATTTTGTATTAGAATAAGTTTTTAGGCCAGTTAGTGTCCTACCGTTAGGCAAGTTAGTGTTATAAAATATATCCTACCGTTAGGCCATTTAGTGTTATAAAGTAAATCATACAGTTAGGCCAGTTAGTATAGCATGTAACCATTGAACACCATCATTTGGTGAGTAACTTATCTATACAGCAAGGAGTGACTGGATCATTTTTTTAGTAAGAGTTATCTCCCTCTATTTGAGAGGTTAACACAAGGTCTTGTCAAAGCCTGCCTTAGAGGCCCACTACCTTTCCAGGTCAAAACAAAAAGGTTTCTTAAAAACATTAATAACATCTGAAATATATACTGATGGCCTAAGATGAGGTTACAAGACCAAACATATGCAAAATTTCCTGCATAATTTATGAGAACAGTGGAGTGTCACTTCGCTGTTTTGCCGTCTGGCACAGTGATATACAGTCAACTACCGCTCAGTATTTAGGAAAAACTGTTATGAAAATTAACATTTTATTCATTTCAATTAAATTGTTCAGAAGGTGATGATATGTGTAGTATTAATGGTAAGTTTATAATTTTTGCGACTCTACAATTCTAAATTATCAATCTCGTTTTACATTCCAATTTCAAAAATTAAAAGCCGTTTCGGAAAGGTAAGGGGCCTTAATGATCACCTGTGTATAAAGACCACCTGCTTTACCTATTGGTCAGCATGCCAAATGGTCAGAATCAATACAATTGGCCCTGGGTGTAAAGAACATTTGGTCACTTAGGTGGTCGTTATGGACAGCTTTGGTCATAGTTTAAGTAGGACAATTTAAGATTGCTTTATCCTTTGAAGGAAAGTAACTTTTATGAAAAAATATATGTATATCATGTATATGGTACATTTGTATAAAAAATTATCAATTGTTTTCAACACTTAGTCTATATAATTCTAATGAAAAGGTCATAGAACATAAATTTAAAGAGGCGATAAAATGTTCAGACATTTCATGGCTACAAAAAAATCATAATGCATGTACAGTGTACTAAGACGTTTCCATGGCAACGAGAAGCTCACATGACTTACTGTAAGCAAAAGACCATGATGACGACTGTTGGTTGTGTTTGGAAACCCAGTGTTTTACTGTATCAGTAAAAATATATAAGAAGTTCTCTATGTTCTAGCTTCACAAAAAGTGAAGTTCCTACAGCATTGTAATCCCTTTATGATATTATATTGGTTTCCATAAAAAGTTTTGATATTCACAATGATATTTATAATAACCATTAATTTCTATCATAGGAAGGTTTTGGAATAAAAAATAAAAAGATATAAAAATAGAGTTTAAGTTATAGATACTACGGTAGTTTAGTTTATACATTGTACAGTGCTGGACAGCTTGTAACATGTAGTAATTTTCTGTTATCAAGTAAATAAAGTGTTATTGTTGTCTAAATGGCGTATGAACTTTTATTTATCTATATAAATATTCAAAAACACATTTTACCAGAGCTATGCTAAAATCTTTCAGTTGAAAATGCCTTGTTTTGCAAGTTTTCTTTGAAATTATGTCAAAATGAAATGTGTATTGTTGTTCAACTTTTGTTGCTTTTGTGGTAAACTGGGAAACTTCAATATGAATTCAGAATAATCATAAAATGTAGCGATTATTGATTTTGTTTATTGCTATTAATAAGACCGAAGTTGTCCAGGAAATAATGTTAAATGCATACTGCAAAAGAAATTATAAACAAACATGTACCAAAACTGTGTGTATTGTTCATGAATTCAGGTTAAATTAATATCTGATATGGGGAAAGATGAGCAGATTTGTGCTATTCCGTCTTTGCATATTACAGAGTTAGCCCCCTTGCGGGTAGGTATCCATTGTGACGTCATTAATCCGTGGGCGTAATTCACGTCGTTTCCTCCGAAAAGTATGATGTTACGCTTGCAAACACATGACATCACAATCAATACCTACCCTCAAGGGCAGATAACTCTGTAATATGCAAATACAGAATATTGGTTGTTGCAAACTGCACTAACTAATATAAAACTAGTCATGTATGTATTGATATAACCAACTGTCATTATGGCCTTGCAATGATTCCACACTCGATGAAAAACCCACCATATTTCTTATATATAATAAATAACATATTGTTTGTCAAAAACCTACAGTAGTTTCCTTCCTTTTTACTTAGGATAAATAAGAGGTCTCTGGAAATGTTTAAAAGGGAGATAATTGATAAAAGGGAGATAATATTTTGCAAAATCAGACAAGGTGCAAGGGATGTATATTGCAAACGAGGGGGAGGTATGCTGGACATAGCTTTTATCATGTCTAAGATATCTTTTATTTTTGCTATTTTTTGAATAATAGAAAAAAGCATATTGTTGAAGTTGTGATCATGAAATGATCACATTACCCGCTGAAATTTTACTGTTGTTTTTATTTTGAATTAAATACCAGTTGTGGACCGACTGACCATTAGATAGCTTTACTATATTGTCTTATATTGTATGTAAAAGCTAGGTAAAATGCTATTGTGCTATAGTGCCATGATAGAACTGTTCAATGGTTGTTACGCTGAGAAACATACAGGGACTTGACACGAATTTCTAACCAACAGTATTTATATATATATATATTATACTATATGTACATCAGACTGTTGGTAAGAAATTTGTATCAGGTCCCTGTGGATAAAGACGTCTATTTATGTCTTCGATGTTACTTCCTTTAAATTGCCAAATTATGCTGAATAGTTCAGTCTTAGATAATCTAATTTGTTAAAAGTTAAAAGAAAAGTATGCGTAGTGTTTTTATGGTGATTATTTTGGAATTCTCTAAATGATGTCATTTAATCATGTAATAAAATTTTCTGAACTTATATAGATGAACCAATTTGTTGTGTTTTACAGTTAAAGTGAATAGTCGGGCAAAGAAAACCAGTCTAAATGCGTTCATTGGCCTTCCAAAAGTTCTCACATATTAATACGACGGTCAAGTTCTGCTTACGTTTCCCAGTTCTGACCATTAAAGTAAAGGAAAGTTGAAAACATTGAAAGCGAGGCTGCGTGTAAATGTAACCACGGACATTGTCAGCCGGGAGGACGTATTAGATTCCTATACTTTAAATTAATTTCTTCGTACGCAGACAGATTTTGGCGAGAGATTTTATTTTTCCATTTCATAAGAAATTATACTGGATACATTCACACCATTTTTACCGACTTTAGCCATCCTTGCCCGACTATTCACTTTAATGGACTGGTTATATATCCTGAACAACAAGCAATTAAAGTTTAAAGTGAATAGTTGGCCAATGGGAGGCTAAAGTCGGTAAAAATGGTGTTAATATATCCATTATAATTTCTTATTAAATAGAAAAATACAATTTCCCGTCAAAATCGTTCTGTGTGCGAAGAAATTAATTAATATTATAGGAATCCTATAGTGTCCTCACAGCTGACTATGTCCATATAACTAGACAATATAAGCAGAACGTTTTGATATGTAAGGACTTTGGAGAGCCAATGAACGCATTTAGACTAGTTTACTTTGCCCAAATATTCACTTTAACATGTTGGTCATTTACGTTTTCAATATGCAAACAGATGAACACCTCACCCTAGCTTATTCCCATGCAACTTTGCTAGCCAATGATATTCAGTACGATTCTCTCCTTGAGACAACTTCGCTATCCAAGGGGTATGGAACACCAGAACTGTCTTAAGGGATTATTAACCATTATACTTGGTGTTTTTAATCTTTATATTCCGTGCATATGTTGTTATATGTGGTAGTTTCTTAGTTATATTCGGAAGTTAAGTCTTAATATGCTGTAGCTATATTCTTATATGCTGTAGATACATCGAGAATAAATGGTTAGTATCTTAGGAAAGCCGAGATAACGAGGCTTTGTCGAGTCATCTCGTCTTTCCGAGTCGAGCACCAAAATAAAACTTGTATTGTAATATACTAACCGTGTATTCTGTTTATCTGCAACCATTATGACATTCAAAACGAAAGCAAATTGTCAATTATTTACTTGGTTTCGCTCGAAGGACACGCTTTATGCTTTGATGCACAGGAAAAGATTCATTACTCGGTTTCACTGATCCCTGTGGATATTATGACAGTGATAGTAACCCCTGGAGTATCGAGATTACATGAAAATGTGCTGGCGTTCATATTCGACCCAGCTTCAACTTTACTCGACCTAACTACCAGAAAGTATAACTGGATTTTATTTCAATAATCCATCATCATAACTCTTAATCATTGTATAGTGAATTGTATATGTAATGAAAGTCGTGTTTCATTTTAATGGCATTTAAAACATGGTCATTTAATAGGATTATCAACCTCTAATCCTTTAATCCACGTGGACGAACGTACACGGCCAGAACACGAATGGCTATATATATTCTAGTACCTGTATAATGGTTGGTGGGCCGTCTATATCACAGATACTTGTAGTACTGACAGATTATATGACCAGGGTTGGTAACTAGCATATGTCACGTGTAAAAACAATGCACGACCATATTTCGAAACTGTTTATCTTTCATATAACGTACCAGTCATTGTCAACACTAACATTACAGTAGGATCTTTTCTATTCTTCAATGACTTATTTATCCACGCGTATCCTTTGACACCACCCCGCTTTCATCCTCAATAATCAAGGGGTTCCGATCATTTACAATCTCTACACTCCGGGACTATCCCATAGTAAATCTGAACCAATCACAGGGTTGGAAAAATGGCTTTGAAGCCTACAGAGAGAGCGACGCTTCACTTCAAAGTCACAGTCATCCACAGTGTACCGTTATACGGCTTTTTTATGTACATCAAAGTACTAAATTACCTGTTCTTTTGCCTCCAGTTTTACTACGAAATAGTCCAGGGGTGTAGAGATCGTATGTGATCGGAACCCCAGGAGTATCGAGGATGCCACGCTTTGGACATTGAGTAAGCGTTGGCCCTGTTTGATGAAGGATCTAAGTTCTGTCTCCTTAAAGGGTCAAACGACTGAGTGGGTGTGCTGTACGGTATACCTGGTGTAGCATACTTCAGTGCTATAGCACTATAAAATGGACAAGGGTTCCATAAAGTGACAAAACATGGACATACTGCAGTCTTCGAAAACACCACATTGCATACAGAAGCCCTTCTGAACAACGTTAGCCGTTTAATATGGCGTTAATTAAGAAATAGGTGGAGTCATACCGCTGGTGTAGCCAATTAACGCACCAATAAAGCTAACGTACCAATGACAAATGATTCGCGGAGTACTCCGTTTTGGAGGGGTATAGAATACATATGTTGGTTGGGTCATTTAGGGAGGCTGCGGTATGTTTGCGTTGTGTCTCCTTGTGATAGCGGGTTCTGCCCTTTTATAGTACTGTCTTACTGAAACATTCCACCAAATAGGCAATGCCCGTTTCCATTCTTCCGAAATCATCAGTTATGCACATATAGAATTGTTTTACGCTGAAGACATAAATGCATACTATAGAAAACACGTTTGTTTCCGTAGAAATTTTATATTTGCTCTGCATCAAAGCATCTAACGACTTAACGAATAAACGGTACAAAAATTAAACACTTCCCTGACTTTATTTTAAGGGTACTTAGAATCAAAATCTATCATAAAAGAAAAAAAAATGATTGTAAGTGAAAACTTGACTAGTTTTAAATTAAGACAAATTCTCCGCCGTCAGCCCTCTCCACGATATTCTACCAACCACATAGGGAACACAATTACGGTTCATGTCTATATCACAATAATGCCGTCCTTTGAATGATAAATCCACAAAAAGCATTCCTTAAAACAGAAATGTCCACCGACATTGTCCATCAATTTGCGGAAAGTGTAATATAAAGATTTAGCACTGTAGAATCTATCTGGACCTTAGCAATCCAGCGTTTAATATGTGAATTGCATAAATGAGTCTAGCGCCGTCCCTCGTTTGAGTTTGGAATGACACCAGGTCAAATTG
The DNA here is from genome assembly GCF_041381155.1 of Argopecten irradians. NCBI lineage: Eukaryota > Metazoa > Mollusca > Bivalvia > Pectinida > Pectinidae > Argopecten > Argopecten irradians. Next base: position 32,652,476 of record NC_091148.1, read on the forward strand.
GTAATGAATTCTACATGATTCTATCAGAGTTACTTCCCTTTATTTCACTCCGTCAGTACTGACCGAGTGAAACAAAGGGCTGTAACTCTGACAGACTGTGAATTCTATTGCTCCTCCTCTTCCTCATCCTCGTCCAAACCTTTATCCCATAGGCCAACACTACCACGTGACTCCGGCGGATGCCTGGCATTGTCATATTTATAAAGTCTTTCCACGATCTCCTGAACTTCTTCTGAGGAACACTTCTTAATCCTCGACATCGTCTGCCTCGGTTTCACGCTGACGACCATCGGCACGGCTCCCCTCGTCTCGGGTCGTTGGCGAGTGATATCATCCACTGTCAGACGACGGACTATCCGCTGAATTTCGTCGTCCGAATATTTCTTCTTGTACACAATTGTTTTTGGTAATTTCATTGGATATCCTTTGGATTCCGGAATCTTTTCTGGGGGGAAACTTGATAATCTCTCTACTAATTTGGTGACGTCATCAGCTGTGTATCGTGTGTTTGGCGTTGACGGGTAGTTATTATATACCTTTGGCAGAAAAATCTTCTGTTTTTCACCCATTTCTGGAGATGTTTCCGGTCTCTTCTGCAGAGTTGTTTTCCATTCCTTTAAAGTTTGGCGCGGAGCTGCCCTCCCGCCAACAAAAATGTTTGTTCCGAGCCTCTGTCTATGGAGAATCCGTCTTGCCATTTCGACATTTCTCATTGTTTCGTCCAAATTCAATTCTCTAGGTAGAAGTTTCTTCGTCACATTTTTATGTAATGTCATTTGCATGCCGGTGTCCAGCTTATCTGGAAACACAGACCGGAAGTGCATATTCATTCGCGACGTGGACCATCCAATGGGCTGAAGTGTTGACATGATTACGGAAATATTCCAAGCTACGCTTGCTAACCTTAAAACAAAAACCACAGGGTCAAGGTGACATGAAATTCCCAAGGTCACAGATAACACTTGAAGGTCAAGGTCATCGCACACACGACCTTAGCTTTAACGCAACAATGATACAATGATGGAATTTATAAACCTCGCTTTGCTTGATGAAAAGTTATATTTCAGTTAATGTTTGTCCTCTTTCGAGACCAATACTGGTATTTCGTCGTCGTTTTGTGAATAATTATTGTGAGAGTTTCACACATCGAACACTGATGGAGCAGTCCTCGGCTTGAACTTAAATCAATTCGTTTATATTATACACTTCCTCAGTAATGCGTCGTAAAGCTCTGCAACTGTTTTTACTCCAACATTCAATGTAATAAGCCTTCACGCAGTCTCTAAGTGATATATATCGCTATACTCTCAGCACGAGGACCTTCCATTGAAATCCGCTTTCAGTCAAGTAGTTGTCGGTATTCCAAAACTGCTACTTACTAAAGCTTAATATCGATTTCACCAGTTGCACTGTCGTCATTTGTAAATTTAAGCTGTTTCACAAGACGAGACGAGATCCAACGTTTGTCTTATTGCGAGAAAATTAAAGAATAAAATTTTAACTTAATTTTTTACAGTCCCGTGAAGTTTGTCGATTAAATTCCTGATGACTGAATTAAATCCGTTTGTCGTCTGCTCTAGAACACTAAATAAACAAGTATCGTAAAATAGTCAGTTGTATCGCCGATATGTTACTTATATCAATGACAATGAATATCGTCTTTCTCGTATTCAAATGTCTCGTCCTTTTATTGCACACCTAGACAACTTTGACGTTTGATCTTCAGTATTAATTAATACCTTCGTTTAGAAGCAGTATTTGTTGAGCAATGCCTATACCGTTAATATAAACGACGGGATTTAAATCTTAAGTCTAAACCTTCTAATAATAGGTATATGTACCCTCGGCGTCCTATATGTGACCATTTTGATTCCTTTTTGTGCTAGCGATATTTGTTGTAGTAAAGTATAGCCAGGTCTATTTAATCCACACTTCACCAGCCATCCCTTTGGTTGTGAAAGAAAATATTATGAATATAATTTGAGAGCAGACTGAAGCTTAATCCTTGGTTAAACCATTATTATAAAAGATTAAAGTTGACACAAAGGTGTTCAACAAGGTTCTGCTTTGGGTTGTCGACTCTATTACATGATAGCGACTAAGGTTTTAATGAACTTTGGTACTGGTTCCGTTATGTCAATATAAAAACGATTAATGTTGAATTTCATCTTCAGAAACAATAGTGATAATTGATAATCGAAATTATCATTTTCATGTAATCATGATTTACGCAAGTTAGAAATATGATTCGTCGAACGGAAATAGAATTTACAGTATACCATATATGATAATTGCATATTATAGGTTGATACGTTTGAGGTGTTTCAACTTTCTGCATTTTCTGTCTTTTTATCTTTCTCATAGCTTTCTAATATAATTATACAGTAATCTGGGCTCTCTAGTTATATTTGTAATGTATAGTCAATATCTGAAATGTTACGATTTAATCACTTCATGTAACATGTACATAATGTAGATGTGAGAATTGAGGTATTTGGGGGCCAAATAAAAGGTCACACCATTCGGGGATTGTACTAAGTACATCTGTAGTCTTTCACTATCGTATCTCAGCATGTTTTGAAAATGCCGTTCGTTCTTTCAATATGGTTTGAACACTTTAAAGGAAAGATATGTATACGGTATATATATATATAAGCACTTAGTACACAGACAGATACGGACAGTCTATATATCTTGACTCCAGATGCGTGTTAGTTTTATGTGGAATCTTGCAATATAGGCGCTTATATTAAGTGTTCGGCGTATGTTGGAAGTTATCCCTTCTCACGATGAATGCGCATGTACATGTTTAGATGTCAATTCTTTTTCTTCATACCTCTTTAAAGAAAATGTTCCAAGAATGGTGCATAAAGTCGACGTAATCATGACGCCAAAAGAGAGACATCGACGTTGCATAATAGCTTGGAAAAATAATCTATTGGAAAATCAATATGGAATCTTACGTTTAACGTAATTCATTTTATCAAGTAGTGGCGGGAAAATTAATCAAAAGTATTGATGTCACTATTTTCTAACTCATCGGAGTATAAAAGAAATTTTGATTGCAATACCGTTTGCAAGTAAACAAGGGACTATGTATAGTTTGGGCCCCTTTAGGCCCCCAAATCCCGTCAAATTTTCAAAACTGTACATGCATTTAAATCGGTAGATTTGACAGATTTGGTAACTGTAATGATAGTTTTCTAATTTTGCAGCTTCGGTTGCCATGGTAACCACTCGAAATATGAATAAATTATAAAAATGTGGACATTTTTGACCATTTTTTTCTGTTCTTATTTTAGAAACCAAAGCGCTATCCTTGAACAATCTTTATATTTCTCCTGAATATAGCAGAAACAACATAATTCATATATCAAGTTTCTTCGATAATTTTAAGATATTTTACTATTATAATGTACATGTATATGGCAACTTTCGAAGTTGCATTCCGCGTATTTAGGCTACCCAATCAATGTCAAATAGCCATTTTAGAATAAAGCAGAAAAGAAATTACTAACTACAATGTACAGCTGTGTGTTTTTTTTTTATATACATATTTTTTTATATATACTTTTTATTTTTTGTCAAACAATATATCAATTTTACATTAATCACATAATCATGAAATATGAATATAGTTATCTTCCATGCACACCTTTCACTCTGCCATTCTATCATTCATCAGTATAATTACATTGTTTGGGTTTTTTAATAGAGAGGGAGGAGAGAGCAAAAAATAAAGAACAAAGAATTGGGTAGGAAAGAAGGGATAATGGGATGAACTAGAAAGGAGAGATTGTGAAGAATAGGAATTAAATAACTATATTGACCCAGCCTTTTTTCTAAGTTTCTCAATTCATCTATTCTAAGTCAGTTTATTATCATTTTATAGTGTGTTCATATGGCGCAGTTTTTTGGGTTTTTTTTTTCGAGAGAGATTCATCTGTATTACTTGACTTATTGAATTCCCCCCTACTAAAGATCTTGTTCCTTGTGTACAGCATTTTTTAAAAGATAAATCATGAATACAATACACTTTTTTGCAGTTATCTCATTTGTCCTTATAAGGATGTATATATTTATGCGAGCTCATAGAGTTCTTGGTTCGCAACACAAACTTGAGTTTGTTTCCGGAACGAGTAATCCGGCACCATTTTAATATATAAGAATTATATCGCACTCTGAACTTCCGGTCAGAAAAACAACACGTGTGTTTTGCTGTAGGTATGTTTACTTACTTACTATCTTGATCATCTTTAGATTCGTTAAGGTATTCAGAGCTGAAATTGTACTACTGCTACGTTAGTAATGAAAACATTCAGGTCAGATCATGGCAAGACCAAATACCTGTGCAATGCGTACACCGATCATGCGATTTACAGGTTGGGCACAACCTAATCCCTATTGAGATTCCTCCTCTAGACTCTTTTATATTCGGACGTCTGATAGATGTCTCTCGTCAGAATCCCTACTCGAGCCTTCTAAACTTTATTCTGGAAAATCAAGTCAGGTTGACCTACCTCTTGTAAGGGTCTATTACAGAAATAATCCAACTGCAGTGGTTCCCATACTAGCACACATCACTAGTGGAGATACTTTTCTCTCCATACGCACATATATTATTTAGTGACACATATTAAAAACAAAGAACCATCCCATATTGTAAACAATGTTATGTTCCATCGCTACTTTCAGCAGCCATTTTGAAAGTCCCTCTCTGTCATGTGACCGCATGACAAGAAAAATGCATGAAGTTGTTTTAAACATTTTTATCAAAAAAGGGCGTAATAATTTTGACATGTCACCATTACTAACATAACAAAGTACATTATTAATCAAAATGGGACAAACTTCATTGTCTCAATTTTGGCAAAAATCACAAAATAAACCACCTCCATTGCTTACCATGGTGTTAAAAATAGAACACAGGTAAATAAAACTCATTCAACCATGACATTTGCTCTGAATTTCCCTGATAGCTATACACTGAAGTCAATGGAGAGCACATAAATTGTGATCTTACAACAAAGTTAGACAACAGAATTTGATATTTCACCCACAGAAACATAGAGTCTAAGATCAGTTGTAAGGCATTCTAAAAATTATGACACCCATTTTTGATAATGTTTTTTAAAACAACATTATGCGTTGTGCCCTGCATATGGGTAACAGTTACCTGTTTGCAGTAATCAATAAGTTACCCAATTGAGTAATCATGTGAAAAGAAAACGCAAAATTCTCCAATGCGTTACAAATTTAGCATAAATCAAGGGAGATAATGTTAATGATTAAAGAAAATGTTTTTGTTTAATTTTTTCTATCTAAGGCAGTGTATGCAAATATATATGTTGTTCTGTACTATCTTTTTATTTAAAAAATATTAGTCTTCCAAATATTAGTTAGAAATTAAGCAGGCAAAAACGTAGACAGAATAACTAATATCATAACTTAATTAAAAATTGTATCATTTTATTGAAGAATCAGTTGTAATAATGTTCCATGGTCAACGTTATTTTAAAATATTAATTTTCTTCATTAAATGTAAAATACCTAGGTATACATGGCAAGAGTTAATCTTGCTGATAGTACAATATCAAATTTAATGTCTACTGGCAGCAGGGATTTTCCTACAGTTTTTTTACAGGGTCCAGGGTCCATCAAATTGGGAAATTTTACGCGGCATAACATGAAATTGGGAAAAATTACTAAATAAAGAAAAACACTATTTTATGATTTAACTGTTTATTTATTGTACATCTGGAATATTTCAAGTTGACTGTAGTGTTCATTCAATCATTGTAGTCGACTTTTATTTCGTTTTTAGTATTCAACATATGACAATTTCATACCAAGAATGACATTACTCAGACTTTCAATTTTAGATTCCGATTGGGAATTTTTTGCTACAAATTGGGAATTTTAGCTAAATTTTAGGAGGGGAATGGGTCCCTTATTCGGCCCCAGATTCTACTGTAGGAAAATCCCTGGGCAGGCCACCAGTTATCGTCAAGAACCAATTCTTTCCATCGTATCTGTAGCTGTTCAATTACCACTCAAATTACTTCAATAAAATCATCATCTGGTAGAAGACACTAACATGCTGATTTACACAAAAAAATGGCCGAACATTTGCGATGGCGAAAATTGGTGCTCTGCGAGAACTGGTTGCCTGTCAGTGTACAGTCTATTGTCCGGGTTGCTATTAAATGGTTTTTAAAATCATTGTTGTTTTATTTTCAGTTCAGACTTTAGATGAATCTCTAGGGAATCATGAACATGGAAACTTCAGAGAGCAATGAACCACTAGAGGGAGCTGCTGAGGGAGGGGCCAGTAACTCAGCTTACTTTACCAGTTACGGTGACATGAGTGTCCATGAGCTGATGCTGAAAGACAAACCACGCACATTGGCCTATAAAAACTTCATTGAGAAAAACTCTCACCTTTTTAAAGATAAAACAGTCCTAGACGTCGGGGCGGGGACCGGCATTCTCTCAATGTTTGCTGCCTCCGCTGGTGCCAAGGTTGTATATGCAGTGGAAGCTAGTGAAATGGCTAACGCATGTAAGAAAATTGTGGATCTAAATAAGAATATCTTGGCAGGTAAAGTGGAAGTGATCCACGGCCGTGTGGAAAGTGTTACATTACCTGTAGACAAGGTGGATATTATTATCTCAGAATGGATGGGCTTCTATCTGTTCCACGAGTCAATGCTTGACTCTGTAATAGTTGCCCGTGACCGATGGCTGGCCCCTGGTGGTCTGATGTTGCCTTCAGTGGCCACTCTGTATCTAATGCCTGTGGCTATGGACGACTACATCTGGGAACATTTCCAGTTCTGGGAGAATGTGTATGGGTTCGATTTATCTCCCCTGAAATCCTCCGCCATGATGAACGCGATTCAGCAACCTGTGATAACAAACTTACCTGCAGATGAAAAACTCGCCGAACCTCAAACAGTTGTGGATCTGAATTTGTACGAAACCACACAAGAGGATGTGGAACAAATGTACGCGAAACTAAGTTTTAATATTGTGATGGACGGCACCGTGCACGGATTTGCGTCATGGTTCGATGTGGATTTTCAGGGACCGGTCGGAACATCGCCAAAGGACAGCTGTACGTCCGTGACTCTGTCAACAGCACCAGAAGCAGCACCTACTCACTGGAAACAGACTGTGTTCTTTTTACCGTCCGCCTTCACTGTTCAGGAAGGGGAGATAATCACATGTAAACTTGAGCTAAGTCAGGATCAGGCGAATAAGAGATTATACAACATATCCCTGGAGATGGTTGATAATGGTGAGGTTAGTGAGGATGACTTTGATACGGGGGATGAGGAGGAGGGTCCTGAACACCCTATACCCTGTACATGTGGAGCCTCACGCTGTCAGCTAATTAACGCCATCATGGACAAGTACGAATGTGAGCATGCTCAGCTAGAACAGGAAGCTGAGCAGGTGGGTGTTTCTGCTGAGAGGGAGGCTGCGAAAGAGATGATGAGGGAAGAATTCAGTGTGAGTGACTCGTGAAAAGAGTTCTATTTAGCAAAACTAAAGGAAAGGCAAATAGAGATTATGAGGAAAAATGCAGTGTGAGAGATTGATGGAGAGGAAGTTAAAGAAAAAAAATTGAGGGAATTGAATTAAGATGTAGTGTGATGAGTGATTTATGAAGATTATTCTAAAGAAACACAGCTGAAGGAGCGATTTAGTTATGTGGTTCATGAACAGAGTTTTCAAGAAAGATTAAAGGAGAGGAAAATTCTTGATGCTGCTTTTTATGGTTGCATGCATGATATTGATGTGCAAGATGAATAACAGATACCTGACCTGGCTGACCAGCCATTGAATATTATTTAGTACATTATTATAATATTGATGATGCTAACTGCTCATCTTTTTATCACAGATATTGTATATATCTTGTTATCAATAGTTAAGGGTGCTATTTAAATGTGTGTCTTTGTGTTCTGGTAGAATGTGTATAATATACAATATATTTTGATTAAAACTTGTGTATCACCGCCAAAATATTTCTGATTTACAAATAAATTAGGTGTGAGAACAAAGTGTTTGTAATTGAGATTATTTGATTTTTAAATCCAGACAAAAGTATTTTGTTCCTTTTTTAGATGAAATCACCTACATAAATATTATAATGTATTTTTAACTTGACTGATTTAGAGCAAATCAATTACCTTATAATGTGGTGCACACTGCACAGCGGTCGTATGTTCAATTTACATTTGTATTTTGATAAGGATTGAAATTTAAGATGAACAAATTAATGTGAATAGTCGGGCAAGGGAAGTCGTAAAAAATGGTGTTAATATAACCAGTATGATTTCTTATGTAATAGAAAAATAAAATTTTCAGTCAAAATAGCTCAGCAACGGAGGAAATCAATCTATATTGTACTGCAGGAATCCGAAAACGTCAATGAAGGCATTTTGACTGTTTATTTGGCCCGACCATTACATACAAGTTAGATAAACATATAAGAGTTATGCCCCTTTCATTGCTTATAATCACGTTAGTCGGATAAAGCGGTTAACGTTAACGTTATTCCCCTATTTTAGTTTTATAATTATATGCTCCACCGCCGACAGAGCATAAATGATATTCATCATTTGAACAATAATTGGTGTTTAATCGTGTATATATAATTAGCACAAAATATAATATAAAATAATTCATTTGGTCTTTGTCCAGGTCTTCATTCCATATAGGATATAGTGCCACAGAATTTTTTCGGGGTGCAATTAATTATTTTTTATATTTTGAACATGAATTAAAATTAGAAGCTCAAACTCTTCAGTGGTGGTGATGGTTTAAAGTAAGTAACTTTTGTAACTGAAGAAAAATACTAAATCTTCTGTTCCTATTTATGATAGTGTAAAAATATCAGTTGTCAGCTGTGGAGCATCTTGAATGGGGGAGAAAGAACTCACTGATGAAAGGATGTATCTTTCTTATGGGGTTTCTGCCAGGTTCTTTCCATTAGGAGTTTTAGGTCAGTGTATCCTGGAGAGAGTAGACTATTTTTGTAGTTGCCAGTCTTCAAACGTATGAAATTGACCATTTGGCGGCCATTTTGAAATTGTGTCTTTTTTCGCTTTGAGTAGAGCCACAGTTTTGCCATTTTATACTGAAATTGTTTTTATTTAAATCATCACTGCGCCAGTATATATAGCTGTAACGAGCTAATTTTTGCTGTAAATCTTTACTGGGTTCGTGGTTATTAAAATATTGAGCATGAATGTGTGAAATGATACACTTTTGTCACTTTATTTTTATATTTAATGGTAATTTTAGCACTTTTATTTTTTAATTGTGAAATACTAAAAAATAAATAAATATTCAAATGGGGCAAAAAAGTAAGCACACGGACCCCCAATTTTTCTTCCTGATTTAGAAAGAACAACCCTTTCCCTATTGATATGCAAAATAATAACAAAAGTTTAATACCAGAACTTTTTCTATAAAGGGTTAAATTTGGCAAAAATGGCTGAAAATGGTGCATTTTGTAGCTCAAAATTAAGGGGTAGGGGTAGCATATGTTGTTATTCTGAGAAAAAATATTAGTGTTATAAATCAAAACTGGTATATTTTTAAAGAAGACTACTGGAAAATAAATTCTACAAACATCCATACATATCAAACACCTCATTAGGAAATTATGGATTTAATCTCTTGTGTATATGGTCAAAACGGTAAAATTCCCATAAAATCCAATATTTTGTCAACTAGGTATCTTTGAGTAACAATAGCTCAAAAACGAGCACACGGACATATATTTTTTCTTCCATTTTCTTATATGGTATGAACTCCTATTTCCAAAAATCTATATGAGAAAAAAAGTTTAATACAAGAAAATTTTGAATTCTCAGAGGAGTACATCCTTAAGTTCCAAATAATATTCGCGAGACATTTGATATCGCGTTTGAGTTCTTTACAATTACACAGCAGTTCGTTCCTCTACGCAAGAAGACACAACACGAACATACCGCAGTCTCCCAAAACGCGCACCTCGCACTTCACAAACGCTAAACACTGCATACATGGGAGACCGTCCTTACAGGACTGGCTGTTAAAATAATTAAACAAACAAACAACTACACAGTAATGTGTATCCCGCGGAAGCCAAGTAATTAACAGTATTGACTTGTACGACAAACTTATTATTCCTAATGCTTAATATCATTTGTCGTCAGCTCAACAGTCAAATTCTAAGTGTAGATTGTAGACGATTTTATCAGAAATCGGAGAAACTTCGCTCTTAAAGTTTGGTGTATTATTCTAGAAATTATAACAAAAGCAAACAAAATAGAGATGGAATTCGTTATAGGGAGAGAAAATACCGTTAGAACCCATATATCTTTAAGGATGAAATTTTCTATTATAAATATCACATTCATGTTACAATTAGCTCGGTATTCGTATCACGAGAAATGTTATCAGATCAAACACCTACTTCATTCAGTGTGTAATACGAACGCGGATTTATTTATAGACAAAATTCGAAAATAAATTAAACTGAAAACAAGCACTTTCTTTATATTTTGTAGATATGGTTGAACAAATTTAATTAAACTGGTTAATATTGTATTATGTATAAATGTACGTTAACGATATCATATTTTATATATTTAACGCATGGCTCAATGATCTGGTCCAAATTAATCATAAAAAATAACATAACGTTAAAAAAAATACGTCAATATTTATCTGTTATAAAAAGTGCGTTATGGAATAATCTGTATCCATGTAGACTTACGCCCCACTGTAAGTGATAAAAGGTGGCGCGAGGCTGTAGTAATCACTTAATGAATACTTAATGTTGGGGAAATAAGATAATGTTACACTGTACGATCGTATCAAAGGCATTCCGAAAGGGAGAAAATAACTCATAAAATCTACGACGGTCGGTAGGTACCTCCTCGAACACAGAACAAACCTCAATTTCATTATTATTTCGTCCTTAGATAAAATCAGCAATATTGATAATTCTTTAGGTCGCTAGTAATGCGATCGGCTTTTGTCCGGTGTCAAGCACTGTAAAACGTCCCTTTTCAAATGCTCAACCCATGGCCAGTATATATATACCAAGTCAGAACGTGCTGAGTGCTGATCATGAGTGCATGGCTTCCATGTGACCTTCATGCAATGTCTTGTGGGCCAATAAGCAAACCTCGTTAATTTCATAATACATGTATTTTTTAAAATATCAAATGCATAACTTGCATTGTCACCTTTAAAATAACCCAAGTGGTGTGTTGGGATAAAGGGTAACCAGATGTGTTTAAACAAATAACCTTGACCTTCATTCAAAGTCGCAAGGTCAAATATATACACTGAATACTTGAATAATTTAAACACACACACATATATATGTGTAGCTTTTCATTAAACAGGAACCTCAAAAACCTCATATTGGGCTTTTAACTTGGTGGGATGAAAGGCTGCACGATTTATACATGACATTGACCTCCGTTCAAGGTCACGAGAGTAAAATATATTACATATTTAAAAAAAAAACGTCCCATAGACCCGATCTTTCGGCCTGTGGCATACTGGGATGAGGGGATACAACATTAAATGGATGACCGTGACCTCATTCAAGGTTGCAGGCACTACACATACCATTGCTAAATCATTTAAACAATGTCTGTCCCTCTTGACAAAACTTTTAGCAGCATCCTCTTATTTAACCGTTAAACTGCCTTCTTGGGGATTTTATGGTATTGTTGCGAATAACATAGAACAAGTGGGGTTATTCATTTTGGTAGCACGCAAGTACGCACAACACAAAAATATATAAATAAATAAAATAAAATGCGCATTGCGTCTTGACATCGGTCAGATCACTACACCAAAGGGAGTTATAGAAGAATTATGATCTCATAAATTCCCTTTTTGGTTGGTAAGGTTATATAGTGTCAGTCCCGAGCAAATGAAAATATAAACCTTTAAAAAACGTCCTCTTGACACACAAGACACCTAGTTTATATTAGTTTATATCCCGAACAGTGCCTGCAATAAACGAAAAACACAGGGAATGTATTTAAATGTGGACTATTAAAAGTTTATTTACATGCACATATGGGCAAACGTCTAGGGGTTAAATCACGATGGATAACGGGAATATTGCCTTTAACATTTGTAGATTTCAGAACCCATGTTACTGTTACTGAGATCCTTGGGCCTCTTTATTCCCATAACAGTTTTGATTCTGATGCTAAACCAAAAAAAAAATAAATAAAAATCAAAGAAAACATTTCCGAGTCAATGCCTTCTGCTGGACATATAAATTCATGTTCTTTAATTGGACGAAAGCAGAAATTATCACCGTCTACTTATCACACTTTGAAGTAGGTTTGATGTTATACGTGTTGACACTATTACATCATTTGGACGGTGGAGTGTAGAAATCGTGTCCAATGTTCAGTCGCCGAGAGTTATACAATATGGTTGGTTTGCATGTTCTACAGGAAAACTGCAATCAGGAAACTGCATAGCGAATGTTTGAAGACATAGAAAGGGTAGTTACTCAAATTAAATGAGACATATCGCAATCAGAGGACGTTTTCCTAAGCGTAAGGCTTACACAGAAACACAATTTGTAAGTTTTTTTCTGTATGATATGCGAGCCGTAATTTTCATACTTTCTAATCACAAAGATATTTTAATGTTATTCAGGATCAAAGGAGAATACCAATGCTTACAATGCATAAGTTTTCATTTAACTAAGAAGACCTAAAATGAATTTTGTCAGTACTACCAAACATGCGATATCTACGTCTACAGATCAGTAACAGTGAGTACAAACTGTCAAACCAAGAAGCAAAATGTAGACTACACCCTGATTTCAAAATTTGACATTATTTTCAATATTTGGTAAGTGATTGAGATATGTTTCCATATAAGCATTTACAGAACATAACTTTTGTTTAATTATGTTAAATTTATATTATTATACCTCACTTTCATTCAGAATGTTCTGATTGGATTAAACTTGATCACATGACATTGAATAAGTTAGATGTTTCCCCCGGAATTGGAAGGCGAGGGAAATAACCCCAGGGAAATAACCCCCGAGGGAAATAACCCCAGGGAAATAACCCCCGAGGGAAATAACCCCAGGGAAATAACCCGTTGGAAGCTCCGCACGTGACCGGAAGTTGACGTCATCTGCAACGTCAACCAACAATGGCAACGGTGTTGTTTATTTTTTTGTAGCCCAACGAATTTAACAACGTTGTTGTTGGGAAATATCTTCATGGGTTCTTTTAATTTTGTTCGGTATAATAAAATAATTATGTCCCTATGTGTCGGGATACATCTAGAATTGTCTCCCTGAAAAGAGTTATTTTCTCTCGGGCTTCGCCCTCGAGAAAATAACTCTTTCCAGGGAGACAATTCTAGATGTATCCCTCCACAGAGGGCCATAATTGTATATTATTACTCATGTAAGTTGTTAATAGAACGTTTATATCACCAAACAACCAATGTTTAATATCAATAACTACAAAATCTATTCTTATTCCTTCCCATCTCAGTACGGCGTCTAGATGTGTCACTACCTTTCTTATTATTGCGTGTCTGAAGTGCGTGGTACGTCTTTTGTGAGAGACTGCAGTGTACCCATGTTGTGTCTTCTCATCTCAGTACGTCGTCTAGATGTGTCATTACCTTTCTTATTATTGCGTGTGTGAAGTGCCTGGTACGTCTTTTGGGAGAGACTGCAGTATACCCATGTTGTGTCTTCTCATCTCAGTACGGCGTCTAGATGTGTCATTACCTGTCTTATTATTTCATGTGTGAAGTGCCTGGCACGTCTTTTGGGAGAGACTGCAGTGTACCCATGTTTGTCTTCTCAACTCAGTACGCGTCTAGATGTGTCATTACCTGTCTTATTATTTCGTGTGTGAAGTGCCTGGCACGTCTTTTGTGAGAGACTGCAGTGTACCCATGTTTGTCTTCTCATCTCAGTACGGCGTCTAGATGTGTCATTACCTGTCTTATTATTTCGTGTATGAAGTGCCTGGCACGTCTTTTGGGAGAGACTGCAGTGTACCCATGTTTGTCTTCTCATCTCAGTACGGCGTCTAGATGTTTCACCATCTGTCTTATTATTGCGTGTCTGAAGTGCCTGGTACGTCTTTTGGGAGAGACTGCAGTGTACCCATGTTTTGTCTTCTCATAATTGTGGTAGTGTTTGTCCTATTTCTAGTGCTATCTCACTGAAGCATGTTGCCAGAGACACAGAAAAACACCCCACACACCATAGCAGAAAATCGCTACAGAAAAAAGGATTCATATTCATTACCTATTGGGTACTCTTGTAATTTTCTGCTTAAACGGCTAATATAAAGTATATAGTATCTTATGAATAGATAACGGCATTTTGAAATTTGAGTTGGTTTTTTCAGTCGTAAAAGAGTCAAATAGAAACAGAGGAAATGTGTTCTATCTTATATCAATTCAGATGTAGAACCGCGTAGTTTACAGTAGCTACACTGAAATCTAAATGTATTATAATATTAAGAATCACCAGTATCTTGTGACGCGTCACTGGTATACATGTATATATATTATGTTTTTTCATTATTCCAATAAGTTGTAAAAAGAAAGGGGAAAAAACAAAAAACAAAAAACAAACAAAAACAGTACTGTGAACGGTAGATTCGAATCTTACAATATATATATAGGTCAGTGACGACTTTTAACCTGGAATATAATTAATTACCTGATGGTCACTCGGGTATGACCAAGTCTGACCAAGGTGTGAAAACAGGAAAGTTGGTCAGTCTGGAATTATGCTCACTTAGAAGATTGGCTAGACTGGAATGAACCGTTGTAACTTCAGGATGTATCCGATTAAACAGAGACGCTTAATTTTACACGTCATCTGGTTCTATTTCTCGTGTCACTCTTCGTACATTCTCTGTGATCTCCGTTTGTTTCACTTTGTTTTAAGTCTCTTTTGTTTCCAGAAATATATATAAGCCGGTATCTTCACTAGCAACATTCTGGTATATCATACTTACTTCCCTTCGTTTCCCTCCGTCAACTGACGAAGTGAATTCTGGTAGATCGGAATGCGCTAGTCAATGATTATCTTACACTCAAACTTTATGGAAAGTAACGTAATCAGAAGCATTGGCTAGCGAAGAAGATTGTCGGATCCCCTTTAACCTGGAATGAATCTGAATTAGTCTTTGTACTAATCTTAAGCCTTATCTAAACTTTCCCCAAGGTCAATTGATTTTGGTTTGAATTATGGTTTTGTTTATATTAGTTTCTTTGTTGTTGAAAATACAACGGTGGTCAGCTACCGATCTAGATAAATCCGTCTTTACAGTATATGTTATAATGGAGATTATGGAGATTAGAATGTTAGAATTCTTGACGATGGAAAGGTTGATATTTTCAACCCTCTCTCCTCGTTACAATATACGTGATCTTAACTCTTCCATATCGTATTGTATAGAAAACAATGTTAATTCTTGGAACGGCAGATCAGTTCTCTAACTTCGTTCTCAAGTTAACACATTACAATACCAATATATAGACTCCTCTTTTTTATTTTCCACTGCTCTGAATCTCTCTGTTTTCTTCCCCGTGATTCATGTTTGTTCACAGTGTTATTCTTACTGGCAAGAAAATTACCCTCAGTCCTTATTACAGTGCATTGTATCTTAAATCTTTTATTTCAAGTATTATACAGAAATTACTTCAATTTATTAGAGGACGTCTCCGTGATCTACTTTCGTACCTACAGAACATAGAACATTATCTCCTCTACTTTATTTTGTACTATTTACTACTTTATTTTACTATTTACTACTTTATTTTGTACTTTATTTTGTACTATTTACTACTTTATTTTGTACTATTTACTACTTTATTTTTCAATTTTCTAGCTCTCACTGCTTTCCTAAAGCGATAACACTCTTCATATATTCCACGTGTTAACTGAGGTCACTCTGACCGCCAAGGAAACCAAGACAAAGTAGAGACGTCAAAACCTTGGCCGGACACCGGTGATAGATACACAAACTACATGGTTAAGTAAATGTTTTTAATTATATATATCTTACTGCAACTGCATTACTGATAAGTCATAGCCAAGGATGATTAAGTTCATTCAATAACAACAATGTTATCACGGATTTGCAGAGCTACAGTTGAAAGTTGTAGTTTCTGTTCCTGCTTAGCGCCCAACATACAGGGAGGAGGACGACTGGTTAGCCCGTTGTCAGTATATTGTGACCGGGTGGAGTGTGTTGCTTGCTGTCATCAAGAATATACCGCAGTCTCCCAAAACACGCATTTGGTATAAAGTCGTCAAATCCAAATTATTGTCGATAGAGGTATTTTATCAACTAAACCCCATTGTCGAAAATATTCTTTGTCGAATAAAATATCAGTTGATTTCTATACAAAAGCGGTCGTTAATTATATACTACGTAAGAATCTAAGGTCAAACAGAAATCAAGGGAGGAAACTAACGGGTTTTTTTTTTCGTAATTTACGCAAATGTCATTAGATCGCGAAATTAACCCCCACACGTATCCGCGAACATTTCCACGTCTACAGTAATCCAATGGCCAGTTTCCACCACTACGGTGATTTAGTGGTTCAAACATGCTGTTGTCACAGTGACAGTTGCCAAGTATACTTCATTACTGTATGTCAGCAGTTTGCCTGAAAACGTCTCCAGCTTTCTCCAAACATCGAAACAAAACCCGTACAGCATGGTCCAAGCTTCCAATAAGGCATCAAGCAAAGTCAAAATCAAACCCACTCTATCCTATTTTTAAATAGATATTATCCAGCTTGTAGTTAACTCATTTTTACAGTTGTATGAAGTCATCATATAGTCTGCTAATAAAGTTATATACATGTATCTACAACACCACCAATTTTGTCATAGCTGGTTTTGCTTATCCTTTAACCTAAGTATGCGTTATGCATTAATTAACTTTTGAAAAACCAAAACAATTCAACCCGAATACTCTGAAATCTAAACATGTAAACAAACAAATCCAGACATTTCGTGATTTTTAGCGTTAATCTTAAGTTTATACCAAAATCAATCGCCTTCATCAATATTGTTACATATACATGTGTGATAATGGAGTATAAAACTTTTACCGACACTGACGTCGGTCATATTGATGGAGCGTAACTACAATACTACTGGTTCGTTTACATTAAGTGGGTCAGATTTAGTTCGAGTACTGATAGACGATGTTTACTCTTTGTTTACTTTAATATTATTCAGTCACGCAGAGAAAAAGGCAACAGGAAGCGGATACTTCCAATATAATCGTCTGTTTGTTGTAGTTCGTGTTGGAATTACCTATACTGGTTCAAATTTACTGGAGGATAACACGTGTGGGACCTATAGTGGGAAAACTAGAGGTCCTATATCAGGTAAGTCATTTACCTTTTACTAATTTTGTGTGTCAAATGTTCACACTTACATTGTTGCGGGTTTTCCTCTTATATATTTCTCATACTGATAGCCAGAGAGATTGACGACATTGGAGGTCGATGAATCCTCGATCTATGCCGAGTATGTAACATATAGGTAAAACGAAAAATTAATTGACAATGGTTTGAATTTCCCCATGATATCAGATTGGAACCCTTAATATGTGAAATATGTGAAAACAAATATTTTATATGCATGCAATGCTTGACTATGCTTTTGGTAGTTTTGATATAAAAGTACATAACTTGTTTTGATAGCTAATAGTCATTATGAGATAAACACGATATGAATAGCAAATATTGAATTTGTTTTATTAGTTGATGAATGGTAATCATATGATGAATACATATATGCATTTCACAAACCTATGAATTATAACATATTGTCTCTTGTGCATTATTTACTTGTTCAGGGTATTACAAAGTAAATGTGTTTATGTATAGATTCATTTTGACACGCAATACGGCAGTCGAGTGTCTTTTTATACATGCGACATATGTTACCAGACACAGTTTGTATACGTGAAACCCTATATCAAAACCCTAACAAAAACTAGGCCAAACATAAATGTCTGACTGTAATAAACTTTTTACTAAATCACTGATCTGGAAAATGTTTTAACAACAACTTCAAAAAAAATAATCTGGTCATAATACAGGTATTGTGTTATATAAACTTACCTTACACAGGCAAATGAAAGCATGTACATGTATACAATTATGAGTTTTTTTAAATTTCTTTTAGATCTAGTATTCCGTGGTGCATCTATCATGTTTCTATAGATCCAGGTATATACAGATAGCTTTGTCATAACCTAGTCCAAATTATTCTGCTGTTCTTTATATAAAAGGACGATAGAACAATTCAGACATGTCGAGATAGGAGAAAACCGTGAAATCTTGCTTTCCCATAATAACCACAATAAATGCTTTCTGCATTACTAAAGTGCATAGCAGTAACACAATACATTTGTAGTTTTAAATGCCACAAGAACAAAAACAGAGACGTTGAAATGTTGTTATTTCGCTAGCGCTTGTTGGCATCAGTATCAAGGTATCATTGTTAAACCTGCTGTACTCTCAGACAATAATACCTGTTAGGGTCTATAAATACTCCCTCCCGCGTCTGTAGAATGATACAACCGTCACAGCTCGTTTCCAACAATTACATGGCTAAACAAACTCCTAGGATCAAACTATTACGATTGTCTCCCTTGACACCGGTTCACTTTTAACTTAGAGCGTTTGTCCCTATGAAGAAGGCATCGTTTTGTTCCACGGCCAAACCTTAACTTACTTTTATACCCATTATAGTTTTACATATCTGCTCTTCCTTATTGTATTCAGTTAGGGATTAGAACGGTATCAGAGTAATGTGACTGAACGAGGTGTGCAGCTCGCTGTCTTTGGTAGTATACCGCAGTGAGGCTGCACCATGAAACAGACACGTATATGCTATCACATGGAGACACAATGTGCGGAAAGGCTCTTGACTCTACCCCAGACAGAGGTATACCCAGAGTATAACTAACGAATGTTTCTGTATTATCAATGCATATCGAGGTTCGATGTCGATTTTGGCGCTGCAACACTGTTACAGTATTGCAATTACAATGTTATTGTCCTTATGTTGTGTTTTGCAAGAGTACTCGACAGTATGCTTTAGTGAGATATAAAAGACGACAGCGCCTTTAATGAAATGTATTACTGAAGATAATGCATCCAACAAAATAATTGAAAGTTTTGTCAATAGTTCCATAATCATAAATACCAGTTATGTAATTAATAGCATTAAAGTTTATGGCATATAAAATTATTGAACTCGTTAAATAAATTTCACATAACATATAGCCAGTCATGTAAGATTATTCTGATATCCACAGATTATAATCCATCAATGATGCTGTCTTGTGTATTATTGATACATGTTACTGTATAATGTTATATTACTGACTTAAGTATATATAGTGAGTTACACTGACTTAAGTATATATAGTGAGTTACAGTTTCCCCACCCCCTACCGGGTTACCTGCCGCAGACAATACACGTGGTTTCCACGTAATCTAGACAGGCGTGCAGTGTCAGCTTTTGGGAGAATAACTACCTTAATACGAAATGCATACATAGAATCCGCTCTGTTTTCGTGGAAACTCATTATCTCTGTGTGTGATAGACCAACTACGTTCCACCAAAAGCTTTCTTCTTTCTTTTTTGTGCAACAATTACGTAAAATAGGAAATTGGGAATATGAGAACAGTTTCCAAGCGCGAGCGTTCTCTCACTACTACTTACACAGGCATAATGTTTTCAGGTAAATTCAGGTCAATTTCATGTCAATTTGTGTTGAAACTTTTCAGGTCAAATTTACCTGGTAAGAGCAAAAAAGTCAATTCAGGTCATATTGATGTATTGTCTGTGTATGGTCAGACCTAGCTTTAGTTATCTTTACCTTGTACTAGTTTTCTGACTAGTTCTATATTCGTGTCTACAGCACACTAGATATAAATGATAACGAAAATTTCAATTGATAATCATCATTTTGAAAAGTTTTAAGTTACACATTACCCTTGCTAATCTGAACACTTGCGTCGTCAGCCAAAACCGTTCATAATTTTAGTCAGAATGTAAATTGTTGCGAATGTTGGGGAAGTAATATATGTAAGCTTTGAACCATATTCTATGATAGAACCCCCACAAAATACATAAAAAAAACACGTCCGCACGCACACATACACCCTTACACGTGAGAAGTATTTTTCAAAGAAAAGAATGATGTTACTGACGATTTCTACCTAGCTTATCAAGCTGATCGCGTTCCCAGCACGTGTTTATAATAGTATTCAGAGATAAAAAAAACAGCGGCTAAGGAAACCACGTCTGTAGTCACCAGTGATTGCTGCCTTCTTACCTTGATATCATGAATAAATAATGTGAACTGGTTCCTTCAAGTGTGGATGCAAACAAACATTTCGCAGAATGAATTTAAAAATAGATTTCGCTATTCTTGCATTTTCCCACGAAACCAAATAGTTCTGGAAATCTTTCCACTTCACCTTATATAAACGGACTGTTGCTCATTTGGGAAGTTACATTTAATAAATCTATAATACATTTTTATGTAAAGTTCTCAAATAGAATATTTTAAAGAACATTATTCTAGTTACAGTGAATGATGCTGTTTGGTATTACAGCTGATTGAATGCCGTAAAACAAAGACATTAGAGTATGTCGACAAGTCTGGTCTGCTTACATTGGTTTATTCATTAAGATTGTATGTGAATGGGGTCATTAACTAGACACACATTACGATGTTATGTCTGTAGATAATACTTATGTCTGACATCTTACAGATAATTATGGAGGTAGGGTCATTTTTCATTGCGGCTATTAGTATATAAAACCTCTGTCCGTGTATTGATTTAAACTATAGGGACTCATCCTCTCCTCGAAAACAATTATATCTTTAACTAGATTGAAATATCAGTTTGCTTTATATATACCCGTATACTGTGTAAATCGTATGTAAATGGGGCCATTAGGTCATCTTTTCATTTCAACAAATTTTATTGACGAAATCGTATGTCAAAAGGATTGAATAACATGAGGTCAAGTAGGAATGTATAATGAATTGTATCTAGGCAAATTGTTATATAATTATGTTATAACTGATTTCCTAGTTTACGGATGATAAGCCATTCATAACTTGGGTTTTAACTCATGTAATCCTACCTGTCGGTTCCTATAACGGAAACAAGTCTAATATTAACCGCGCTGATTTATCTTCCTATCATTTCCGACAAAAATCTCCAATAAAACTCTTCAATTGTTTGTGTTATAATGTAATTTATTTGAGATTGAATTTGAATATATTTTTTCTTTATCTAGTGCCTGATCTCATCATTTACCTAAACTCCACCTAGGAAAGTGTAAGAAAATTGTACGAAATTTCTAAGCTTTACAATCCTTGTCTGTGTTGTATTTCCTAAGTAAAGTGAATTCTTTAGCAAAGTAACAGTGCTGGGCCAGACTGTTTACCTGTACTTTATCTTATTTACATATGTACACTCCCACACTTAATTAAGCGTGTTGATAATTACACAAGTTGTTAACGTCTCACCTTTATCCATGCAGACTTATCATCATCACTGTTTTTAATTTCACACTGTGACGTCATTAATCGTAAAGCATACCTTCTAGGCCAATCAAAATATTCCGTATCGTTAAGTTCGCAGAACTGTTACGCGCTACGCGTTATTCAGAAAATACTAGCTTCTTGTCCACTTGCCAAAACATTAAAAAAAATGTTTGTATACAGTTACTTGTGAGGTGTCTTTGTTTTCACTTCACTTACATTCGCAGGATGTGTTACCTACTGCTCGTAAGTTATGACATTTCACAACTAGTGTTTTTATTATAAGTTCGATATTTTTTCTATTGTGAAGCATTTCCAATCATCGATTCTTCTGCGTAAACATTGGATATTGAATTGTCGGAAAGGTAAGACATTCTTCTACTGCTGTTTCCATGGTTTCGGTTGCTGTCTGATTTCAGTAAAAAATATAACAACCGTATAACTTGTTATTTTCGTGGGGATATTTGTAGTATCTTGTTTTTATATTAAATCGCGACAATTTTGACCTTCGAAAACAACCGGTTAATCGGTATGATGTTTTAACCTTTGACCTTACAGTATTCCTGATTACGTTTATCAAGCTATTTTGGGCACAATATCACAAGATTGATGTCATCTTTTTCATCTTTAGTTGTGACTTGTTAAATGCGTTCTTTAATTTGAAAACAATATATGCCACAAAATATTTCCATATCGGACTTTGCACAACTGAGCGTGTGAACACAATTATCATCTATTACAACATCTGTTCCTATTGATTGTACCGTCATGTGTTATTAAGATTTCTGGAATTGAAATCATTTATCACATAGTTTAAAACAATGAAGGTTGGTTATGTTACAATAAAAAAAACCACCAAAGTCATATTGGAAATTAATAGCGAAATCTAACTCGAACCACTGTGAAATTGGACCATCGCTCTGTGATATGTCTGGACCCTGAATAACTGTAGAAGCACTTTATTTGTTGTTTATCTGGGATCATGAATGTGGAATCTGTTAATAAGCTGTGATTGTTCAACCATTGATTTGTCTCCGAAATACAATTCTGCCATTTAGAGGAGAGAGTGACTCTCGCCAGATCGTTTACGACAGATGAGCCCTGCCATATATTAAGTATGACCCCTGACCCCCAAACACCGTACATCTAAATGGACGACCTTATTACTTAACCTATGGAGGGTATTGTTTACTGTGCTGTATACATCCCATAATATGCTTTCACATCACGGATGCCTTATCTGACATTAAGTTGTCCCCCGTGAAATGATGGCTGGGAGTGTTTTAATGGACACTGGGATTAGAGTCGTTATCTATTCCTTTACAACGTAACAGCTTAGACAGAAGAAAAACATAGATAACTTTATTTATTTATCGAGCTTTCTAAGTACATAGGAGCATCCCGATAAACTATATTCATTTTTTCTCCAATGGCAAGAGAGTTCTGGGGGGAGAAAAGACGCGCGTGCCAAAGGATATCTAATTCCGTGAGTGAGTGACAAGGTTATTCATTGTTTCCATTTGAGGAGAGTTCAGACTGTCAGACTGATGATGGGAATCCAGATCAGTATTTCAATAGATCCAATGGCGTTTGAAAAACCATTGTATTTCATCTATAGCATGAACCAATCCATGTGCCGATGTGTAATCCCCATTGTTCGTAATTGTTTATAATGTTACGGAAGTCAAATATCTGTTGGTTGATGACAGTCTATGACATAATATTGTCAATGCCATCCTCACACACAAAAGATTTTTATAACAATTTCATCTGTCGAGTGTTGAATGATAGGCCTATGACATATAATCTTCACGGATAAAATATTTCCAACAATTAATTAAATTACTAATTAATTCATGCATTATGAACATGTCACATATTATAGGAGGATGTAACTATAGAGACACAATATTACGTAAATCCTCCATGGAATGCTTAATGTTCAGCTGTCAAACAGAATTTCAAACATAAAATTTTATTCAGCCCATGGAAACCTTTTATGGAAATACAACGCTGAGGACACAACATTGTCCAGTAGTTATTTTCTGTTTTCTCTGGCATGGAGTTTTAGTAACTTGGGAATACGTACCATAGTAGAAAAACATAGTTTAGACCTATTCTGTCAATAAAATAAACCTTTCTGACTTTATGCAAAATGTCACTAGGTTTTTACCACGTGCACAAAATATCAAAGCCAAAACTTTCTAATGGGTTTTCTGTTAATATCATACGTTTTGGGAATAGACTAATTGCTGACTTGTTATAAGATAATTCTGTATAATAAAATCATCATTACCCATCATTATTGTTATGTAATACCGTCAAATTGACTTGTGTGAAAATTGAAAATTTATTAAAGTAAAAAAATAATAACTAAATAAATAATAAAAATTAAATGAAAAGCGATTGTAATTTAATTTTCATTCTTCCCAAAGCGCTTAAAGATGCTTTTCAAGAATGCCTGCAGATGATTCATTTTATTTAAAAAAAAAACTTTTATAGAACACATACAAAATACGTAAAGTTATAAATGAAAATATTTTGACCTTGATAAATTTCTTCCCTCAAGGCCAAACAAAGGCATTAATCAAGGCCAAACCAGATTCTAACGAGTCAACTACAATCCCAAAAGGATACATTATTAATGAAGTCTGATCTGTACATCGGTCGCGAAACATCGGTCCTCGAATGGAACTATTTACCAGTAGGTATTTGGACCCTTAGCCGTCTAACATATCAGAGATATTACATATATTTATATATATATATATATATGACGTGTACTTTATTCCTGGTAAAGTATGTTGACCATAACACTGGTTCCAAAGAAAGTTGCTTGTGATATGGAGCATTTCGAGATCGCATGTTTTGATATTTCAAAAAAAAAATTGCAGCGTAATACATGTATATCGGCGTAAATATTTACATGAATACAGGATAATTGAACAGTTTTCATGTCATTATATTAACAATGAAACTAACTGTCATGGTGTCTCTTATCACTTTAGGTTCGTGTGGGTCATTCGTCATTCCATAGTTCTCATTTGAAAGTGCAAATTAAATCGGATGTTCCATGATGATTTGATATATAATAGTTATTATTCCATAGCGTCTGACGATTCCCTTCGTACATTCTCAGATGTTTGCCCTGCAGGTAGGGCGTAAGAATTGTACCTCCTGCCCCCATTGTATGATAGTAAAAGGCGACTAAATTCAGGCTCTTAACTTTACATTTATTCCTAAATAACTTTTACTTCCTAACGTCTCCCTTTACACCACTTCGCTTTTGGCCTTCGGTTGCTCGCACGTCCTTGTGTGGGAGGCTTTGGGTTCTGACCTCTGGCATTCGGCATTGAGGAAGTGGGACGACTGCTTCGTCCGTTATCAGTATAATGCGAACGGGTGGGATGTGTTGCTTGGTGTCATCGGCGGCATGGTTCAGTGATATAGCACTATAAAAAGGCAAACTATCCACCATACAAAAATACACAAAACGAATATATCGCAGTCTCCCAAAACACGCACCACGCACTTCATACACGCAACACGCTGCATACATGGGAGGCCGTCTTTGCCCGCTGATATGACGTTATTTTAATAAACCAAACAAGCATTCTCAGAATTTTTTCTACAGACGCCCTGTGGGAAAGGTTCTGAGTTATGTCCCCTGGCCGAGACCCACCGTAGTCTACAAACGTGTGTCTAAGCATAGATATATGCTATTTTAGCCACATAATTCAATAGCTAGACTTTGTGGCTGTCGAATTGTTAAGTCGAGTGAGGCTACGACCTCGACGAGTTATAAAAGTGGCATTTTGTTTGTTTAATAAACAGTTATGGTCATGTATGGTTGGCCTTCCATGTATGCAGCCTGTTGCGTGTTTTGGGAGACTGCAGTATATTCATGTTGTGTCTTGTATAGTGAAACTGTTGCCCTTTTTATACTGCTATATTACTGAAGCATGCCGCTGAAGACACCAAGCAGCGTTATGCTGAGCGCTAAGCAGGAACAGAAACCACCACTTTTATAGACTTTGGTGTGTCTCGGCCAGGGGACAGAACACAGAGCCTTCCTAACAGCGGCGAGGGCTCAACCAAAGGCCAAAAGTTAGGTGGTGTTTGGGGAGACGTTGGGAAGAATAAAGTAATTTAGGAAGAAAGAAAAGATAAGATCCTAAATAAAGTCGCCTTTTACGACCATGCGTGCAAGGCCCGACTAAGACACGAAGCAACACATCCCATCCGGTCATTTTATACTGACAACGGGCGAACCAGTCGTCCTACTCCCTGTGTGCTGAGCTCAAAGCAGGAGCAGGAATTACCACTTTTATAGACATTGGGGTGTTTCGGCCGAGAACAGAACTCAGAGCCTACCTCACAGTGGCGAGCGCTCCACAAAAGGCCAAAGTGAGGCGGTGTCAATGTAGACGTTAGGAAGAATAGAGTTAATTAGGAAGAAGAGAAAACATAATATCCTAAATTTAGTCGCCTTTTACGATCATGCAATAGGTGCAGCAGGTACAATTCTAACATCCTAACTGCAAGGCCTAATGTCTGCTCCTGTTTTGCGAGCAACAAAACATTAATGGGACGACTGGTTCGCCTGTTAGTTTGTTCGATATCTTTGGCGGTCTGTTTCAGTTAGATAGGACTATAAACAAACTGAACAAGAGATTCACTATTACGCGAAACACACCACGAATATACCGAGGGCTACCAAAAACATGCATATATTCGCATATATTTCACAAATGAGAGACCGTCCTTTAATGACCTTGGGTTATTTATAGGGCATTAAACCCAATCAACTAACAAATCAACTATACACGGGATTATTTCATAATTGTCAATTGTTTATTGAATTCAATCAACTAGTTGATGATCATTTTGCTTCAAAAATGCGTACACCGTCATATTATTATAACATCTGTACTCCTTTGAACCTCTGACTTTACCACTGACATCTGTACCTCTGCTGAGGTATCCTGATATTGTTGATATATACATAAGATACACGCTCCTCACACCAACAAGGAGGGTAATCATCTGTCGTACTTAAGATGATAACGACTTATTTCCGGGTCAACAGTAATTGGGTATTGTTCCGCAGTCGCTCCTCACAGAAGGTTTGTTGAGGCGGCAAATTAGACGTAACCCGTAATGAGGACAGAGAATCGGGGTTCTTGTTTTGGCTTCGGTAATTGGAGGAAAAAACTTAGACCTTTCAGTACAGTTGTATACCGAGGCCTGTAAACCTATGTTGTTGTCGCCGGCCAGATAAGTTATAGACTCCTCCCTGGTTGTAAGAGTCTCATCCTCCAGTCTCTTTTGTAATACGACTTCCTACATTAGTGCCGTGCTCGATGATGGCGGAAACATGCTTCAGGGAGTGTTGTTTTTAAGCCCAAGAGGAAAGTCTGTATTTACTATGAGTGACCCTAGATGTTGTTTTGACGTTCAGCCAAATCAGCCAACGTACCAATTAACTTTCTATAATTTCCGTTAGGTCATAGTTAGGTAATTGTGTGCGTTAAATTCGAAATCAATTACAGACTGTACATGTAATTAGCTTCCAGAAGTTGAAGGTCGTTGACCGGACATTGTATAGCTAACTAATAGTCTGTTGACCATTCTGTTGAATATGTCAGACAGCACGGTCAAAGTGAGGCTGCAATCTTATGTAACTGTAAGATGATTATTTCATAATAAAGTTTACACCTTCCTCCTATTATGTATGATATATGACATGGTTCAATTATTTATAATTAATCACCGGTTATGATTGATCATAAACCCTTGATATGTTTATTTTCTGTCATATGGTTTGTTTTCACACCGTCCTATTCTAGGTTGAAACTGTAATGTGACCCAGATTTCACTTATAGTGATACATTTGACAGAAATAGTCCCCGTATGTGAAGCTTCGAGCACTTGAATTTTCCGGTATGACTGGATATGTTTCCTTTGTATGTTTTTCTTTTGAGATACAGCGTAATTTATTATATATTTCATGTAATTAGCATAGGTTTGGTATTTCGACTTTAAGTTGGATCAAGCTTATGTCCCGTTAACAGCTGTAGTGTCATTGAAGGATGGTATCATATGTATGCTACATGTGTGAATTGCATTTGTTGTTCGAGAGACTACATTTTGTTCGTGTCTCTGCAATAGGGGAACTCTTGTCATTTTATAGTGGCTATCTCACTGAAGTAACAAAACATCGACTTTAAGTTGCTATTTTTGTTTTAATATCTACATTTCATTATATTTTTTGTGAAGCTGTATCATATAGTGCTGCATAGTGCTGCTGCAGAAAACAAATTAGACATTAAATGTAAAAGCAGACAGCTTAAAGTGAATAGTCGGGCAAAGAAAACCAGTCTAAATGCGTTCATTGGCCTTCCAAAAGTTTTCACATATTAATACGACGGTCAAGTTCTGCTTAGTTTCCCAGTTCTGACCATTAAAGTAAAGAAAAGTTGAAAGCATTGAAAGCGAGGCTGCGTGGAAAGGTAACCACAGACATAGTGAGCCGGGAGGACGTTTTAGAATTCCCATACTTTAAATTAATTTCTTCGTACGCAGACAGATTTTGACGAGATATTTTATTTTTCTATTTCATAAGAAATAATACTGGATACATTCACACCATTTTTACCAACTTTCGCCATCCTTGCCCGACTGTTCACTTTAATATTGTTTACCACATTTGTCAAAAATAGCTACTGGCAAATCAAAATGCCACGACTTAAACATTTTTAACCTTGCACTTTTGCAGTGACATGCATGTTTTTTTTAATTACTATGCACTAGAAACAACATGGCCTGCCTTGTGTGGGTTTCCCACGGACCTTGGTATTTTTATTTAGCCTCGGCAAACGTATTGGAGGCTTACATGTAATAACAATACATCTAAATGCAATAAATGTTTCAATTGTGCTCGATTTATTTGCATGGACTATTATATGGTTAATGTTTTAATGAATCAGAGGTTTATATTTGGTTGTGATTTAATACTGTTAGGAGTGTATATTGTCATGTGAGTTTTACTGTTTAACCTTTGGTGCTGAACCGGATATGACACGATAATGAAGCAGCCATATAACTTAACGTAGATCTCGATATACGTGATGATATACAACTAGGATTGTTTGCTGATTAGTTAGAATTAACGTCCTATTAATAGCTAATGTAATTTGAGGTCGGCCCCCAAAGTACGTGTTTTGGGAGGCTGTGGTATGTTCGTGTTGTGTCTCTTGTAGTAACGGGACTTTTGTCTATTTTATAGTGTTATCTCATTGAACAACACACCCGACGCAGTCACATCATAATGACAACGGGCGAACCAGTCGTCCCACTTCCTTAATGCTGAGCGCTATACAGAAGCAGAAACTACCACTTTTATAGATTATGGTGACAGAACCTAGATTCAGACCCTGTCGTAAATGGTTATAATAACCAGAAATATATTCTAAAAGACAATATGCTTGTGATCGTAAGAGATTAATGGCTATGCAACTATAAATATTGCTTGTTCGATGTTATAGGTAATATTGCATTTGCCCTTTCAGTTCCTTTACCCTTATTTACCTTGTTCGTGATACTAGCACAAACCTAAATATCGACCAAATATTTTATGAGAAATATTCTTATCTGTTTTCGCACGAGAAACCTCTACCTGCACTTATCATGCGGTCATGGCCTATATCGACCCTCGTGTATTTTGAACTAGGAAAGTCAATATATCATTTGAATTGTGTGTTATGAACCGCGCTTCAATCAGACCAGGAATATCCGGGTGGATTATACATACATGTGAAGCTCACGTGAGCATGCTTGGAGGCCTATTTAGACTATTGTACTTATTGCATACGCTCTGCCGATGATAGTTTCGTATCGAGAGTTCCGTATTCATCGCATCATGTAAAATGTCAAAGCCATTAAAATTTACATGAGTGTCAATGTAATAAGTGTCAACATGCAGAGGACTATAATTCCTCTTCATGATTTATTTGGTCCTGTGCTGTTGGTTTTAGCTTAGGCCAACAAATCCCCGAAGTTGCTGAGGGACGGTGCAGTGGGATGAGAATATGCATGGTGCTGTTGCTTGATCTTTTAACATAGCATGTGAAATTGTTAAGTTGACGGCTTCTCATATTATAAAACACCAAGTACCGGTACATGTTTGACCTGATGGTTTCTTGTCAGGTCATAGTGCCTTATTAAAAAAAGACCCATTGTGTATATACCGCAGCCTCCCAAAACATACAGACCTTCACTCATACAGCGCTCTCCATAAATGGGAGTGCGTCCATAAATGAACCTAATTAATGATCAAGCATCCAACCTACCAATCGAAGTGTCAATCGCTGGTGTTTCCCACATGTAAGCCTTTATATCGAGTCAATTGATTTAGAATTTTCCTCAGCTGAATTCTACTAGGGCACTTATCACTGTGGAAAAATGTTACCGTTCAGTTCAGCTTGTAATGGTAGGTGTCCTTCATAACGTTAACAGACACTTAAAATGAAGCTCGGATATTGGCCTTCCTCAGGCATTCACGAGAAATTTAGATACTCATGTATCTTCATTTGCCTAATTCGCTATTGTCAGTAGCACTTTCTGGCCGCGTTGACAGTTTGGTCAAGGTTTCTGACACTGTAACGCTATCTAGCATTTTCTTTTTATGTTTAAATCCTGTGTGGGCCAATTGTCAGGTGACCACCTTTATATAAAAATTATAGACTACATTTTACCTGCACTCCAGTTTTCATTCCGTTCCAATATTTGACCTGAAACATAACAAAAGAAAATAATATTTCAAAATTAAGCAATGATGAGTTACTTATACATGAAAATAGGAATAAAAATTTCGAAATATAAAAAGAAAAATTTTAGTGTCTGTGGTCTTCAAATATTATCAACTTTTGTTTCTGACAAGGATACTGAGGTTTCTGCGGAATGACATGATGTTGTCATTTTGGCATATGAAGTCACGTAACACACCATCACACGAGATGTTTGTATTGTATAAACCAGTACGAAAGTAGCAAAGTATGTTGAGTCTGTGATGCCAAACCACATAACTATGATACTAACGTACCACTGATCAGTTGCCACTGGCCTACACCAACAGTCATTATGTGAAGCCATTATCTTGGTCATCAAATTTACCACTAAGGCAAAATCTGTAATTTCTAAGAAGCCTCTGAATGTTTACTCTCAATGAAAAGAAGCATTTGACAAACATGTAAGATGATGAGAGTTTACGATGCCAGGGTCGTCTGCAGGTAACATAGGACGGACAGTGACTGACTTTAAGTACTACATGAACAAACCATTCAATTGCTGAACTTCGAGACGAAAGCATAGAAGGACTAAGACCATATTGTTGACATTCTGTGATTCTCCAATACTAAGGACCAAGAGCTATGCTAGTATATCTTAATATTGATCATGTATCTGCAAGAGATATAACTTATGATATTTAGACGAAAATCAATGTTTAAAGATGCGAATTTAAGTAGGATAAGATACATTGAACCCAATTTTGAAGGTGAAAGCAAACCATTGAATTCATAAGGGAGAAATTATAAAATAACGATCCATAAAGACAGAATAAAGAATTAATGAGTCGGTCATTTGTCGGGACATTAACATGGCTTATACAAAATGACTATATAATTGATCTGGATGTGAACGCGCTCGCGCTGATGGAACATGCTAATGACGTAATCTATCTTCATCACCTAGGTCGTAGACCTGCTGTGTCCATTAAGGACACAGACTTCCAGGCTGGGGACCATTTTGTCTCTGATTCACCATATTAATTTCCTGTATTAGGTATAACACGTCAACATCATTCGTGCATATTTTTAAAAAAGCGCCCAACATGGGTAAAGAAAAAATATATAATGGCGTTCATTAAGTTGTAACCACCATGTTGACACGTGACAGACGTATTAAAACTTTTATCAATTAGCCTGAGTACACGTGGGCCGATTAGATAAATTCAGTGACGTAATACAATAATGTGTTTTCTCTGTTTAAACAAAATTTCTGAATCGGCAGATATTTGCCCTTCTCTTCAGAAATGTTTCATAATTCTGCATGTGAAATTGGTTTGACTGTATGCCTCATGAGAGAACTGTTAATAAAACGCTGAAATATTTTTTCTCATTATGTTATTTGCACAAAATGGATCAGGAAATGTAAAACTTTTTTATTTTCCGTGAGGCAATTCTGCGCAAGGTAACACCCAACGGAATCGGTTACTATGGACACCAATGACGCTTACAATATGAACGCTAACGTTGTTTGTTCTGTATATACCTCTTTGGCTGATTGCACTTCATCAAGTGCATGTCAGTCAATCCGATAATACCATCGGAACTTTTCACCCGAAGCCACATCTGTTAAGTATAGGACAACTTATCTAGCCCATTTTGTACATAGTTCATATCACATGTAACATTACACAAACAGTACACTACATCAACCAAATACAATTGTTTGTTCAAGCATCTTTAGATCAAAAGATCATTGACATTAATCTTGCTGCGATAAACCTTTGTCTTGTCCATTAATAAGGCAGGATATTAATGCCTTTTGACATTGCCACGATAAACCAAACTAATTCGGTCACATTAAACTGACAACGGGCGAACCAGTCGTCCCACTCCCGTTATGCTGAGCGCTTAGCAGGAGCAGTAACTACCACTTTTAAAGACTTAGGTGTGTCCCAGTCAAGGACAGAACCCAGAGCCTTCCTCACAGGGACAACCGCTCAACTGAAGGCCAAAAGTGAGTCGGTGTCAAGGGAGACGCTAGGAAGAAGTAAGTAAATTAGGAAGAAAGAAAAGGTGAGATCCTGAATTTAGTCGCCTTTTACGATCATGCAATAGGGGCAGCAGATACAATTCTAATGCCTTACCTGCAAGGCAAAAAGAGAAAAGATAATATCCTAAATTTAGCCGTCTTTTACAATCATGCAATGGGGGCAGGTAATGTTACTGAATGTACTCTGCAACTTAATAAAAATACAACATTTTGACATCAGTCTGATATGAAAATGACCACTATGGATATAGATCGCCCATGGATATATGTGACGTACATTTATAGGAATATTTTCAATATATATCAAGTAGTGACAAGAGGAAACACAATAATCGTCCAACGATAAGCACGTGCACCACCGTTGTCAGTTTCACCAGCTGCTGCTGTAGCCAGCACGTGCCCTCGAGGAGAGATGAGTATTATTTAATTTCTTATTCTTGCTTTATAATACCGTCATATTGTACGAGAGATCAATCGTCAGGGTGAATTCTGCTTTTGTTTTGTGTGTTGCTACAGGGCATCTTATAGATATTTGTATAGGGAAAGTCGAGGGATGCTGATTTCTACTGACACATTGTCTGTTATGTATTGCTGGTGTACGGAGAGTCAGGGATTTTGATTTGATGAATATAAACTAAAAACTGATGTTGTGGATAAAAACAGCATTGGCATTATTCATATGCTTATACATACAATAATGGGGTTCTCTGTTAAAAGATTGTGATTGTTTGTTAGGCTGTGGTTGGTCTAATGCCCTATTAATAACCAAAGTCATTGAAAGTTATTAACAAGCATGTTATAATTAATCAAATAAACAATAAATCGATAAAGATCCCTTAAATCGATAAAAAATTTAAAAGCTACGGGGTTTTTTTTAGAATTAAAAACATTTTGACTAGATTAGAAACCTTAAATTACCCCGCACAAAATTAAGTTATACCAAGGTGGAAACTTTCCAATGCAAATCAGTAGTTTATAAACTTTATAAGTCATTAAATGTGGCTACGTTTCGAGGGATGTCCCCTCTCTCAGGACAGTACTTAGGTACTGCAATCTCCCCAAACACAGTCAGAGCACACCCAACGCTGTGGAGGTAACTTTTAATGACACTAGCTGTTGGTAGGACGTCAAACATGATGAACCAAACAATCAACAGAAATCAAATTACAATGATATATATCCAGTATTTACTAAATAAAAGTTAATACAAAAATTTTTTATACTAAAAGCAATTTTACATAAACTTACGTAACAGTAATTGTTACATACGCATGATTTAAGTACACGCCCAGAAACACGACATTTGATACACATAACCTACTCGACACAAGTAGTTCATTTATGTTCTATGTGCCGGAACTGGGCGAAAATTTTGACATGCTAAATATTTCATCGTTAATCTATTAAAGATGCTCCACCGCCGACAAATGGTATTTTTCCCTATCAAAAACAGGAGCAGACGATTTAGTATTTTTCTTCAGTTACAAAAGTTACTTACTTTACACTATTACCACCATTGAAAAGATTGAGCTTCTAATTTTACTTAAAGTTAAATATACGAAAAATAATTAATTGCATCCCGAAAAAATTCCGTGGCACTATATCTTATATGGAATGAAGTAATGATTGCGCATGCACCAAAGGCGAAATAAATTATTTTATGTTATTTTTTGTGTTAATTAGGCATATATATACACGATTAAACACCAATTATTGTTCAAATAATGAATATCATTTATGCTCTGTCGGCGGTGGAGCATCTTTAAAAGCCATAGGGTTTAACGAATTATGTTGTGAAAATCATTCAAACGGCTTCAGATGCCTAATAAACGTCAGTTACAACACAGAACTTATGTATGTAAAATTGTTGTTTTTTATGCCTTCTGTACGTTTAGAGTGAAACATATCTGCAGATATCTACAATTACTAATAACACTGTACAAATGTGTAATGAAATTGTAGACCACAATTTGGCTTCATGGTCTGACCGTATGTACTCATTTCACTTCACTATTGATGTAAATATAATGATTTTTGGCAGTATTGCCAAAAATCATTTTCAGCTCTTATTTGTACATGTAAAATTGAAAACTATGCAAAGAAAGGTCTGTAATTTTCAAAATCTGGTAATTTTTGCTGATGAATAACATAATAAAAGCTCATGTTGATTCGTGAGTATGAAAAGTACGACACATATAACTTTAACAGGGGAGTATTAGGGGTAAGGTGACGAGTAATACGTACAACATTCTAATTATTGATATATCCTTAATTGTTGTACAGGGAAATCTAATTACTGCTATAAGCAGTAAGCTTACAGAGTGCAGGTCAGTTAACTCTTGACCTTCGGGTGAAGTCACTTCTGTCCACCAAACAGACCATGTTTCATTAATTTTCTCACAGATTTGTAGAAATTTTAGGTTTAATTGGCATTTTTTTATTACAATATTTTATCATTTGCAATTTAGTAACGTAGCACAAAATGATGAAGTTAGCATTTTAAGAAAATAGTTCTTTCCTCTTGCAACCATCTGATTACTATAATAGTATATAGCGAATTTTAATGAAGGATCCACACATTTCCGTATATTTATTAAATGTAATGGAATATTTCATAACACAAGGCTATAGCCTTAACCGGAATAATCGTTTGTACGTAAGTATATTAAGATAAGTAGGCCGGGGTCAAAGCAGATCAAACAGGATATATACCAAAGTGGTGTTAAATAACACTATACACCAGAAACTAATTGGAGCGTTATTAATTAACGGTAACTTAGGGTCTTTTGAAATTAATTATCCGTCATGTCGTTAGCCAATACACGTGTGTATACCTATACAGGTAGCCCGCACACCTTTGTTGTGACAGTGGACGTAACAGCGCCGAGGTGAGCTACACAGGTATGCAGTGATGTTATGTAATATCACAATAGTAAAACACTACCTGTAAATGAAGGATTGGTTTGGGGAAAGTAAATCATCTATTAACGACACGGGGAGGGCGGTAAATATTATACAACATTACTCGACATTATAATCGATAAAATTGATATCCATTGCTACTAATGATATACAACATATACCTATTTGTTTAATGTGTATGTATTTCATTGCCTGGTATTTGTTACAAAATTCTCATTAATCATATTAGACGTGTGTGCATGTGTATGAATATACTTAATGCAATATATGCATTTACTGTTAAAATGACAATAGTGTTAGCTGTGTAGTAAAGATGTCTGGACACGTATTTAAATACAATCCTTTGTTGGAGATTTTGTTCATATGGGCATAAGTGATAGTTTTACATCGTCCATTTTTTTGTAAAGAAATGGGATGAACCGAAATGGGAAATCTTTCTTAAGTTGTTTTACATAGAAACTATAATTTATTCCATCACTTATATTCATATAGGTATCAAGAAGTATATTCTTATATGCTTTGTACGAGCAGTTGAAGTAGAGAAATAGGACGGACTACAATAAAGTGTTTCCTTATTTTGTTACAGTAAAAAGTGTTTTATTGACCACCTGTGCATAAAGACCACCTGCTTAATAAGATTACTTTTCTATGACCCATAATTACAAATTTCAACCCAATTTTACTTGTGTATAAAGACCACCTGGCTATAAAGACCATTTTTCTTTCTCTCTAGGATGGAGTTATAGAGAGAATTGACGGTATTATTAAATGGAACATTTATCTCTGTACAGCAAGAGATATAGCATATACAGGGGACAATTTATGTAGAACATTACAGCACATGTGGGCGATGAGTCTTTCCTATTTATTAAGACATGTGTCCCTCAAATTGAGGTGTCCAGGTTTGACAATACGTGTACTGGTAAAGATAAAACTTTTTTTTACAGCAAAATACATACCAATGTCCTTTACAGACAATTAGTATAATAAATTTCGACATTGATGTCTGTAATTTACAGCAAAAATGTGTTTTATAGACAGGTGTCCTTTATATAGAGATAACCTTTGTAGAAAAGTTTTACTGCAGGTGTATAGATAAAGTATAATTAATTGTAGCATTTATCTTTGTCATTTACAGCACTATTATACATTGAAATGGGAGTGCCTGAAATGTACACAGTGGTGATCGTTACACCCTACAACATTGTGTGATAAGTAATAACCGCATCACAACCACACTGTAGTACCACAAAGCCACAGACACTCACCGTGACGCCGCAGACTACCAGGATCAGGACGATGTTGGCATAACCGATCATAAAAAGGTAAGTTGGCTTAAATCATTAATATTTGTTGATAAGAACCTGATTGAGGGAGTATTTACGAGAAATATTTAAATAAGAGATGAATTCTGCTTTTGTATTAAGTTTCGTTATTGCTTTATGGAATATTAACGATACTGTCGTTTTATAATACATGTCAAATGTTATCAAGTCTTAGTTTGGTGAATAATTTTGTCATATTATTTATGTAATGTTTTATTATCGACCCTGACTAGCTGTAAATTGGATGTTCTTCTAGTCTAATCAACCATTGTATACGCGGGTAGCATTATCTTGAAGGACTTTACGTAATGTGAATTGTAAGTGCTATAAAACAGTTGAGGAGTTACCTGTTTGATATCTGACACTTTTATTCTTAAGATTATAGGTATGAGATTAATCCTCTACAAATCAAAACAATAAGGATTAACAGAATTTTATCAAATCAAAAGGCTATAATAAGGTCTGACTTATGAAATGGATTTCAGAGTACCTTACAAGTTAAGTGCAGTATTGTGACGACATATATAAACACGATATCCGATTTTAATGTCGCTGTCAAAAAGAAATTATAATCGTATACAAAAACCATGTCTTTAACAAATGAAATTAAAATACTGGTCTATTTTAATATAGAAACTAACCCCAGGGCATGCATACTTAGGTGATTTAAAGAATAAACTTTAATACCATATCTATTCACAGTGCTTGTGTTTGGCCGTTGTTATGTACTGTAGATCGATGATTTTCTGATGGGTACTCTGACTTTTTATACCTGATCACGAGAAAAGCATTAGTAGTACATATTATCGCCAAATAATACGAAATTTTATAGTGCTTTATAAAATTTAGACATTAAATCATATTGATGTCAGATTATAAAGTATGTAGCTATCTAATGTCTGCAAACTTTTACATTTGAACCATTCAGTAGATACTAATTCTCTTAAAATCTTAATAAGCAATACTTCTCAGACTTATCGTTTGATGTGTATTGTGCACTTCCAAATTCTTAGTCATAATATAGAACCATGTGTCTGGAATGATAAATTTTAAAGTGATAAAGCTGACAATGCATTTCCTTACAGGTCATATGGATCCTGTAATGAGATCCTAATACATCAATGAATTGTGTGGTTTTGTCATCTTTATCACCTATTGTGGTGGTAATCCTATAAACTAGAATATTCAGTTTAATGTCAATTAATTTAACTTACAAAAGGTATAATGCGGAAAACCCTGGGTGATATGTTTGTGGGTGTCGTTATTTCCATGAAACACCGTGTCTATATTACTATAACAATCTCCAATGTCTCTTGTTATATCAGGTCCTATTGTTATATACCACACCTCTAGGAATGTGAACACATGTTAAAGGGGACTTTAAAACGGGTTGTTACGAAATCGTCACATTGATAAAACTTGTATTCCCCTTACTCGGTTCCACGTGGTTCCAGTATTAGATATTCGTATGAGCACTCCCGTTTGTTTTGCTGCTTTACGGCCCATCGACAGCCAATGTCATTTAGTCAAAAGATCTAAATAAAAGAAACATAATAATTGCACATAAAAGGATAATACATAGACAATTAAGAACTAAAACATTTGTAAATTTTATTTTATAAAAAAGTGTCTGGGGTAAAATAGTTTTGGCTAAAATACATCAGAAAGCTCATGCACTATTTTGACGAAACGATAATGTTGCGTTGATAGGACGATAAGAAGGGAAAACGTTCATATTTATTAAAAATGCCGATTTCTTTGAGATAACTGTAAATACGATTATGTCTCACGGACAAAAGCGTACGAAGAAATGGTCATATAAACATTGTTACAGTGACTTTCTAGCACTTTTGTTCAGAACAATAATGCAGAAAAAAAGGTATTAAACGTCTTTAAAGTGTTCTGTTTTACGTAGCGAGGCGCTAAACGTGTAAATAGTATGATCCTTAGTCGTATTAGGCAGGGGTTGTTGAATACAGGTTAGTTTAATTGGGGTTATGTCTGAATACAGGTGGTCGTTTAAACAGGTTTAACTGCATATAAAATGATAAAAGTATATAAAAAAACACCATTTAAGTGTAAATACTATGATCATTAGATTAGTCGGCTGATCATTAGATTAGTTGATGATCGGGTGAAAGCTAACGTCAGACAGGACGTCATCGAATACAGGTGGTCGTTGAAACAGGCGTAACTGCATATAAAATGATTTCGTAAAGTTTATATTCATCATTGTTATCATAGTAAATATATTACTGAATAAGATGTTCATGTACTGTGCCATACGATGAGTCATTGACAGTATTCTGTTTTCGTGCTAAAATTACAACTGTATATAGACGTGCTATGTATACTTCTGTGCCATATATGACGCTAATAATCTAGCTGTAGACGGCTAGTCTTCCTTAGGCTGGGACCAGGGAAATCTACAAACCGAAAGTGTCGCATGTCTTCTCCGTATTCTGTATATTGGTTAGTTAATAATCGATACGTATAGACTCAAGAGGGACAGTCACACTAAAACTATTCCACAGGCCTCTTTACAGATATGGAACAGATAATAGAATTTTAGGTCTGAATTGTATACCCACAGTGACGTTTTCGATATTCGTTTATAAAGTAATTTCCTCAGTAAGTGGTTCGGGTATGCATGCTTGGAAGTGATATAATGGTGATAGACAGTTCTGTAGTCTAACTGTCACACTTTATTGACAGACAGTTCTGTAGCCTAACTGTCACATCTCATTGATAGACAGTTCTGTAGACCAACTGTCACACCTCATTGATAGACAGTTCTGTAGCCCAACTGTCACACATCATTGATAGACAGTTCTGTAGCCTTACTGTCACATCTCATTGACAGACAGTTATGTAGACTAACTGTCACACCTCATTGATAGACAGTTCTGTAGTCTAACTGTAACATCTCATTGATAGACAGTTCTGTAGTCTAACTGTCATACCTCATTGATAGACAGTTCTGTAGTCTAACTGTCATACCTCATTGATAGACAGTTCTGTAGTCTAACTGTCACACCTCATTGATAGACAGTTCTGTAACCTAACTGTCACATCTCATTGACAGACAGTTCTGTAGTCTAACTGTCACATCTCATTGATAGACAGTTCTGTAGTCTGTCACATCTCATTGATAGACAGTTCTATAGTCTAACTATCACACTTTATTGACAGACAGTTCTGTAGCCTAACTGTCACACCTCATTGACAGACAGTTCTGTAGACTAAATGTCACACCTCATTGATAGACAGTTCTGTAGCCTAACTGTCACACATCATTGATAGACAGTTCTGTAGCCTTACTGTCACATCTCATTGATAGACAGTTCTGTAGCCTAACTGTCACACATCATTGATAGACAGTTCTGTAGCCTTACTGTCACATCTCATTGATAGACAGTTCTGTAGCCTAACTGTCACACCTCATTGATAGACAGTTCTGTAGTCTAACTGTAACATCTCATTGATAGACAGTTCTGTAGACTAACTGTCACACCTCATTGATAGACAGTTCTGTAGCCTAACTGTCACACCTCATTGATAGACAGTTATGTAACCTAACTGTCACATCTCATTGATAGACAGTTCTGTAGTCTAACTGTCACATCTTATTGATAGACAGTTCTGTAGTCTAACTGTCACACTTCATTGATAGACAGTTCTGTAGCCTAACTGTCACACCTCATTGACAGACAGTTCTGTTGCATAATGTTACACCTTATTGACAGACAGTTCGGAAGCCTTACTGTTACACCTCATTGATAGTCAGTTCTGCAGTCTTACTTCATTGACAGACAATTTTTGGGAATAGACCTTCACCTCTGGGAGGTAAGGTTCGCGTATTGATACTGCTATAGACTGTCCCGCCCGCCAACTACATTCATACCATTGACATCCAATTGTAATTGTAATTGTTTCATTTTCATAGAAAGCATTTGCGTTACATTTTTAAACAGATCTAAAAATCAAAGTCAAAATATGCCTACCTAGTTAAACATCACCTAAGTTTGAAGTTAAAAGAAGATGCCATATTATCTTAATAAAATATATATTGACTATCCTTTGATATAATGGGACTCTTCCAGTAATATAGTGTTATTACACTGAAGCTTACTACCAACGGCATCAAACATTATACCCCATACACAAGCATACCGCAGCCTCCCAAACCACACGGATATTCACAAACGCACTACATTACATAAAGGGAATCCCGTCTATTGCTGAGCATAGCTGTTATTAATATAGTAGGATAAACAAAAGTTAATCACTTTTCTTAAAAATTGTGGAAAAAATATATATCCAAAATGATAATTCTTTGCATTTTGACGCATTTCATGCATAAGATTATTTCGTTTAATGGCTAGCTACCCATACTGAGTGATACATATTCAATAGACTTTATATTTCACAATGTTCTATGATGTATTATTCATATTTTGGTAGGTTGGAAAACCAAAACATTAAATCAAAAAAGATAATAGATCTGAGCAACCGTTTAGGTATAACAAATACTTTCAGTGTACAATGTATTTATCGATTTTATACCTCGAATCTCTACTTTAATCATAGAATCTTTTGTTTGAGTGACATCTAAGACAGTACACAATTGATTTATAAACCAGTTTATGTTGTTTTAGGTAACATTTGCATGTCGAAATATTATATGTACGTCGTCCTTTCGAACGATCATATCGCAGAAGTTTTTCGTCACGAGTTAGTTATTGTAATACTTTTTTTCTAATGGTGTCTGTGATGACATAATTGCCAAGGAATAGACAGAGAGCCATAGAACTGCTATTTGATATTGTAATCATTCCACCTGGTAGTCGCAGACATAATCTCTAATCCGGTAACCTCGTATTGTATAAAGTCTGATGATGGTCGGAAGAGTACACATAGGGTTATAGAGAGAATATAACTATATTGATAGACTGAAATCGGGCGAAATAAAGTCAAACAATCAGCTTGACAATACCAGTTATTATCTCTTAATGCTAGTGTAGCAGATAAATAGTGACATATACGTACCCTATAGGAACATCACTGTGACTCGGGCAATATATAACAATAACCTAAACAGTTCCATGGACTCTATGTCGTAATATACAATAACGTAGTGCTTTATAACGTCTAATGGTCGGATACCGGACCCAATAGAAATTGATTAATTGTGTATAACAATCTAATCGTATTACCTCTTCACACCCAATGGAACCGACAGTTATGTAACGCAATTGGCTGTAACTAAGCAATAAAATAAAATGAGATGGTTCTGTATTGGCGTTTTCCGAAATAGATTTGGTATCGTTTCAAGTGGTAAGATCCAGGGTTTTGTGAGGGTGTCCATTATCATAATGGTGACTCCCATAAGAGCGATTCACTTTGATGTGCTGGTGGTCTAGTCTACCAATACCAGTATTACACTGTAGTTAATAGGATGTGTGGGGTGTTTTATAGAGAGATGCTGTGCTATTGTTGTTAATAACATATGATTTTCTGATTAGAATACCAATAAAGCTAATCACCCTTGCGTAATGGCCCCTCTTGTTGTCCCTTCTCCTGAGTAATTAGTGAAAGTATTTCATTGCTGGATTAGTGCTGTGGATTTACGTCAAGCTATGTACAAAAGTACATAATAAATGTTATGTAATACACTATGACTTTTTGAATTTTATTTGATCTTAAACCTATTTTTGTAAAACATCCAGTTAAAATCAAGATTAATCTTCCATAGATTTTGAATCGTAACGTTTAGATCTATACAGGGATATTCCTGCGTTAACTGTTTTCCTCGATCACACAATCGATTTATCAGTCTACATGTATAAATCCAGAGTGGACACGAATGTTGTAATCAATGAAGTCACGTACTTTCACTTCAATTTGTATTATAGATGTGTAATATGGTTAACCTGTGACAATTCGTATTATAGATGTGTAATATGGTTGTGGAAGTCTTCTAGTTGTGGGTATTTCTAAAGCTTCGTCAGTAGAGTGGCGGGTGATTTAGCCGATATTTTCAGGTTTGATGCCGGCTGATTACAAGCTACCTTCCTTCCTGTTACGACAGCAACAAGGTCATTTTTTCTATTCATCCTTTACATATAACCTATTTATAACGTTAGACATGTTCTTTACATTTTGTCGATATATCGTCTCCTTATTCATGTGGGAACATTATATATAAATGCATGTTCTGAAGGTACTATGATCATATCAGACATTTGAGAGAGCGTGGATATGTATGATATGTCGTTGTTTGACATGTATACAACACACGCTTTTATCGTCAAAGAGTTGCCATTGAAACACCCTTTGAAGTGGGATATGGAAATTTATTGCTTTTATAGAGCATACAATTTTTAATTAACACAATTAGAAGGGTATGTAGATAGGCAGTGAAGTAAGTCAACTAAGAGTAAAATAACTGAGAGAGGTTTGATAATGACTGGGACACGTAGACAAAGCGAGACACAAAAGCTTTGGAGTCATTCTTAGTAACTGCTATTGGCCCATACGTCGTGGATAAAAATACTGCACAGTTGGCTGCAATGTTTGGGAGACTGCAGTATATTCGTGAAATGTCGTTTTGAAATGAGGCACTCGATATCATCACTCTGATTAAAATACAGATCCTTATTATCACTACGTTTGATATGAGGATCTAAGAAAATCCCATTAGGTGTCATGTCCAGATAACCTTTGGAAATGGCCAATCAAATTGGCCCTACCAGAATCTTGGCGAAATAGTTTGAAAAAGCTGTTATTTTTGGCCTACGTAGTCATCTCGGCCAAAGAGCACAACAAAGCTAAATGTATATATATACTGGGACGAAATGGCGTTGTCAATTGACGTAGAATTGTGTAGAAAAATGTATTTGACCTGAAGTACGCGTGGTAAAAGGTCATCCGAACATGAACCCTTATGGGATGTTGTCAGATCCTTTATTGAACGGAGTGGTTATAAGGATCTGTATTTTAATCAGATTGCCAATGTCATTTTAGTGCTTTTTCACTAAAGCTTACCACCAAATGTACTGAACATCACACTCTATCCGAACGTATACAGGCTATATTGGCAAAAGACAAAAGAGAGAGAGGCATTAAAACTATCCTTACTCAAGATCATGACAGGCAGAATTGTTTCAGAAAGAAAATAGTTAATGTATACCCAATATAGGATGACTGACCACCAAATCAGTGTTGTATAAATAAAAATGAAAT
This sequence comes from Argopecten irradians, assembly GCF_041381155.1. NCBI lineage: Eukaryota > Metazoa > Mollusca > Bivalvia > Pectinida > Pectinidae > Argopecten > Argopecten irradians. The sequence goes on from NC_091148.1 coordinate 32,696,442, forward strand.
AATTCGGATATAATAATCAATCCGATGTGCAAATAATTAGTCGTTTGAATCTGAACACAAACCAATTAGGTCGATGAACGGCGTAAAACGAAAAAAAGGCATTGCTTCATATCAGATTTTCCTTCTTAAATAATTTGGCTAGGAAATGTATCTCTTCATGCCATCTTTGTTTTCACGGAAAAATCGTTTTGAGTGTTTTGTCACATCTTCGAATCAATCCTGCTTTTAACGTTGGTATCTACAATATTATCTGCATTCATCCAGTGCAAAGTCATGTTTTCTTATCACTTGAGTGATTCACGCGACGTGTTACGTAAGTGTTGTTCTAAATGGACGGAGCGGATAACTGTCATATTCAGTTCAGTGATATTCCATAAAATTGGGCTTTTCAATAATTTCCCGTAATTGGTTTTAACGAAACTCCTATTTTAGATATTGGTTAAGATACTGTTACAGCTACGGATTTCTAAATCGTCCCATGTAAACTTATCAGATCGGTACAAAATCGGGAGAGCAGTGTAACCTGTGTCTAAATCGGATGTCACTTGGACCAGAATATGTGGTTGGTATACCCAGGTTTCCGGATTACACAGGATTTAATTACTATAAATAAAAGAAAAATCATATATAAGTAGGCCGGAATGCACAAAGGTCCGGGTTAGACAAGAGTCGGTTTTGATAAGTTATACTGTATAGTGTTTGAAAATTACATGGGCTATAATTTAGTCCACTTGCCCTCCCGTCACATTCCTTTCTACCATTCGATATACTACTTAGTTTGAAATGCACTTTGCAGGGCGGCTCCGACATTCTCGTTAAATTGCTATTCTCTTCTCGGCCATTTTTGTTGCTGATCATCTCGTGGACAATGCTATTGACCTTTTTATAACTAATTAAGATTCAAAATCTTTATTTTTTCTTATCCACTCAACCACATAGGTTATTTCCTCTTCAAGTGGTAACATGACTTAAAATGTGCCACGACTACATGTTTCAAATATTCATTTGGATCTCAATCCAACATTTACTCATATGAGCGAAGTATATATGTGTGATATGTTGGTTTAACGGTATGTGTTGCGAAGTGATGGTTTGTTTAGTTTTACGTCCTATTATCAGCCAGGGCCATGTAAGGACGTGTCAGATTTGATTTCAGGTTCTATAACCTGATATCCTAATGTAGCCGGAGTACACTGGGTCAATCATCGGTGACCAGGCAGCACTATGGTAGAGTGTTCGGCTAGTGTTCGGAGGTCTCTGACTCGAATCCCAGTCTGACTGCTATATTTTCTCCTCTCCTGTTACACCTATAAAGTAGAGGGAGACCAACACTTATACTAGTATCCCCCTGGACCACCTATAATATCTTTTACCATTCACTGAATTTGATTTCCACTTCTGTAATGACTATTAATGTCAGCATTTGTTTTTACAACATTCTAACAAGTTATAGGAATAAAAGAAACTGCAGTTATCCTATAATGAGGAAGCGGATCTGTTTTACATATAACAGACATCGTGGTAGACTCTGAGACTATGTATTTAATGCCATTACATACTAACTCCTGCACTACTAAATACTATAATGACCAGCTTAAATGTTCCGTAATCAGCTACCATATCACTGATCTGTTCTACAGATCCAAATAACGTTTAAAGACGATAATGACACGGCAGTCGATGTAAACATGGTTTTAAACGTGGACATCAAACGCATAGACATTCTTACAGATCGGTTATAAGGAGATGTATGGGAGCTTTGTTACAGGTCAAGGCGGTATGGTATAAGTGGTGTATGGGAGCTTTGTTGCAGGTTAGGGCGGTATGGTATACAGTGGTTGTAATGAGACGAATAGAAAAAATAGAACTGTAACGAAATCAGGGTAGGACAACACATCAGTGAGGAATATACTTACCGATGTTTTTTCGTTGATTGCTGAAGTTCTGGTTGAAAACAATCGCAAAGCTGATGATTGATTGTGAAAGCACCTTTTTTCCAAAACATTATTTATTTCTGATATGCGTAAATTGTAAAAAAAAAGATAAAAACGTAAAGCTCAGGTTAATAAGTTGGTTGGGCTCAACCTCCTGTTAACAGCTAAGGTTATTTAAGGACGGAGGATAGCTCGTGCTAGCACTGATAAAATAATTGTACAATATCTAACATCAATCTGTAATGCTATGAGTTAAACATCATTTCCTGGTCTGATTTAAAAGCCATATATTGACTTAGGTAATTAACGTTGAAATTACACAGCTAAATGCATTATTCTTGAAATCCACTTGAAGACATCCACGCGGTTTATATATTATATCCGTGTGTTCTCTGTGAATATTTCTTACCAAAGTTTTGTTTGTCACGTGCTCGTGCAGATATACACTTTAACTACAAAGTCATACAGCGTAATAACAACAGACAGTGTGATGTGTGAGGTAAATCGTCACGATTTACACGTGGATGCCCACACATAAAATACATCACGAGAACATACTGGAGAGCGCTAACATACAGAATTCACGCGATGAACAATTAACCAGCGATAGAATTACAATAGGAAGTTTGTCTTACAAAGGAAACACTTATCCTCCTTCATGTTAAGTTAACATCGTGATATAGCGAATAGTGAACATATAACATGGGAAGATGAAACAACATTTTATCGTAATAATTTCTTATTTATGACATGTTTCCGATATGCTTAATTTATAATTGATGATGTTCCTGTCACTACTCATAACCATATGCATAGTATATCCGTATCATAAACAAGGGCCAGTAAATCGCAATGCACATGCACGATTAGTTACGATGTCCGTCATGTTTTGACATATAAAAAATCAAGAGTTCCCTCATCTGACAACAATTTCGAGTAAGATGTTAACGGCGTAATGACTTCTCGGGGGAAAAAACTCCATCGTAAAATGGAAGTACACTGGCCTTGTATGTAATAAGTAAATACATTTTTTTAATTTATCAGATTTGTTTATGTCATTGAGCTAAAAATATAAAAACAAAGAGTGTTATCTCATTATAAACCGTTCTTAGATTGATTCAAAATATTCTCTATCAGGGTTAATTCTGAAGTGAGGTGATGACACTGATGAATTTAAAGTTAGCCTCCTGACTGAATTCATTGTGATTTGCTTAAAACTGAACATGGGAACTGCATCACAGCGCAGTACATGTACCTGGTGGCAACACTTAAGGACAAAAGTGTGTGAAATAATTGGTAACAAATGAAAAAGTGAATGTTAAAGAGGTTGGTGCATAAACCCCAAGGTTTAATTGATTAAATGATATTAACAGGCTAGCGACTGCACTTCCTATCCGTTCATATGTACGGATGATTCAGAACAGTCTACACATTACACATGTTCCAGGAATCTAATATATTTATCTACACGTTTATTGTATTAAGTAGTCTTCTACATTGAGTTATTGGAGCATGACGTGATAGTTTGAACATCTCGTATATAACATAATAGATAAAGTCCTCCAAGGAGTGGAATAGGTACCATGTCAAATACAAATAACATGCAGACTGTACTACGTCACCTACAACTGGAATCTTGTTAGAATCAATGAGTTCAGGTACAATACCTAGGTGAGGTGTCGTTTCAGAGAAGCACATGTCACCTGTTAGAACTGGAATCTTGCTAGAATCAATGAGTTCAGGTACAATACCTAGGTGGGGTGTCGTTTCAGAGAAGCACATGTCATCTGTTAGAACTGGAATCTTGTTAGAATCAATGAGTTCAGGTACAATACCTAGGTGAGGTGTCGTTTCAGAGAAGCACATGTCATCTGTTAGAACTAGAACCTTGCTAGAATCAATGAGTTCAGGTGCAATACCTAGATGAAGTGTCGTTTCAGAGAAGCACATGTCATCTGTTAGAACTGGAATCTTGCTAGAATCAATGAGTTCAGGTGCAATACCTAGGTGAAGTGTCGTTTCAGAGAAGCACATGTCATCTGTTAGAGTTCAGGTGCAATACCTAGGTGGGGTGTCGTTTCAGAGAAGCACATGTCATCTGTTAGAACTGGAATCTTGTTAGAATCAATGAGTTCAGGTACAATACCTAGGTGAGGTGTCGTTTCAGAGAAGCACATGTCATCTGTTAGAACTAGAACCTTGCTAGAATCAATGAGTTCAGGTGCAATACCTAGATGAAGTGTCGTTTCAGAGAAGCACATGTCATCTGTTAGAACTGGCATCTTGCTAAAATCAATGAGTTCAGGTACAATACCTAGGTGAGGTGTCGTTTCATAGAAGCACATGTCATCGGTTAGAACTGGAATCTTGTTAGAATCAATGAGTTCAGGTGCAATACCTAGGTGAGATGTCGTTTCAGAGAAGCATATGTCATCTGTTAGAACTGGAATCTTGCTAGAATCAATGAGTTCAGGTGCAATACCTAGGTGGGGTGTCGTTTCAGAGAAGCACATGTCATTTGTTAGAAGTTTGAGGAGGAACGTTAGGGCTCGCACCCCAAACAGTAAAGGTGTTTCGATTAAGCATTGATGTCACTATTTTTTTATTTTATCGAGGTATAAAAAAAATTGTTTGCAAACTGTGTGAATCCGCGTAACGGATTCTTACAAAAGTTTGCAAACAATTTTTTTTCATAACCCGATAAAATTAAAAAATAGTGACATCAATACTTATAATTAATTTTATACTCTATTTGATAAAATGAAGTATGTTTAAATGAAACATTATAGTAGTGTTTCAATGGAATCTTTTTTCCGAATTAATACGCAACGTCAATGTCTCTTTTGTGACGTCACGATAACGTCGGGGTTTCGCGCTATTCTCGGATTTTTTTTTCATAGTGGTATGCAAAAAAAATATTGGCCAATCAGAAAGCCAGATTTGGTATGAAAACAAAGAAAAATTAATTATTATAGTATGACTAGTCCCCTACCTCCGGGTTGCTAGACTCTTCAGGTTTCCAGGTCACACTTACTCAAATCCAATTCCTAGTTCTAGGAAAATGTACGAAATAAATATTCATTCAAATTTAGTGATCCAGGATAAATACATTTCTGTAAACCACTGTATCTTCGTGAGATCCAACATTTCGCGTCTTTCCGCGAGAGCTTGAAATCCAAATTATACGTGAATAATTGTATACGAATGGATTTTTGTCAGGAAAAGCCATTGATCGCGACCTAATGAATTCGGGAATATATTACAAATAACTATGACGTGAGATATAGTAGACGCGAAATAAAGTGACATACTGTGTGTTATGCTTAGTGTGGTCTCCCTTGCAGCTGATGTTATACTGGCTCACTTTTTAAATATTGAATAGATGGCTTCACTCTGTATCTGTAATACCACATTGATAGCTATCACAGTGGGGGCTTATTACTGGATACATTAAGTGCCAGCTACTTTGCAACTCCTGTTTTTGTAGTACTGTATAGACTTTTAACTTTTGAATAATTAACTAGATGATTTCACACTTAGACAGAAACTAATACAATGATGATAGCTGTATAGATCATTGATTTATACAGTGTGTCTTATGCAGTGGGGGCTTATTACCGGATGTATTACACTAATAGTGTTAATATCATAAATGGATAAGTCGTGTGCTGCCTGTATATGAAGGGATATGACCTGTGTATATATGGGTCATTGTAACCCTGTAAAGCTCCGTATATTATCTGTCACCACATTGATTAAGATAAAGGGAAATAATCATCGGAGGAAATCATTACAGGCTAGTTAAAGATGCTACATCGCTAACAAACAGTATTTTTCTGTATCAAAAACAGCAGCAGACGAATGAGTATTTTTCTTCTGTTACAAAAGTTACTTAATTTACACCATTACCACCGTTGAAAAGTTTGAGCTTCTATTTTTGCTTCAAGAAACAAATATTTCAAATAATTAATTTCGTCACAAAAAAAATCCGTGGCACTATGTCCTATATGGAATGAGGTACTGATGGCACATGCACCGAGAGCAGATTTAATTATTTTGTATTATTATTTTTGTTTTGTTAATTAGACATATATACACGATTAAACGCCAATTATTGTTCAAATGAGTATCGTTTATGCCCTGTTAGCGGTGGAACATCTTTGAATAACAAATGCAAAATGTTTGCATCAAAATTTGCTTCGAAAAATGACAAAATCCTAGTTCAGTTCAAAACTGAGAGCTTATTGATTAACTTATTAACGAAAATGTACAGAAAAATAGAACTGGTTGACAAATAAAAAGTAGTGACTCCTGCTGCATGCTTTTTTTTCTCACTTCATTTTATTACTTTATTTTTAAAACAAATGTACTAATTTAAGTTATAAGGATTTAATCACTCTTTATGAAAATATCACAGCATTGGCTGAAGAACTTCCAATCGGTTATTAGACATACACCTAATGATCGAACGTTCTAGAAATTAGGTAAAAAAACTTGGGATAATAAGGGAAATTAAGAATGTCGAGTATGTAATGGTTTATAACGATACTCGTAAAGTGCAAATGAAGCCAATTTGTCACCGTGACCTCCCAACCGTATCGTTTACCTTTGGGAAATCAAATCCCGACACGGTAAATGACGCACGTGCTGAAAGTCCAGTAATGTGCAAACAAGAACATGACCGTCAGCCCACATGATGACGTCTATCAATATCACTTCACGAGTCCAGGCTGCACGCTTCCATTCTAAGTGAAATTGCATGTTTCGGATAATTACATCAACATGATAATACAATGCTCATTATCTCAGATAATTGCTCTTCTTAACAATTTCTGACAATATTCCTTTTAGTGGGAAAGCATAACTCAATAAAATTATTTCATATGTACCAATGTTAGTCTTTGAAAAATGATAACCAATTTCCTTATATATGATAACTATTTAATCGTATGCCATTTGTTTTGGCTAATTCGGGTCATAAATGGTACAACTTATACCACATATGATATATAGATTTTCTCACGACTGATTTGTCAGTATTCAATCTGTTGTAATTAATTTTGGTCATAACTTGTAAAATTAATGTTAGATATGACATTGGCTTTTAGTATCGGCCGATTATTTTACTCCTATATCCACAAAAATCATAAAATATAAAAATATTATTAAATAATAACTGAATTGTCAATGAAACGGAAAAATCAGATTTAAAAAATCATTTAATTATGACTATGTTATCAATAAAACGTACAAATAGATAATGTCAATGGATATGGAGCTATTTGGCGGGACCTTCCGTCAGTGCCATTGTCAATTCCTCACGCGCGCCACCTACACTTGAACACCAATGGTTAGATAGTGGTTATCACCTACATGACCTCGCCTATTGATAGGCTTCATATCATCCATGGTGTTAAGTGTTCTATACCGGGAGTACGTGTAGTACACGACTCTCACTACTGATGCTGTACGATCCATCACCCAGCCTGATAGCTGTGTAGTAAAACAGAGTAGGCTAAGGCTATGTCCCACTCTAATTCCGATAGGACGGGCTGTATGATGGATATATATCTATGAAATATTGTCGAGGTCTATCATCCACTGTAAAGTATAAACTGGATGTGTATGAAGGAAAATATATACAGGAATAGTAGGGAGCTTTACAATTAACGGTGAGTAAAGTTACGTAAACGTTGAATGAATCTATTAGACACCTATACAAGTTCAATTACTGGTAACATGCTACTCTAGTTATGACGGACAGAGTGATGGATTTTTAAATGGAATATTCTCGATATCTTTCATTTACTCTAAAGTTTATTCTGGATGAGGATTACAGGGAATGATATAGGACCATCGGGAAACTTTACAGATAACAGTAAGTAAGGTTACAAAAATATTGAATGAATCTACTGGACACCCATATAACCATTGATAACATTATTCTATCTATGTACGATATGGCGGAATCCGTGATGGATATTAATATGAAATATTGTCCATGTCGCACATCAATTGTAAACTGTTATCAGGATATTAATATGAAATATTGTCCATGTCGCACATCAATTGTAAACTGTTATCTGTATAGTTGATGTGTAGGAGTATCTTGGACCTGTATAACGGTGAGAAAAGTTACGTAAGTGATAAAGAAAGACACCTTGATACCAGATTGCACTATAGAGAAATAACACAAATGCATTAAGTAATAGGTGCAGCTAGTCTTGTTTGATCGTTATCAGTGATGGTTATGATAGTTGTTTGTTTCTTTAGGTATTAAGCCACGTGATACCATATAATTCTACAAAAATTACAACATTTTATCATTTTAATTATCCAAACATAAAAGCATCAAAAACGTTTTGAAATATGTTCAGTCTAAACCTGGCATATTTTCACCATTATGAGAAACTAGGTGTTTAAGAATGTTGTTTGGATCGTTAGGCTTACGTGTATCAAATAAGTGTAGATCACAAGCACGTATGACATATTCCAGGAATATTGGGCGTCGTGTGTGTGGTGTTTTGAATTGAATATTGTCTAGCTGTTTAGTCATTTGTAGATGTTTCGTGTGTCTTGACAAACGTTTATAATATGTTAGACGTGAATTCTGAAATACATAGCTTATGCATGTTGATAAAAATGTCCGAGATGAGGGCTGCTCTTAGTAATACCATTACGGGTACGGGAAACTGCTTGTTTTGGGTTCAAGTATGCCTCTCGTTAGGTCTTCTGACTCGATGGCAGGACCTCGAGTATAATGGCATTATTATAAATCTATCGGAAACCAGCACTAGGTATTGAAAAAGTGTTTTAGATCAAATACACAACCTGTTTATATTTTCCTACCTCTATATACGACGTTGATGGTTTGTTTGGTGACATGCTGGTTTTCATTTGTCTTTAGCTTGAGTTAACATTAACCTTTTCATTTGTATCTATTTTATTAGTGAAGAAAATTGCTTACACAAATCCATTAATTTAATACCTTATTAGTTAATAATAATTCGAACAAAGCTCTACGCATGTAGGAGATCACATGCTAAATTGCCCACCTAACATCACATTATGACTAGATGAAGTGTTAGCGCTATTCATTCTTCAACGAAGTCACCAAATATGTCACTATTCATTTTGAGTAATCATCATTACCATTATCGTCTTTTCAAGATTTAAAATATATATTAATTTGTATTATGTCATCATTTATAATGTATACTTACTGTTTTGTAATGAAAGTATTGCCTCACGTTGTCAGTATAGGGTGACCAGATAAAGTGTGTTATTCGGTGTCCTACGCGGCATTCTTTAGTGAGGTAATACTGTAACAAATGGCAAGTGTTTGACTATTACAAGACACACCACAAATATACTGCAGCCTCTCAAAACCTACAGACATCTATACAGACAAATACATTGCATGCAAGGGACTAGCCCGAGATACTATGGCCCTGACACCAGACATGGCAGATTCTGTTGTAGCAGACATTTGTTATAATGTTTAACTAATGTCATTGAAAGAGTATCTTGACTAACATGGGGCGTCCTCAAATGACCTGACTGTTAATAGGACGCTAAGCCTAATAACCAAACCAATCTAGCTGAGATATATCAGAGTCTCTAAAGGTGACCGGGTGGGGTGTGGTGTTCGGTGTCTTTGTAGTGAGTAAACAAGAATGTCGTTATCACATAATGACACAACACGATCGCGAGTACACACAATTATTTACATTTTGGGATTGGGGTCTGATTTGAACATTTGTTGTTGAAACGTTAGATAATAGAATCTAGAACTTAAAACATTATATCACTATCGTCATGATATATCGGCTTGAAATTCAAAACAACAGAACATTATAAATTATTATTATGTATGGGTTAACTAAACGCTCAATATAGAACAGTTATTGGACACTCCCACTACATGTTAATGAAATGTTTATAATATCGACATTGCATATGTATTACTAAGTAACTGCCACATAATGGAACAGAACTGTGTAATGTAATGTATATCGATATTTGTTTCCGATCTGTTACTGAGAACTAATGAATATTGATAGATCATGCTGAAACAGATTGCTAAAATTGAATAATAAATAAAATAATGGTTTGATGAGACTCGTCGACTGTTTTATGTTCGTAAAAGCGGAATAAAAACACCTATCGTATTGCATAAAAAAGGTTTAAGAACATTTTTGGGCATCATCAGCATGAATTAGATATGCATAATAAGCAAAAGGTAGAATCTTTAAAATGTTACCTTCATGTCTCTAAAAATAATGATTTGACTTTTGGGTCTGCTAAAGCATAGTGTCAACTTAATGCTCTGTTGTGAAATAGATCAAGGGGGTGTATTACTTTTGTATTAATTATTTTATGGTAAATTATATGAATAAAACATGTTATGCATTTTTTCATTACAATTCAATACTGCAAACAATTTGGCCACAATCTATATACGAACTGTTGTGTGATCTGATAGTCTAAAATTCAAACTTACAAAGCTTCTTTAAAAGTCTTCCTTGCTTCAGTTTTACAAATATCAATCAAGGCTTAACTATAATGACTCTACATGCGTAATTATATAAAGGGTACTTTGAACTATTTCGGAACACATGCTGTTGCGATGCTGGACTATGTCTAAAAACTATGGACCACCGTACATTTCAGTGCAAGCCTAAAACCTGTTGATTATGTAGTTTTGATAACTATGCCTTTTACATAGATTGATTGTATATATATATATATAGGATACAAAATTTATGATTGGATATGTATATATTCATATATATAGGATGTAAAAATGTGATTAGGTAGGTTTACCAAAAAACGCAAGACAATTAGCTGATAACACAAATCCATTTCCCAGAGGTGTCATTATAATTTTGATCATCCAACCAGATTTACTACTTTGTTATTGGACAATCCACGTCAACAGCCTAAGTTATCATACTGGGATGACATGGAGACGCCAAAATACCCATTACTAAAAGTGTTGTTACAATACATATACTAGAAAGGCTTTCAGAAGCCAAATACAGCCATTAATATAAAAAATAGTATCCGTTTATCAGCGAATCTGTCATCAGTCTAACTAGCAGTGATTTGTGGGCGTCGTTAATAAGCCTCAACCAATCAATATTGTTCATCGTATTTGCTGCGGCCTTGATAAATCATCCAATCAAATTAATCGCTTTATTAACCCCGGAGTCCTTTATATCCTTTGCGGTTATATTTAATAAATTGTTTCTTTGTAGATGATTGGTGTGTTGATGAGTAACCCTGCAGGATCAGTATTGTCAGTCTGGCTTACTGAGCACCATGGACAAACTTTAAGGTCTAACGCTTTTTAAACCGATTATATGATGACTAGGGCTACCGCTAATGAAACCAATTCTCGTTTTTTTTATTGATTTTAACAGGGGAGGTTCAGCTAAAGGTCTATTGAAGTGACTGAGCTAGCAACATAGCAACAGAGCAGAGTCTAACTTCTCTGATACACTGCAATTGGATCTAAACATAAATCTGCATTATATACTAGAGTATGGACTTCATGGTCAGTGAGAGGTCATACTCAGTGGACCTTCGTATATCCCAATGAAGTTTTAGTTTACCATACTTAGAAGCGACATTGGTTCAAAATGATTTACCGGTGTTTGGTGTGACAAAATAATAGCTAGTAACATTTAAAGTAACAATTGCAAAACAATTTTTGATTGGCGAAGATTATCAACGATATCATCTGAACTTCATATTGACCATTGTCTTGATTGTTTTCAATATAGGGGATAAAGATATCTGCATTCTAATCAGATTTGATAACGCGATCCTTCCTATACCAGTAGTATTTTCCATTTTCGTGGATTTACTAAGCACGTCCACGATTCACGTATTCTCTGAAAACTTCAAAAATAACGAAAATGGTCCATACTATTAAGGTTTTAAGGGTTTTTTTAAAATGTTTATATCTTTTATCTAAAAGATATTTAACTATTACGATGAATGGCCGAAAATATATCAATTTACAACAAATGCATATACTTTCGAATTGATTACTCGCCGGAAGAACAGAAAACCCTCAGACAAACTCATTATTAAGATGAAAACTGATAAATGTATAATAGTCAAGAACCAAACTTAATTATCCATATTATTCATGCAGAGAAACATATCAAAACATTCGCAAAAATAGAGAATGGAATTCTTTAGTTGACACAAACGTTGATGCGTTGGAGCCTCTGAAATCCAGCCATCAAATTTTTCTGGCAAAAGTTGATGTAATTTGAAGTAACGGGAAGAAAAACATTTCTTATGGAGAGTTAAGACATCGCTTTTGAAAAAATATGATTGGATACCGAGGGAACTGAATTAATATGGACCGGAATAACGAGGCTGCACGGTCCTGAAGAGCAGACTAGGCGCGTGCTTAGATAAGATATAAGGATAATCTATAGATTGACAGGACATAATGAGGAATATCATATTCACGTTTATCGTATCAGTAACATAATGTATCACTTGGAAAGCGGAGGAAACAGATACATCCCCACTGAAAGGCTGTTAATATCCTCACATAAATCGATAATACTTATTCATACTAATTCTTTCTATTTCAGACCATGTATGGACCTACGGGAGATTCATCATCATCGCCCTCTGTCCGAGGCAGACGACTCCGCCGATAGATGTCACGACCCGGTACTATGCTCATTAACGGTCCGAACAGGATATTGCGATATTTACGGAACACGGACTGACTCTAGTGTGATGTAATGCATTAGAAGATTAGATTGTGGCAACAAATCACGGCGATCAGCAATACGATCGGGAAATTGGCAAGCTGAAGTGTATAGCCAATCCTAGGTTCCTATGACAACTTTCGTTCCGCAACGAAAGAACTTTGTAACGTTCGACCTTTGATCCTGACAGGCAATATATATGCATTGCTGTATCGGAAAGTCTCTACGTATGTGATATTGCACTAATAAACCACGTCTGAAGTTATGATGTTCAATAAATGTGGGGCTTTCGTATGTATTAGCAACCGTCTACTGATGAAACCTCAGAGCAAACGCTTTACAACTTCAGCGGTGGCATTCTAGAAAAGCAGCCAACTTACTCTATTTATTTATTGAGTTTGGAAAGTCCTTAAGATCAACATTTATAGGACCAATAATGATGACTTCGAATGAACACACAATGGTACCAGACAATGACACGATGTCGTATTCGGAATTTAACGTCACTTCACTAATGGCATCACATCCGGTTAGCAACGCCACCAATGTATCGGTGGCATTTCCTGTGTTTGAAGATTTACACAACTATCATCTAATTCCGGTCATGGTGTATGTGTGTATACTGTTTGTGATAGGAGTTCCCGGAAATGTATTCGTCTGTTATATCTACTACTTCAAATGGACCAAGAAAACGTCGCGTGTGTTCATTCTCGCTCTCGCCGTTTTTGATCTCATCAACAACCTCGTCTCACTTCCGACGGAAATAGCTCTTCTGTCAAACTTCCACAATTTTGATCATCCCATATTGTGTAAAGCGTCGAGGTTTCTAACCTTTGCGATGAATAGTGCTTCAGCCACAGTTCTAGTCGGAATAGGGTGGGACAGACTTATGGGAATATGCTATTGGTCTAAAATGCGACCAATGAAAATTCGAACAGCGAAAATTATAGTTGCCGGAGCAGTTGCCCTTGCCTTTGTCACGGGGTGGCCGGCTTTGTTTATATACGGGACCTTCACGCATCCATTTAAACCGGATCAGAAAACATGTCTGTATGCAGATGAGTATATTGGCTCCATATACACAACAATATTTGCCTGGTATGTTTTAGGATCGAACCTAGTCTACAATGTCATTCTAGCAATACTATACTTCATTATCGGACGTCATATAATGAGTCACCAAACCAGCGGTAAGAACGGTTTGGACAGATTCGGACCAATCAGGCGATCGAGCGCCATGTCCAACTCAAGTGTATGCGAGGATTTATACCTCGCTGACAACTTGATATTAAAGAACGGTCAGTGCAAGAAAGGAAGGTTTATATGGCGGTCAAACAGCTTAAATGTTAAACAGTATAACAGTGTCGAAAATTCCCGGAGGAACACGATGGAGAATCAGAAACCGCCGACTCCATCTAAGTTAATAAGACCTAAAAGTAGCCCGACGCTTTCTTTGAGTCCCAAACCGTCGGCATTTAGTCAAACGTTTTCAACTTCAAGCGGAAGTTACGTCACCGGACGTCGTTACAGAACGGGAAAGACGACTACCACATTATTTGTCGTTACCATGGTATTTATTATTTCGTTTGTGCCTTACTGTGTCATATCCATAACGAGGCTGAGTAATGTCAAGGTGTTTTTCTACGAGAATGCTTCCATTGTCGGGAAAGTGTTTTATCATCTGTTTCTACGGACGTATTTCCTTAGCAGTGTTCTAAACCCGCTAATATATAACGGATTTAATGCTAAATTTAGGGCGGAATGTAAACTACTCGTCAAAACCTTACTGTGCTATTTGTGTAAGTGTTCTGATACTTGTAGAAAATAAGATTTTTTAATAAGTGTAATTAATTAATTTCTGTGATTAATGAAGCTTCGTTATTTCTTCCATGGACTAATTTTGGAATTATTATTTTAAATCTGTTATATTGTTATGCCTTGGTATCTTTGTAATAAATGTTTTAGATTGTTGCTAATTTCTTATTGTTATTTAGAAAAATAATGTAACGTTGATTGAGCAATGACGATTAAAGGATGGCCTCCCATGTATGCGGTGTTGCGTGCGTGAAGTGCGTGTGTTTAGGGAGACAATATTCTCTAGCTGTTTAACTGAAATACTGGAACTCTGGCCCGTTTTGAAGTGATATCTGACGAATGCATACGGCCAAAGAAACCGAATAGCACATGTAACAGACATTAATCAACCTTCAAAAAGCAACCTTCAAAATACATTCACACCATACTGTTGTTTCTTTCTTCTAGAACTGATTGCATCTCAAAGGAATGTAAACATACATGAAAGATGCAGGACACCTTTAGCAACTTGAGTGCGCTATACATTCAGTTTTCGAATACTGCAGTGACAGCTTCTTTATGTATACTTATATACCATGAACACCTGTTGATAATTTATTCCTGAATACCGATGCTGAATAACACATACAATGATGTATATTTAGAATATCCAAAGGTCGTTAATATTATATAAATACTACCTGCATTAGAGGGTGACATTGTCTAGTGTCAACCCGAGGATGTCACTATCACCAAAGGCGAAGCCGAGGGTGACAGGGATATTCCGAGGGGTGACACCAGGCACATTGGCATTATTACATATTTCTATTATAATAAAACAAAAGCGAATATGATATAACTTTCAAAATACACACACTTGCCTTATGCCAGGATGCTGTCGCTTACAGACGACGGTTTCGTTCTGTAATGACTACCGGGTGAGGTGTGCTGTCCGGTGTCTGTGATGGTATCCTTCAGTGAGGTAGCACTATACAATGGGAAAGAGTTTCAACTTTTAGTGGAAAGACAACCAACAGGACTATACCGCAGCCTTTTAAAAGAATTTTTGTTTGTTTGTTTGATTATTTTAACGTCCTATTAACAGCCAGGGTCATGTAAGGACGACCTCACATTATACTGACAACGGGCGAACCAGTCGTCCCTTTAAAACAAGCATATATTCACACACGCTACACACTGCATACAAAGGAGGCCGTCCGTAAACCGTAGATCGCTAAGAATATCAACCAACCAACAAAAGCATTGGTTAAGAAAACCTAATTAAGTCAAAGATTAACAAATCCTGTATACAAATTCAGTGATATAACAACAAATTGATTTATACAGGACACAACACAATATACAGTTGTCTAACTTTTATCACAAACCAATGTCTGATGTCACTGTTATTAACTTCAATATTACCGCTTAGTTTCACAACGGCAAATACAGGTTTTTAAGTCTGATAGTTTGGTAGAAAAACACTACTACATTCTTATAGACTGCGATTGCATATGGTGGTCGATCAGCTCAAGGCCAAAAGTGAGGCGGTGTCAAGAGGGCCGTTAGAAAAACTCGTTATCAGAAGGAATAGAAAAGATAATACTTCAAATCTAGTTGCATTTTACAAAAGATGTTGCGTTGTTTATTGGTTGGTCACATAACTCCATTTTGTATGTTTAACGTCTTAGTAATCACATAGGCTATTTCATGGTGACCTCCTCACCCGCTTATAATGTGTTGTGTATGTGAAAGTCAGTATATTTGGGAGCCTGTTATATATTTACGTTTTCTCCGTGTAATGGTTGAACTGTTGCCCTTTTTATAGTGTTATATCACTGAAGCATGCCTCCAAAGACACCAAAAACACACCCTACCCGGTCACAATATAGCGATAAACAAACCAGCTGTCCAACTCCTTTTATAAAACAGATACTATCCCAAATTAAGCTGCCTTTTCCTGCGTGGTGCGATGATGGCAGATACATTTTTACTTTGATTTAGTTTTTATATTGATTTTGTTTTGTTATTTTTTCGGGATTCTATACCTTTCATGATTTTTTAGCAAATTTTAAGAACAATAGACCACGTATTCAAACCTGAAACACATTTGCAATTGTATCAGAATCGGTCTGTGATATCAATTAGATTCAGGTATCAATCCGCGTCTCCCGGGCGTCACTCACTCCCCTGAGTGGACTAACTGGTGACGGTCCACACCCACTTAACAGCTAGCATGCAGCCGACACCAGTCCCAAGGGGAGCCGTGTTTGGCGTCTGACTGGATAAATCAAGAACATGAATCGATAGACGTCCTGATTTAACGACACGCACGAGAGATACCAACATTGTTGCTGGTAATATTTTATGAAACCTGGTCAACCGGTATGTAAACATCAATATCAAATGAGCTGTCGCTTATAGAACAGAATGGCACTAACAACCGGTACTTATTTACATATATAAATATATTTACCGGTATATTATGAAGAAATTATTATACAATAATTTTATCCTTTATCAGATCGAGACATTGATATCAGGCCAAGGGCCACAGATAACGCGGTATTGGGCTGATAAAGAGTGTAATATCATAATTGTCATATAATATCCTCTAATTACTGACAACATTATCTATTTTACGTATTTCAATTTTGTAAGTAAAAGAAGAAGCTCAAACTTTTTAATGATGGTAATGGTGTAATGTAAGTAAATTTTGCAACTAAAGAAAAATACGAATTCGCCTGCGCATTCTGTTGTTAAAAATACCAGTCGTCAGCAGTGTAGTATCTTTAATGTCTAACATTAACTTTTTATGAATCCTTTGATATACTGTAAAATAAAAGAGTGTGTTATCATAATTGTCATATAATAACCTCTAAATAATTACTGACATAATGCAGATTAACCGACCTATAATACATATGCAAGACAACATACTTGTGAATCGAATCAGAAAGCACGAGTTTATTGTGCGGACGAATATATTCACGGCACTCAAAATTTCCCACGGTTTAACTTCAGTCAGAATCGGAGTCCGGGTAGCTGAGCTAAATTTGTACTTGAGAGGAGGTGAAATGTTATGAGACGTTGTGCTTTTTGACTGGGATGATATTTGGAACGAGAATGTAAGAGTTTTGTACACAGTGTTTTCCTCAAGGATTGGTTTGTTTTCTTACCAGTTAAACCAGCATTACTTGTCATTGTTTTCATCATTACTCCGAGTTTGTTTTTCTTCCGCCACACTTTTGGCTTTTGATTGAGCGCTCAGTCCTGTGAGGTAGGCTCTGGGTTTTGTCCCTTGGCCGAGACACAACATGGCCTATAAAAGTGGGAGTTTCTGCTTCTGCTTAGTGCTCAGCATTAAGGGAGTGGGACGACTGGTTTGCCCACTTTAATTACATGGGATGTTCTTGTTCGGTGTCATTGGCAACATGCTTCAATGAGATATCACTATAAATAAACCAACCTCCGAAAACAAACATTCACAGTGACATAGTGTACACACAGGACACCGTCATTAAATGACCCTGGCTGTTAGTAAGACATTAAACCTGATAAGCAAAATAAAACTAAAGACTTTTCTTCTGTTTGGCCTCCAAAGAAGACGTTTGTTTTCAACTTACTCGTGTTCACGATAAAGAGCGTCCCAGATTACACAGCTGTTCAACAGAACACGTGGCCAGTATTACCGTCACGTTCTATATTAGCTTCTGTAATCTACGACGTTCGTGTTGGGGTTAACACTGAAGTGCACAGGTTAAGTATTGAAAATGAATAAAGGGAATCCGAAAATAAAAATCAAGTGACCGTGAAATCTCCTTCATTGTTGCATAACGTAGGACATTACAATTATGTTATTTCCTCATCTGAGACGAGGTTGTTGATGAGTACTTGTGATCGACCTGCGCTTTTACTCAAATATCACTGTTCTCTTATACTATCTTTAAAAAACAAATGCCAAGGAGGTATTTTCCGATTTCTTGTCTTACCAGATGGTATCGGGAACGTAATATATTTGAATGTTAATTATTTCCGTTACACTGGACGTTTTTATTGACATAGACATATCTCATGATTCGTTTAGATAATGTTGCAGTTCTTTGAAGTTCTAGTAAACATATTTCTAGTTTCCTTTTAGTAATTACACGTAATTGGGAAGCTATCGACCATCATCATCATTAGATGGTCGTATTAGAAGAACAAAAACATTTGCAGGACGCAGTCTTATATCTGATAACGTAGTTAAAGATGCTCCACCACCGACAAATCATACAAATTATAATATTCATTAGAACAATAAATGATGTTTAATCGTGTAGAAATGTGTCTGATTAACACAAAAATGCATATAAAATAATTTATTTGGATTTTGGTTCATGGACAATCAGTACTTCATTCCATAGGACATAGACGCAATTATTTATTTTTATTATTTTAATTTTGTAAGTAAAATAAGAAGCTCCAACTTTTCAATGATGGTAATGGTGTAACTTTTGCAAACTGTTACTGAAGAAAAATACGAATTCGTCTGCTCCTTTTGTTGTAAGAGAAAAAATGCCATTCGTCAGTAGTGTAGTATTTTTAATGTCTAACGTGTTTTTTTTTGCCAATCCTTTGATATACTGTATGATAAATATTCTGTTGTGTAGAAATGTTCTTAGCTTTTGTGCTTGCTGACAAACCATGAATATTTCGTGTTATGCAGTAATGGGTAATAGACACAGTTGCTCGTATCTGTGCGATGTTGATATTTCTTCTCAACTTTATAGTACTACTTCACTTCGCTATATTTACCTTGCCACTGCACAGTACCTATATGTTGCTACTAACCCCAATGTATGTATTTTTTTTAAATATTAACATTGACAGTTAGGCTGCGGCGTAATAATACCACAATCAGAGTTCAAAAGGTCACGAAAACACTAGGTTAAAGTCAGTGTGATAATTCATTGACGAAATATTCTTAGAATTGATCCATTCGAAAACTTATTTTAATTTAGAAATTTTAAATGGGCTGAAGTGTTGCGTTTATCTTTGTTTATCTAGTTTATCGATATGACTCTTTCATCTACTGCTTTTGTTTAGTCGGTTGTCAATGACTTCCAGTATTTCCCGCCAAATCTAAGTCTGATCCATCGACTGATATTTTCTCTTTGCAGACGTATACGTTTTATTTCCATGTTTCATTCTTTCTGTTTTCTTTTTAAAAACGATAATGACTACTTTAAATGTATATATAAGCATTGATTGTAATATTTTGACATGCATTGGTGCGTAACATACATTGGAGGTTGGAACAAAATAGTATGGTGCGTTTATGCGCACCACTGGATATGCTAGAACATCCACTGTATGTAACACACCAATGCATGTCAAAAATATCACAATCACTGCTTAAATACTGATATACACACCATCACAATGCCCCCTTACGCTCACTCTAAAGTGACAACCGGCACACCATTATTCTGACTCCCCTTATTGGCAACAGGTACCCTTGGTTTTATATTGGTTTGTTCTCTCTGTTTCCGCCTTGTGTAACCTCTCTCTGGTATATTAAAACCTATGGCCCATTCATATCTATAAACGAATTTGTTGGAGTCAAAACAAGAAACTTGTTAGGAAAGGAGAGACAAGAGCACATCAGAAGTTAAATCTCCTCTTATAATATGTTTATGGGCCGCAGATATTATTTTCATTCTCTGTCTAAATGGCTGTCGTAAAGCAGCTCTGAATCACGGCTTTATATTGTTATAAGTTACATTGATATCGACCGGTTAAATAGCTTTGGATGATAATAGTCGCGAGAAATATCTTTTTACAGTCAAAAATTCAGCCATCCATTATTAGTCCGCTAAACCTGCCTATATTGTTAAGTTTTAAAAAATAATTGCCTAATATATATATAATATATATTAGGCATAAAAAAAAAAAACCTAATACTATAGGCAGGTTTAGCGGACTAATCCATTATATGACGTAAGTTAGAAGTACTTTTCGTTCTGTTAGTGGAAGTGTCTGTTTTAGTTGTCATATCATGTATACTAAAGGCTGCGTGCTTTCTTACAGTTGTGAATCATATTCCGGGGATAAGTGTGACAAAATAAACTATTTATGATCAGATTTTGACTTGATACATTTATACCCTTCCAAGTTCGGTTCTCCTACCGTCGGGGCCCCCTAATCAATATAAAATAAGACTAATATCGGATAAAATTCCCCTACGTTGCAAAATCTGTATGCTGTCATATTCATTATCATGTAATTTCCTGTATGAAATATGTTTGTTTCCATTACGATAAGACAATGGAGGTCCCTAGATCGATCTACCTAGACAGCCCTATACATAAATCATTACAAAGTCTGATATAACACAGTCTATAGGAAATTGCGTCCCAGGCAATGTAAATTAAGTTGATATCCAACGAAATATTTTCACTACTTCGTTGATGCATATACATGCATTGTTTGTGCTTTATGCACCAGACCATCTCAAAGCAAGTTCTGATCACTCCATACAAAATTTAAAATCGATTCTAAATAAAAATACACAATAAATATATAGCAAAATACAACACTGCCTCGTCTTAAAGTACATCCCAGGTAGATTGTACACGAATCAAGAGTCGATTTGAAAACCATTTGCAGTTGGATGTGTTCTGATGAATGCATTATGCATTTACAATAAAGAAATATACACATTTTATAGTTCCATCAGCAGAAGTGTCACAGATCAACCACCATAAGTATATAAATTTTAGTCTGAGAACGTAGAATTGTAAATACTGCACAAACTGTAAAAGGCGTCGCCCTTGACACTGTCACACATTTGACCACGAATTATAATTTTCCCCTGTGAGGAAGTCTGTGGATCATGTCTTCAAGGTAAGTCTATAAAGTGGTAGTCAACTCTCCTGCATTTACTCAGAATAACGGGAATCGGACGACTGGTTTGTTAGTTGTCAGTAAACTGTTATGGGGCCGGGTGTGCTGTTCGGTATGTCTAACAATATGCCTAAGTTAAATAACACTATAAAATGTTTAATAGTTTCCACACACTGTGTCTAAATCTATTTCAAATACATGTTTTGTAATTCTAATATTGCCACAGTCGTATACGTATTTATACATATCCTATCTTACACGCTGTTTTTCAATTACTATAATATTTATTAATATTTATATGTTAAAATAAGTGAAAATTTAAACTGTATTGATATGTTATCAATTCTCTAAGTGCGCTCCTGAGTCTGTAAAATAAATTTAAGCAAGCATAACATACCACAGGCTCAAAAACAAACATGCAGCACGTCGTGGGGGCTGTCTTCAATGTTCTTAGCTGTTCATAATACGTGAAGCATAATGAACCGACCATCTGTTAAAACTGGTCGTAGGAAATATATCGTAGGAAAAAGCAGGATGAAATCTTTGAAAGAGTTGGTAAGTTTATCTATCAAAAAGGCTTAGCTTAGAAGGGGTGTTAAAGAAACGTAATCTTCCCATTTAATTAAGTTTTTATATAACTGGACGTTGTTAGCAGAAATATATTTTGACATCGCTTGTCCATTCTTTGAAATGTTTGATGGAGATAAGTAATACCAGAACACTCAACTTCAAAAACAAAAATTGTATATTTTGTTTGAACAATTAACGGATTTTGCTCCGAATAGAATAATATGTTTTCATCAAGAATTAAAATAATCCTGCTTCTCCGTGTTTTCATAACGAACGGGAGGCAACCCTATCCTACAGCCATCATGTAGTAAAGATAATGGAGGATATTTCCGTCCTATTATCCGGTTTCATAGGATGCCATTATTTATACACAGGAGTTATCTTCATAAATAAATAGATAAAATATTTAAATGTATATTATATACATCAAGCATGTACACAGTGTTTCCGCTGCCAACAAGACCAATCGGTTGTGTCTAGTGACATCGGTTAGAATTCAAATGGAGTTTATAAATTATTTGCTTCACTCTGTTTCAGAAAGACTGATTGGGTTCCCATTGGTGAGATATTACAGACATGATAGGGTTTAAGGATGGAATCAAACCGGGATTCATACATAAAAATGGATCTCGGCGATAACGAACATCTCAACAAATGCAAGAACAAGGATTTCGAAGAGGAATTTTTAAAGTGGATGAACGAATTTAAAGAAATTTCATTGAAAGGTAGATGTACCCCGTTATATCAAGTGTAAGTTGTTGAAAATTGTTATTTATTTTTTGACAGATCGGTGTGAAGTAACCTGCGTGAGTGTACACAACACAATTAGTTTAACTTGACAACACACTTAAGGGAGATATGGCCAAATGATTTCCTTGACCCCTAGATCTGCTCACATGTTATAAGTGCTCGTCATTGCTCGTCAAGTAATTAATAGATAAACATAGTGTATACCAGAGCCCAGTTTCAGCAACATTTCTTCACTTTAAGGAATTCCTTAACCTAAATTTCCCATGGGAAAGCCTCACATAAGTAAAGGGAAAATCTTAAGTTAAGGAGCTTTCCTTAAATTCTGTAATGTTTTCCTGGATAATTTTAAGTTAAGGGATTCATTAAATTTAAGGAATGTTGATAAAACTGGGCTCAGTTATAGAAAATAAACTTAGCATACATCGATTGCTATGAGGTAACATTATCCCATGTCTCACACTACACAAAGATAATATAATCGTCTCGTTGTGACTGTAGGTCGGACGTTTTTTCCGCAGTAATGTTGACTTTCTGTTATCACCAAAACGTATTACTTCCTATAACGACCATAGCCATTTTTTTCCAATGTAAGGTGGACAGGGACATCTCAATCCGAGAGAAAGATTTTGGCTGGTCAACCCGAGGGTTGCCGAGGGTTGATGGTCAAAATCCGTCACAAGGGTTGAGATATCCCTGTCCACCTGACAGGCCCATGTAAGATTCTTTTTCTCCCATACTTTAACGAGAAATGGTGAAGAATTCAGTTGATATGAACGTCGCTGTGCGTAAAATTGGTGACCGCATTTATTGATGACGTCACTATCTAGCGCGTGTGAGCTGTCTTTTCCCTACCCCGGTAAAAGACAGAGTTATTTTTCCCTAGCGACCGCGGGATAACCGTGTCAAGTATGGGAGAAAACAAAATCTTTGTTTTTTTGCATGTGACATTTAGTTTGTTCTACTTTCAATGCTCGTGATATTGTGGAGTAGAAATGAAAATCAATATACACGAAGCCTCTTGAAATGGTTTTAACCTAAATAATAATAATAAAAACAAATGTTATGCAGATGTGAAGTGAGTGATGCACTAAATCTTTTCATGAACTTGCTGAGAAAACACTATTGCCTTCTCAGCATAATTGAAATGATCATTTCAAACTATACTACCATTTCTCTTTTCTTTAAATCGTAGAGACGAATCATCTTCATCGTAGAAATAAAGAGAAGCATAACTGTAGGAAGAAATACCCGAATCAACAGAAAGTGAAGCCGAAAGTCAAAAAGGAAACCAAAGACAGAAAGCACGAGATAAATCCAGATCTTGTACTGGAGTACCATAAATTGTTGAACTTCTACAGGAAGTCGTCAGAGAGGACATGTGAGTAAATCAAATGCAAAGGCATTCGTGGTGCCTGCTATCCCATTGCATGATAGGAATGTTTTCTTATCCCATTGCATGATAGGAATGTTTTCTTTCTTCTTACTAACTTCTCTCTTGACACCTCCTCACGTTTGGCTTTAAGTTGGAAATTAGACTTTGATTTCAGTCCCTGGCTAAGATACACAAAAGTTTTTAAAGTTTCTGTTCTCGCTTTTCGCTCAGCGTAAACGGAGTGGAACGACTGGTTCGCCTGTTATCAGTATAATGTGAATATATAACATGAAATGTGCGTTGTGTTGTAACTTTCCTAGTTTCCGCGGTGGCTGTGAGACCAAGAATATAGAAACAGTTTCATAAAATTAAGTTTATATAATTTAGGTTTTATATAATTTAGGTTCTATGTAATTGGGGTTTTACATAATATAGGTTTTATATAGTTTAGGTTTTATGTAATTTGGGTTTTATGTGATTAAGGTTTTATACAGTGTAGGTTTTATATAATAGTTACCATTGCTCCATAGGCTAACCATGAGTATGTCTATCCACGAAATGATATCCCATTAACCAAAAGGTGAGTATAATATCATAATAACCAAAAGGTGAGTATAATATCACATTAACCAAAAGGTGAGTATAATATCATAATAACCAAAAGGTGAGTATAATATCACATTAACCAAAAGGTGAGTATAATATCACATTAACCAAAAGGTGAGTATAATATCACATTAACCAAAAGGTGAGTATAATATCACAAGGTGAGTATAATATCACATTAACCAAAAGGTGAGTATAATATCACATTAACCAAAAGGTGAGTATAATATCACATTAACCAAAAGGTGAGTATAATATCACATTAACCAAAAGGTGAGTATAATATCACATTAACCAAAAGGTGAGTATAATATCACATTAACCAAAAGGTGAGTATAATATCACATTAACCAAAAGGTGAGTATAATATCACATTAACCAAAAGGTGAGTATAATATCACATTAACCAAAAGGTGAGTATAATATCACATTAACCAAAAAGTGAGTATAATATCACATTAACCAAAAGGTGAGTATGATATCACATTAACCAAAAGGTGAGTATAATATCACATTAACCAAAAGGTGAGTATAATATCACATTAACCAAAAGGTGAGTATAATATCACATTAACCAAAAGGTGAGTATAATATCACATTAACCAAAAGGTGAGTATAATATCACATTAACCAAAAGGTGAGTATAATATCACATTAACCAAAAGGTGAGTATAATATCACATTAACCAAAAGGTGAGTATAATATCACATTAACCAAAAGGTGAGTATAATATCACATTAACCAAAAGGTGAGTATAATATCACATTAACCAAAAGGTGAGTATAATATCACATTAACCAAAAGGTGAGTATAATATCACATTAACCAAAAACATTAACCAAAAGGTGAGTATAATATCACATTAACCAAAAGGTGAGTATAATATCACATTAACCAAAAGGTGAGTATAATATCACATTAACCAAAAGGTGAGTATAATATCACATTAACCAAAAGGTGAGTATAATATCACATTAACCAAAAGGTGAGTATAATATCACATTAACCAAAAGGTGAGTATAATATCACATTAACCAAAAGTGAGTATAATATCACATTAACCAAAAGGTGAGTATAATATCACATTAACCAAAAGGTGAGTATAATATCACATTAACCAAAAGGTGAGTATAATATCACATTAACCAAAAGGTGAGTATAATATCACATTAACCAAAAGGTGAGTATAATATCACATTAACCAAAAGGTGAGTATAATATCACATTAACCAAAAGGTGAGTATAATATCACATTAACCAAAAGATGAGTATAATATCACATTAACCAAAAGGTGAGTATAATATCACATTAACCAAAAGGTGAGTATAATATCACATTAACCAAAAGGTGAGTATAATATCACATTAACCAAAAGGTGAGTATAATATCACAATAACCAAAAGGTGAGTATAATATCACATTAACCAAAAGGTGAGTATAATATAACATTAACCAAAAGGTGAGTATAATATCACATTAACCAAAAGGTGAGTATAATATCACATTAACCAAAAGGTGAGTATAATATCACATTAACCAAAAGGTAACCAAAAGGTGAGTATAATATCACATTAACCAAAAGGTGAGTATAATATAACATTAACCAAAAGGTGAGTATAATATCACATTAACCAAAAGGTGAGTATAATATCACATTAACCAAAAGGTGAGTATAATATAACATTAACCAAAAGGTGAGTATAATATCACATTAACCAAAAGGTGAGTATAATATCACATTAACCAAAAGGTGAGTATAATATCACATTAACCAAAAACATTAACCAAAAGGTGAGTATAATATCACATTAACCAAAAGGTGAGTATAATATCACATTAACCAAAAGGTGAGTATAATATCACATTAACCAAAAGGTGAGTATAATATAACATTAACCAAAAGGTGAGTATAATATCACATTAACCAAAAGGTGAGTATAATATAACATTAACCAAAAGGTGAGTATAATATCACATTAACCAAAAGGTGAGTATAATATCACATTAACCAAAAGGTGAGTATAATATCACATTAACCAAAAACATTAAAAAAGATGAGTATAATATCACATTAACTAAAAAAGGTGAGTATAATATCACATTAACCAAAAGGTGAGTATAATATCACATTAACCAAAAGGTGAGTATAATATCACATTAACCAAAAGGTGAGTATAATATCACATTAACCAAAAGGTGAGTATAATATAACATTAACCAAAAGGTGAGTATAATATCACATTAACCAAAAGGTGAGTATAATATCACATTAACCAAAAGGTGAGTATAATATCACATTAACCAAAAGGTGAGTATAATATCACATTAACCAAAAGGTGAGTATAATATCACATTAACCAAAAGGTGAGTATAATATCACATTAACCAAAAGGTGAGTATAATATCACATTAACCAAAAGGTGAGTATAATATCACATTAACCAAAAAAGGTGAGTATAATATCACATTAACCAAAAGGTGAGTATAATATCACATTAACCAAAAGGTGAGTATATAATATCACATTAACCAAAAGGTGAGTATAATATAAACATTAACCAAAAGGTGAGTATAATATCACATTAACCAAAAGGTGAGTATAATATAATAACCAAAAGGTGAGTATAATATCACATTAACCAAAAAGGTGAGTATAATATCACATTAACCAAAAGGTGAGTATAATATCACATTAACCAAAAGGTGAGTATAATATCACATTAACCAAAAGGTGAGTATTATATAACATTAACCAAAAGGTGAGTATAATATCACATTAACCAAAAGGTGATATTAATATATCACATTAACCAAAAGGTGAGTATAATATCACATTAACCAAAAGGTGAGTATAATATACATTAACCAAAAGGTGAGTATAATATCACATTAACCAAAAGGTGAGTATAATCAACATTAACCAAAAGGTGAGTATAATATCACATTAACCAAAAGGTGAGTATAATATCACATTAACCAAAAGGTGAGTATAATATCACATTAACCAAAAGGTGAGTATAATATCACATTAACCAAAAGGTGAGTATAATATCACATTAACCAAAAGGTGAGTATAATATCACATTAACCAAAAGGTGAGTATAATATCACATTAACCAAAAGGTGAGTATAATATCACATTAACCAAAAGGTGAGTATAATATCACATTAACAAAAGGTGAGTATAATATACATTAACCAAAAGGTGAGTATAATATCACATTAACCAAAAGGTGAGTATAATATCACATTAACCAAAAGGTGAGTATAATATCACATTAACCAAAAGGTGAGTATAATATCACATTAACCAAAAGGTGAGTATAATATCACATTAACCAAAAGGTGAGTATAATATCACATTAACCAAAAGGTGTAGTATAATATCACATTAACCAAAAGGTGAGTATAATATCACATTAACCAAAAGGTGAGTATAATATCACATTAACCAAAAGTGAGTATAATATCACATTAACCAAAAACATTAACCAAAAGGTGAGTATAATATCACATTAACCAAAAGGTGAGTATAATATAACATTAACCAAAAGGTGAGTATAATATCACATTAACCAAAAGGTGAGTATAATATAACATTAACCAAAAGGTGAGTATAATATCACATTAACCAAAAGGTGAGTATAATATCACATTAACCAAAAGGTGAGTATAATATCACATTAACCAAAAGGTGAGTATAATATCACATTAACCAAAAGGTGAGTATAATATAACATTAACCAAAAGGTGAGTATATTAACCAAATAACATTAACCAAAAGGTGAGTATAATATCACATTAACCAAAAGGTGAGTATAATATCACATTAACCAAAAGGTGAGTATAATATAACATTAACCAAAAGGTGAGTATAATATCACATTAACCAAAAGGTGAGTATAATATCACATTAACCAAAAGGTGAGTATAATATCACATTAACCAAAAGGTGAGTATAATATCACATTAACCAAAAGGTGAGTATAAAATCATAATTAACCAAAAGGTGAGTATAATATCACATTAACCAAAAGGTGAGTATAATATCACATTAACCAAAAGGTGAGTATAATATCACATTAACCAAAAGGTGAGTATAATATAACATTAACCAAAAGGTGAGTATAATATCACATTAACCAAAAGATGAGTATAATATCACATTAACCAAAAGGTGAGTATAATATCACATTAACCAAAAGGTGAGTATAATATCACAATAACCAAAAGGTGAGTATAATATCACATTAACCAAAAGGTGAGTATAATATCACATTAACCAAAAGGTGAGTATAATATCACATTAACCAAAAGGTGAGTATAATATCACATTAACCAAAAGGTGAGTATAATATCACATTAACCAAAAGGTGAGTATAATATCACATTAACCAAAAGGTGAGTATAATATCACATTAACCAAAAGGTGAGTATAATATCACATTAACCAAAAGGTGAGTATAATATCACATTAACCAAAAGGTGAGTATAATATCACATTAACCAAAAGGTGAGTATAATATCACATTAACCAAAAGGTGAGTATAATATCACATTAACCAAAAGGTGAGTATAATATCACATTAACCAAAAGGTGAGTATAATATCACATTAACCAAAAGGTGAGTATAATATCACATTAACCAAAAGGTGAGTATAATATCACATTAACCAAAAGGTGAGTATAATATCACATTAACCAAAAGATGAGAGAGTATAATATCACATTAACCAAAAGGTGAGTATAATATAACATTAACCAAAAGGTGAGTATAATATCACATTAACCAAAAGGTGAGTATTATATCACATTAACCAAAAGATGAGAGAGTATAATATCACATTAACCAAAAGGTGAGTATAATATAACATTAACCAAAAGGTGAGTATAATATAACATTAACCAAAAGATGAGTATAATATCACATTAACCAAAAGGTGAGTATAATATCACATTAACCAAAAGGTGAGTATAATATCACATTAACCAAAAGGTGAGTATAATATCACATTAACCAAAAGGTGAGTATAATATCACATTAACCAAAAGGTGAGTATAATATCACATTAACCAAAAGGTGAGTATAATATCACATTAACCAAAAGGTGAGTATAATATCACATTAACCAAAAGGTGAGTATAATATCACATTAACCAAAAGGTGAGTATAATATCACATTAACCAAAAGGTGAGTATAATATCAATAACCAAAAGGTGAGTATAATATCACATTAACCAAAAGGTGAGTATAATATCACATTAACCAAAAGGTGAGTATAATATCACATTAACCAAAAGGTGAGTATAATATCACATTAACCAAAAGGTGAGTATAATATCACATTAACCAAAAGGTGAGTATAATATCACATTAACCAAAAGGTGAGTATAATATCACATTAACCAAAAGGTGAGTATAATATCACATTAACCAAAAGGTGAGTATAATATCACATTAACCAAAAGGTGAGTATAATATCACATTAACCAAAAGGTGAGTACCAAAAGGTGAGTATAATATCACATTAACCAAAAGGTGAGTATAATATCACATTAACCAAAAGGTGAGTATAATATCACATTAACCAAAAGGTGAGTATAATATCACATTAACCAAAAGGTGAGTATAATATCACATTAACCAAAAGGTGAGTATAATATCACATTAACCAAAAGTGAGTATAATATCACATTAACCAAAGGTGAGTATAATATCACATTAACCAAAAGGTGAGTATAATATCACATTAACCAAAAGGTGAGTATAATATCACATTAACCAAAAGGTGAGTATAATATCACATTAACCAAAAGGTGAGTATAATATCACATTAACCAAAAGGTGAGTATAATATCACATTAACCAAAAGGTGAGTATAATATCACATTAACCAAAAGGTGAGTATAATATCACATTAACCAAAAGGTGAGTATAATATCACATTAACCAAAAGGTGAGTATAATATCACATTAACCAAAAGGTGAGTATAATATCACATTAACCAAGGTGAGTATAATATCACATTAACCAAAAGGTGAGTATAATATAACATTAACCAAAAGATGAGAGTATATAATATCACATTAACCAAAAGGTGAGTATAATATCACATTAACCAAAAGGTGAGTATAATATCACATTAACCAAAAGGTGAGTAATGATATAATATCACATTAACCAAAAGGTGAGTATAATATCACATTAACCAAAAGGTGAGTATAATATCACATTAACCAAAAGGTGAGTATAATATCACATTAACCAAAAGGTGAGTATAATATCACATTAACCAAAAGATGAGTATAATATAACATTAACCAAAAGGTGAGTATAATATCACATTAACCAAAAGGTGAGTATAATATCACATTAACCAAAAGGTGAGTATAATATCACATTAACCAAAAGGTGAGTATAATATCACATTAACCAAAAGGTGAGTATAATATCACATTAACCAAAAGGTGAGTATAATATCACATTAACCAAAAGGTGAGTATAATATCACATTAACCAAAAGGTGAGTATAATATCACATTAACCAAAAGGTGAGTATAATATCACATTAACCAAAAGGTGAGTATAATATATCACATTAACCAAAAGGTGAGTATAATATCACATTAACCAAAAGGTGAGTATAATATAACATTAACCAAAAGGTGAGTATAATATCACATTAACCAAAAGGTGAGTATAATATCACATTAACCAAAAGGTGAGTATAATATAACATTAACCAAAAGGTGAGTATAATATCACATTAACCAAAAGGTGAGTATAATATAACATTAACCAAAAGGTGAGTATAATATAACATTAACCAAAAGGTGAGTATAAATCACATTAACCAAAAGGTGAGTATAATATCACATAACCAAAAGGTGAGTATAATATCACATTAACCAAAAGGTGAGTATAATATCACATTAACCAAAAGGTGAGTATAATATAACATTAACCAAAAGGTGAGTATAATATAACATTAACCAAAAGGTGAGTATAATATCACATTAACCAAAAGGTGAGTATAATATCACATTAACCAAAAGGTGAGTATAATATCACATTAACCAAAAGGTGAGTATAATATCACATTAACCAAAATGTGAGTATAATATCACATTAATCAAAAGGTGAGTATAATATCACATTAACCAAAAGGTGAGTATAAAATCACATTAACCAAAAACATTAACCAAAAGGTGAGTATAATATAACATTAACCAAAAGGTGAGTATGATATCACATTAACCAAAAGGTGAGTATAATATCACATTAGCCAAAAGGTGAGTATAATATCACATTAACCAAAATGTGAGTATAATATCACATTAACCAAAAGGTGAGTATGATATCACATTAACCAAAAGGTGAGTATGATATCACATTAACCAAAATGTGAGTATATCACATTAACCAAAAGGTCAGTATGATATCACATTAGTCAAAAGGTGAGTATAATATCACATTAACCAAATGGTCGGTATAATATCATATTGACCAAAAGGTCGGCATTATACAAATATAGCATTTTGATGAGGTCGATATATGGTTATATCGACCATATAAAAAATATTGACCGAGGACGTAGTTTAATTTAAGAACAACATACGAAAACAGTATCAATTTAGGGACTTTATGCTTTTATTATAAAGACCCGGTATATGCGTGTTTGTAAGTTGAATACATGTGCATGTGGCCCATTATATACCTGTAGCTCGATGTCTTCAGGTCACAATCAATTGAATGTATAGTTTCTCCTCCGTTGAAATAATCCACTTCGACGTCAAACATATATTAAAAGATTCAGATTGACTTTAAGATACATTCTCTTATGTTAAGTACTTCATTCTGTAAAACAAAAATCGTATACTTTACTTTACACTAGGATTAGCCTAGGCCAAATGTTGGTACTAGGTGGAATTTAAAAAAAAGAGGCATCCAACGTATTCACTATTCAATGGCTCCAGACGCTTAATTAAATGTTATTCGATTATTTTCTACTCTCCTACCGTGTTTATGTTGAAAATTTGAAAGCTTAAACTGTAGTCATCAGTTGAAAGTCATCATCATCTTTGTTAGAATCCGAAACAATCAACGTCGTCTGTCACATTTTGTGGTTACGCTTCAAACTCAGGTCATCAAAGCGTTTGTTTCAAAGCGCCAGGAACACCAAGCGTTTTGTCAACGTAGACGATACGATAACGTTATCTAAAAATAACCGTGCAATATACTTTTTTTATAAACTACTTCCGGAAAAATCGTGCAATATAGTTTTTATCGGTGATCACGTGGCGTGTTTTTGACCAATGAGAAGTGACAAAAAATCCAGTGTTGTCGAGGGATGGCATTGTACCCGAGTCGGAAACGATAGTCCCGCGGGAAACCATAGTCCCGCGACTATGGCTAAATAGTGCCCAGGGAATGAGCCAATGAAAACGCGAGAAAAAGTCACGTTAAGTACTAAATGTATTTAATTACGATGTAACAGATCATAATGATTGTTTTCGGAAAAAACATTCAACTATTTGGCATGTTATAAATACATTTACATAAAGAATGACAAACGTACGCTTTCATATAAATGTATATTTGTAGGTCCAAAGCAGGTCCATTAAACAATTAAGTAACAGAACATACCAGGCTGTCAATATCACAGGCGTTGTGTCTTGAATAGAACTATTGTAGGTTCAAATTAAAACAGGCTTTGTCATTCCATTATCTCAGTGTAACCGGATGAATAATATAGCTTCTATATATTGTACAGCTGAACTGAATTCATTTGGTCAAATGTTGATAAAAACAATAGTGATAAGGGATTATGTGTCACTTTCTGATTGGCTACAAATTAGAACAAGAAGGTAAAATCCTAGAACGTCTTTTGATAAGATTAATCAAAACTTTCAATTAAAAACACAAACTTTTTAATCGTCCAAGATAAATTAGAATTGTTTTTATCTTCACCACAAATTAAAATCCCTCTAGCACTTCCTCCATCCCTATGCTCTGTTTTCTGTAGAGATTTCACATAAAAATATTAAAATTAAGCTATTACATCCAAACAAAACGCTACTAGCGACAAAGCCAGAACAGGATAGGTGTGAATTGTCAGGTAATATCCTGTCTCAGTATGTCCGTTAAGTAAGTTGGTGTGGGTAGTCATTGTCCTTCAAGGCATATATATAAGGAAAACAGCGCGCAAGTGGGTCGAGTCGTGAGCTCATTACAAAGTACACCGTCGCTTCAGTCTTATCTTTCCGTGTTAGGCTGTACATGTATAGGGGAATAGTCAAAGTCTCTTATCATTGTGTTTCATGAAGACCACCGAAATGCTTTCACTTATCCTCGCCGCGTCTTGGATAACCGTAGGTAAGTTGGAGGATTTTGGTTTCTGTGAACCAAATAATTTTCGCGTTTTCATGTCCGACAACTTCTTCGAGACGATTTCATTTCACGATATATATATTTTCTCTATTGTTCTAGCGGTTCAATGTTTTTCGCGCGAATTTACCTTCGCGGATTTTCAATTGCTAATTACGCACAAATTATCGAAAAATAGCTGGTTCACCGTAAATGTTTATCCCATTGTTTGAAATGAATAGATAGTGACACGATGATTATTTGAAAGAATCAAAGTATATTTTTTACGCCAATGCCGTTTTATTGGAGAAATACGTTACCATACCTGCCACAATTTTCCATTGAAAAGCCCTTCAACCGTAATCGAAGGTTCTGTTGTTTGTCGTAGCAACACATTACCTCTTTTTGCCTTCATTTTTATCATGACTGGCTTTTATGTACGAGGTGTTTTACACGGTATTTTCCGCAGTTGCTACCATTTATTGTTACCGCTTGTTTTAGCTCATTTTCACCGCCATGTTCTGACACGTGGCGACGTATTTACATTAAGCATTGTAACTTTCGTTACCTTGAGTTTTAATGATCGCTTACATTTCTGTGTAGAACGTCTGCAGACTTTAAAACTTTCTTTGCGGTTTTCGCAAGTGAATTTTCGTATTAATTTTATTTTTACTGTGTTTTGGTGTTCGTTGACAATATCGGCGTACATAGCCGTGCTAGCGTTTACCAAGTCTACCGATGTGTGCGATCATTGTCATTGTGTTGCCGACTCCTATCTTTCATGCTAGCTGTGCTGGTCCTGCTCTACGATTTATTTATTTGCTTGTACGGTGGCGCGACTCCTAGTCGCCCGTACTTAGTTTGGAAGGTCAAATATTGCGACAAAGGTAGAGGCTATTTACGGCAGCTCTATGAACTCGTGGGTAAATAGCCTTAACCTAACCTTTGCCTTCTAGACTGGAGGTTTTGTAGGCATCCCCTCATTCCAGATTCAGAATGATTCTCTGACGGAATAGCCTGGCTCAGGGTTGACCGCATTGTCTTGAACCTCTCGAAAGACTTTTCAGAACTAGTCGTCATGTAGGAGTGTGAACTAGTCATCAGTCACCTCTGTTGTTCCGGTGTTTGAGCAGCTTCTGGTCCATTAGAGGATCCTTGCCCGACTTGGACCGGATGTTTCTTCTGGCAATACCTGCGGTTTACAGTTGGCCCACCAGCCCATCACCGTTGCTGGTTGTTGGTCTTTCTCCAACCCATGTCATGCTCCAGTCATTCTGTTACTGGCCTGGTTTACCGGTATTTGAAAACCTAACTTGTTCTCGGGTTCTGGGTCGATCGATCAGTCGGTTAACTTTCATCCGAAACCGTTCCCTAGTTAACCTAGCGTGCTTGTTCTTTAAATGGAACTGAATTATGGCAGTTAGGGTCCCAATCCGTACATGTTTTCCAAAAGAAATGACGGTTTAATTTGCTATAGCGCTGAATGCGCAGTTCCCTACCCATGTTCCTCCTGTTCCCGCCCAACCAGGCTTGGGCAGTAGATGCATAATGCATTCGCATTCCCCGCAATCTGCTAGACAGAGTGACTCAGAAGGTTAAAGAGCATAATGCATCCACGTCCTCAGATTCTCTACCTCCATGAGTTTAGGCTATCATTGGAGGCCTCTTCCTCAGGCAGGTTTTTCTGAAATATTATCTCGAAGCATCGCGAAATCGGTCAGGCCTTCCTACTCTGTCATCTCCTTATCCAGATAAAGAATTTTCAGCGATTGGTTTAGTGACAGGAAGATTTACCCAAAGGCTTGTGTTTAGACGATTGCTGATTATAAGCAATACGGGCCCTGATGATATGGTCTTTTGTGGTTTTTTCAGCTTTTGCAGGCACCTTCAGTAACCCGACCTGTGGGCCTGGGCGTACGACTATAGTTCACCTGTTCGAGTGGAAATGGACCGATATAGCCAAAGAATGTGAGAGGTTCCTGGGACCGATGGGCTTCTGTGGAGTGCAGGTGATTGTTTATACAAACTCTTCAGTAATATAGCATAAAACTATATACGTCGGAGCTGGTACAATTGAACGTAAACGTCGAAATTCAGTTCATGTTTGTATCATTTACCAAATACCTAGTTATTACCAACCCTATTTTCACTTTATATGGGTTCTACAACGAAGTGGTAGAAAGATTTTATAAACCGTCGGTTGCTCGATTAGACTTAACATCTGCTTAACAGCGGGTGTTATTTTAAGAATATATGCAATGTGTTGCATGTTTGATGTCTGTTTCAAAGACTGTGTGTTGCCGTAAAAAGGATCTATAGTGAAATTTTTTTTTGCCACTTGACATTCAAAACGCATATTATAAAACATTTTCAGATCTCGCCTCCCAATGAAAATCGCCTCGTTCAGAACAGACCGTGGTGGGAGAGATACCAGCCCGTCAGCTACAAACTCCAGACAAGGAGTGGTACCGAGGACCAACTCCGGGACATGATCAGCAGGTGTAACAACGTTAATGTCAGGTAGGTTTATATCGTAAGGTCAAGGTCGGGACATGTTCAACAGGTGTAACAACGATAACGTCAGATAAGTTTATATCGTAAGGTCAAGGTCGGAACATGTTCAACAGGTGTAACAATGATAGCATCAGGTAGGTTGTATCGTAAGGTCAAGGTCGGGACATGTTCAACAGGTGTAACAACGTTAACGTCAGGTAGGTTTATATCGTAAGGTCAAGGTCGGGACATTATCAACAGGTGTAACAACGTTAATGTCAGGTAGGTTTATATCGTAAGGTCAAGGTCGGGACATGTTCAACAGGTGTAACAACGTTAATGTCAGGTAGGTTATATCGTAAGGTCAAGGTCGGGACATGTTCAACAGGTGTAACAACGTTAATGTCAGGTAGGTTTATATCGTAAGGTCAAGGTCGGAACATGATCAACAGGTGTAACAACGTTAACGTCAGGTAAGTTTATATCGTAAGGTCAAGGTCGGGACATGTTCAACAGGTGTAACAACGTTAATGTCAGGTAGGTTTATATCGTAAGGTCAAGGTCGGAACATGATCAACAGGTGTAACAACGTTAACGTCAGGTAAGTTTATATCGTAAGGTCAAGGTCGGGACATGTTCAACAGGTGTAACAACGTTAATGTCAGGTAGGTTTATATCGTAAGGTCAAGGTCGGAACATGATCAACAGGTGTAACAACGTTAACGTCAGGTAAGTTTATATCGTAAGGTCAAGGTCGGGACATGTTCAACAGGTGTAACAACGTTAACGTCAGGTAGGTTTATATCGTAAGGTCAAGGTCGGGACATGTTCAACAGGTGTAACAACGTCAACGTCAGGTAGGTTTATATCATAAGGTTAAGGTCGGGACATTATCAACAGGTGTAACAACGATAACGTCAGGTAAGTTTATATCGTACATGTAAGGTCAAGGTCGGGACATGTTTAACAGGTTAAACAACGATAACGTCAGGTAGATTTATATCGTAAGGTCAAGGTCGGGACATGATCACTTAGTGTAATAACGATAACGTCAGGTAGGTTTATATCGTAAGGTCAAGGTCGGAACATGATCAACAGGTGAAATAACGTCAACGTCAGATAGGTTTATATCGTAAGGTCAAGTTCGGGACATGTTCAACAGGTGTAACAACGTTAACGTCAGGTAGGTTTATATCGTAAGGTCAAGGTCGGGACCTGATCAGCGGGTGTAATAACGATAATATCAGATAGGTTTATATCGTAAGGTCAAGGTCGGGTAGGTAACATGACAAAGTTTAGGTCAGATAGGTTTATATTGTAAGGTCAAGGTCGGGTAGGTAACATGACAAAGTCTAGGTCGGGAAGGTTTATAATTTTTTATGTTAACATTACAAATTCAAAGGAGGAAAGATTTAACATTACAATGTCAAGGTCGGTTAAAATCAACGTTAAGTTTACGTTACAATGAGGTTAATGTCAGTCTTTAAAAACAAACACATGAGATATGTCCATGATCATTATACTGTTACATGAACGAATAACAGAAATGAGAAACCAGCAGCTAAATTCAAAACACAATTTTAATTATATATACAATATTATACAGAGATGGTTTACAATATCTGAAGTAATTGGTGGTGGTACAAGAGTAATACGATGATTTAAAGTGTTACTTATCTGTATGCGAATGTCCTGGTATAATCCTTGATCCTTCCAGGTTTCAAATTAACAATCACAAATCCAGGAGGAAAATGAATGTCCACAGATGATTTGTAAAGTTCCAGGCAATATGAATAAATCCACACAAAGTGTTGTAATAATCCACAGATAAAGTCACAATAACTCTCCCAATAGAATCTTATATGGCGCTGTACAATTCTTGATATGTCTTATTACAGGTCTCATTACAGTTCTGATTAGCCTTGGGCAGCTGGAGTATATATAGCTAAACCCTAATTCAAGAATATTGGAGAACCTTCTACTTCTAGAAATATCTAACTAAAAACAGTAAACAAGTAAACACACAGAACTTTCTGGAAATAGATCATTCTAGATCTCTACTTATAATCAACATGTTTACAAACATATTTGTTTATACGATGATAATATTCTATAGTTCTATAACCTAAATTAATTATGTGAACTTTATAGGATGTATTGATAATATAGCTATAGGAGTTATCTCCCCTATCTAATAACTACATGTATTTAGTGTCATACATAACACACCCCTCCTTAAAGAAAAGAAAGTTTTCTTGAAAAGGAAACTTTCTTGACATATTTAGTCATATTTAAATCCTTGATAAAGCATCAGCTAGAATATTGTCTTTCCCTTTGATATGTTTGATGTCAAGATTGTACTCTTGCAAAGTCAAACTCCACCTGAGAATTCTTTGATTTTTGTTTTTCATTTTTCCAATGAATGTTAAAGGGTTGTGGTCGGTGAAGACCAACACAGGCACAACTGTAGTGCAGAGATACACATCAAATTGGTTCAAGGCCAAAATCAATGCTAAACATTCTTTCTCAATGGTGGAATAATTTCTCTGGTGTTTGTCAAACTTTCTCGAGAAATAACAAATTGGATGGTCAATTTGTTCAGAACCTTCTTGCATCAAAACAGCACCAACACCTACATCACTGGCGTCAACAAACAGTTTAAACTGTTTATTAAAATCTGGAGCAGTCAGAATTGGTGAGTTCGATAGTATGGCTTTCAATTTCTCAAAGGCAGACTTACATTCGTCTGACCAAACAAATTTGACATTTTTCTTTAACAAAGCAGTAAATGGAGCTGCTATAACAGAGAAATTTTGACAAAATTTTCTGTAGTATCCAGCCATACCAAGAAACCTCATCAGCTCTCTCTTGCCTCCAGGAGCTGGAAAATCTATAATTGATTCTACTTTGGCCTGAACAGGTTTAACCTGCCCCTGTCCTACAACATGGCCTAAAAATTCAACAGTTGCATGACAAAATTCACATTTCAATAAGTTTACAGTCAATTTCATGGTAGTGAGTCTCTCGAAGAATTCGCGAATCCCGCGTAGATGGTCTTCCCACGTGTCGTGGTAGTTTATGACGTCATCAATGTATCCATCGCAGCCTTCCAGGTCTGATATCACGCTGTTAAGAAGACGTTGAAATGTTGCCGGGGCATTCTTCATACCAAACGGCATAACTTTGTACTGGTACAAACCTTGTGAAGTTACAAATGCAGACACTTCTTTGGCTCTTTCTGTTAATGGCACCTGCCAATATCCTTTCAACAGGTCAAACTTGCTAACATACTTGGCTTTGCCAACTTTGTCAATACACGAGTCAATCCTTGGAATTGGATAAGAGTCTGTTTTACTGACAGAGTTAACTTTTCTGAAGTCAGTACAGAACCGGTATGTCTTATCTGGCTTTGGCACCAGAACACATGGAGAGCTCCATTCACTTTTGCTTGGTTCAATAATATCATTGTCCAACATGTATTGAATTTCTTTCTTTAAGTGTTCTTCTTTCAAAGGATTGACACGGTAAGGATGTTGCTTGACAGGTGGCGCATCGCCTACATCCACGTCATGATAGATAGCATCTGTTTTACCTGGTGCATCCGGAAACAAATGCTTAAACTCAAGTATCAAATCTTTCAGTTCATTGCGTTCCTTTTCTGATAGATGACATAGTTTCTTGTCCAAGTTCGCGAGCACATCTGAGTTCCGTAACTTAAGACCTCAGTCTAAACCTACATCTTGTACACCACCATCTAAGTCTAATTTACAAATATCAGCTGTACTTTCACTTTGTGATGGTACAGAGGCTAAAGTAGCAATAGGTTGAGAGGTCTTGCTCTCTTCTCTATCTACATATTTCTTAAGCATATTAACATGACATAATTGAGTTTTCTTGCGCCTCCCTGGAGTTTGTACAATGTAGTTAACATCATCGACCTTTTTCTCAACAACGTAAGGTCCAAAATATCTAGCTTGCAAAGGCTGACCCGGTATTGGTAATAGAGCCAAAATTTTGTCACCTGGATCAAAACTTCTTGCACGGGCATCTTTATCATACCATGTTTTCATTTTGGTTTGAGTAACGGCCAAATTTTCTTTTGCCAGTTCACATGCCCTTGTCAACCTTTGCTTAAAGTTAGACATATACTCTAAGAGATTCACTTTAGAATCTTCGTCCAAAATTTTGTCTTTTAAAATTTTCAAAGGACCACGTACAGTATGTCCAAACACAAGTTCAAAGGGACTGAAGCCAAGAGATTCTTGTTCATATTCTCTAACGCCAAACAACAACATGTGTATACCTTCGTCCCAATCTCTTTTGTTTTCAAAACAATAAGATCTCATCATATTCTTCAATGTCTGATAAAAACGTTCTAAAGCACCTTGAGACTCTGGATGATAAGCACTAGACTTATACTGCTTGATCTGGAGCTGGTACATGACTTGTTGAAAAATACCAGACATGAAATTCGAACCTTGGTCCGATTGGACAGCTTTTGGAAGACCAACCAATGTAAAGAATTTAACCAAAGCCTTGACTATGTTAGGGGCCTTGATATTTCTGAGTGGAATGGCTTCAGGAAAGCGTGTGGAAGCACACATAATAGTAAAAGATACTCATTCCCAGACTTAGTTTTGGGTAGAGGACCTACACAGTCTATAATGACTCTACTAAATGGTTCCTCAAATGCTGGAATGGGGTGCAAAGGTGCAACAGGGATTTTCTGATTAGGTTTCCCTACCAACTGACAAGTATGACAAGACCTACAAAAATCAGCCACATCCCGTTTCAACTTGGGCCAAAAGAAGCGATCTAAGATCCTGTTATAAGTCTTGGTCACACCTAAATGCCCTGCCATAGGTACGTCATGAGACAAACTTAGAATATCTTGCCTATACCTCGGTGGGACAACTATTTGATTGACAACCTTCCAGTCTTCCTCGGGAGACACATCAGGGGGGCGCCACTTGCGCATCAACACACCTGACTGACGGAAGTAACAAACCGGGACTTTCTCAGCCTCTTCCTCACTCAAAGCTCGATTACACAATAAGGAGATTTCAGGATCTTTCTCCTGTTCTACTATAAGCTCCTCTCTAGACAAAGATGATTTACTCATCATGTCAGACAAAGAAGTACCCTTGTTAGGAACAACTCTATCACTATCAAAGTCTACAGGATTGCTCAAAAGATCACACTTGCTCCCGACATCCTCTATATCATGAGCCAAGAAAGTGTCACCTAACCCTGGACTATAATGATCCTCAACTACTGCAACATCAGAAACCTACTT
The DNA here is from genome assembly GCF_041381155.1 of Argopecten irradians. Taxonomy (NCBI): domain Eukaryota; kingdom Metazoa; phylum Mollusca; class Bivalvia; order Pectinida; family Pectinidae; genus Argopecten; species Argopecten irradians. Next base: position 32,738,259 of record NC_091148.1, read on the forward strand.
ACTCATTGAACGAGTTACAGCACAAGAAGGGAAAATACCAGGAAATTCCTGTTGAATAGTCTCAGCATCATCTGTTTTATCAGGGATACTGGACACTAAGGGATCTACCCTAACTTTCTCTCCAGCCAAGTCATTGCCTAAAATGAGCGACACGCCCTCTATGGGAAGTTCCGGTCTAACACCAATGGTGACAGGCCCAGTTACTAAGTCTGACTTTAAATAAACACAATGGAGAGGCACATTAACAAAACCTAACTCTACACCTTGAAGCAAAACACTACTACCAGATGAGGTCTCCTCAGACAAAGGCACTACGCCATCTAATATCAAAGAATGAGAAGCCCCAGTATCTCGCAAAATCTTCACAGGTTTCAAGTTGGTAATATCACTAGTAAGTGAAAAAAAACCTTCAGAGATGAAGGGAGAGTACTTCTCCAAGACACTATCAGACTCTGAGCTCTTAATTTCAACAGACACTTTAGAATCTTCCACAATATCACTAAGTTTCTGACTAGGCTTTGACATAGCTAACACAGAAGGAACTGACTGTTTACGCCTTTGCTCCTTACGCTGGAGAGAATAACATTCAGACATAGTATGCCCTACTTTCTTGCAGTAATTACAAACAGGACCAGATGGAGACCCCACACCTGCCCTATGATCTGTTTTAGAATCAGACTTAGTCTTATCACCTAATTTAGGTTTGTCGATAGAAGGGCCACTAAAGGTTGGGTTCCTAGGCTGACCAAATTTACTAGTACCTGTGGTACTGCTTTTGTTTTGAGAACTGTTTTTAACAAATGAGACTTAGTGGGTGAGAGCGTAATCATCAGCCATTGTAGCTGCTTCACTAAGTGTTTCAGCTTTTCTCTCATCTAAATGAGTTTTTATGTTTGTGTGGACACAACGTTTAAACTCCTCTATCAAAAATAAATGCCTCAATTTACCAAAATCCTCATCAATTTCTTTAGAATCACACCACCTATTAAATAATTGTTCTTTTTCTCTGGCAAATTCTACATGAGTTTGTTCATCTCTCTTTCTCGAGTTTCGAAATTTCTGGCGGTAAGCCTCAGGAACTAACTCATAAGCTTTCAAAATAGCTTTCTTGACTACTTGGTAATTTGAAATCTCATCTACAGATAAAGAAGAATAAATGTTTCTAGCTTTACCAATCAAGACACCCTGAAGAAGCATTGTAAGCTTATCTTCAGGCCATTTCATACTATCAGCTATTTTCTCAAAATGCAGAAAATACTTGTCAACTTCTTTCTCTTGAAAAGGAGGAACTAACCTAATGTTTCTACTGACATCAAAACCTCTGTTTCCTTGTAAACCCCTAAAAGTTAGATTACTTGAACTGTCTTGAGAAGCTAGCTCTAATTCTTTCATTCTAAGTTCTGTTTCAGCTTGAATTTTCTGCTTCTCTAGCTCTAACATCTGATCTCTCTCGATCTCTTTTTCTTTTAATTCTCTTTCAATTTCTTTTTCTCTTAACTCTCTTTCTTTGTCTATTTCTTTTTCTCTTAACACTCTTTCTTTGTCTATTTCTTTTTCTCTTAACTCCTTTTCTATTTCTCTTTCTCTCATTTCTTTCTCTTTATCTATTTCCATTTGTCTTAGTTTCATTTCATGTTCAAGTTCCATTTGTCTAATTTGAATTTCTGAACTGACTGTTTCCTCTATACTATCTAATGCACTAGAGTCAAATTTGCCATTGTCAACAAAATATCTTATAATTACATTCCTAATTTCAGCTTTCCTCAAATTAGTTTTGATAGTAAGGCCTAAATGTTTACCCAATAACAGTAAATCCTTCTTACTAACTTGCAAAAGAATTTCCAGGGATGGCGCTTTAACAAACTGTTCTACCTGCATAGAAGTCATGTTTATCTAGCTGTTGGTTTCAAATGTAAACTCCAAGTTTGTACACAAATTTTGCAAATTTCTTAATTAAAGGGCCACTACCTTTCCGAAACGGCTTTTAATTTTTCAAATAGGAATGTAAAACGAGATCAATAATTTTGTAGAGTCGCAGAAGTTATTAACTATACGTTTACTAGCACACTTATCATCACCTTCGGAACTGTTTAATTAGAATAAATAAAATGTTAATTTTCATAACGCGGGTCGTTTTATGTTTCCCACCGTCGTCCTAAATGCCGCGCGGTAGTTGACTATCACTGCGCCAGACGGCAAAACAGCGAAATGAATCTTCACTGTTAACGTTCATTAGACAGGAAATCTTGCATATGTTTGGTGTTGTAACCTCATCTTAAGCCATCGATATATATTTTCTTTTGTTATTAATGTTTTTAAGAAACCTTTAAAGTTTTGCTCCGGAAAGGTAGTGTGCCTTTAATTTTTCCAAGTTAGAAACCAGCAGCTAAATTCAAAACACAATTTTAATTATATATACAATATTATACAGAGATGGTTTACAATATCTAAAGTAATTGGTGGTGGTACAAGAGTAATACGATGATTTAAAGTGTTACTTATCTGTATGCGAATGTGCTGGTATAATCCTTGATCCTTCCAGGTTTCAAATTAACAATAATCACAAATCCAGGAGGAAAATGAATGTCCACAGATGATTTGTAAAATTCCAGGCAATATGAATAAATCCACACAAAGTGTTGTAATAATCCACAGATAAAGTCACAATAACTCTCCCAATAGAGAGGTCAATACAGGTCTCATTACAGTTCTGATTAGCCTTGGGCAGCTGGAGTATATATAGCTAAACCCTAATTCAAGAATATTGGAGAACCTTCTACTTCTAGAAATATCTAACTAAAAACAGTAAACAAGTAAACACACAGAACTTTCTGGAAATAGATCATTCTAGATCTCTTCTTATAATCAACATGTTTACAAACATATTTGTTTATACGATGATAATATTCTAGAAAGTTCTATAACCTAAATTAATTATGTGAACTTTATAGGATGTATTGATAATATAGCTATAGGAGTTATCTCCTCTATCTAATAACTACATGTATTTAGTGTCATACATAACAATACTCACAACATTACGGAGATGACTTGTATGCAATAAAATCACAACATCGAAAAACATTTTCAGTCCCATAGAACTTTGATATTAAATGTGTTTATGATAATGATCTCATTTCAAAGAATCAAGTCTATCAAAATATAAAAAAGATATGCACATTAGGAAAGAAATGTCCTTAACTGTACGTTGTTAAGAAATTAAGTGTGAAAACACTTCTCTGTTACAGGGTATACGTCGATTCTGTGATAAATCACATGACGGGAACTGGCGGGTCAGGAACTGGAACCGCCGGATCCCACTGGGATGGAGACAGCCTCTCCTATCCCGGCGTCCCCTACTCCGCGTGGGATTTCAACACCGGAAACGAGTGCCACAGCTCCGACATGAACATTCACAACTACAACGACCCGACAGAGGTCCGAAACTGTCGACTGGTCAGTCTGGCTGATCTAAAACTCAGCAAGGACTACGTCCGTGGGGAGATCGCTCAGTACATGAATCATTTGATTGATCTTGGAGTCGCAGGATTCAGGATAGATGCTGCCAAACACATGTGGCCCGGCGATCTTAGGATTGTTTTCGGCAAACTTAAGAGTCTGAACTCTGGAGTGTTCGGTTCCGGAGCGAAGCCGTTTATCTTTCAGGAGGTTATTGATATGGGAGGAGAACCAATCAGTATGTCTGAGTATACAGGTATCGGCCGAGTTACCAACTTCATTTTTGGCGCAAAACTAGGACAAGTGTTCCGGAACGAAAACAAGGCGAGCTATCTCCACAACTGGGGCGAGGCTTGGGGGATGCCTAATTCTAACGACGCTGTGGTGTTTATTGATAACCATGACAACCAGAGAGGACATGGCGGAGGAGGTAAGACACATTGGTGGAAGTAAAACGTCTGTGTAGAATGATTATTTGCCTTAGAACCATTCATTTCCGCGAGGATGTGCGCATAATCATAACTGGCGGATCAAGATAGATCGGGCTAATTCATGCATTCCAGGCTGTGAAGTATTTAGAATTAATAACTTGTCACGGGATATTTTTTCTCTATTAGATTTGCTTATAAATACAACGAAGTCACTGTTGGAACAAAATGGTAAGTAAATAAAACATGTGGTTTTATTTCTGTGCATTTAGTGGAACAGTACTGAATCAGTGAAATCTTGCCATATTTTGTAATATCCTGGTATAGTGTGTTGATATCGCCTTCCACTCATGATCTGTCGTTTGTTCGAAAGCAGTTCTTGACGGTAATACTCAGGACTTACTAAAAGGTTCTTTCTCAAAGTTCACTATTTAAGTAGGACATATATGATTATGAGGCTGATCAGAAAATTAAATAGTTGACGCACTAGACAGTAACTATTCTGGTTAAATCCAGAGTTTCGGTTCCATTCTGATGCTCTACATTCAAGTCGATTAGAAAATCTGGTTTTATTCAGATTTGGTGGTCGCTAGTAATGCAAGTACTCTTTCTTAAAATGGATGTGTATATCAAATAATTTTGATTGACATCAATAGTTTACATTTTATTATTTCTACTTTAGGTGGTCCACTGACCCATTTCGAACCTCGCGCCTACAAACTCGCCACAGCCTTTATGATGGCCCATCCGTACGGCTTCCCCCGGCTCATGAGCAGCTTCAACTTCGACAGGTAGGACATCTGGTATCTCACTGTGAACTGGCGTGATTTTTAATGACACCATCAAACTTATATCAGACAATATCATAGTATTGAAAACACGCTGTACTGGCAACAATTATATACCGATATTTGCGTTTTAGATCAAACACGGACCAAGGCCCACCTGCTCACAACGACGTTATCAATGACGTCACAATCAACGCTGACAACACCTGTGGAAATGGTTGGGTAAGAAGGTTTCAGTTTTATTTTTTAACTTGGAACTAAACGAAAATCTGTGCGATTGTGGTTTATATTTGCCAATATTATCATAGGTTTCATTATAGAGGGTGCTGTACAAGTCATGGTTTGGTGTTAGAGATTTACAGTCATTGGACAATGTTAAAAAATAGAGGATAAAACTAAAGTTTTACTCAAAATCATTCTGCCACATTCTACCAAACCATGAAATGTCATGTAGGAGTAAGATAAGAAATGTGTCATATTTAGTCTCTCCTTTCGACAACGCAATTAGGGCACCAATTACAATTAAGTAATCTTTTTCAGACATGTGAACATCGCTGGAGACAGATCTACAATATGGTGGCCTTTAGGAACGTGGTAATGGGACAGAACTTACAACACTGGTGGGACAACGGAAACTATCAGATCGCCTTCGGTCGGGGCAACAAAGGCTTCATCGTTATGAACATGGACAATCACAATCTGGACCAAACCCTACAGACCGGACTTCCGGCGGGAACCTACTGTGACGTAATTTCCGGTAACTACGATGGTTCGAGTTGTTCTGGGACAGAGATCAACGTCGGAAGCGATGGCAACGCACATTTCAGCATCAGTAACAGCAGTGATGATCCTATGATCGCCATCCATGTCGGTAAGTGTGTTACGTGAATGGGTTGGATGTCATTTGATAGAATTTGCATAATTCCTCATATCTGGTGATTGACATGGTACCAATGCATTATCCAATTTCATTCTTATTGCACAGTTAGCAATAAGATTAAAGTCATTCTAATAAAAGCCAAAACAAACAGTGGCCAATATCAGCTCTGTGTAGAAGAGAAATGTACGCAAGACAGATTTGAGCAACGTATAACAATACCATCAGTAAAGGATCTAGCAAATTGATAGAAAAACGAAGCAGAAGATGTGCAGGAGGAATACATTGCTAGAGAAGGCATCAACCTAAGTATAAAATCGACTAAATGATAGCTGTCGATAGGACGTAAAATAATAAAAACCTAGTCATGTACATACCAGATTTTAACTTTCTCTTAATTGTTGTAGGAGCCAAGAAAGGACAAGCCAAGAGGGTAACAACGTGACGTCATCGAAATAACCATTCCTAACGACATTCTTTCATAGTTTACACGTCACCATCTTTTGGAATCGATTTTCCCAAATTGATTGTTACATTTCTACCCGTTCTTCTCATTCATTCTGACACCGAATAATCATCCATGAGAAATTTAATTATGAAATCATTTGTCGTTTGTTATTAATTCTTCCGATATCAATTTTTGTTTTGTTTACGAAGAAAAGATCCGACTAGGGAAAACATATTCAAAAACAAATTAAGGATGGTCGAGGCATCTCGCTAACCGCTTACCCTATCAGTTCCGCAACGATAGTCGGTTATCATGTTTGCCGTGTTAACCTGTCATATACAAGCTGAAAGGAATCTGCCAGATCAACTTAAGAGTCAATGTGTTATGCTTGTCAATGTTACCAGTTATCAAGCTCCCAGGTACACTGCTAAGCCACCAAAAGGACAGAATTAGATTAACAGGGATAAAAAAATAAATAAGGCATCATGAAGCAATTACTAACACTGAAAGAGACGTGAACCAGAATGGCAAAGCAGGGATGCCCGACGCCACCTGGAAACAGGATGAAGAGGACGTTCTGCAAACACACAAGGATGCTGAGAGGGTCACACTACTGGAAAAGTGTCACCTCTAATCCGAGGGCATCGATCCAACTCGGCCAGCTCTGAAGTCAGAATTGCTGCTGGTTAAGCTCACACCACATCTGCACTGCCAGAGTCTATTGGTACACCTTGAAATGTCCACAGAATGTGTCTGGTGAAGGTTGACAAGTAATCAGAAGACAAGCCCATTCACACAATACAGAAATCGTCATGAAGTCGTTGATGTTTATGAAATCTTTTTGGAACAAAGAAGTTCCACTTGCTCTCTGTCAGGTATCCGGCATCTCACTTTTCTTTCGATTACCTTCAGGGAAGGATTTGTAAAGTGTATTGGACACACAAGTACCACCATGCAACTCGTCAGGGAATCCAGAATCGGTTATCAAGATTTCTCTACCGTTCGGATCTTATACCAAGTCAAAAGAATTAAAAGAGCTACAAAACTGCAGTTAACACCATTCTTCGAAGGAAAAGAGTGGAATAGTTATTGGATGCTCAATCTAAGTGATTCTTTACATGATGTGGATGAATGAGTAGCATAGTGCAATCGTACGACGATACAGGGCGGCAGACAGGGAAACCAAGGCCTAAGTCAATGTGAGGGTTTCGGCTACTTCCCAACAGAGACTTGATGGGTGATTGCCAATTGACCGATCGCCAGGTGTAATATAGCCACGCCTCGCGCTCACAAACGCACGTGTTTCTATTCAATGTCGGAGCAAACATCGTAGCACACACAATACAAAATGCAAGGTCACGTGTGATTTGATTGACAGCTGGCGATCTGTCAATGACTACCACAATATGGTAGAACACGTCCAATATCAGCGGATATCAACAGCACTAGATAAGACCGTCACATTGCCAAAACTGAAAAATCCTCACAGCTTAATCAGGAAGATTGACCAGTCACTAGAAAGTGTCGATGTACATTGAGGTTGACGAAATTGAAGGTATTAAGACTTTGATGAAGTGTTTTGAGAAACCGGTTTGAAGCAAGTCTAAATGACCCAAATAGCAGGAAATCGGTTATTGGAAATCACCTACTATAGTTGTCATTCAGGATGGTCCAGGTACAATAAATTCAAACTATAGCATACAGATATGATTCCAAAAAATGATAGATAAGACACAAATACATTAATACAGGCGGCTGCTGCAGCCAACTTGGATTTCAGATCGAAAAATAACAACACTTGGTATGGACCATGTCAGGATCACTTGAGGAGTTCCGCAAGTGGAACAAGATGACTATAGATCATTGTGAATATAGTCATTGTGACCCTTCAGGTTAGATGACTTTAATATTACCTCAAAAACAAGAAAATGATAATTTCTCTTTGTGATTTTATTAAATGACATTTTATCATAAAAATATCAGTAAAACAGATTTTTCTCTCTCTCTCACTCTATCACTCTCGTTTGGAATTCAGGCTTTCATTCTTGCCATATAAAATATAAGCAAATCATTACGTTTATATAAAACTGATGATGGTATATATTCATAGAATTGTGTTCAATATATTTCCCCACTAAAATCGAACAATACTTTATTAGCACGTATCTATATAATAGCTACACAAGTGATTTTTAGTACATCTGAGACTGTGAAGAGTACAAGATGAAAGTTTTCAAGAAAATGGTGATACTAGACATTATGAATACAATGACTTATATAACTATATACAATGAAATCTGGGAATCAATGGACATATATAGTATCTTTCTGTATACAGTATTCTTATCCAAACATATAAAACAATTAAGATAAAAAAATCTTCAGAAATAAAATTTTGCACCAAATACAAAAATAAAGATTTTAACCGAATAATACAGTTGAACCTTTTTAACTTGAATTTGTTAACCTGGGAATCCTTAATGGTACACCTTGAAATGTCTGCAGAATTTGTCTGATGAAGGTTGACAAGTATGGAGAAGACAATCCGATTCACACATTACAGAAATCGTCATGAATTCGTCGATGTTTATGAAATCTTTTTGGAACAAAGAAGTTCCACCTGCTCTCTGTCAGGTATCCGGCATCTCGCCTTTCTTTCTTGATTGGTTTTTGTTGATGAACTAAACTTGTGTTCACTGTAAATATGTGCAACAGAGCTCATTGGTTATGGAATGGACATCTGTTTGCAGACTTAACTTTTACCAGTGTGTTTTGTAGCTTTCCCTTAATCTAAATGTTTCAGGGTTCAATAATTGCCACCACACTATTATAATAATAGCATATTTTTTACCAGGATAATCTAATAACCCAGTTTTATCACTTTTCTCCCACTTTTGATATAACAATAACCCAGTTTTATCACTTTTCAGTTTTATTCACTTTTCTCCCACTTTTGATATAACAAAGTTCAACTGTATGAGATGCAAGTTATAACTTTTTTGAATGAAATGATAATGATGGAATATATATTATGTCATAACGAGTGATTATTTACAAAGAATATATACATAATGTCCTCTGTAATCTACAGATGAATAATGATTATTTACGATAAAATGTTTTATTATAGTTTACTAACAAAACTAAAACCTGCCACACTATAGGTTTGTGTCATTGTGCAATTTCTTTTGAATACATAATATAATTCATTTTAAAATGTACATCAAAAGGCATTATTTATTTATACAATAATTACTATTCACCTTTTTCGATAAAGTGGGTCGGAAAATTACATAAAACTGATCGTAAAATCCCAGTTCTTACTTCAGTCACTCCTTTGAAATGCAATTAAAACATGTTACATTTATTAAAATGTCATTCAAACGTATCCAAACGTTTAGATATATTTTTGGTCTGATAAAGATTTACATGTAACTAAATTATATTTTTGACATGGGAACTTTATTGAAAAATCCACAAGGCACAATTACTTGTATCTATATTTCCATTGCACAGATCATGACATAATCTACTTTATATATTTATATTTATTGTGTCATACATGTGATGCTGAAGATGGCACTTTGTCATTGTTAACTGGTGGCTGTTCTCTTTCCCAAAAAAATGTGAATCCTGACATATAATTTATCGGGTAAATTAATTTCATTTCATGTACAAAACGCCAAAAATAAAATATACACATATGTACACTGGAATGTGCATTTTTAAACACATAAACATTAATTATATTAACATCAAAATCATCATAAATCTTCCACTCTTTAAGGGACACAATGTGCATCAAAATTGATCCTAAAGATCAACAACATCAGAAAAACTTAACATATCACTTGAAATAAAAGTAATTGGTAAATACGATTAGTTGCAGTACATTTCTTCACCTGAAACTTCTTATAAATCAATAAATGTTTAAATAATACTAATAAATCTTAAGATCTCTGACTAAACATAAAATGGTTCCACTTACCAATTACCAATTCAAGTTGTTTTCTTTAAAAAAAAAAATCTTTACAATCATGATAATGTTAATGCATGTACAAAAGTATTTCTTTGTTTATCAAACATTGAACTATATAAATCTTACAAATGATTACTAATTACTTTTAAGAAATATGTCCGTGGAAGATGGAAAATACAAAATGTATTTTTTTAGCAAATCAAATAAGGTGCATCATGCGACATCACTTTTTGTGCCTTTTGAAATTGTTCTTCATTGAGGTAAAAGTTTTTTTGACATGCAAACAATGGAAGTAAATAATTAGTCAATATTTAATAAAATTAAATAATAAATGAATGAAGTTTACACATAGAAATTATCCATAGGTAACCCTGTATATAATTAGTAGAGTTGTATGTAAACGTTACCATATTTACCCACAAACACGCTCTGCCTAATGAACATACACAGCCAAAGACCACCTAAGGGTCAAAGAAGTGGTCCTTATGTACAGGTCATATTCTGATCATGATAATCTCCCTTTGAGACCCTAAGACAGTGATCTTATGAACCAGGTGGTCTTTGTACAGAGATTGTTTCATAAACCAGGTTTTACCTTTTTACATTTACATTGTTTTTTCTTTCTTTTCCACTTCAATAAAGATTAATTATTATAAATTTTAATATCAAGAGGGAAATTCCTTTGAGGATAATTATGGCACGAGAAATAACGTATATTGCATAATTAAAGCATAAGTACATTTAAGTAGGGACATGTTAAAAATTTAAAAAGAAAAAAAACACTTGGGGGGGGGATGTAAAACGTCATAGAATCTTTATGATGATGCATATTTTACAATGAACTTTGAGATAAGGTTACATGTATAATGCAAGGATCAAAACAAATGAACCTATAAATTGCATTCATTATTTTTTTTCTTTCAATGATTTATAAAACATTCAGAAAGAAGATGAAGTAACAAAGGTAATTCAACACATCTAATAAATCAAGATTAATTATCGTTAGTAGTCTTTTGGTCTCCGACGGTATAAAACAATACACATAGCTAGCAGTATGATGAGGAGGAGAGCACACGCGGAGGTCAAGGACCAGGTAGCCGTCTGGAACTCTGCCTTAGCGGCCTCCTGGGGTATAGATGTCGTTATATCTGTAGAAAAAAAAGGAGAAAAATTCAATAGTCAAACCTTGATAAGTCAGTATCAGTAGGACTAGGGTAAAAATTCAATTAATATTTGAATATTAAAGTTGAATTTATGATGTTTTTAAAGGTCGAAGGTACTCCAGTGGTCAGAAATAACAAATTAGTTTTAATTACAAGTTAACTATGACAGGTAAACTTCACAAGATTCAACTGCATACTGTTATTAACACTTGCAAACAAATCTGCAGTGTGTTTTCTATTTTTTGAGTTGCTCTTATAATACAAATACACCATTGAATTTTCCAGTTTTCTCTTTGGATCCTTTTGGAATTGGAATGCAAAGTTAACAAATTCTAATTATTCAAAATGAAGAGTATTATATTGATCTCTATTTGCCAATTGAGACGCAAACACTATTTGAACCATTTAATATGTTTAAATCTTGGAAGTTGAAACCAGACACCTGAAGTAGAAAACAAATAATTTAATATTCATCTGCCTGAAATATGAGATAGACTTACAATAAGGTCGTATTGCAATCTCTGGGAAATATTTCCTCCAGAAACCATATTCCGACTGTCTGTAATTTGTGAGATTATGGGAGAAGTTTCCGATCTTGAAGTAGCTATGGTTATATAAGTTATACTCTCCCCAGGTTGTACCACGGAAAAACTTCAGGTCAAACGTCCTGGGCGTCGGGTTCCTGTACAAGGAAAAATGGACAGTTTTATTTTCATTATCAACATATGAGGCCATATTCTCTTTCCATATTTTGACACAGAAAAGCTCTAAGTCAAATATACTAAGGAGGTTATCCTGTGCAGAGGAAATTATTTATAGGCAATCTTAAAATATCATCTACATCGATCAGTTGCCTCTTTTGGGGAGAAAGAAATAGCTTAATGTTTCAAATTTTAAAACGATATATTATACAATTATTGACTACTTTGTAGGTTAATATGAGGAATTGTCAAACCTGCAAAAGGTGATATTCCCTGAGGCTGAAGGCTAATACCTTAACATATGTAAAATTTAACGATACAATGATGTAGTCAGCTATGCCAATCACAACAAAAATCACTGGAAATTTTTTTTGAGGACTTAAGTTTACAGATCTGCACTTACCCACTAGAAGAGAAATTAGTCCACAAACTGATCATATACTCGCTGACGTTCCTGTCAGCGTAGTCGTAACGTTGTCGTGGAAACAAACCAAAAATGTCAGTGTAGGTTTTGTTGATGTAGGGAAAACCAAACACATACTGTAGCTCCTGTCCATGGGCAACTCCTGATAAAATAAGTAACATTATAGAATACATCAGGTAAAGGTACAACAAAATTTTGCTGCTCTTATCAAACTTCACTTCGTCCAACCGGTACAGAATAGCATCTCAGGAACTCAACAGAAAAGTGGAACAATTTGTTAATGTACTGATATACTCCTTTAAATACATGTGTTGTGAGTTGGGTTTTCCATTTGTGTGAGGACACATATTTACCATAACCCGGCCCTTTTCTTATGTGATTTAGAAGAACAGAAAATAAGAGGTTCAAGTGAAGCATTAATTTCTTTTTCATGTGCATTTCCACTTTTACAGTATGAGATGAGATTTTTGGTCAAACACAATATATCTCTGGTCGATAAATAAGTTTTGATACCATAAAATTTGATGGCATTATAAGAACAGCTCATCAGTTATATCTTACCATATTCTAACAATTGGCATCATAGAACACTAAACCAGTAGCAACCCCGGGGAGGGGAGAGGTAATAAAGGTCATTAAGGTCAAACTTACCTCTCCAGTGGGGGAGATAGTCGTTCCATGAGTAGTAGGCAAACTCATATACATATGTGGTGTTGTATAATGACTGGACTTTGACCACCTGGTCCATCCCCGTACCAAACATGTAGTCGGACATCATCTGTAGATAGATCACATAAAGTATTATATAGCCTATCCAAATCAGATCCCTAAAACTACATAAAACTTTGTAAATATCAGACAGCTGTACATATATATATATGGATTGAATGTATTTTTCTAATTTTCATAGCGGCTATGAATAGCAGAAGCTATCTACATATCCCCTGGAGCGTGTTAGTGCTCCTCAGAAGAAAATTAGTAAAAATATGTTCAATTCATATATCTACATTAGAATAATTTATGAAAATAAAAATTATTGAAAGGTTATTCGACGGGGTTACATAATTTACACATGCTCCATTATCATTATACCCTCATAACCTCAACAAAATAAACATCTATTCCTTATATTTTCAGTTTTTCAAGTAAATTCATATTATTTTTTCCCGCAGCAGTTGCATATTTTTTATTAAAAAACCCATATTTTTTTCTCTCTCGTCATCGTCAAAGAATTTGATTGAACAGCTGATTGGAATCGAGTCATTCATATGTTCCTGCCAAAAGTGGGGTCATGACCTCACGTTGCTACGACATCGACTATTCACATAACAATAGAATCGCCACGCATGTTGTGCTAACATTATACACTGATAATGATAATACTAGAATACATGGTTATTGAGTCCATGTCAGTGCAAACTGTAAATATTATATTATATTTAAAATTGTGACACTCATATACGACGAGAAATGAGATTAATGGAACAGATGACAAAGTCGTTCCACAACGTCGCATTTTCAAGCCTTCCGGTCGACCTCTTTTTTGCAAATGATGATAAACAAGAAATATAGTTAAAATAAGATTTGATTGACTTATTACAGTAAACCTTAGTAAACCTTAGTTGATTCTACATCAAGAAAAACACATTAAAGATTATACATTAAAATATTATGGGGGACTATTTTTTATTATTATTTTTCATTCATATGAAATATTTCAATGTTTGAAATCAGCTAATCGATTCACGAGAATCGTTGTATTGATAGTGTATTCATATAGTGACAAAACACTCAGAATGTAAATATAACAATATACGCAGGTAAATCAAGTTTTGTCTCTAATTCTACATCTGTGTTATGAATTCCATGATACAAAATTCATTTAAGCATTGATGTTACTATTTTTTAACTGCATAGGGTTTTGAAATAACTTTTTTTTTGCAAACTTTTGTAAGAATCCGCTACGCAGATTCACAGTTTGAAAATTTCTTTCATAGTTACATCAATGCTTATAACTAATTTTTCAGACTATTTATAAAATACCCTTAAACGTACTATTCCACTGATTTCCCAATGTATTATTTTTTCTAAATCAATACGTAATGTCGATGTTTCTATTGTGACATCACAATAACGTCAGGTTTTTGCGCCATTCTTGAATTTTTTTCTTCATAGTATACTTCTTTTGTATGACAGAAATGCTCCAACAGGATGGAATGGAGGATTGTATGGGATAGAACAGAAAATACACCTCCCTGTTATCATAAAGGACACAGCATTGTTTAAAGTGAAGAACTACGTTATTTAAACTTTCACTGTGATTGAAAAGGCCCCCACAGGACCAGCTATTTTGTAAACCAAAAAAAAAAAAAAACACTTTTTTATCTATGGTTTTATTATCCCAAAAAACAATTTTTACAGTTTGACTAAATTATTTAAATAAATACATTTTGTTTGAAACCCCATGAACTATCTATGAGACCCTGGTGCGTATCATGGACTCGTTCTCTATAAAATTACTTCGGAGAGCCTCGTATGTATCATCGACTTGTTCTCTATAAAACTTACGTCGGAGAGCCTGGTGCGTATCATGGACTCGTTCTGTGGGTCCGGCCAGTAGGTATACTGGAACTTGACAGCCTCCCCTGTACCTGTTAGGTCCTCTACCTTCCTCTTCACCAGAAACTCGTTTACAATGTTACCAAACTCTGTGGAGGACACACCACTTTCCAACGTCTTCAGGTTCGCTGGATAAACAAAAACAAATATCCTCAATCCTCGTATAAAACACAAACTTCTATGAGCATGGTTTTATATCATCTTATAATTTGACACATACTATAATATGATTTAACATTCAATTTGATCAACATAGGGACAAAGTCTTTCATTCATATCCTGCCTGAAAACCTATATACCTATAGATTAAATTGCATACTTCTAAACAAAACCTATATCCATCTAAACAAAATCATGTTGTACCTTTCGGAGACAAAATAAGTCCTTCTCAACAATAACTGTACTTCTAGGCAAATCTCTAATTACTTCTTTATTTACAGAAAAGTTGTGGAGATCTACTTACGAACAAACAACGATCCTTCATCTTTATTGAGCCCAGCCATGATCTTGATCTTTTTGAAGTACGCCTGTTCTCTCATGGACTTTGGACTCTCGGGCAGGAAGGAGTAGAAAGCTCCATTGATAGGACCATCCACGGTGGGCCCCCAAGGGTTCCCCACATTTCCATTCTGATACAGATAACATGATAAAGCTAAAACAAAATGTCTGGTTCACCAACTTATTCACACCTCAGACACATTTGAACTATTCCAATTCAAATGCTGCAATAACCACTTGGCCACTGTGGCCTCAGCTAACTTTTCTCTAGATCTATATCATTTATTCTTTCATAAGGGTGTAATTCTGGCTGATCTAGGGCAATAGACTCATGCCGCCTGAGGCTATATTGATTGGCTACCCATGCAATAAAGCCGCGTGCCGTCAACAAAATTTCTATTTCCTCGGTAAGATCTTAAATTTTTTTCACAAACTTGACTGGTTTTACTATAAAAAATGCAAACAACAGATTTTTTATTGAAAATATCATGTAATTTTTGAAAAATTGACTTTCAGCCGTGGATTTCTTAGAATTTATTTCAAATGGCGGGATATTATAGTTGTAAAATTGCAATCAAATGTCAAGGTATGAAAGAAAAATACTCTTTCATAAGTGGATATGAAGTATAGGGATATTCTACCCTCCGGATCACAAAATGTTGCAAAACCCTCGACAAGCCTCGGGTTTTACTACATTTGTGACTCCGGGTAGAATATATCCACATATGAAAGAGTCTTATAATATAACCCTGTATTTATTCTAATTTCATCATCCTCATAGTATTACATTATGTAAATCTTACCCTGGGAGGTATTTTAGCAGACGCGTTCACGATTTCGTCCGCAGTCCTGTACAACTGTATACACTGGATGAGACGGAAGTTATCGTCAGTAGGACAGCCTAACTCCCAAGCCAGGTCCTTGGCGTACTCCGCCGCGTCAGAGCCCTCTATATAGGACCATTCACTTCGATCAGACCCACTCTGCAGGATGGCGCGCTGGAACAACTCTGCAATAAATTTGTTTGCAAGTTTTGTGAGGTTTTTTTATGGCAATTCTAGAACACTCATTTTCAAATTTCAATGATTTTGATTGGTTTAGCTTCCTATTAACAACCATGGTCATTTCAAATTAAAAATCAATAACAAAACTACAAAGCATCAGCAACAGATTTACAAATATCATTTAAAGTGAATAGTTGAGCAAAGAAAACCAGTTTAAATGCATTCATTGGCCTTCCAAAAGTCCTTACATATCAATACAACAGTCCAGTTCTGCTTATAATTACATTGTCCAGTTTTGACCATTGAAGATATGGATATGCCCTGTGTAAATTTAGCACATTTCAAAAATAACTTTTTGAAAGCGAGGCTGTGTAAAAATGCCAACATGGACATAGCCAGCCTGGAGGACATTTAAGGATTCCTATAATATAAATAAACTTCTTCACATGCAGAGCAATTTTGACAGGAAATTGTATTTTTCTAGATCATAAGAAATTATACCGGAAATATTAACACCATTTTTACCGACTTATGCCTTCCTTTGACCGACTATTCACTTTAACCTTCATCCCTTAGAGCATTTGTAATATATCAACAAAGTCTGTTACAGACCTTCAGGACCATCTGTTGTAAACAGAATCAACCATGGTTATTGAGAATACAAATTGGAAAAGCATGGTTGATGCTATCCAGAAATGGAAAAAAATATATATATTAATAAGAAGAACTAAATAAACAGGTAATGCTTATAAAACTATCTGATCGACTGTGAAGTGTCCCTGGCTCCTCGTTAATTATTTGTTTGTTTTAAGGATGTGATAAGTTAAAGTGGTGGTGGAGGAAAGTAAGACCACCCGGAGACAAACCATCACCCAGCGGTCAGTACCTGGCAAATATACCCCACATGGGATTCAAACTCGCAACTCAGATGTGAAGGGTTTGCGGTAATATGTCATGATATCTTATCTCTTGACCGCCATTCCTTTCCCATCAGCGGATTGACAACAACATCCAAACAAATTAATGTACTAGACATAGCAAAACTTACAGTCATGCTTCAACTTCTTTTTTTTTAAATTGTACAATATATGCAGCCTATTAAATGTACCAGGAAAAAGGGATCAAACTTACTGTCCGATCGAGGTGACAACAGATGTAGACCTACACTTGAGGCCCCGGTGCTCTGACCAAATAAGGTAACTACATTCGGGTTTCCACGGAAATGTTCTATATTCGTTCTGACCCATTCCAGGGCTCGCACTTGGTCAAACATCCCATAATTTCCAGCAGAGTTCCGATCATTGGTGCTGAGGAAACCTGTTAACAAATTAAATGGTTTATCAGAAAAACTTCAATAAAGAATTGATTTTTAGTTCTTACTACAAGTCACAGTGCATCTTATCTCATCTCTATAAATACAGTGCCTTTAATTATATTTATGTCACATTAAAATTCACTAACTCAAATTCATTTCAGAAAAGTCCATTACCTTAATACAGGATATTTTGTGGTCAGAAAATTTTGGCGTTTGTATCAAAATAGGTTGTTACATTTTGATGCGTTTAAATTTGGCGTTTTTCTATGTACGTCATCTGTAAATTTTCATCAAAGACAAAAATTTTGAAGGTTTACTTGATGTATTCCATTACGCAGCGGCCCTTTTGTCTATACACATAAATCCTCAACAATGGAACACCGATGTGATTGGATTTGAAGCCATACCGATACAAAGACAGCCGTTTGAAATATTGCCTTCATTATGAGTGATTTAGAACCACATACTTAATGTTAATAAATAGTCAAATTTTGGTGTGTTAAATATGGCGCTTTTGTGCCAAACACCAAATAAGCCAAAATATGATCACTTCCAAATTATTCCTATTTACAGTATCATATACAGTATAGTTTATCAAATAATATTTGGCATATATATACTTATATATCTATATGTAACTAGAAATCGATTTAGATATTCACAGTCAGGACGGCCATCTTGACTTCCTTCAGCCCCTAAAATTGATCATCTTAAAATTAGTCAATATTTACTCCTTCAGCGTGGTGACAGATCTATAGACATACTTACCAAGTGGACCTAGTCGATAGTTGATCGTTACCACGACGACACCCCTCTCGGCCAGGAATACCCCCGGGTACTGGTGAGAGCTCCCGAGTGTATAACCCCCGCCGTGTATAAACACCATTACAGGGTATAAACTAGGACTGTTACTAGGAGGCTCATCCGTGTTCTGTGGTCAAAATCAAACACATGATTATTCACAATATATTTCAGAAGATAATACAGTCAAACCTACCTTAGTCAACACCTCTGTATAAAGACAGTCAAACCTACCTTAGTCAACACCTCTGTATAAAGACAGTCAAACCTACCTTAGTCAACACCTCTGTATAAAGACAGTCAAACCTACCTTAGTCAACACCTCTGTATAAAGACAGTCAAACCTACCTTAGTCAACACCTCTGTATAAAGACAGTCAAACCTACCTTAGTCAACACCTCTGTATAAAGACAGTCAAACCTACCTTAGTCAACACCTCTGTATAAAGACAGTCAAACCTACCTTAGTCAACACCTCTGTATAAAGACAGTCAAACCTACCTTAGTCAACACCTCTGTATAAAGACAGTCAAACCTACCTTAGTCAACACCTCTGTATAAAGACAGTCAAACCTACCTTAGTCAACACCTCTGTATTAAGACAGTCAAACCTACCTTAGTCAACACCTCTGTATAAAGACAGTCAAACCTACCTTAGTCAACACCTCTGTATAAAGACAGTCAAACCTACCTTAGTCAACACCTCTGTATAAAGACAGTCAAACCTACCTTAGTCAACACCTCTGTATAAAGACAGTCAAACCTACCTTAGTCAACACCTCTGTATAAAGACAGTCAAACCTACCTTAGTCAACACCTCTGTATAAAGACAGTCAAACCTACCTTAGTCAACACCTCTGTATAAAGACAGTCAAACCTACCTTAGTCAACACCTCTGTATAAAGACAGTCAAACCTACCTTAGTCAACACCTCTGTATAAAGACAGTCAAACCTACCTTAGTCAACACCTCTGTATAAAGACAGTCAAACCTACCTTTGTCAACACCTCTGTATTAAGACAGTCAAACCTACCTTAGTCAACACCTCTGTATTAAGACAGTCAAACCTACCTTAGTCAATACCTCTGTATACAGACAGTCAAACCTACCTTAGTCAACACCTCTGTATTAAGACAGTCAAACCTACCTTAGTCAACACCTCTGTATTAAGACAGTCAAACCTACCTTAGTCAACACCTCTGTATAAAGACAGTCAAACCTACCTTAGTCAACACTCTTATAGAGTCTAAGTCAACACTCTGTATAAAGACAGTCAAACCTACCTTAGTCAACACCTCTGTATAAAGACAGTCAAACCTACCTTAGTCAACACCTCTGTATAAAGACAGTCAAACCTACCTTAGTCAACACCTCTGTATAAAGACAGTCAAACCTACCTTAGTCAACACCTCTGTATAAAAGACAGTCAAACCTACCTTAGTCAACACCTCTGTATAAAGACTTAGTCAACACCTCTGTATAAAAAGTCAAACCTACCTTAGTACCTCTGTCAACCACAACACCTCTGTATAAAGACAGTCAAACCTACCTTAGTCAACACCTCTGTATAAAGACAGTCAAACCTACCTTAGTTAACACCTCTGTATAAAGACAGTCAAACCTACCTTAGTCAACACCTCTGTATAAAGGACAGTCAAACCTACCTTAGTCAACACCTCTGTAAAGACAGTCAACCTACCTACCTTGTCAACCACCTTAGTCAACACCTCTGTATAAAGACAGTCAAACCTACCTTTGTCAACACCTCTGTATAGACAGTCAAACCTACTTAGTCTTACCTCTGTATATGGAAGACAGTCAAACGCTACCTTAGTCAACACCTCTGTATAAAGACAGTCAAACCTACCTTAGTCAACACCTCTGTATAAGAGACAGTCAAACCTACCTTAGTCAACACCTCTGTATAAAGACAGTCAAACCTACCTTAGTCAACACCTCTGTATAAAAGACAGTCAAACCTACCTTAGTCAACACCTCTGTATAAAGACAGTCAAACCTACCTTAGTCAACACCTCTGTATAAAGACAGTCAAACCTACCTTAGTCAACACCTCTGTATAAAGACAGTCAAACCTACCTTAGTCAACACTAAATGAATCTGATATAACCACATGAGTTGTGGACACGCCGGACGGTAGTAAGGTCGCGTCCCATACCTCCCCAGCCAGTACGGGGGTTCAACTGTCTCAGCAAAAATATAAATAATATATTGTATCTATACATTGGTTTAACTCTACCATAATAAATAATATTGTATTATATACATTGGTTAACTCTACCATATAAATAATATTACAATGTATTACTACAATTGTTAACTCTACCATATAAATAATACATTGTATTATACATTGGTTAACTCTACCATATAAAATAATATTGTATTATACATGGTTAACTCTACCATATAAATAATATTGTATTTATACATTGGTTTAACTCTACCATATAAATTAGATATTGTTTATACATTGGTTAATAAACCTATCATATAATATAGTAATTATCATAGTACCTCTACCATATAGAGTATAGATTTACATTGTATTAACATTCTACTCATAAGATAAATAATATTGGTATATAAAGATACAATTGGTTAATATTCTACCATATAAATAATGTTGTATAATACATTGTATATATACATTGTGTTAACATCTACCATATATAAGTTAATAGTTGAGCGTATTATATATTGGTTAACTCTACCATATAAATAATATTGTATTATACATTGGTTAAAACTCTACCATATAAATAATATTACATTGTATTATATGATTGGTTAATTCTCTACCATATAAATAAATATTGTATTTATACATTGGTTAACTCTACCACATAAATAATATTGTATTATACATCGGTTAACTCTAGCCATATAAAAATAATAGTTACATTGTATTATACATAGGTTAACTCTACCATATAAATAACATATTACATTGTATTATACATTTGGTTAACTCTACCATATAAATAATATATTGTATTATACATTGGTTAACTCTACCATATAAATACCATATAAATAATGTTGTATTATACATAGGTTAACTCTACCATAATAGATAAATATTGTATTATACACTTGGTTAACTCTACGCATATAAATAATATTGTATTATACATGGTTAAAGAGACAATTCACCTCAGGCAAATTCTTTTACATAACCTCTAACCATCTAACGTTGTATAGCATAAATGTAGTTGTATCTACATTTTCTTATGAACAACAATATAACGTAAAACATTGACAAAATTCCACGACATTGTTACGTATTTTAACTAATATCGTTGAATATCAAATCGTTGATCAATAATATTAAGACAGGTACAATATTAACTCTGTAACCCATCCCGAGGCAAAGTCACGCACGTTCAATCTACAATGATCTACACAACCACTGAGAAGGTGATAAAAGGATCTTTAGGCAGGACAATTCACCTAATAAGGGAAACACACTACTCTCAGAGCGACGCTAAGCAGTTCTAGCTCCAAATATTGCATTACTTTACGGAGGCAAGGGACCAGGGTTCGGGCCCATACAAGAACGTTCGACCAACATGGTATACAGGAGCAATTTGCATCTATTTCACACAAGTGTCACCACAATAGGCGTTTCTAGGCCGTATCACAGTAAAACTGGACTGATGTAATTTCCATTAGAACATTGTTTTAATCTGATCATATATATACAAATTTAATTGGTTTACTCTACCAAATAGACTGATATTGTATTCATACATAGTTTAACTCTAACTATTCTAATAAAATAATGTTGTATCCATACGTAGGATAACTCTACCTAAATAATAAACTAATATAAATCGGCTAATAACTCTACCATATAATTAATATTTACAGTTGTATTATACATTGGTTAACTCTACCATATAAAATAATATTGTATTATACATTGGTTAACTCTACCATATAAATAATAATTGTATCATACATTGGTTAACGTCAACCATATAAATAATATTATATTGTATTATACATTGGTTAACTCTACCATATAAATAATAGGTAAATATGTTGTATTATACATTGGTTAACTCTACCATATAAATATTACATTGTATTATACATTGGTTAACTCTACCATATATCAATAATATTGTAATTATACATTGGTTAACTCTACCATATAAATATATACATTGTATTATACATTGGTTAACTCTTAACCCTACCATATAAATAATATTGTATTATACATTGGTTAACTCTACCATATAAATAATATTGTATTATACATTGGTTAACTCTACCATATAAATAATATTACATTGTATTATACATTGGTTAACTCTACCATATAAATAATATTGTATTATACATTGGTTAACTCTACCATATAAATAATATTGTATTATACATTGGTTAACTCTACCATATAAATAATATTGTATTATACATCGGTTAACTCTACCATATAAATAATATTGTATTATACATTGGTTAACTCTACCATATAAATAATATTACATTGTATTATACATCGGTTAACTCTACCATATAAATAATATTGTATTATACATTGGTTAACTCTACCATAAATAAATATATTGTATTATACATTGGTTAACTCTACCATATAAATAATATTACATTGTATTATACATTGGTTAACTCTACCATATATAAATAATTGTATTATACATTGGTTAAACTCTACCATATAAATGGTTAACTCTAATATATTGTATTATACATTGGTTAACTCTACCATATAAATAATATTATATTGTTATTATACATTGGTTAACTCTACCATATAAATATTACATTGTATTATACACATGGTTAACTCTACCATATAAATAATATTGTATTATACATTGGTTTAACTCTACCATAAATAAATAAATATTGTACATATTTATACATTGGTTAACTCTACCATATAAATAATATTGTATTATACATTGGTTAACTCTACCATATAAATAATATTGTATTATACATTGGTTAACTCTACCATATAAATAATATTGTATTATACATTGGTTAACTCTACCATATAAATAATATTGTATTATACATTGGTTAACTCTACCATATAAATAATATTACATTGTATCATACATCGGTTAACTCTACCATATAAATAATATTGTATTATAACATTGGTTAACTCTAAACCCATAATATTGTAATATATAAATACATTGTATTATACATTGGTTAACTCTACCATATAAATAATATTGTATTATACATTGGTTAACTCTACCATATAAATAATATTACATTGTATTATACATTGGTTAACTCTACCATATAAATAATATTGTATTATACATTGGTTAACTCTACCATATAAATAATATTGTATTATACATTGGTTAAACTCTACCATATAAAATAATATTGTATCATACATCGGTTAAACTCTACCATATAAATAATATTGTATCATACATGGTTAACTCTACCATATAATTAATATTATTGTATCATATACATCGGTTAACTCTACATATAAAATAATATTGTATCATACATTGGTTAACTCTACCATATAAATATATTACATTTGTCTTACCCCCCCCCCATGGGGTTAACTCCTACCATATAAATAAAATATTAAAATACATTGTAATTACTCTTACCATATAAATAATATTACTATATACATTGGTTAACTCTACCATAAATAATTTATTACATTGTATTATACATGGTTAACTCTACCATATAAATAATATTGTATTATACATTGGTTAACTCTACCTCTACCATATAAATAACATTGTATTATACATTGGTTAACTCTACCATATAAATAATATTACATTGTATTATACATTGGTTAACTCTACCATATAAATAATATTGTATTATACATTGGTTAACTCTACCATATAAATAATATTGTATTATACATTGGTTAACTCTACCATATAAATAATATTGTATTATACATTGGTTAACTCTACCATATAAATAATATTGTATTATACATTGGTTAACTCTACCATATAAATAATATTGTATTATACATTGGTTAACTCTACCATATAAATAATATTGTATTATACATTGGTTAACTCTACCATATAAATAATATTGTAATTATACATTGGTTAACTCTACCATATAAATAATATTGTATTATATTACATCGGTTTAACTCTACCATATAAATTAATATTGTATTATACATCGGTTAAACTCTACCATATAAATAATATTTGTTATTATACATTGGTTAACTCTACCATATAAATAATATTGTATTTTATACATTGGTTACTCTACCATATAAATAATATTGTATTATACATTGGTTAACTCTACCATATAAATAATATTGTATTATACATTGGTTAACTCTACCATATAAATAATAATATTGTATTATACATCGGTTAACTCTACCATATAAATAACATTGTATTATACATTGGTTAACTCTACCATATAAATAATATTGTATTATACATTGGTTAACTCTACCATATAAAAATAATATTGTATTTATACATTGGTTAACTCTACCATATAAATAATATTGTATTATACATTGGTTAACTCTACCATATAAATAATATTGTATTATACATTCGGTTAATCTCTACCATATAAATAATATTGTATTATACATTGGTTAACTCTACCATATAAATAATATTACTTTATTTATACATAGGTTAACTCTACCATATAAATAATATTGTATTATACATTGGTTTAACTCTACCATATAAAATAATATTGTATTATACATTGGTTAACTCTACCATATAAATAATATTGTATTATACATTGGTTAACTCTACCATATAAATAATATTGTATTATACATTGGTTAACTCTACCATATAAATAATATTGTATTATACATTGGTTAACTCTACCATATAAATAATATTGTATTATACATTGGTTAACTCTACCATATAAATAATATTACATTGTATTATACATTGGTTAACTCTACCATATAAATAATATTGTATTATACATTGGTTAACTCTACCATATAAATAATATTGTATTATACATTGGTTAACTCTACCATATAAATAATATTGTATTATACATTGGTTAACTCTACCATATAAATAATATTACATTGTATTATACATCGGTTAACTCTACCATATAAATAATATTGTATTATACATTGGTTAACTCTACCATATAAATAATATTGTATTATACATCGGTTAACTCTACCATATAAATAATATTGTATTATACATCGGTTAACTCTACCATATAAATAATATTATTGTATTATACATGTGGTTAACTCTATACCATATAAATAATATTGTATTTATACATTGGTTAACTCTACCATATAAATAATTACATTGTATTATACATTGGTTAACTCTACCATATAAATAATATTACATTGTATTATACATCGGTTAACTCTACCATATAAATAATATTGTATTATACATTGGTTAACTCTACCATATAAATAATATTGTATTATACATTGGTTAACTCTACCATATAAATAATATTACATTGTATTATACATTGGTTAACTCTACCATATAAATAATATTGTATTATACATTG
Source organism: Argopecten irradians (assembly GCF_041381155.1). NCBI lineage: Eukaryota > Metazoa > Mollusca > Bivalvia > Pectinida > Pectinidae > Argopecten > Argopecten irradians. The sequence continues at coordinate 32,764,337 of NC_091148.1, forward strand.
GTTAACTCTACCATATAAATAATATTACATTGTATTATACATTGGTTAACTCTACCATATAAATAATATTGTATTATACATTGGTTAACTCTACCATATAAATATATATTGTATTATACATGGTTAACTCTACCATATAATATAATATTGTATTATACATCGGTTTTAACTCTACCATATAAATAATATCTGTATTATACATTGGTTAAACTCTACCATATTAAATAATATTGTTGTATTATACATCGGTTAACTCTACCATATAAATAATATTGTATTATACATCGACTGGTTAACTCTACCATATAAATAATATTGTATTATACATTGGTTAACTCTACCATTTAAATAAATATTGTATATACATCGGTTAACTCTACCATTATAAAATACTATTGTATTATACATTGGTTAACTCTACCATATAAATAATATTACATTGTATTATACATTGGTTAACTCTACCATATAAATAATATTGTATTATACATTGGTTAACTCTACCATATAAATAATATTACATTGTATTATACATTGGTTAACTCTACCATATAAATAATATTGTATTATACATTGGTTAACTCTACCATATAAATAACATTGTATTATACATTGGTTAACTCTACCATATAAATAATATTGTATTATACATCGGTTAACTCTACCATATAAATAATATTGTATTATACATTGGTTAACTCTACCATATAAATAATATTGTATTATACATTGGTTAACTCTTACCATATAAATAATATTGTATTTAATACAATTGGTTAACTCTACCATATAATTAATACATTGTATTATACATCGGTTAACTCTACCATATAAATAATATTGTATTATACATTGGTTAACTCTACCATATAAATAATATTGTATTATACATTGGTTAACTCTACCATATAAATAATATTACATTGTATCATACATTGGTTAACTCTACCATATAAATAATATTGTATTATACATTGGTTAACTCTACCATATAATAATATTACATTGTATCATACATCGGTTAACTCTACCATATAAATAACATTGTATTATACATAGGTTAACTCTACCATATAAATAATATTGTATTATACATTGGTTAACTCTACCATATAAATAATATTACATTGTATTATACATCGGTTAACTCTACCATATAAAATATTACATTGTTATTATACATAGGTTAACTCTTACCATATAAATAATATTGTATTATACATTGGTTAACTCTACCATATAAATAATATTACATTGTATTCATACATCGGTTAACTCTACCATATAAATAATATTGTATTATACATAGGTTAACTCTACCATATAATAATATTGTATTATACATTGGTTAACTCTACCATATAAATAATATTACATTGTATCATACATCGGTTAACTCTACCATATAAATAATATTGTATTATACATTGGTTAACTCTACCATATAAATAATATTACATTGTATCATTACATCGGTTAATTCTACCATATAAATAAATATTGTATTATACATCGGTTAGCTCTACCATATAATAATATTGTATTATACATTGGTTAATTGTACCATATAAAATAATATTGTATTATACATCGGTTAGCTCTACCATATAAATAATATTGTATTATACATTGGTTAACTCTACCATATAAATAATTTTACATTGTATCATACATCGGTTAACTCTACCATATAAATAATATTGTATTTATACATTGGTTAACTCTACCATATAAATAATATTACATTGTATCATACATTGGTTAATTCTAACCATATAAATAATAATTGTATTATACATTGGTTAATCTCTACCATATAAATAATATTGTATTATACATGGTTAACTCTACCATATAAATAATATTGTATTATACCATTGGTTAACTCTAACCTTATATTAGTTATTATATGATTATTCATTGGTTAAACTCTACACATATATTATATATTAATTGTATTTTACATTGGTTAATCTCTAATCATATAAATAATTTTGTATTTATACATTGGGTTAACTTCTACCATATAATATAAATATTGTATTATCAACAATTTGGTTAACTCTACCATATAAGAGTAATATTGTATTTATACATTGGTTCACTCTAACCATATAAATATATTACATTGTATGTTTACATTGGGGAACTCTACCATATAAATATATTTAATTGTATTTTATCATTGGTTATATCTCTACCCATATAAATAAGTGGTCATTGTATTATATTGGTTAACTCTACCATATAAATATTTTTGTATTTATTACGAGTTTACTTTACACCATATAATAATATATTCCTATTATAATTGGTTAATCAGCTACCTTTGATGTAGCTTGCGGGTTGCGAGGGGTTACCGTCTTACTTTCTGAAGCATCTCGGTTGCGTGCTGTCATTTCATGAGCTGTCGATTTTTTTTAACGAAAATTTAAGACATATCCCCTAAACATTCCGTCTTTTAAAGCAACTTATAAACGTCGTGAAATTTAATCTAAACTTTACAATGGTGTTTCGTTTGACTCGATAAGACAAGTATTTGTTGAGAACCAAAAACAGTTTTTTTTATTCCCGGTTCATAGGCGTGCTCTCGCTGTGGTGTCTAGTAATGTAAAGGAGACAGACACGAATCCTTCTCACTTATACGTATGGGCCTTGGCTGTATGTTCTGATCCCAGGTAAAATATTCTTATCACCATATATTGTATATATTCAATAAATCTCTGATAAAATACATTTAATTATCATTTTGTACAGAGATCTGGAGTATATTTTTATAATAATAGATGGTCAGTGATATCGCTCGATCGATGTACACGAAGTAATCTCATTTTGCTTTCAGTTCTGGTCAGAACACAAGAATGAAATAAAGATATTTATTTAGGCATAAATCTGTCAATCCAGGTAAAAACCGGAAATGAAATACCTATAATCTACACTTACTATACATAAACACGGTACACATGTACAAATGCACTTGACTGAATCTATAAAAACAACGCCGGTATACTTACCCGAAATCTGAAGTCTCGTCTCCAATCATCGAACTGTTCTAGTCGTTTGGCGTAAGGTATCCCCAGAAATACATTGATACGTTTTCTCTCGTACGCAGAGTAATGGGAATGTATCGAAAATCCGTTTACGTAGCCATTCGAGGTAAACACCTGCACATTGTCTGTCGCCTCACTGGGCCAAAATAAAACAATACAAATTGTCAAAATTAAACCGATCAACAGTTTTATATCCATAGTAGTATAGACAGCTTTCTATCACCTGGGAAAACACCTGTCCATTTTGAAGTTTTTGTCACACCGGAAGTTGTTATCACGTGACTACAGGTGAAAAATCGTGTACATTAAGGTTAAAGAAAGATAACTCGTCCGATTCGTCATTAAAAAGGAATGCGTTCTACTGATGTTTTCATAATTTTGTATTATTTCTTTCAATTTAAACAGAAATTTAATGGTTATTTATGTAAGTCGCTGTATAAAAGTATTTATTGTCTTAAAAAACAACAACATTAAAATTAGTTTAGGACTCGTAAATTGTACATGATTATATAAGTATAAATCAAGGACTTATAAATATTTGGTATAAATTCATGAAAGTGCTACATTATATAAAATGTATCAGCCAATTCAGTCCTAAACTATAATAACTTAATGTACTGAAATACTATCAATTTTCGCGGAAAGATCATTTTGGCGAGTGATCGTATAGTAATGCAAATTTATTTGGGACTAAGATTCATGTCTGATCATTGCTTGATTTTCAACTATGAAGATGGAGCCAGCTCGACGTGGCTTTTAACTAGATAAGCTCAAGCCTAATTAGCCCTTTTACAAATGTATATTAAGTCGATTTCATTATTTACATTGTATGTATTTCCCCAATAAAATACATTTAGATTTATTTAATGAATCCAGTCGGGTAAGAAACGACATGGTATAATATTATTATACAACCACGGGGAATATCAAAATCAGAATGCTAATACAAAATACGGAGAAATTAACTAATAGATACTAAACCGAATACAACATGATATTTTTATTTTTTTTAAAATCGCCAGAAACATACCAAAAGTCTTATATACAATGTACATGCATATGTTTCTCAACTTAATACAGGTACATGTACGTCCTTGATGTTTTTATTTCCTTCCTTGAAAACAATTTGATAGAAAAAAGAGCGTAGAAAACACCTATTCCTACCCTTTTGCTATTGTTTGTCATTGTTCTTTGTATCATCAATTAATTAAATCAGAGATTTCAGATACATTTTGTATATCTAAATATGTCTGTATGTGTTGTCTCCCCTTATACAGCCGTCAATCAAGAAACGGACAAAGAACGTTTTTACAAGGTGAAAAGAAAGCTCTCTGGAGAAGGATTAATTTCAATAAAACATTAACAAATTATTTTCTGCTCATTTAAAATGAAGTAAAATTTAATTGTGTTTCTTTAAAACAAAAACAAACTGAGTCATTTATGAAATAAATTTATAAAGTAGTAAATTTCATTGAGATTTTGTCACATTTACTTTATGATGTACTCAATATAATATACAATACCAGGTATATAGGCCTTAGTTCAGAACATTCTCGTCAGCTTTGCGCAGTGGCGGTACCATAGTCGATGAGGATTTTCCGAGACGTGGTTATTGCTAGTTGAAAACTATACCCAATACCCCGCACTGTGGCCTGAAATATGGCCGCAAGTGCAATTTTTGTTCGCTCCTACGGGGGCAAATATTAGAAAAAATTAAAAGTATTATATAAACCCTATTTAAAACTGAATCTGTATGAAAATATAAACGTAATTTTAAGATTGGAGGATGACAAATGTAAGAGACAGAGTAGATATGATACTTTTACATGTACGTATGTAACAGTTTGTTTTTACTGCAAGTGCTGGAATTGAAGCAAAATCACAAAGATATAAAATTAAACCAACATATATGTTTAGCATTTGACTAAGAAACTATATACTGTATTTAAATTCATTTTTTAAATGAAATTTGAGCTTCCAACATCTTGAATTAAAAGGGTTTTTTCCATCCTTCTCAGTAATCAGTTGTTCACTTCTATATCATCATATCAACATAAACGATTACTAGATAGATAAATCCGCTGCTTTCCCCCAGAATTATAAATTAATAAGATAAGACTCTTAAACCATTTTTCCTCTAAATCAATTTTGCTATTATCATGAATATCGAAATTATCATTATACCTACATGTATGTAAGACGGATAATGGGGAAATCGAGTACGTCCCGATTTGAATTGTATTGAACTATATTCTCTGCCCTACGACGAGACGAAATAAAAACGTTACGAAATCATCTTTTTCTTTTCATTTCTACTATTAATTCATAGATAAAGAGAAAGTTTGATACAGTCGTCTTTATGATGTTACCAACGGGAACATCTCCGCTCCTCTTTCGATATCAAACATGACTTCTCAAATGCTTCATAATAGTTATAATACGTCTTATGAATCAAGATTTGACTTAAATATATTGAACCTAGATTTGTATGGCAGTTGTCGCTGTGACCTAGATTTGGATGGCGTGTGTTGTTGTGACCTAGATTTGTATGGAGGGTCTCTGAGACCTTAAGTATGGAGGAGGACCTAGATGTATTTCCACTATCCCTGTGATTGCAATGATATTTTATCTGATAGTCACAGTCCTTCATCTGGACATATTCAAAATTTGTCCACTGAAATACAACTGTTCTGTAGTCTCGATCTTTCTCCTTGTACATAGATGTCTGATTTTTTTTGTAAGTTCTATCAACAGTCAGGGTCATGGAATAAAGCTCGAGTGCCAAGAGAAAAACCATCGACCACCACTCGGTGTCTGGCAACTGTCATCCTAAGTGGATTTTGATCCTGGGACAAAAAGATGAAGGATTGTTGTTGGAATATTTGACATCTAACCAATCTGTTTCCATGGTACAAATCTCAGATCAAAGTACTGAAAGTACTGTAGCTCAAAGAGAAACAACAAAGCTCTATGTAACCTGTGTAAATATAAAATTTATTTACAATGATGTGAATTTTTGTTCCATTCTTACAACCATACATGTAAGACTTTATACATCACAGTCCTGCACAGGGCTGGCAGTTGTGTAAACATTGCTTGGATTTAAAATAAATTTAATATCTCTATATTGTACAAGCATGATGCATGTACATACATGTACTTCTTTAAAACTCACTCACAGATCGTACTATAGGACGATAATCAGACTTTAATATAGTTTTTTGTATATACATTTGACCAATATAACTTCCATGAAGGTCAAGATGATCAATTTTAACAAACATGGTAGCCTTTCATTCTAGTGTTCTAGAAAGGACAAAATATGCTCACTTGCCCTGATAATTTTATACTCAGTTTTTTTAAGTGGAATTTTAAAAAGTTTACATTAAAAAAAACATCTGGTTCAGAAGGTATGAATTCATCAATTAAATCATAAATATGATAATCATATGGAGATTTTTTGTTTGCTTAATCTCATATTACATAATTTGAATGCATGATTTGAAAAAAATGATGCATTCACAGCTCTCCAAATAATACTACACTTTTAATAATTTTGAATAAGTAAAACTGTCTTAATGATTATATCATTGACTTAAAACATACTGACATATAGATATAAATATGATATATTACATACAGGGACTTGGCATGAATTTCCAACCTTAACACTATATATACTGTACTTAGATATATTATAGCACATGTATGATTTATTTAAGGATTAACTTAAATAGATTTTTCATGTTATGGAGATCAAAAAAATCTATTCAAATTAATCCTTCTAATTCAATTTTCTAAAGATAATCTCTTCAATATTCAAAATTTATTTTAAGACTCTTTTGTCTATGAAATCACTACGCCATCATCTCAGCCAATCAGAAGCGGCCTTACAAAGAGCGATGCTATTTTTTCCTTTATGGGCTAATAAAGTAAATTTTTAAGCCAATGACAATTCTCGTAACAAGTAAAATTGAATTATTTAAGTATATAGGCTATGGGTTTAAATTTGTACCATGCCCCTGTGATATTACCTTGCATATATAAGACTATGGTAATGCTAGTACTTTGTAGACATTTTAGTCTGTAATTAATAACATCAAGTTAAAATAAATTATATAAATTACAGAGTTCATTAGAACCAAGTGAATTTCCCAGTAATTAACCTTAATAGAAGCTCAAACCCAAAAGTAGCAAACCGTCCAAGAGTGAAACCTTACATTATTGAATGTGAAACATTGCACAGATACATGTACGTGTTGCCTTAAAATACTGGGTGCTGTGGCCACCTCCATTACAATAGAACCATGTTAGTACATTTAATGTTAAACCATAGGTCTCATAAACCTAACAACATATAATAGGAACACACAAACATGTATGGATGTACATAAAGTATAATATATATATCATATCATCTTGAGCATACTAATTGAAATACATATGTAGTTCTATATTCACTTGACATAAACATGTACGTGTAACATTGTAGTTTCATTTTACATACATTAAACAGTGTACTTTCACTTTACATATACATAACATTGTAGTGTCACTTAATATATATTTCAACAATCGCTTTACATGAACACTGTGTATATAACATTGTTTTTCATATAACATTTATTTTTTTACATAATTATCACTTGTAGAATCTGCACTTTGACATCAAATTTCCACATATGAACTTACCCCATGTCATTTACACTGTATATGAACATTTCGCTAATGAAACTTAACCTTGAACCGGATCATTAATTTTCTCAGAAGCTCAAAATCTCAAATTGTCTATATGTAATCTAGAATATTTTTCAAGTAAGTAAACTAGATCTGCAGAAAAATAGGCAAATCTGTTTTTATATATACACCTAGAGTCATGATGGAACAAGTGTTCTCTTATTTATTTCAATGGTAAATCACGTTGAATTTTTCATCAATGATTTATTATGCAGTGTTTTTACTTCACCATTATTATTACTTTCAGAACAATTTTCATACTTGTCTACTATATATACAAGGTGTAACTTTAAAATACAATCTCATTATTTCATATACACTGTATAGCAAACGTGAATTATTTCATGAATTAAATACAGATGTTGAAAATAACTCTTTAGATGTTATTCCAGCTAATAAATGCAAGCATATAATTTTTAACCCAAACAAGCATTGAACATTAAAGGGGAAGCAAATCTTGAATACTAATCCTCCAGCCAGCAGCAACTGCAAGCTATTATCAATACACAACTTAACATTCAACATTTTAAAATGCTGTCATAAGGGGAGATAATTAATGTTCTGAATTCCATGTTTAGTTTTTTATTTCAATCTCTTCACATATGTATTATAACCAATCAAAATTCCACAATGAAAAACAACTAACATACCAATACCTATCGACCAATCAAAATCGATTTAGCAACCGACCAATCAAAATTGAACCTTGTCCAGTAACGAAATGTATCCTATTTATACTCACCAATCATAATGTAATGTTACAAAGGATACACCTATACCTAAAATATTGATTTTGTGAATGTCCAAGCGATAATAATAAATGAAGGGAAAAGATGCCAAGTCCGATAACAATGTATAAATATAAATATTGCTCACAATGTCGAGTATTTCTGTAAATAAGTACATGTATTACAATATTGAATAATGTACAGGTGTATAATCTTTTTATGTTGGCGCTAACAGAAGTGGCATTTAATAAATTATTCCTTAATTATAATTTGCATTCAGTAATAGTTTTTAAGAGTAAAGATGAAATGTTTCTTTGAGGGTTATACGTCTGAGCCATACATAAACTGACAACAATTATCTTGCATCGAGTAAATAATAATTTCGGCACATCCTAATTTTAGCCGTGGCAGCATAATACTGTACAGTAATAGCACTGGTGTGTTCTAGTCTTATCCATGATCAACAGACCATATAACATGGTAGACCAGCACCAGATTTCCCGAAACAAACTTAAGTCAAAAACTGACTTAAGTCAATTTGATTCACATAAGTTACATAAGGAGAAAAACTTAAGTTTTGACTTAAGTCTGTACTTTTGTTACGAGAAATCGGAGCCAGGACCGTGAAACAGTTTTATAGTCCAAAACAGTCAAAGAAAACTTACATTCAGCAAAAGATTAAATAACATTTTTGTCTGAAAAAGGCATTGTGTCATATTAATATCTGTAACTATGGTTTGGTACAATCATTGCACAAGTCCCTAAGATTACACTTTTAATCATAAGAAGCTCTCATACCTCTGAAATGTTTTAATATTCAAATCTATAAGTGAAGAAACACATACACATTATGGTTAAATAATGAATCTGTGTATCTAGAAATAAGAACCTTTTTATCAATATCTTCATACAAGCTTTCTAATTCCCTGATATACCTTACAACTCCTTAGATGGCATGCCTAATATTTCACTTTTTCAAATACAGAATTATTTGCTCTTAAGAGTAGAGTGTAATTGCATTGTGCTTGTAATTTAATGTGTATGCTCATGAACAGTTTAGTGAATACATCAAATTGTCCACAAAGTTGATTTACAGTATATTGAATATCTTGGTTAAGTGAATTATTTACATTTTGTATCCAAGTAGAGTGAATACATGTACATCAAATTATTAGTGGTATAGGGAATTCATAAAATTGGCAATGCATTGAATATCTTAGTTTTAGGAAATCCACCAGATTGTCTTGGTTGACTGAATATATCAAATTGTCAATACACAAATATTAAATATCTTAGTATAGGGAATTCATGAAATTGTTAATATTTTGAATATCTTAGTTAAGTGAATTCAACAAATTGTCAATATAATTGAATATCTTAGTGTAATGAATACTACTGTCAATGATCTAGATTTTCAAATGGAATGATTTGACATGTTAACATGATTTTAGCCTGGTACAACAAAGTCTGAAAGGGTAAAATAATTGGAAATTTACAAATATTGGGACGATGGGTTTGTTTAAAGTTACAGATTTTAAATTTTTTTCTATCAAATATTGGAATGGAGATTTATCAATAAGTTGGAACATCACATGAAAAATGCCATACAGTGACTTAATGGATATCTATATGATAATGATAGACTTATATTACACATGATATGGGAAAATAAATAGAATCACATTATCTATCTTATCTTTCTGTATGTACATAATCTTTCTGTATGTACAAATAGACACAGTTTGACCCATAGACATAGTTTATGATACACTGACAGCGAATTTAAGATCAGTTATTGTATATATAATTACTCTATCTTTCTGCACATGTAAGGTATGCACAATGATATTGCCAACATAGCTAATGATATTTTGATAGAATATACTGGATGGAATACTTTGCAGAATTAGACAGTTTTCAACATTCAACGGTAACAGTAAATAAAACTTTTTATGACAGAAAAAATAACAAAAATTTAAAAAATTTGAGGACAAAAAGGGCCGAATCGCTCACCTGGTTTGTAATGCCAAGTAATGTTCTGAATACAGGTTCATTGTTTCTTTTCTGAAGGAATTTTAATATTAACCTCTAAATCCCCTATTGGGCCCCACCCCTCCTGCCCCCAGGGGGTCAGAGCCAAAATTTATACAAGTTCTGTTCCCCTTCCCCCAAGGATGTTAATGGCCAAATTTGGTCACAATCCAAGCAAAACTCTAGGACAAGTAGCGATTTATAGGATTTACCTTTATTTCCCCTATTGGGCCCCACCCGTTCTGCCCCCGGGGGGCCAGAGCCAAAATTTATACAAGTTCTGTTTCCCTTCCAAAAAGGATTATTTATGGCCAAATTTGGTTACATTCCATGCAGAACTCTATGACTAGTAGCGATTTAAAGGATTTACCTTTATTTCCCCTATTGGGCGCCCCCCCTCTCCTGCCCCCGGAGGGTCAGAGCCAAAATTTATACAAGTTCTGTTCTCCTACCCCCAAGGATGTTTATGGCCAAATTTGGTTACAATCCATGCAGAACTCTAGGACAAGTACCGATTTTTAGGATTTACTTATAATTCCCCTATTGGGCCCCGCCCTTCTGCCCCCCGGGACCAGAGCCAAAATTTATACAAACTCAGTTCATATTCTCCCAAGGATATTTCTGGCCAAATTTGGTTACATTCCATGCAGAACTCTGACTAGTAGCGATTTAAAGGATTTACCTCTATTTCCCCTATTGGGCCCCGCCCCTCTTGCCCTTGGGGGATCAGAGCCAAAATTTATACAAGTTCTGTTCCCTTTCCCCCAAGGATGTTTGTGGCTAATTTTGGTTACAATCCATGCAGAACTCTAGGACAAGTAGGGTTTTAAAGGATTTACCTCTATTTCCCCTATTGGACCCTGCCCCTCCTACCCCCGGGGGGTCAGAGCCAAAATTTATACAAGTTCTGTTCCCCCTCCCCCAAGGATGTTTGTGGCCAAATTTGGTTACAATCCATGCAGAACTCTAGGACAAGTAGCGATTTATAGGATTTCCTTTATTTCCCCTATTGGGCCCCACCCCTCCTGCCCCCGGGGGGTCAGAGCCAAAATTTATACAAGTTCTTTTACCCCTCCCCCAAGGATGCTTGTGGCCAAATTTGGTTACAATCCATGCAGAACTCTATGACTAGTAGCGATTTAAAGGAAATGTTGACGGACAGACGGACGGACGGACGGACGGACGGACGGACGGACGACGGACGACGGACGGACGGACGACGGACGCCGCGCCATGACATAAGCTCACCGGAAAAAATAACAAAAATTTAAAAAATTTGAGGACAAAAAGGGCCGAATATTTTGTTTAGATGTTAAAAATAAATACAGATCAAGATGCAATATTTAGCTTTTAGAAGTGATTGCATACTATATATTTTGGTTTTCCAATTTATAACTTTTAAAATAAATTTGAGAATTTGTCATCAGTTATTTGCTATATAAAGCGAGTTTACATCATTTAATTTCAAAATCTTGTTTTGTGGGCCGAAATATTTATCTCCCTTTAAAGGTATATAATGGATTAGTCACAACAAGTGAATGACATTCCAAGGATTTCACAGAACAGCAGGTGCCCCTAGACATACATGTGTGGACAGCTTCAACAGCAGGTGCCCCTAGACATACATGTGTGGACAGCTTCAACAGCAGGTGCCCCTAGACATACATGTGTGGACAGCTTCAACAGCAGGTGCCCCTAGACATACATGTGTGGACAGCTTCAACAGCAGGTGCCCCTAGACATACATGTGTGGACAGCTTCAACAGCAGGATTTCTAGCATTAGTGATTTCGGTTCAATGGATTAAAACTGTACTTTATACACAACTCAAATACATTCACATTTTTTTGTTTACATGTTACAGTACAGACTCTATATTTTCATACAAGGGACAAAACAATCAACTTTAACATATACATAACGGTAAATGATGCTGATAACAGTTTTAACTTGTGTAAGAAAGGTACTTTTTTCATGTGATTAAATTTCACGCATTTCACAGACTTTTAGAAATAACTAAAATAAATCACTGTGAAAGAGTCATTAGGAATGAAAAGGCGAATTGAAATCATCGCGAAAACAAGTTGGTTCTTCTCAATTTTTTAAATTCGAACAAATCAACAATGACTGAAACAAACAATTTCCCATAGAATGGATACAGTAATGAACAATGAGAGATAAATATTGATCACAGGACAAAAATAACATGGTTGTCAAGTCACAACTCCCTGTTGCCATGGAGATCAGTTACACAAAAAACATAACAACACCAAAGGACAGACATCGACAAAAATAATAACACAAAGTGATGAGATGTGATGAACTTTGACCTTAATAGACCCTCTTAGGATGATAACCTTTGACCTCTATGAGTTATGATTCAATGATTACAGCTGATGGATGGATGGATTGACCAACCACTTTGTGATGAACTTGATCAACCACTTTATGGTTACCTTGACCACTTTAAGGTGACCTTGATCAACCACTTTGTGGTGACCTTGACCACTTTATAATGACCTTGACCAACCACTTTGTGGTGACCTTGACCACTTTATGGTGACCTTGATCAACTATGTGGTGCTGACCTTGAACAATGTGAGTCATGATACAATGGGGTTCCAGGAATGTTTTTTTTATATACCAAATTTTAATTATTGAAAATCAACTCATTTTCATATGCTATTAATTTCTTGAATTACGTAGATAGAGAGAAGTTGTGAAAAGTAATCACAGATAATATGAAGGTAAACATTAAATTGCTGCGAAATGAAATCCTTGCAAAAAATAATTTGGTTTAAATTTCAAGGTATATGCACGGAAGCAGCATCAATTATGTTTGAAGTAATGTTGATAGTATAATTATGGAATGCAAAATTAAATAGCAATTATAGTTCTAACCAAAAAACAGAAATATATCTTGTATACAGTAAAACCTGTTGTAGCGACCACCTCTGTCTAATCAATAAGACTATTTTCATGGGTCACAATGACCAATTTCAGCTCAATTTGACCTGTGTACAAAGACCACTGAACAATACAAACATTTTCTTTGTCCCCTTGGTGGTCTTTACAGACAGGTTTGACTGTATATATATCTGAAAACATGCCATGATATGTGTAGAGATCAAGGTTATTTGTAATTTTATATGAACCTAAATTCAATATCAAAATGAGAGAAAATCGTCAATTGAACATGGTAAATCTCAAATATAACAATGACTGTTGAGAACACATTTACACCACCACGGATTTCCTTATATTCTAGTATGAGATCAACTGCATGGTCATCCTGTCAGGAAATACTGAGGGAGAATGTCATCCAGAGAATTGTATCCAACCATTATCCTCAGATCCTGGAATGACTTTATTTCCTGGAATGTCAGTGCCTCCCGGGGAATAGGCAGTGCCCTCTAGGGAGAAGTAGACATGTACAGCGCCCTCTAGAGAGAATTAGACACCACCCTCTAGGGACAAGTAGACACCGCCCTCTATGAGAAGTAGACATGTACAGTGCACTCTTGGGATAAGTAGTCAGCGCCCTCTAGAGAGAAGTAGGCAGCGCTCTCTATGAAGAAGTAGTCAGCATCCTTCTAAGATACGTTTTGTAGACAGGAATGATTGTAGAACAAAGGTAAACATTTCTCTTGAGAAAACATCACGTCATCTGTACCGATTATAATCAAGTCACAACGAATTTAAACAACAAATCAAATATATAGTTACACACTGCGGCCATGTTTCACGTTTTTAATTTAGTTTTTAAATGTTGTTTATTTATACCATTTAAAGGTTTCTGCACAAAACCGTTAGTCTTTTTATGGTTCACAAATAACGTTTCCTCGTCACTGGTAAAGTCTGACTCAGATATCATCATGCTGCTGTTTTGGATTTTTCCTACAACGAAAAAATAAATTTTATAAAAACAGAAACCTTTGTAAGTCCCTGAATGCCTCTGTCTCCATATGAGATGGGACAAGACTAGATGAGGACCTTGACACTGCTCAGTAACACTTATAATAAATTACCTGTAATATCACAAGATCATCTCTGTAAAAGAAAACAATTTCATGTACAATATTTAAAAATACTCTCCTATATATAAAATTCAAAATATTTCCTTTTTACAAAAATGTATTTGAATCAGTACAAGCCATAATAAGTATTATAACAAAGAGAATATGCGAGATTACATGTTAAAGAGAACTGTGCATTTCACAGGATAAAACTGTTTTGTCAAAAATAAAGATGATAATCATATTACAAGTACAATTCTCGAAAACTATCAAGCTATTTATCATAGGCCAATACAGTGATTTCTGAATCTGTATGTTCTGATAATAACTGTGTTAAAATATGTATTTTGTTTACAATAATTGTTCACCTCTGCTTCATGAATGATTGTAATATTTTCATATTATCTGAAATGAAAATTCAACAATATTCTTATCTACAGTGTTTGTGTAACTTGTTTGTCCCATATTTGTTCAAGGTCATACTGTAACAGCTGTTGACATTATTATGTTTGTGTATTGAATAGTTAGTGCATGCATCAAAATATGTGTTGAGATGTCTATCGTGTACAAGTTTGTACTATTATTGGCTAAATGAGCTGTGTTCATTAGTATGTACAATGCCTGTCAACAAGTCCTAATTTGAAATTTAGTATAATGTTTGTGTGATTTTGGAATATGATCATTTTTATATGTTTTGTGTTGTTTATAACATTGATTTTTGTTTGTTTGGAACCTGAACATGTTGACAAGTGTAGTGTTTTAATGAACTGCAAATACAGGAAGAATCAGAGTGTACTTAAAATGAAACAGAGGAAAATTCATCTTAGTCTCCAAGATTTGAAAGCTGTCAACAGTAAGGGAGACAACCTGTAAGGGAGACAACCCACTAGATGCATGCTTATCATCTCACACAACTCACCTTACAAACATTTTCCTTTTAGATTTGAGTTTATCAGCTGTAGAAAAATGAACAATGCATGAACTGCTATTATATTTTCACCTAGATCCTACAGGGAGGTGTACATCTCTCTGTCGTGTGCTTTAAAGGTAAGTTACTCTGATTCAAGGGAAAGCACTCTGATTCTACTGTTTTGCTATCTACTAAACTATGTGTCTGTATTTCTTCTTCGCATATAACAGAATTACGTCCCTTACAGGAAGGTATCCAACGAGACATCATTATTTTGTGAGTGAAAAGCACATTGTTTTCTCTGAAAAGTACGTTTACACTCTCAAACACATGACATCACAATCAATACCTATTCGCAAGGGCAGATAACTCTGTTATATGCGATACAGACTAAGGTTATAGTGACATGCCGTTATCCCATCGTAGACCTGTACTCACCTTACATTACCAAATTTTAATGCACTTGGTGATCTGTATACAGAAACTAAAAGGGCCAACAAGGTGTTAAATTATCTTCTTGTATGGTGTGGTCTTAAGATTTTGTCTACTACAAGACGTTCATCTGTATGGTGTGGTCTTAAGATTTTGTCTACTACAAGACGTTCATCTGTATGGTGTGGTCTTAAGATTTTGTCTACTACAAGACGTTCATCTGTATGGTGTGGTCTTAAAGATTTTGTCTACTACAAGACGTTCATCTGTATGGTGTGGTCTTAAGATTTTGTCTACTACAAGACGTTCATCTGTATGGTGTGGTCTTAAGATTTTGTCTACTACAAGACGTTCATCTGTATGGTGTGGTCTTAAGATTTTGTCTACTACAAGACGTTCATCTGTATGGTGTGGTCTTAAGATTTTGTCTACTACAAGACATTCATCTGTATAGTGTGGTCTTAAGATTTTGTCTACTACAAGACGTTCATCTGTTCTTTCTTAGTGTATATTGAAAATTAAGCATCTAACAATAGACTTTTGCTGTTAAATAAATAACATCAGTAAGAGGAACTTGTCTGTATATATCTACTCTAATTCAGTAAGACATTGTATATGTTAGTGGTGGTAAAATAGCAAGTAAAACATTATGTGTTTAAGTAAACTAAAATCAATGATATGTTTACTATGCAATGTATAGATAACAAATATATTCAAGACTGAATTTTCTATTGTATTGTTTGTGTATAAAATGTGTGTCATAAAATGAATTATAGATGACATCATAGATGTTGTGAATTAAATTTTCTGTCATACCTGTACTGTACTGATTTAGCATAAAATGTATAGCATGAAGTAGTGATATTACATGTAACATAAAATTCAATGTTCTCATTTTAAATAAACTATGATTATGAATAACTTTGCCACCAGGCCTATACTTTATAATGAAGCTATGATATACGGATGATCAAACATTACTGACCTTTAGGCAGCAGTTCCATCTCGTCCTTGTAATCTACTTCCTGTAGTAAAGAATACCGGTGTCTTTTCTTTGACCTCCATTTACACTTACACCTAAAACATAACACACTACAATCATCTGTTATCCAGCACATTTTTGTACATACAGCTAGTAATAGATCAACACAATCTGAACTGGTAATGCAGGTGCAGCAATAACGATCATTTTCAGGTTACTCCAAACACAATGCATAATTTTGAATTTACTTTAATATTAATAATACACATCTCTGACCAGTCATGAAATAAGTTTGTAATTTTATTTCAATATAACAAATTGATTTCTCTCATAATATATATGAATGAAAACTACAATAATTATTACTTTTGAGCTATACCTGTCTATTAAAGTATTGTCAATAAAGGTTACTCGTTATTACATGTTCTAAATGTCTCAACTTACCTGCGTTTTTTACATAAACAGACGACACCCCAGACCATGGCCGCCTGACCAACGACGACAAGAAACGCAATAATCACAACGTACAGCACACTCCAATCTAAGGGAGATAATGTTCAAATATATCACACCAAGTAATGGAAATGGGGTGAACAGATATTAAAACATTATGAGGTGAGTATGATAATATAATTAGTCTGACTATCCAGCTATTGTGACATCAAAGAAATCACATCAAAATATGACGTCACAATCATGACGGTGGGACTAAATTACGGTATCTATGTTGTTTTGGTACTGTGAAACCTGCATATTGTTTAATTGTAAGGTATCTACCGTATATCAATTCTAGGAAGTTATTAATTTGATTGTTTAATTGTAAGGTATCTACCGTATATCAATTCTAGGAAGTTATTAATTTGATTGTTTAATTGTAAGGTATCTACCGTATATCAATTCTAGGAAGTTATTAATTTGATTGTTTAATTGTAAGGTATCTACCGTATATCAATTCTAGGAAGTTATTAATTTGATTGTTTTAATGATTGTTTAATTGATAAAGCATTAACCACAAAAATGACAAACATTTGTACACAACAAACATTTCATGTCATACCAAATGTCTCCCCCCCCCTCTTCCTGAAATACCATATTTGACCCAGTGTACCCTCTGTCCCTTTAAGTGTTCCTCTCCCCTTTTTGAAGCCTCAATTTCACTGACCTCATAGTACATGCAAGCCGAAAATATGACAAATAACATTTTTTTTTTATTTGATTTTGTTTTACAAATTGAATTATGGCTTACTTTGTGCAATGATTTTGAGAAATGGTAGTCCAAATTTGGTTCTAATCAGTTCATCCACCCTTATTTTTATCCTTCATTTATATAAGTACCCTGAGCGCGTATTAGGTTACATACAGTATCTTACCCATTGCATGGATGCAACGTGGCTGTTTCAATTAAAATAGATTTTCTCTTTGTACAGTGGTATCGATCCTGAGTTCAGTATGGTATACTTACTACAATTACTCTCTCCGTCTGTGAAATACGATACAAACAAATCCTGCATCCAGAACGCGTCACAAATACACTTCCTCGTCTTAATATCACAGTGGCCGTGGTTCGAACAGTTATTCTGACAAACTGTGAAAACATACAAATATTTAGAGGATAAATATCACAGTGGTCGTAGTTCTAACAGGTATTCTGACAAACTGTGAAAAAAAATACAAATGTTTTATGATTTTCAATCATTTGAATTTTATTGCGTTATCTAAAAATATAAAGAAATATGAGCATTGTTAGAGAGAATTTACGATGAAAAGATGTAGAAGCATGCTCTGACAGAGAAGCAAATAACAAGTTTGTGATGCAGGTAATTCACTTCACTGATCCTTTAACAAAATCAATATCTTTCTTAAAGCATTATGACAACTGTTCACCTGAAATGAAGAAAAAATCTATGGAATACTTACCCTCTGTTTCGATGGCCAAAACTCGGAAGTTAAGGATATGAGATCCTGAATCTTTAATTTTACTTTTAAGCACCTTCTGTGTTTCAATTCCACTGCGGAACTCTCTATAATCCTTCCCCACGGTCAGAGCGTAAAACGTTACCCTAACCCTGAACACAAACAAAAGGAAATAAATACCATGAGTTTTCTGTCTCAAAATTTAATCATTTCATAAAATGTTCTCTCATTATGTTTACATTAACTTTATTTCACCATTATTATGTGATAACTGTCATCAACTTAATGATTTACCATCAATACATATGTAAATTTTGGTTTCATTTGTTTAACATCCCATCAACAGTCAGGGTACGTTATGTAAGGACGTACCAGGTTTGCTGGTTTAAGGAAAGCCTGAGTACCTGGAGAAAAACCACTGACCAGCAGTCAGTACCTGGCAATTGCCCCGCACGGGATTCAAACCTGCATCCCAGAGGTGGAGGGCTTGTGGTAATAGATTGTGACATCTTAACCACTCAGCCACCACAATTCCTAACATACATATGTACAATCAAACCTGTCTCTAGGGAACACAAATAGGACAAACATGTTTTTACCAATTTAGATGTAACATTAATGTGTATTTAATTTGATTTAACATCTATTTCCATTAACAGTCATGACTGGTTACAATCAGCCAGACTTCAATTCTACTGAGAGTCGTCCAGCCTCGACTCAAAGTCGCTCGACCTTGACCCTACTTACACGCCCTGACTTTTCTCTTTCTCCAGTGTGTCGATCTGTACCTGGGTGTCCCCCTTAGGTGATTTTGGTAGCAGTAAAGACAACTCATGCTCTAAGTTGGCCTGTAAAGACAAACAAACAGTAAAGACAACTCATGTTCTAAGTTGGCCTGTAAGGACAAACAAACAGTAAAGACAACTCATGTTCTAAGTTGGCCTGTAAGGACAAACAAACAGTAAAGACAACTCATGTTCTAAGTTGGCCTGTAAGGACAAACAAACAGTAAAGACAACTCATGTTCTAAGTTGGCCTGTAAGGACAAACAAACAGTAAAGACAACTCATGTTCTAAGTTGGCCTGTAAAGACAAACAAATCAGTAAGTCTTAAAGCAAATCAAGTCTCGGTTATTGTGAAAATCTCTCAAAATAGATAGCAGAGCAGAATAGTTCTCTTTTGAAATCATTGTGAGTTTCATTATGAGTACATGTATCTAATAAATAGTACTTTTATTTGATCTATAGAGTATGTGTATTATAAAGTGTATACCTTATCTTCCTCCGTGAACTGTTTTATTTCTGCATCAATGAGGATTTCAATGACATCGTCAGCATGAGGATCTGAAAGCACAGCCACATGATCACAATACATTCTATCAAAACAGTCTGTTTCCATAAATCCAGTTACCATTTTGTGTCACAGTTCAGAAATTTCACCCCATACACAAGAAGATGGTCTTTATACACCGGACAAAATGTGTTGATATGGCTCATTTGGGACTCACTTATCAAGAAAAGGATCTATATACAGAAGTGGTCTCTAAAGCAGGTCTTACTGTAATTTAATGTACCATATTTTTGTGTGTATAGTGCGCACCTGCATATAGGGCGCAGGTACATTTTTGAGTATTTGAGTACTGACTGCACACTTCCGTATTCTCAATTATTTGAATTAGTATTGAAATCAGGATGAGATCTTACACAACCATTTCAATAAATGGTAATAAGAGTAAATTTTACAGTTATACCATCATTTATAATGCCAATTGGTCAGTATTAATGTAAGAAAGTTTTAGTTTCGTATCTAATTTGCTGGCTCTGCATGTGGCCATTACACTCGCTTCCGTAAACATTGCAAGTTCAAAAGTTTTTCACATGCTGGAGAAACATATTTATAAGGTAATCTGTTTAATGTGACAAATCAGTTACACACTTATACATCATTTCAAGCTCCAGACTATATTCATTTGGCCATTTAGATTTGGAGATACCTTACTGAAGATTCATGATCGTAACATTTGTCCAGTCATGAACACATGTGCTCCCAAAACGAACTTTCAAGGAATTAAAGATACAAATTTCAAGAGATGACATGTTTTCCTTTTATATTGAATAATACATTGATCATTGACTTAAAGATCAAAGTATTTAATCATAACCATATCACAACAATATGTACAAAATGTTACTGCACTCTTTAGTTAGGACCTGCCGGTCGGTGATTATGACCCAGGACCAGGCCATGCCTTGTACCTGCATATAATATGCACCCAAACTTTTCACTTGATAATTTATGAAAAAAAGTGTGCACTATACGCGCAAAAATACGGTAAGTCTATTTCTTACATTTCAAGATGAAATTTTATTGTGAAAACATCATCCATACAAAAATAACAAGCCTCAAAATAAAGTTGCATTTTAGCAGATCTTATTTCTGAAGTAATATTTTTGTGCTTTTTTGTTGATAACATTTATTAATTAGCTGATTTTATTTCTAATAAACTATTTTTGTGCTCTTTTGATGATAACATTTATTAATAAGCAGATTTTGTCTCTAAAGTAATATAATTTTTGTGCTTACCAGCCTTGACCACCAGAGATGCGGAGTCTGAACTCTCCATTCCCTCCTCGTCCGTGACCTTCAGTGTGAAGATGTAGCGTCCTGCCACCAGGTTTGTCAGCTGTAGAACGGCCTGGTGATCTGATCCATTTAACACGTCCTGTCATACATCAAATAAAATCTATCATTCATGTATACAATCAAATAATAACATAATCCGTAGATATAGTGTTAACACACCTGCTGTCAACATTATGGCTGGAATTTAATGCTCAAATCAGCATCAGAAGGTGAACATTATCAAATCTGTCATTTGTCTAACTCGCAATCTGATTAACATCCCATCAGGGGTCATATTCGGATGACCTTTATACCTACCACATGTACTTCAGATCAAATACATTTTCTACACATTGTAATGTCAATTGAAAACGTCATTCTGTCCCATTTTTCATATACATTTGTACATAAAGGTTTGTTGTGCTCTTTGGGCAAAACTTTTTGAAACTGTTTCATCCACATACAATATTCTGTAAGCAGCAATTTGATTGGTCATATCCAAAGATCACCAGAACGTTACCCCTAATGGGATGTTGTCAGATCTTCTATTGAACAGAGTGGTTATAAGGATCTGTATTTTAATCAGATTGTCTAACTTGGATCTCATCAGGACCTGTGTATTAGGCTAGTAGACAGTTTATGGATTATACAGGGTTAAAAACTAAAGATGAGGAAGGAAAACAACATATAATCCCATCTGAATAGATAGGTATCCAGATCAGACAGGAATCAATTTCGACAGGTTATAAGGGCGCAGCACTTCTATGGTAACATGTACATGAAAATGTAAGAATGACAATCCTACACACTGACAGCTTCAGTTTGCGACATCCATTTTTTTTTATACCTATGGGGAGGGGAATCATGGGTAATCACCATGGATATGATGCTTTGAAGTAAGCTCATTACTGGTATATAATCGAGCAGTTCAAACGCTCTGATGATCTGACAAACATAATTTTCATCTAGCAGAAGCTCAGTGCTATCACTCTTTATTTGCAAACGTTCAAGTGATTTAGACCACCTTCCAATATAATCAGCTGACCAAAAACAGAATATCTGTTACAGAAATAAAATTTCTTCGTTCTCTAATGGGGGTGTTCTCTCAAATGAGGATTTTTGGACAAGGATAGAGTGTAGAGTGTGAAAATATGAATAAAAGATAAAAAGAAAATTTGGCTCCGTTATTTCCATATATTGCACTTTTAAACATTGTACTGTATAAGCAATGGGTACTGAAAAATATGGCTGCACCCTTTAAGGCCTTGCCTTCAGTCATACTAATGTACATTGGTTTCTTACCACAGGAAAACCCTTTATACACTTACATACTGGCGACTGGCAAGGAAGTTTGAAATAAATCAAAACTAAAATCATGAAAATTTGTTCCCATAAATATCCGGCTCTATGGTAATTTAAAAGTAAACAAAGTTGTTTTTTTAACTCACCCCTGTGGTCAGACTTTTACTGTTTCGTTTTTGTTATTTTTTTTTTTCACTCACCCCTTCAGCCAGACTTTTACTGTTCTGGTTTTTTTCCACTCACCCCTTCGGCTAGACTTTTACTGTTCTGTTTTTTTTTAACTCACCCCTTCAGCCAGACTTTTACTGTTCTGGTTTTTTTCCACTCATCCCTGCGGCTAGACTTTTACTGTTCTGTTGTTTTTTTTTAACTCACCCCTTCAGCCAGACTTTTACTGTTCTGGTTTTTTTCCACTCACCCCTTCGGCTAGACTTTTACTGTTCCTTTTTATTTTTTTAACTCCACCCTTCAGCCAGACTTTTACTGTTCTGGTTTTTTTCCTCTCACCCCTTCGGCTAGACTTTTACTGTTCCTTTTTTTTTTTTTTAACTCGACCCTTCAGCCAGACTTTTACTGTTCTGTTTTTTTTTCACTCACCCCTGCAGCTAGACTTTTACTGTTCCTGGTCCATGTATAGTCGGTGATTCCCTTGTCGTCTGAGGACCGCGACCCGTCTATTTTGACCAGACTGTGAGGGAGGGTGACCACCTGATCCTTCCCAGCTCTGGCCACAGGCTTCTCATTTATATCTGTAAAAAGATGTCACAGCTTTACAAAACTTCTCATTTATATCTGTAAAAATACATCACAGCTTTACAAAACTTTTCATTTATATCTGTAAAAATACATCACAGCTTTACAAAACTTTTCATTTATATCTGTTAAAATACATCACAGCTTTACAAAACTTTTCAATTTATATCTGTTAAAATACATCACAGCTTTACAAAACTTTTCATTTACCGTATTTTTGCGCGTATAGTGCGCACCTGCGTATAGTGCGCAGGTACGTTTTTGAGTTTCATTTTGAAAAAAAAAATATTTACAAAAAAAAAATCTCAGTTTTTGTATCTTCGTTCACAACATTTTGCATTGCCTCCAATCACTCTTGAAGCACAAAATCAAATGGTTCTTATTGTTTATAAGTGCTTAAAACAACCTTCTGTTCATTAAAATTAACTGGCGAGAGGAGTTTGACACGATGATTGACACTTTGTTTACACAACGGCAGGCCTAGTTAGCTTGTGAATTGCCGGTGACACTATAATGAGGATATCAACAACAATGTTTTTACAATCAAATAATTTACCATACCTTGTGTAATTCCAAGTGGTATCAATCAAGTCTATTGTGTATCTGTTCGGCATTTAGATTTAATCATTGTCCAAGATATTAGCTGGAAAGCCGACTGAGTAGGCCAATCAACCACAGGTGGCCGCCATATTTGATTACTGACTGCACGCTTCCGTATTCTCAATTATTTCAATTAGTATTGAAATCAGGATGATATCTTACAGAACCATTTCAAAAGATAGTAATAAGAGTAAATTTTACAGTCATACCATCATTTATAGTGCCGATTGGTCAGTGTTAATGTAGGAAGGTTTTAGTTTCGTATTTAATTTGCTGGCTCTGCATGTGGGATTAAACTCACTTCCGTAAACATTTGCAAGTTCAAAAGTTTTCACATGCAGGAGAAACTTATTTATAAGGTAATCTATCTAATGTGACGAATTAATTACACACTTATACGTCGTTTCAAGCTCCAGACTATATTCATTTAGCCATTTAGATTTGGAGATACCTTACTGAAGATTCACGATCGTAACATGAATCCGGTCATGAACACACGTGCTCTCAAAACGGACTTTCAAGGTATTAAAGATAAAAATTTCAAGAGATGTTTACCTTTTATATTGAATAAATGCATTGACCATTGACTAAAAGATCCAAGTATTTAATCATAATTATTTCACGACAACGTGTACAAAATGTTACTGCATAGCTCGGACCTGCCGGTCGGTGATCATAACCCAGGCCATGCCTTGTACATGAACCTGCGTATAGTGCGCACCCCCAACTTTTCACTTGATAAATTATGAAAAAAAGTGTGCACTATACGCGCAAAAATACGGTATATCTGTATAAAGACATCACAGCTTTACAAAATTTCTCATTTATATTTGTAAAATCACAGCTTTACAAAATTTCTCATTTATATCTGTAAAATCACAGCTTTACAAAATTTCTCATTTATATCTGTAAAATCACAGCTTTACAAAATTTCTCATTTACCCGGTATATCTGTAAAATCACAGCTTTACAAAACTTCTCATTTATATCTGTAAAATAACAGCTTTACAGAACTTCTCATTTATATCTGTAAAATCACAGCTTTACAAAATTTCTCATTCATTTCTGTAAAATCACAGCTATACAAAATTTCTCATTTATTTCTAAACAAGAGGCCCAGAGGGCCTGTATCGCTCACCTGGTTTGTAATGCCAAATAATTTTCTGAATACAGGTTCATTGTTTCTTTTCTGAAGGAATTTTAATATTAACCTCTAAATCCCCTATTGGGCCCCACCCCTCCTGCCCCCTGGGGGTCAGAGCCAAAATTTATACAAGTTCTGTTCCCCTTCCACAAAGGATGTTTCTGGCCAAATTTGGTTACAATCCATGCAGAACTCTATGAGAAGTAGCGATTTATAGAATTTACCTCTATTTCCCCTATTGGGCCCCGCCCCTCCTGCCCCCTGGGGGTCAGAGCCAAAATTTATACAAGTTCTGTTCTCCTACCCCGAAGGATGTTTGTGGCCAAATTTAGTTACAATCCATACAAAACTCTAGGACAATTAAGTAGCAATTTATAGAATTTACCTATAATTCCCCTATTGGGCCCCGCCCCTCCTGCCCCGGGGACCAGAGCCAAAATTTATACAAACTCAGTTCTTATTCTCCCAAGGATATTTCTGGCCAAATTTGGTTACATTCCATTCAGAACTCTATGACTAGTAGCGATTTAAAGGATTTACCTTTATTTCCCCTATTGGGCCCCGCCCCTCCTGCCCCCGGGGTGTCAGAGCCAAAATTTATACAAGTTCTGTTCCCCTTCCCCCAAGGATGTTTGTGGCAAAATTTGGTTACAATCCATGCAGAACTCTATGACTAGTAGCGATTTAAAGGAAATGTTGACGGACAGACGGACGGACGGACGACGGACGGACGACGGACGGACGACGGACGACGGACGCCGCGCCATGACATAAGCTCACCGGCCCTTCGGGCCAGGTGAGCTGAAAATCACAGCTTTACAAAATTTCTCATTTATATCTGTAAAATCACAGCTTTACAAAATTTCTCATTTATATATGTAAATTCACAGCTTTACAAAATTTCTCATTTATATCTGTAAAATCACAGCTTTACAAAATTTCTCATTTATTTCTGTAAAATCACAGCTTTACAAAATTTCTCATTTATTTCTGTAAAATCACAGCTTTACAAATTAAATTTCTCATTTATATCTGTAAAATCACAGCTTTACAAATTAAATTTCTCATTTATATCTGTAAAATCACAGCTTTACAAATTAAATTTCTCATTTATATCTGTAAAATCACAGCTTTACAAAACTTCTCATTTATATCTGTAAAATCACAGCTTTACAAAATTTCTCATTTATATCTGTAAAATCACAGCTTTACAAAATTTCTCATTTATATCTGTAAAATCACAGCTTTACAAAATTTCTCATTTATATCTGTAAAATCACAGCTTTACAAATTAAATTTCTCATTTATATCTGTAAAATCACAGCTTTACAAATTAAATTTCTCATTTATATCTGTAAAATCACAGCTTTACAAATTAAACTTCTCATTTATATCTGTAAAATCACAGCTTTACAAAATTTCTCATTTATATCTGTAAAATCACAGCTTTACAAAACTTCTTATTTATATCTGTAAAATCACAGCTTTACAAAACTATTTCTTTCTAATTCAGATTTTAGGTTTTGTAATTATACTTGTAACTCAAAGCCAATATTACCCAAAGAAAAGAATATGAATACTGTACGGTTTCTCTTATCTATTCCATTTTTTTCAAATTGATTTATTGATTACTTTATGCAATAATTTGGAGAAAGTTTAGCCAAAATTTGTCTGCATTTAGTATCCCTCAACTTTCTCAACTTTTAAGTGACCAGGAGGCGGTTTCTCGAAACATACATAAGTTAAAATTGACTTAAGTCAAGTTTTTACATAAGTTACATAAGAACATATCATTTTAAGAAGAAAACTTAAGATTTGACTTGAGTTTGCACTTTTGTTTTGAGAAATCAGAGCCAGTGTTGGCTTGTATACAAATATTTGAAGACTGTTATTTCCTTGACTCTTAACTTGACATAGATAATGAATGCATTGTTTGAGACTTTCTCATCTTTAAAATGTTTTCTACAAATGAACACTGGGCACTTTTCTATCACTTATAGGTTCGAATATGGAAAAGTCTAAGGATTTATTGAGTATAGTTCTCAACAGAGTGTGGATTACTTACTTTCCTCGACTATGACAAACAGCTGAGCTGTAGAGTGGAGTTCCTCCTCGTCAGCCACAGTCAGGGTAAAGTGGTACTGTCCCACAGCGATGTTCCCTGTTAACCTGGCTATGGCTTTATTGGAGTCCTCTAGTGTCACGTCAGGAGGACCACTGTGAAAAGGGAGTGTTACATAATAAAGGTCGGCTCTATATAGGGAAGAAAGTCAATGAAAGTTCATGGTCATCAATGGAGAGTTAATGAATGTTAACTGAAGCTCTTAATCATCGAAAAAATAAGAGCTGCAATCCCTGAGCCAGGTACTCTTATTTATTCGATGATTCTACTATGTTTTTAAGAGGGCTCTGTATCCACTAAGATCCTCCTGTCGACCAAGAAGATGAACCACAACACACATGAACTCATGGCAGGACGTTGGTTCTTAAAAATTTCTCCTTCTGGAGTTTTCGTTTTGTTCACCTGATGCTCTTAATGTTACTTTATCTTACAGCTGAAACAAAATGTTGGGAGAGAGAGGATGCAGAGATTAAAAGGGAGGAAAAAAGAGGTGGGGAGGAGGTGTGTTATGAGAAGGAAGGTTGGGGAAAGGGGACGAGTGAGCATTGAGATAATAGTGAGGATGAAGGTAAGACGAAAAGAGAGGAGAATGAAAACGAAGTGAGAGGAGAGAAGAGAGATAGGAAAGGGAGTGATAGGAAGGGTTAAGGAAATAGGGAAGAGAAGGTAAGAAGAGAGAGTAGGAGGAGGGAGAGAGTTGGAGAGGTGAGAAATGAGAGAAGGAGGGATAAGAGGACCTACTTAATCATCATCCACTGGTAGTGAGCTATAGAATGGTCATCAGTACTCTTACTGCCGTCCAATACGATGTAGTCGAGGGGCAGGTTCACTGTTGTACGGAATCCGGTCACCGCCACGGGTGGTTTGTTTACCTCTACAGAAAACAAGTCATTGTTACAATCAAAGATTAATGATATCAACTAGGATAACACATTCCAGATGTATAAAACAGAAGGCAAGTCTAACAGATCACTTATTCATTACTCAAACTTCCTTTGATTTGAAATTCATGACAGACTGAAAATTTTATAAATCAAATCAAAAGAATTGTCAAGTACTAAATTGTCTCCTTGAATCAGTGACTGAATCAATCAACATATAAATAATGACTGTTTACATTGATTATACAGTTAAAGGGTGAATTTTTGTAAAAGTCTGAAATAAATCTGAATGAGACTTCTACTTGGTCCTTGATCAGACACCACATATAAACACGATAATTTAGGATTAAGCATTAGTAAATTATTTTTGTTACCTGATTTAACAAAAACATGGACGTCTGCTGAGGAGGTTTGCTGGGCGGTATCTGTGACCTTGAGTGTGAAGGCATAGTCACCTTCCTGTAGATTGGACAGGGTTAGACACACAGATCTCACTCCCTGAGGATAAAAAAAGGTCAAGGTTAATCTATATAGCAATATTCAAGGTCATGCACACTCAAAAGAGAAAGTTCAAGGTTATACACAAACATAGAAAAACATTAGCTGAAAGCCAAGCTATATAACAATATAGAACTTAACTCAAGGTCATGTGCTCTCAAAGAGTAAGGTCAAGGTCATACACACATTGGATACATCATGACACATCCGTCCCCTAAAGAGCTCAAGGTTAACATTATAGCACTGTATAAACTTGAAAAACATTGCTGCAAGTTAATAAGGTCACACACTTGAAGTATGACAAGTTCAATAACCGAGTCAAAAACTTGTCAATATCTGAAAGTGTAATATAACAAGTCCAAAGATCCTGATATCATTAATACTAACAGACATATCCGCTGTGAGTTTATCATCAGCTGACTTGATCCACTCGTACGATACGATGCCTTTATCATCTGTACTCATGTTTCCACATAGTTGTACGGTGTTCTGTGGCAGGCGGATGATGATATCCGACCCGGCGTTGGCTTTAGGAGGGTAGTCTAGTTCTGGGGAGGAGAGTATTCAACAGTTCATTATTTTTTTTGTATAACACTCATATTTTTCTTTCCAGTGTTAATTAACTACATCATGTTACTTGCCCCCTTAGACTACATTGTAATTACTTTTCACTGGTTTCCTTCTTAAGAACTTTAAGCAAAAACTTGACATATCTTGAAAATATTTTACACCATAAGTTATCTTGCTACTAGAAATATAGATAAGTGAAGAAAGTGCAGTTTGTAAATGTTCTTATTTGGCTTTGTTTACTTGTAATTTATCCCATAACTATGCATGTATCACAATGGAAAACCCATGTGATTAATTCCATAGCAGTTGGTTATCATTTATGTATATCGTATATTAGTGTGTAAACACCTACGGCACCTCCGATTGGTCAAATCCAAGATCTCTTGATTCTGATTGGGTCTCAACTTCTGGCTACTTTTCATAGCGCATTACTTTTAAATATCATGGTATTCACTGTTTAACGGGTTGTTGCTTATTCACAGTATTAAAAAAAATAGAATATTGGCTCTCTATTTTATGGCAGAAAGATATCACTACACATTGTATGGTGGTAAGTTTCCCTGAATGAAGACGAGAAAACGGTCACCATGGTATAAATATAGGAGTTAAAGTTATGGGATAAATAAGTTCCTCAACTTTGACTGTTGTTTATCATGTTTATCTAAACTCTTGTTACTTAATTTACAAATTTTCAAAAGACACTCGCTAAAGCTCGTGTCTTTTTAAAATATGAAAATCAACTATTAAACTCAAGTGTGATAGACATGATAAACAACAGTCACTTGTTGGGAAACCTCTGTTTCTCTGTCCATACATATACAAATCTTAAATGATTGAAATAGGATATTAGACAACACTGTGTTTCCTATAAGTTACCATTTAAAAGCAACGTGTAGTAGTGACATTACCTTTGATGACAGTGACATTGGCGATGGTCGAGTTTTTGGCTCCATCTGAATCGGTTACTGTCAATCTGAAGAAAACAAATTAATGATACGGTAAATATCAGAGCCCTCTTTACTGATCACTAAACAGGAATAGGAGCTAACAGTTTAATGCAGTGGACCCACGATAAGTCCAAACTGTCAGAATTGAAAAATTTTCCTTGATTTCAATACAAGTTTTCTGGACTATTGGCATCAAGATGACTGCGGTTTCACTGTAAATTTAAATCCATAAAATTTTACAAATATGATCTCCAGTCCTATTTATGCTAACATCTGATACACCTGTCCAGGACTTACTTGAACTGGTATTTCCCTGGAGCTAAATTCTTCAGCTTCAGGATGGCGGTGTTGTCTTTGAACTGTTGGTCTTGTATCGGTCCACTCACTTCCTCCCAGTGGTACGTAACGATCTTATCATCGTCTGTACTCACTAGAAATACAAAGGCAGACAACTCTTACCGACTAGAAATACAAGGGCAGACAACTCTTATAAGGACACAGCAGACAACTCTTACAAGTGCAGACAAGTCTTATTGAGGAAAACAACTCCAATGACATTCCTTTATTTGATAATTACCAATAGTATGAGAAGGGCAGATAACTCAAGAAAATATCTAGTTTTATCTTCTATACTTTGCTGGCAAATATAAGGCACATAAAAATGTTTCATTCTTAATAACCAATCTAAACTCTAGGCATCAATTCTACAACAATTGTAAACAGAACACTTTTCAAAGTACTAAAGGGTAAACAACCCTCGATATGTCTACAGAGTCTTGCATTATACAGACATTCATCTCTGAACAAGAGTCTGATCAGGTTTCGTCTGTGAATTCTACAACCAGTAGATAGCGTGCCAAAATGGTAAACAAATATGGCTACTCCATCCAAAGAACAAAGAATTTGTTAACCACATAACAACATCCTGAAGAATAACAACGGAACAAGACTATCGTATGTCTGGTCTTAGTTAGTGGCCAGAGAATGCCAGATATCTACATACTGTTATAGAAGGGGGAGATAACTCCAATGTGACTTACCTGAGCCATCCAGGATGGCGAGGTTGGGCACTTTAATTGTTTGTTTGGCTGGTTTTATAATGGCTACTGGGGGTTGGTTCTTCCTCGCAGCTGAAAAAAAATCAAAACAAATTTTACTCAATAGGACATGTCAATATTTGATGGCTAGTTATTATTAACAGAGGTGTATCCATTAATGGATATGAAATCCCCTTATCGAACCTATAAAATGAGGTCAAGGGTCACATATTATCTAAACCACAGTCATATCTACAAGCTATATCCGGACAGGGTTTACTCTCTTTCCAAAATCAACAAAGGCTGATTAAATAAGACAACAAATGCACGCAACATTAAATAGTGATAAAAGAACAACTTTTAATGATGTTTTCTCCTAAATTCTTAATAATCAAGCAAACAAATAGCAACATAAATATTTTTGTTTCGCACAAAATGAGAATTTTTTGTAGCATAGATTTTGTCATAAAATACCAAGAAAACTGAGAGTTCCAAACCCATTGTCTATATAAGGTTAGGTTAAGTCTATTTCAGGTTTTCATTGCAAGAAATATCCCATAAAGGTGTTTTTCATGAAAAACTTTCCTTTGAAAGTGTTAGAGGATACACATATTTTATTTGACCTTAGATTTTTTATTACATACTACTTACCTGGTTTAACTGTGACGTTCACCATGGCAGATCCTTCACGATTCTGTCCTGTTACTTTGATCTTGAATGTGTACAAGCCAGCTATCAACTGAAGAGACAAAAAAGAAATGACTTACATGAAATATTTGGTGAACAGACAAACTATCCACTATCAAAGATTTTACAATATAAATAACTATCTAGGGCCCAATGGGAGTCTTAATGCCATTTAATACCTTCTGAAAAATAGCTGTATCAAGCTTCAGCTATCAAATTCCAAGAGTTTTTTGTTGAAAATCTTGTTGAAATAACGTTCTGTTGACGATCTTGTTGAAAGAAGTATTTCAAAATGCAATATGCATAACTAGGTCCCAAAGAGAGACTAAAAAGTAAATTTGAGACATTTCTTCAATATGTTACTTTTTGTTGCAGAAATAGTGGTAACAAGAATACATATTGTATGTTAATTTTGAGATAACGAAACAATACCTTACCATTCATTAGCACCAACTGCAGTGATTGCGACATCATATTTTGACATGATTTTTGTGACATCACAATCACTGGAAAGTGTGACTTATTAATGATAAATCATACTTTGTCCACGTCGATTTGGTATCTAAAAACACCTGTATCTATAAGGATAGATCATGGACCACAGGCGATTTGAAAAGCCAACCAACTGATGATGGTAGGCTAAAAACAGGATTTATAAATCTGGTTAGGTGGCGAGTACAAACCTTTGTTAGAGTAAGAGTATCTGGTTAGGTGGCGAGTACAAACCTTTGTTAGAGTAATAGTATCTGGTTAGGTGCGAGTACAAACCTTTGTTAGAGTAAGAGTATCTGGTTAGGTGCGAGTACAAACCTTTGTTAGAGTAAGAGTATCTGGTTAGGTGGCCAGTACAAACCTTTGTTAGAGTAAGAGTATCTGGTTAGGTGGCAGTACAAACCTTTGTTAGAGTAAGAGTATCTGGTTAGGTGGCGAGTACAAACCTTTGTTAGAGTAAGAGTATCTGGTTAGGTGGAGTACAAACCTTTGTTAGAGTAAGAGTATCTGGTAGGTGGCGAGTACAAACCTTTGTTGAGTAAGAGTATCTGGTTAGGTGCGAGTACAAACCTTTGTTAGAGTAAGAGTATCTGGTTAGGTGGCCAGTACAAACCTTTGTTAGAGTAAGAGTATCTGGTTAGGTGGCGAGTACAAACCTTTGTTAGAGTAAGAGTATCTGGTTAGGGTGGCCAGTACAAACCTTTGTTAGAGTAAGAGTATCTGGTTAGGTGCAGTACAAACCTTTGTTAGAGTAAGAGTACAAGTACAACCTTTGTTAGAGTAAGAGTATCTGGTTAGGTGGGCAGTACAAACCTTTGTTAGAGTAAGAGTATCTGGTTA
Organism: Argopecten irradians; assembly: GCF_041381155.1. Lineage (NCBI taxonomy): Eukaryota > Metazoa > Mollusca > Bivalvia > Pectinida > Pectinidae > Argopecten > Argopecten irradians. The sequence continues at coordinate 32,797,632 of NC_091148.1, forward strand.
GGTGGCGAGTACAAACCTTTGTTAGAGTAAGAGTATCTGGTAGGTGCGTACAAACCTTTGTTGGAGTACTGTAGTGCAGTACAAACTTTGTTAGAGTAAGAGTATCTGGTTAGGTGGCAGTACAAACCTTTGTTAGAGTAAGAGTATCTGGTTAGGTGGCGAGTACAAACCTTTGTTAGAGTAAGAGTATCTGGTTAGGTGCAGTACAAACCTTTGTTAGAGTAAGAGTATCTGGTTAGGTGCGAGTACAAACCTTTGTTAGAGTAAGAGTATCTGGTTAGGTGCAGTACAAACCTTTGTTAGAGTAAGAGTATCTGGTTAGGTGGCGAGTACAAACCTTTGTTAGAGTAAGAGTATCTGGTTAGGTGGCAGTACAAACCTTTGTTAGAGTAAGAGTATCTGGTTAGGTGGTGAGTACAAACCTTTGTTAGAGTAAGAGTATCTGGTTAGAGTACAAACCTTTGTTAGAGCAGTATCTGATGCAGTACAAACCTTTGTTAGAGTAAGAGTATCTGGTTAGGTGGCGAGTACAAACCTTTGTTAGAGTAAGAGTATTGGTTAGGTGCGAGTACAAACCTTTGTTAGAGTAAGAGTATCTGGTTAGGTGGCGAGTACAAACCTTTGTTAGAGTAAAGTATCTGGTTAGGTGTCAGTACAAACCTTTGTTAGAGTAAGAGTATCTGGTTAGGTGGCGAGTACAAACCTTTGTTAGAGTAAGAGTATCTGGTTAGGTGTCCAGTACAAACCTTTGTTAGAGTAAGAGTATCTGGTTAGGTGGCAGTACAAACCTTTGTTAGAGTAAGAGTATCTGGAGTAGTACACTTTGTTAGTAAGTATCTGGTTAGGTGTGCGAGTACAAACCTTTGTTAGAGTAAGTATAGGGGTACACTTGTTAGAGTAAAGTTCTGCAGTACAAACCTTTGTTAGTAAGAGTATCTGGTTAGGTGGCGAGTACAAACCTTTGTTAGAGTAAGAGTATCTGGTTAGGTGGAGTACAAACCTTTGTTAGAGTAAGAGTATCTGGTTAGGTGGTGAGTACAAACCTTTGTTAGAGTAAGAGTATCTGGTTAGGTGGCCAGTACAAACCTTTGTTAGAGTAAGAGTATCTGGTTAGGTGCCAGTACAAACCTTTGTTAGAGTAAGAGTATCTGGTTAGGTGCAGTACAAACCTTTGTTAGAGTAAGAGTATCTGGTTAGGTGTCGAGTACAAACCTTTGTTAGAGTAAGAGTATCTGGTAGGTTAGAGTGTCAGTCAAACCTTTGTTAGAGTAAGAGTATCTGGTTAGGTGGTCAGTACAAACCTTTGTTAGAGTAAGAGTATCTGGTTAGGTGGCAGTACAAACCTTTGTTAGAGTAAGAGTATCTGGTTAGGTGGCGAGTACAAACCTTTGTTAGAGTAAGAGTATCTGGTTAGGTGGCCAGTACAAACCTTTGTTAGAGTAAGAGTATCTGGTTAGGTGGCGAGTACAAACCTTTGTTAGAGTAAGAGTATCTGGTTAGGTGGCGAGTACAAACCTTTGTTAGAGTAAGAGTATCTGGTTAGGTGGCGAGTACAAACCTTTGTTAGAGTAAGAGTATCTGGTTAGGTGGCAGTACAAACCTTTTGTAAGAGTTAGTAGTGCGTGAGTATACTGGTTAGGTGGCGAGTACAAACCTTTGTTAGAGTAAGAGTATCTGGTTAGGTGGCGAGTACAAACCTTTGTTTAGAGTAAGAGTATCTGGTTAGGTGGCGAGTACAAACCTTTGTTAGAGTAAGAGTATCTGGTTAGGTGGCGAGTACAAACCTTTGTTAGAGTAAGAGTATCTGGTTAGGTGGCAGTACAAACCTTTGTTGGCAGTACAAACCTTTGTTAGAGTAAGAGTATCTGGTTAGGTGGCAGTACAAACCTTTGTTAGAGTAAGAGTATCTGGTTAGGTGGCAGTACAAACCTTTGTTAGAGTAAGAGTATCTGGTTAGGTGGCGAGTACAAACCTTTGTTAGAGTAAGAGTATCTGGTTAGGTGGCGAGTACAAACCTTTGTTAGAGTAAGAGTATCTGGTTAGGTGGCGAGTACAAACCTTTGTTAGAGTAAGAGTATCTGGTTAGGTGGCGAGTACAAACCTTTGTTAGAGTAAGAGTATCTGGTTAGGTGCAGTACAAACCTTTGTTAGAGTAAGAGTATCTGGTTGGGTGGTGAGTACAAACCTTTGTTAGAGTAAGAGTATCTGGTTAGGTGTCAGTAAAACCAGTATCTGGTTGGTGGAGTACAAACCTTTGTTAGAGTAAGAGTATCTGGTTAGGTGCCAGTACAAACCTTTGTTAGAGTAAGAGTATCTGTGTTTTTTCCAACCATTGTACCCGTCTCTGCACCAGCAGGGGAGGCAATTAGTGTCCATTCATAGCCAAACGTTTCATCTGATAGGGAAAAAAAAAAAAAAAGCTTACAGTAAGTGTTGCAAGCAGCACACATCCCGTGCCATCAATTACATTTACTAATCAATGTCAGATTATTATTGCCTATTTATGCTATCATTGTATGAAGTTTGAACAAATTTTGTTGATGTGTTTTCAAGTTATCTTCTGAAAACTAAAACTTGTGAAACAATCTATTTTTAGTAAGTAAACTTTGTAGTTGACCTTTTGCCCCAAAATTAAATCCAAAGTTATGTTATCTCCTATGTTACCAATGTCTGAAGATTGAACAATTTCTGTTGATGCATTCTCAAGTTATCATCCGGAAACTAAAATTTGTGTAACAATCTATTTTCAGTAACAGTGACCTTTGTTGTTGACCTTTTGACCCCAAATTAAATCCCAGTTGTATTCTCTCATATGCTACCATTGTGTGATGTTTGATCAGAATCTGTTGATATGTTCTGAAGTTATCATCTGGAAACTATAATTTTTTTAACAATCTATTTTTAATAACAGTAACCTTATAAGTTTGTAGTTGACCTTTTGAACCATAATTCAATCCCAATCTGTATTTTCCTATATGCTACCATTGTGTGAAGGGACAGTCGGACTGATGGAAGGAGGGACCAACAGACAGACAGACGGGAACAAACATCGGTTACACTGGCAGGGGACTAATAATGGCATTTCAGTTAAATGAAATAACCAATTAAAGGCCAGCAGATTCTCAGATTACACATAGACCTTTAAAGCCATAGAGGCTAATGATATTTGATTTTTTAATGTACGTCAAAGGACCAAACTTCCTGCTTATCTGCAGGCCTGTGATTGGTCAGTCTGTTTTTCTCTTGAGACACCTACATTTTTGCTATGACATAGTCAAGGGATGGATATAACAACAGTGAAAGTAACCCCTTGAGTATCGAAGGTGAAGTAAATGATAAAGTTGTAGGTTGATAATTAACCTACCTTTCGCTTTGCTTTCCAACACAAATGCATTCAGAGTGACACGATCCCTTGGCAGCTGGATAACTTTGTTGTCTTCCACAGAAACCGTCAATTCTTGTACTGTAACATAGGGGTCAAGGTCATATCAATCATAAGATCAAGGTCATATCAGTAACATGTATGTAAGTAAAAAAATCGTGACTGAGAGAAGCAAATAGTAACTTTATCAAATACTGTTCAACAACAATTCACAGATTCAAACAGCCAGCTCACAAACAGTACAACTATATTTTGAAATAGAACACAGTAAAAAGACAACAATCAGACAACCACTGTAAAACATCAAATGTTCTAGTGTACTCTCTTTCATGGTTGAAGATTTCAAAGTATTTCATGGGAAGAAATATTCATGGATGTTTTTCCAGACAGACATTTTCAGTAACATATAACAGTGACCAAATGTGTTGTTTTTATATTCATTATTCATCAGCAACCATATATGTATGAAACAATAAAAGTTTATTCACAACAAAGTCGATCATTATTCAACAACAACCATGAAACAATGACAGATTATACACAATAAAGTTGATACTAAAATAATTTGGTAGATAGAATATCTGCTGTGATAGCCTCCTACACATATATGTCTTACTTCCAGGTACTATAGGCGTGGTTGATGCTATTTTCTGTTTCTTTGGAACCACCTTTCCTCCCATCTGTAGAACAAAAAGAAAACATAGGTAAGGGTAATTAGACAAGTGAAAGACGTACACTGCTTATATTTACATTTGGTGATAATTTTATGATGAAATCCCAAGGAATTTTGCATTTATAATGAATAAATCGTTCCTTATCGTCAAGGATGGAACAGCCATATGAACATTTTTCGTGATCACTGGCACGACAGTTGTGACGTCTCAATTATAATGACGTCATAATAAACGCTTGAAGTTCATAGACTATGTGAATGCCAACTGCGCTTGGTAAGGTTACATAGTGTAACTGCAGTGAAAATATAAGAAATTATGTCTTCAATAACCGAACCAGGAAGTAGAAAACATAATATTTTCACCAAATAATCTAGTTCACTCTAAAATTATGTGATATTATATAAGAGAAATAGACTCCTTCATATGATGTGATATGAGAGAAACTTTCCATGTTAGCCTTCATTACTAACAAGATATCCCAGAGAGATCTAGGCACCCACCAAATATTAATCTATGTCTTCAATTAATTGCAGTCATATTGTTTTTCCGATCAGTTTCAAAATCACTATGACACTCCAAAGGCCCTAGGGGAACTACATATGAATTTTGAGACAGATCCCTTCAGTATTTTCTGCAAAATAGCGGTAACAAACAACAACAGCCAAAATCCAAGATGGATGGGGGCCATATTGTTTTTTCGATCAGTCTCAAAATCTATATGACACTCCTAGGGCTTTAGGGGAACCTACATAAGAAATTTGAGACAGATCCCTTTAGTACTTTCTAAGAAATAGTGGTAACAAGCATTGTTTAAGGATGGACGACGGACCATGGGCGAAAGGCGATTTGAATAGCCCACCATCCGATGATGGTGGGCTAAAAATACTATCTTCTCATCAATGGTTTATAAACTTAAGAATCTGTTCCCTTGTGTAATACCTTATTGATATAACTGGATACTTAAGCAGGCAATCTAATTAAAATTAGACTTGTAATTCCGCTGCACTACGATACTCTACGTTACACTCCAATACAAGATCTTACATGACCCATATCTTCGGTGTGGTTGATTCATTCGGAAGAGTAAACGGCTAAGAGTACTTCCCGAGATGTTCCGATTCTAAGCCAGAGGTCATGCTGAGGTGACCCCAATGGGGCTCTGTTAGATCTTGTATTAGAGTGTAACGTAGCTATATAGATTATCGTATTGGAATGGAATTACAAGTCTAATTTTAATTAGATTGCTTATGCAGGTCGATTTTTTTCTGTTATTCTAGCTATAATATGAGAACTAAATAGAAGCAATTTAAACTGTTCGCTGTCCAGCATTTAGGTTATATATGATTCAACCATGTCTCAATGGTTCGCTGATGAAATTTTTGGGATAAAACCATGTCCTGCAAAATCACGAAAATATCATCCTCACAAAAATGACCAGCTTTACAGTAATATTTAATCTGAACATCTACTAGGTACTTACATGTTTTTCTATGGTCGGCTCAGTAGCTGCCGCTGAATCACTTTCACCTGTGTAAAAAACAATGAAACATATTACAAAAAGAAAACTCATTCCTTACAATTAAAGTTTTGATAAAAAATCCCATTTAGCAAAACACAGAGCAAAGTTTCTGCAATGTAATATCTGAAAACACATTTATACTTGATTTTTTTCCAAAGTTTACTTTTTGATCATTTAACAAAACAGCAGTCCCTGTAGTACACTTTCCTCATTTTCTTTTAATCACCCAGTGTGTGAGTTATATATGGTATACTACTGCCTTTATATATGAAACTTACATGTAAATAAGTAAGTTATTGTATTTAAAATAATCTAGCAAACAAAATTTTTATCAATATTTAAATCACCAAGGCAAATAAAAGTGTCAATTAAATTTTAAATCACCACACTTCAATGGATTCATTGATGTGTAAACATTATCTATCTCTGCAACTTAACGCACGATTACTTCAAAAGCCATTTTGGTTACAAATGCATTCAAATTAAACATCTAATAATTTAACATACTAGGAGATTAATAATGCCTATATATATATATATATATACACTCTCACATGTATCATTAAACTGAAAACAGATTATAATTAGGATTGAATATATTTAAAACAGTTTACTGTATTTCAGACAAATAGACACAATAATATCATTTTCTTATTTTATCACTAAACCATTCAACCAAGAAATGTCAAATATTATTGTTGACAATACAGGTCATTTACAAAGCATTGTGTTCATAAGTACAGCTCTGAATGTGATTATTGCCTATGTTATGTTTTACAGTATCAGATACAGAGGATATTGCATGTGATATGAAATTTTTCAAACGAGTTCAATAATTTGATATGCCACGAGCCTTTAGGCACCAGTGTAAGATTCTATTTATCACATAACTTTTATTACTTAGAATTATAAGAAAAACTTTAGATTTCGTCTCTTTATAAAACAGTAGAAATACGGCGTGGATGTGACGTTTCAGTCTACTGATACAATCATGTGACGTTGTATAGATTATGACATCAAAACTACCTGTGACGTCATAATAGTGTGTTATTACACATGTGTCTTATGATATTTATGACATGGCCGTATGACATGGCTAGACGGGCTAGTTATGTGATAGATATATATATGTAGACGGGGTGTGTAATTAACAACAACGTGGGTCTTCCAGTCTACACTTTATTGGATTGAAATATACTGCGCGACGACTTACGAATACCCACTCACAGAGCACATACATGACGTACTGGTATGTTTCACCTGTCTACATATACATTACACAAGCATATTTACTTCAAACATTAATTACCGTACAGATATAATTATGATTAACCTAGATTTGCTTTTCTAATCTTCCCTTGATCAATAACAATGTAAGTATCTATCAGTTGGGAAAATTAGAGATGTCTGACAGCATGATTCCTTTCCCTCAAACTTGTTTAACTATAGACACTTTCAGTTTGAAGCACTAAGTTTGTCCTGACCAAAATTTATACCCTATGATTAAGTACAATTTATTATAACTAAAAACTTTTAATTAAATGTATATCTCTAAGGTTTACAATGGATCCACAAACATGGAGTAAATTGAGAGTGAATGTTGTGTCATTCTGTGCCTCAGTTTTTAAGAATGGCCATCTTTACAATCACTTGTAATAAACGAAAAGAAAACATTATTTGTTCAGACAATAGTTGGCCAACTTGAGTTGCCTCCCTTAAAATACCTGTCCTACCTTTTGGGTGACATTGAGCCTCCTGGTCCATCTCGTAGCCAGTGTCACAGATGCACAGACCAGTACGTTTCTTTGAGGCCTCGGGGATAAAACAGATCATGTGATCAGGACAAGTTCCGGGGATGCCGTAGGTACAGGTTTTCATCTTCAATAAGGGAAGCCCAATTGTGGTAGATTCAGGGGTTGAAGGGGTCATTGCAGGTTGTCCTGATAACAACAAAACAAATTATCAGACTTGTACAAGTCTTTTTTTTTCATAATCGTTTTAACCTTATAATGTTTTTTTCATTTTTCTTGTATATTCAAAACAGATCAAAGTTGTATAGAACTAACACTTTATATCCCAGTGAACATGTGCAAACAACGTACCAGGATCGATGACACACTGACTATCTTTGTTACGATGGTATCCTGTCACACACACACACGTCCCTAAGTGGGTCGGCAGCCCCTCCGGTACTTGACAGCGTTCATTGATACCACACTGGTCCTTCTTATCAACATCACACAGTGAAGGCGCTTCTGTAACAATAATATTTGGTTAATTGATATGCCATTTCTTAGATTAACAGGACTTTTTTTTTCAATTTTCTTAACAAGAGATATTAATAGACATTTTTTAATACTTACAGTGCTTTTTAAGAAACAGTATATCAATAAAATATCTAAAACCAGGTCTAATTTGGATTGTGAAACTATTTCAAATCGTACAAATGGAACACAACAGAAAATGACAGGCATATGTAGCATTTTATACACCACTCCCCTCACCCTCCAATCTAATGGCTAAGACATAAAGGTAGAGGATGGAAGATAACTGACAGGATTAAACTAACAGATTAATAGAATATTACATGGGTCTGTGAAGTGGACAGGGATATCTCAACCCAAGTGAAAGATTTTGGCCGGTCAACCCGAGGCTTGCCGAGGGTTGACGGCCAAAATCTTTCACGAGATATCCCTGTCCACTTCACAGACCCATGTTGGATTCTTTTTCTCCCATACTCAGTTGAAAAAGTGATGAAATTCCACTTGGTTTCCAGCTTTTTCATCGCGCCATGATTGCAGGAACGTTGTTATGCGTCAAAATTGATGACGTCATCTACAATGCGCGCCGCAGTTACACCGCATGTATTGATGACGTCACGTTATTGTCTAGCGCTTGTGAGCTGTCTTACACCCCCCTGTGTAAGATAGAGATATCTTTTCCCTAGCAACCACAGGATATCCCTGTGAAGTATGGGAGAAATCAGTATCCAGATATAGGGGAGATAACCATGGTTTACAATAAAGATGGAATGGTATTATTACAGGGGAGACAATATGTCTTGTAAGGGGAGGCAATATGTCTTGTAAGGGAGACAACATGTCTTGTAAACAATTTAAAAAGCGAAGATTACTATAATATTTACAAAGTTACAACTTATGAATCAAGTCAAATGATGAACACACAATGGATACATATTTAATTCAGGAAAGACAATTATGTGACTTATCAAAGGGAGATAATTATGTCCTATAAAGACAACTGACTTTACCTTTATCACTGACACACTGCTGTGAGTTATCTCTATGGAAGCCCTCTAGACACACACACTGACCAGCACTGGTACTCAACTGATCCGGGGCGTAACAACGTTCATTCTCACCACACGATTCTGACAGACCAACCACACACGATACTAGTGTAGGCTTATCATCTGAAACTATATAAAATATATAAAATAACAATGGAAATTTCAATTCATTCTTAACTCAAAAGTACTTTATCATTCATTAATTTTTAAAAATTTTCTTTGCTTCAAATGAAAGTATTGTTAAAAAGCAAATATCTTATTTGTTGTTTCACGAGATATTTTCATTAACCCAACATTTTTAATGACATGGGCCTCAAAACAATAGATTTTTTTTTTTTTTCATTTCTAAACAAGATTTTCTTTCTTTTCTGAATAATATTGTCTATGTACCTGTACATATTGCGTTTTGATCCCGCGTATATCCACTAATACACTGACATTCCGCCTGCATCTGACTGTTTAACTTGCATTCTTCATGTTCTGGACAGCCAGCGTGTGATTGAAGGTCACATGACTTCCGTCCGCTGCCCGATGTTGGTGGGGACTGAGTAACATATTCTGAAAAACCCAGCACTATATTTAAACAAGAAAATTCAAAATGTCTGAAATTTAGATAGAGCAAGATAAAACTGGACAGATATGGGTGACACTTATAAATAATATGTTCTGTACTATTCTGCATTTCACTAAAGTGGCATAAAAAGCTTGATTACAATTTAATTGGAGATTCTGATAATAGTATTTTCTAATCATGATACTGAACTGATATCAAGCAAACCCTATATAGCCAGTTTTTTTTTGGAGGGGATGTATTTTCAGAATATTGCAATTTCCGCAGGACATTGCTGTGTACATTGCTGTGGTCGCTAAACTTGTATCCGCGGAACATTGAGGATTTATGTATCAAGTATATACAACCAGGGATTTCCCTTCCGGTTTTAACTTTGGTATTCCCAGGAACTCCTAGGTTTGAAGTTTAGAAGTTTGGGAGTACCCTTATAAAAACATTGGAGACGTTTGTTAAAATTTATTGTAAAACTTTCTATGCTATATCAGAAAATATATCTTGTACTGTAATAACTGTATATGCTTTTGAAAAATAGACAATTATTGATTCTACTTTATCTAATTAACCTGTAATTTTCATTTTAAATTCCTTCCACATTGAGTCCCAAGGACTCCCGTCATTTTATTTTAGGAGTCCCTAGGCATTTTTGTGCGTCAGAGACGCAGAAAACCTGCATCCAGGAAATCCCTGTACAACCAAATTGTGAAATTTCAAAAACAGCTAAAATGGGGGGATGGATGTGTTTAGGGGATTTTACTATAATTTAGAGTTTTCCCCATGTCAATGAAATAGCCCTACATACCCTATTGATATATATTCATAGAATCTTTACTTGTACTTACCTACAGACCGAACCTCAACGTAAACGGTGCTATTGAATTTTTCATCTGAGCTTGTAGTGGGGTCACATGACCCTTCCCATGATACATTGCACTTGATATGATAACATGTATTATTGTGGTATAAGACTGTATCACATGTCAGCTGATCACAACAACTTAAGATACAGGTAACAATATCTGTGGCCGCCGAGTCCCGCGTAAAGTTTCCGGCATTGTACAGTTGACGGGGCACCGACTTGTAATGGAGGGCGGCTTTTAGCTGATCGGGTGTCAAATCATTATTACATAGCTGGGTTGTTTGTGTTCCTGTAAAGTAACAATATAAAGGTCATGATGATCAAAAGAAGAGCTAAAATATATAAGTAATTGGATATAAGTAAGAGGTACATCATGATCAATACAGAAACAAACAAACAAACAAACCATTTGTGTTTTCAAACTCTACAAACAGTAGCTATACATTGTAAAACATGAATAATGTTGTTGTCCTATTAACAGCCAAGGTAATTCACTGGAGACAAACAAAATCTTAAAACTAAGGAGGAGAAGGAAAGCCAGAGTTTCTGGAAAAAATCTATTGATCTACAAATAATAACCTAACAACTAGTACTGCCGCAGCGGTATGATATGGGTTTCAAACTTGCAACCAATAGGGTGGTGAACAATCGAAATCATAATCAGGGATTTCATTATCTTTCAGGAAAGGCAGTACAATTGCAATTTTAAGGGGTACTTTTTATACTATCTGGATACTATTTAATTTAATTTAGCCCAAATCAGGCGGTACCGTACCACAGCAAGGTTTAAGTGGCAAAAAGTAACAGGTACCGCCTGATATTGAAACCCCTGATATATTACCAGTTGGAAAAATGTCTGAAATCATATATAACTAGTTGGTCATTGTTAATAAAGAGGATGGTGACATACATAAACCTGTCTCTGAGACAACCTCTCTATAAAGACCTCCTGCCTATAATAGAACCACTTTCATGGACTCCAAAATGGTCAACACAAGTACAATTTGACCTGTGTATTAAATACCACTTGTCTATGTAACCCTGGGCAATGTACCGCTCAGTTCGCTCAGTTCGACTAGAGAGAACTTCTGTTAAGCTCCATCGGTTGAGTGTCAGACTATTAATCCAGAGGTCCAAAGTTCAATCCCTGGCAGAGGCAGGTATTGAACTTATTGTAAATCCTGCATCCTGTTACATCCATACATAAAGTCCATTCTTTCTCTGTCGCTTATATTACTCAGGACAGGGTCTATATATATACAGTCTAGACTGTATATATCTATAGTGTATATATCTTTAATCTGATCCATTCCAAATACATCAGATTCTGTATATAAGATTAGTATATATCTTCAGTTTAACATCTTTGTTTTACGATTGGCATTCATGATATATATATATATACTTGTACTGTACAAGACAATTTAATTTTATCTGGAAAGCGATATGTATTACCATGGAAACAAACATCAGCAAAGTGCTTTCTAGACGAGCCGGTCAGAGAAATAGCCGGTTAAACAATAGAATGGTTGTAATGATTGATCTGGACAGGTCCTAACCATTATTGATCAGGTCATGTTCTATCTGGCTAATCTGCCTTCTCTGCCGGGAGAGAGCAGGCTAATTGATTGTTAAATAGTCTGCTTAGATAAGGCATTGTTATAACCTCTTATATAGAGGCTACTTTATGCTATTGCTGGGTTTTCCAGAACTATTTTAATTGAAGGCAATAAGGGGCCCCAAGGGCCGTAAAGTGGTGCATAGACATGCATTTTATTATTGTATGTCAATAAGCCTTAGTAAAACAGCACAACATGTATATGTCTGACCTAGCTATATATATAGTCACAATACACTGGTCATACAGTGGTCAGCAATTTGGTCAGTAGATCTCAATCTAAAACAATTAGGTGGCAGATAGTGGTCAATTGCAGTATAAAAACAGATTTACTTTAACATCTGCCATTAACTCGTTCAGGTACATTTATTTGACCTTTTGCTGATTAAGTGCAGTTTTATTGGCTGCTCGTCCATCAGTCTCATAGATTAAAAAATTTAAAGAAATAATTTCAGTGTACATTTATGTTAATGTTTACATTTCATTTCATGAGTTACATACACATTTGTATATATATATACAGATTGATAGCAATTACTGTTGTGAATAACTTAACCAAACAGTCATAGTTTAAATTTTTAAGGACTATATATGGTTTGGGCCCTTTTTGGCCCCCAAATCCGTCAAATTTTCAAAATTGTTATTTAGTATGGTAAATCGTTGGATTTCATATATTTAGTAAAACCCTAATTAAATTGTAAAGATAGTTATCTTATTTTGCAGTTTCAGTTGTCATGGTAACCACTCGAAATATGAACTTGTTTTGAAATGGAAGTCCTGAAATTTGATAGTCAGGAAAGAAAGCTGGTTTACATAATGTACAGTAGAAAGTATAGTGATTCAGCTATAGCTAGTTGCCACCAGTTCTCCAGTGAATCTGAATGACATTATAGTTCTGATCTGAATACTGAAATACATAATCTTATGATATTTTCTGGGTGTTTTATTACCCGGTATTATTATTTTTCAAATGAAAATGATATATATAAGCAAATTTTGATGAAAAAAAAAGTTCTTTCAAATGCTTGATGCGTGAAGAATAAACTTAAGGCTTATACATTGATAATATTTATCATAATAGCTGCATTGAACATGCTCAAGAGTATACACATACCAGACGGATACAGTAACAGATGTCAGTATACAGTACCAGGATATATCATTGTTATACACACAGAAATCGATGACTACCTGATGCTTTATCACGCTAAGGTGTTAAACCATGCAGTATCTATATCAATATATAATCACATAGTTCTATAACTGTTTTCATGTTTACAGGATTTTTATTTTAAGACACAAATTAAAAGATCGTTTGACTAGAAAAGACAGGAATAATTTTTAGGCAAAACTTATACATATCTATATCAAAGGCACTGACTATATTTATATATACCTTCATTATTTGAGTACAATCCTCCCCCCCTCCCCCCTGCATGTTAGTGATCATAATCAATTAAGAGTATTGATTGATTGATTAATTAACTGATTGATTGATTGATTGATTAACGTCCTATTAACAACCATGGTCATGCAAGGACATGCCAGGTTTGTTGGTGGAGGAAAGCCAGAGAACTCGGAGAAAAATCTCCAACCAGTGGTCTGGCATATACTGCCCCATGTAAGATTTGAACTCCCGACCCAGAGGTGGAGGGCTTATGGTAATATATGTCGCTACATATTAACCACTCTGCTACTGTGGCCCCTGTACGTCCCTCAAACATAAGTCCTTCAAAGTGACTTACATGCAGGCATAAAACAATAAAGCAATGTGGTTTTACTGATGTATCCCTCAAAAAATTAGTTTAGATAAATGAGAGTTTTATAGACATTAAAATGAATTAAATGTATATCCTTAGGGCTGACATGATAACCGTATGTCAAAGTCTAGTATGGACAAATTAACTTCTTGTTAATTGAATTTGATTGCTTCAGGCCAAACAATTAAAGTGCACACAGCCTGCCGGTGTCTACACGTTAATATACCGGTAATTGTAATAGAGATCCAGATCTATACTACAACTTTGTATTATATACAGGACATATACACTAGTCAGCATATCTGACCGCATTTAAAAAAAAAATTATGCTGACTTAAATGTACAGATTCTTTCATTCATGAATACATATCTTCCGACCCATTTGCGGTGACCTACATTTTTATAACATAAACCAGATATTCAAAATTACCAAGCAAACTGTGACTTTTAAACAATTTACAATCTGTACAAAGATATTTTGATCCTTACAACGTTAACTACAAAAGTAAAGTAACAAAAACAAAAATACTTGGTATGAAACAGAAATGAACACATTCACCTTTGAAATTTCATAATTTACTGCATAATGTTGCCTAATATGATTTTTACAATTACTAATGATTTAACTATATTAAAAGATTCAACTGGCTCCAACATTATATTCTAGCATTTTATCTTTACATCAAACGTTCCCCTTCGCTTTCAAACCAGGAAAACTTATGGCCCATTGACCAATGTACATGTTGTACACATATAGCTGGGGGACATTTGACATTTACATACATGTGTATACATGTTCATGTACCTTGATCAGAAACTTAATTTCCTGTCATTTATTACCTTCAGTAAATCAACATATTTAAAAAAAATCAGGATTTTTGTTTTAATCTTACATCTGAAACAAGAGGCCCAGAGGGCCTGTATCCCTCACCTGGTAGATCCATGGCCAGTATCATGATAAAAAGCCTTTATATCATATAACAAACTCTAACCCAAAATGCAACTCTTTGTACAGTTTTGAATCAAAATCACTGATAGGTGCATGCACAGCATTTGAGATACATGTATGTTGCATCTATCAGGAATATACACTGCCCTCCAAAAGTTCTGTTACACATGCAGTTTACAAATATACATAAACTACAGAAATATAGAAACCAAGTGTTGTCACAGTATCAATATATATACTCATCAACTTATTCATCTTCTCTAACTTTTAATTCTTTTAGCAAAAGTTTTTCTCATAGATAAACTGCCAGCACATTTTAGCATATGTAACAGAACTTTTGGAGGCAGTGTATATTAACCCCCCCCCCCCCCTTCCTCCCAATTGATTATAATTGCTTACTGGTAGTGTACAATATTTTTTATAAACTGATATTGTCCCTATATATTTGGTACTATTAATCCACCCTTCATTATTTCAATTTTAAATGTGTCCTGGGTCAGACTGGGTGTTTACTGGGTTGAACACAGTAATAGCATGTTGATTAGGTTCTTTTCATTATATTAACACCGAACAAAAACTGATTATGAAATAATACAGTTTTATGAGATTTTCTGTGTTTACACTAAAGTCAACCAATGATTATAATTACCAGTAATTTTTTTATTTTTACTTCTAGCCTCAGAATAAATTTTTGTGAGTAAAGATCTTTATTCCTCTCAATTTTGACTGGTCTTTCTGTATACATCCTTCCCCGCCCCTCCTCTTGTGATTTCTGGGTTTAATTTCTATGTACAAACTTACCTGATATAAGAAGAGATGATAGGAGAAAGATGATGAATGCATGTTTAGTGAGAATGGACAGGAAAAAACCACACTGAAGGACACAAGTCCGACTCATTCTCCCAGGACAACAGCCACACACGAAATGGAAGCACAGACAATCGTCATGGTAAAGTCATTGTCAATGTGGCTTTAAGTGAATTTCCTACAACAAATGAAAGTGTGTAAATTAGACTGCCTGTTTAAAAGCCTATGGATCTTTTGATATAGTTATTACATTAGATTGGTATCAGTGTTGATCATAAGTAATGAACACACACAAGGAGACACAGTAGTGTATATGATAACAGTATACATGCTGCAATTGATTCTCACAAATGGCATTAGAAGGTACACATAATTTATATTTGCATACATTGCATAATCATAGATGTTCATTGAACCATTGAAAGATCTACACTTCTGATCCTTACATACTTTACAGTATAAACTTGATCACATGCTCTGGTATAATTAATTATGCATATTGTACAATGGAAACATGCATTTAAATGCATGAAACTGGTGATTTTTCAATTTTAACTTTATAAACATATAATTATCACAATCAGAATAAAGTCTAACAGCACCTCAAGCTGTTATAGTGCTGATACTAATGTAATGGTAAACCTTTGACTGTGCAGTGGATTAAAACCTGATAGTGTTACACAGGAGTATAAGTATATATTTTGATACATTTTTTAAAATTTTATTTTAAGTTTGTGACAAAAATAAATATGTTAATTTTTAAAGTTCTATTTTTTACATGCTTCAACATTCAATGTTAGATGTCTTTTTTTCTAACATATTATCCAAATCCATATATTATTTGAAAATAAACATTCTCTTTATACTTTTCCTTAAATAAAAAAAAATATTTTCTAAATTCATTTTTTCAATCATATTTTTCTCATACTAATCCAATATCACTTAATAATATACATATTTCTCCTTCAAAAGTGTAAATAAAATGCAAAATATTTTGTCCAACAGATGTTAAATAGTCTGGGTTTTACTTTTATATATTTCATAAATGCAACCTAGCTATAGTGTTCAACCCCCCCTCCCTGATTATGTTTTTTTCATTACTAATGCAATGACATCTGCTTGCCATCTTGCTTATAATCTGATATATATATTAATACATGTACAATGTATGTACTAAGCTGTTTTATTATTCCAAATATGTACATGTTATAATGCATAAAAGTAATCAACATAATATTAGAAATTTGATTATCTTATGCATGGAATAAAATGATCATGCAACAAGATTAAATCTATATACATACATGTAAGTCTTTTCAATATCTAAAAACTGCATGGTTGCATATAGACATGTATATATTCTACACATTTAATCATTTTACCTGTTGTACACGTAAATTACCAGTGTATTTTGAATGATGATGCGTGTTTCCGTGTACTGGTGTAGCCTAGTGTATTATATCTGATGAGTGATATCAAAAACATGTGACATACGATCATAATAGATAGACACTACTACTAGTCTAGTCTAGCTTAGTGTTAAATGTAAATATTGATTGTTGTCAGACTCAATGTGTACACAAAACCAATAAAATCACTTTTTGTTTTATAACAGACTTATGATATCATGATTGTTCCGAGATGTTGTCATTCTCGGATAGTCGTGTAAAAATAAAATAGGCCACTAAAATGGTATGTTTCGGACCCTATTTCGGACCTTGCCTCGATCACCAGTTGAAACCATGTGTGCATGTTTATGTCATGATGTTTATCTTGTGACCCTCAAGGCCTGTCAGCGTTATTTTCCATATGCACCTCCAATGCAGTGTATCATTAGCCCCAAGTGACCCCAGTCTATAGAATCTAGCTGTTAGAATTCACAAATAGAACATTCATATGCTAAAAGGGTTGTAAGATAACATATCTACCTGCTAATGATACTCCCTGCCGATATTGGTTACTGCTGTGTTATTTTACATGTGAACTTCCTAAATACGTCATCCTCTTCTGTGATGCGACGTGATTGGTCGATTGAGGGTTATTTCGTTCAATCACCGCGGTGCTTGTTCTTCAGTGCAGAATGAAAACATGGTAGCCCCCATGGAGTAGGAAAATAAACAGAAACATCAATTTGTCAGTGATCATCACTTGTCGTAATGAGAATGGCGTCACCTATTGTGCAATATATTGTGCTCAGGAAGGACTTAGCAGAGACACTAAAATGGCCGACAGGTGCCCTTATAGCGCAAGCTTGTCATGCATGTACCGCTGTGATCCACCAGTTTCGAGAAGAACCAACAACACAACAATATTTAGCAGATGTTGACCGGATGCATAAAGTTGTTTTAGAGGTAGATTTATACCGACAATACACAGCTTTAATCTCAGTACATTTACTTCGATAGCCACAAGCGCTCTCTAGTCACCAAGATTTAGTTCAGTCATGTGTATACGCAGAAACATGTACTTATATAGAACGAATATACGTACCCGGCCTACTATACCTTTCGGCCGAGTACGAATTGGTCCCTATGTGTCGTAGTGGAGCAGCGCCTCCGAAAATCACTCGGGCACAATTTTCTATACTTTGTTGTAGGTTTCCGATTAATTTACGCATTTACAAGCATTTACATAATGTTGCTATCCTAAACAAACATAACTACCATTCTTAATATCTACCGTACCGCTCACAAGACGTCAAATTCATAATTTGAAGACTTCCGGTAAAAATTCTCTGCAGAAAGGCCTTCATACGTATATGTAAAAAAATAATGTCTAGCTGAGAATTTGATATTTTATACGGTTTAATTTTATTGTCTAGTAGATAAACGATATAAAACAAATAAGATAAAATGCATGCAAACGTTTTAATAATGGTTTGCATAACTATTACTTTGCTCCATTAGCAGTAATAGGCACCAATTGTAGCTCCAAAGACGACATCATTATCTGTCCTAAAGTCTTTTGAGCTACAATATTGCAGCTAGTACTTATATACTGTAGAACGAATATACGTACCCGGCCTACTATACCTTTCGGCCGAGTACGAATTGGTCCCTATGTGTCGTAGTGGAGCAGCGCCTCCGAAAATCACTCGGGCACAATTTTCTATACTTTGTTGTAGGTTTCCGATTAATTTACGCATATACATGCATTTACATAATGTTGCTATCCTAAACAAACATAACTACCATTCTTAATGTCTACCGTACCGCTCACAAGACGTCAAATTCATAATTTGAAGACTTCCGGTAAAAATTCTCTGCAGAAAGGCCTTCATACGTATATGTAAAAAAATAATGTCTAGCTGAGAATTTGATATTTTATACGGTTTAATTTTATTGTCTAGTAGATAAACGATATAAAACAAATAAGATAAAATGCATGCAAACGTTTTAATAATGGTTTGCATAACTATTACTTTGCTCCATTAGCAGTAATAGGCACCAATTGGCACCAATTGTAGCTCCAAAGACGACATCATTATCTGTCCTAAAGTCTTTTGAGCTACAATATTGCAGCTATTATATACTGTAGACCACCTTTTTTTTGTAAAACACACTGAATTGATTGAGCTTGCAATTGCCAAAACATTCAAAAGTACCAAAACAACATAAAAAAAAAATTCCCAACATTTTTAAGTGCGCAGCTTTCTGCGCAGCCATCGGCCCCATAGAGCAAAGCTCTAATATGACTGAAGGCAAGGCCTTAAAGGGCGCAGCCAGATGTTTCAGTAACCATTAATTATACAATGTATAAAAGTTCAATTTATGGAAATAACGGAACCGAATTTTCTGTTTATTTCTTATTCATAAATTCACACTCTGTCCTTGTCCCCAAAACCCCCATTTGAGAAGGAAATCCTGAGCTCGATTTGCGCTCTTCTAAGAAGAGAAGTCTTCTCGGAAGACTTCCAGCCTACAGAGAGAAGAGCTTCCAGAAGTAGAAGAGCTACAATCGAGTGAACGGAAATTCTATTCTGGAAGAAGAAAAGGGCAAATCGAGTTAGGCTCACATAAGAGAAAGAAGAAATTTTTAATAATTTTCAATAACAGATATTCCGTTTTGGGTCAGATGATTATATTGGAAGGTGGTCTATCACTTTAACGCTTGCAAATAAAGAGCAATAGCACTAAGCTTCTGCCGGATGAAGATTACATTCGTCGGGTCATAAAAGCGCATTTGAACCGCTTGATTATATATTGAGCCGACTTCAAAGCATCGCATTCACGCTGATGGGTAAAAACTAAAAAGATGGCGGCCGCAAACTGAAGCTGTCAGTGTGTAGGATTGAATTTTGAAGAATGTGTTTTTCTTATATTTTCATGTATGTGTGACCTTAGAATGCTTCACACTTCGCTGCGCCTTTATTAACCATAACGCCTGTGAGCATATAGATTCCAATACATTGCGGTACCCCTTGGACTTTGAAATTGAGTCCCGCGGGAAAAGTCTTGCACCTCCTACATGTAGCCCGAGATACTCTGGCCCCGACACCAGACTTAGACATTATGACAGATAGATGTCTTGTGTAGGGCCAGATCGCAGTGCTATATCAAAAGCTGGAACTCGCCGACATCGTTTGGCATCAGGCCAGGTCATCTCGTTTGACTTTAAATCCAACAACTTTCTTCTTTAAAATAATTTATGATGTTTATATCTTCATGTAGTTTCGTAGGTTGTTGTGGTGTGTGTAGATGTAGAACTCCAACGCAGATTGAGTGGATGGTACGATACGTTTATTGGAGTCTTAGGAATCGACTCTGTACAGAGATTATTGGCGAGTTAATATAGCAGTACATCGGGATAACATATGTCAATATTTGGGTATGAAAGCCAATACCTGGAACAGTTGACTCAATGTAGATGCTGTATTACATAGGGAAACATGTTTACTCATTAGAACTTATCATGTATCATAATTAATAACATGGCTATGTAATTAGTAGTTATACAATGACCCTAACAGAAGTTGGTTTCCAATAGACTTTACATGTACGTACATATACTATTGTAAATATGAAACACATGTGCTTGACCTACACAGTGTAACATACTTGAAAGATATATGTAGATAATTTATATTAGTCCAACTTTCAAACTTTGAAATTCTTATCATTTATATATATTATACCACAAATTCATTAACAGGTTGTTTTTTTTCAATTTTAAGCATTTAGTCATTTTGACACTCTCTTTTATTTCAACAGGCTAAAGATGAAGAAAGTTTAGTGTCCTTGGCAGAAAAATTGAAGTCTGAAAATGTGGATCATAAACTGTGGATGGAACAACCTGAGAACATCCCTACCTGTATAGCTACTAGACCTTATCAAAAGGACTTGATACAGATTCACTTCAAAAAGTTTAAACTGATGAAATAAAAAATGATATGTAACATTTCTTGTTGTGTCTTTTATTTATTTGGACTTTTCATCATTGGTGAAATGTCCTACAAATATTTGTTTTGTTAAGTTTCTTATTTTTCTTATCCTTATTAATGATTTTCACCACTGGTGAAAAGGCCTATTGTTTTTGTTAAGTTTCTTATTTTTCTCATTCTTCTGTTTAAATGATTATGATAAGAGTCTTTGTATAGACAACATGTTGCCTGGTAGTGGATTCAAAACCACAGTCGAAGAAAAATCATTATAATGAGTCTTGTATTAATTTACACATGATGTACGGTATTGCAACATGTTTAGGTTTATTAGTTTAACATCCTATTAACAGCCAGGGTCATGCAAGGAGGTGCCAGGTTTGTTAGTGGATGAAAGCCAGAGTACCCGGAGAAAAATCACCAACCAGAGGTTAGTCAGTACCTGCAGGGCAACTGCCCCATATGGGATCAAAACTCACAACCCAGAAGTAAAGGGCTTGTGGCAATATGTCGAGACATCTTAACTACTCGGCCAATGCGCCCCTAGCCCGAGATACTCTGGCCCTGACACCAGACATAGACATTATGACAGATAGATGTCTGGTAACCAGACATCTATCTGTCATAATGTCTAAGTCTGGTGTCAGGTCCAGAGTATCTCGGGCTAATGCGCCCCCTACACGTACATGTACATTGTACTTTATGCAAACAAGTTTAAATACCATTCCCAACAAAAATCCCTCCGATGGCCCCTAAAACATTAGTCAAAGCAATCGATATCTGTATTGTAAATGCTCTAAATGACCGAATACAGATATTGTGTACACGATGATGATGTATATAAATTGTTCAGGGGGACAGTTTAGCTTCATCACACAACAAAACATTCACTTGTTCACTTCTGGAGAAATCCTTGATAACATGAAAGACTTACTTTCGACTGAAGACGCAATTTCTTTTGGTCTGGAAAGTCACATGATCGCCTACTGATTGAAAAAGGGCAGTATGCATATTTAAACACTGGATATCAAACATTTAATCATTTATTTATTTCAAACTTGTATTTTTTTAAGTGTGTCATTAAGGGAACGTTAATAAGTTTTTGTAATTAATTTTCTTTTGTTGATTTACAGACCTTCAGGATACAGATTATGATGAATACAATATTGGTCAGGATTTTAAAAATTTGTAACAATGCATATTTAAGGATTGAAATATCTTTCTGATGGTTCTATCAAAGAATAAAGATGAAACGACTGCTTAGCGGTCCATAAAACAAATATTAATACCCTTCTCAACTTTATCCTTTGGTACAATCATTAGAAAGATACTTTAATTTACATATTTACAGTTTTATCTATTGTATTCATAGCTCAATATTTACCCCATTTAGTGTTTATGACATTTATAAAATTAAAACTTCAATATTAGATAACAATTAAACGCGATTTGTCTACTTAGTCATCACGATATATTCAGGAGTGGATTCAGGTTTTGAGGTTAGAGGGGGCGTGGGACCAAGCAAATCAGGCAAGGGGTCTGGGGGCCGCCTAGGCCACCCAGAAGCTCTCGAATAAATGGTGCAAAATCCTGCATTCTGAGGATTTTATGAACACATTTTCCAGAATATCATTGAAACCATTTAAGGATGTATATTTATATTTTTTCATGTCTAATGTCATATTTGGATTTTAAGTTTTAATTTAATTTCGTCATCACAATACCAAAATCTTAATATATACATGGACATTTAAAGCGAAGAAGGGGGGCAGGGGTCTGGGTGTGTGTGGGCTGCTATGCCCCAAAAGCTCTCGAATAAATGCTAATAAATCCTGCATTCTGAGTACTTCATGTTCACTTTTGCTAGAAAATAATTGAAACCATTTAAACTTACAGAATTGCAATACCTAAAATCTGAATATTTATAGAGGCACGAAGGAAGGAGAAGGGCGGGGGTCTGGGGCCGCCTATTTTAGGTTTTTGTAGATAATTTAATCTTCATAATTCGTGTATTAGACAAATAAAGAAAAGAAGACTAGTCTTTGGCCAGACGCTGCCAGGAATCATTACTATCATCCTGTTTTCTAATAGAAACACTTTCCACAAATCAAAAAATAATCATGAGCCTTTTGCCATGTACATTACCTTTTAACATCGTTTGTCCTTTCTTATAACGTTATCAATAAATGAAGGAACTGGCCATGGGGTGCACCCAGACCCCTAGAAGCTCTCAAAAACTTCTACAAAAACATGCATGTATTTTATTGCCTTGAGGTCGTCTTTTGAAAATATTTTGATATACATTTCCATTCCTTTCATACATTTTCTGTCGCATTTGGTTCTCCCTTTGGTTTGATTCTCCACTCTTTCCTTGCACACATTTTCTTAGGACTTTTAGACGTTTTTGAGGTCTAGATCAAAGAACGATAAAAATTGTACTCTACATGGTACTATATACGAGAAGGATGGCAAGCCCTTCGACTCCAAATTTATAACCCGCCTACCTTTAGCGGCTATGAAAATACATAAAACGCTGCCCTGTAGGGCGTTAGAATTGTACTTGCTGCCCCTATTGCATGATCGTAAAAGACGACTAAATTTAGGATCTTATCATTTCTCTTCTTCCTAACTGACTTTATCTTTCCTAATGCCTCCATTGGCACCGCCTCACTTTTGTCTTTGAGTTGAGCGTTCACCCCTGTGAGGAAGGCTCTGGGTTCCATTATACAATAAGACACCACACGAACATACCGCAGTCTCCCAAAACAAACACCTTGCACTTCACACACACTGCATACATTAGAGACCGTCCTTACATGACCCTGGCTGTTAATAGGACGTTAAAATAATCAAACAATCACAAAACGGTTACTACCGTTGGAAAAAGCGATAATTTTCCTTCCAACACCATCCTGCAGATCTATACAAAGTGCCGTCATTAAGACCTGCCTAGGCCCCCAGAAGCTCTCGAATAAATTCTAATAAAGAATGCATTCTGAGGACTTCATTTATTTTATTGCTTGAAGATTGTCTTTTAAAAAAAAAGTACTAAAAAACTAGTGATGCTGAATACATAAATTAATTTCACTTGTAACGGGCGCTTTGAAAGCATTGATAGTCGGATTTAATACAGGAGTTACATTGTAAAAGCTGAAAGTATGTAATAAATCAACAACCTGAGAACGAAAGGCATGACATAAAGTCAGTCAGTGAATCACGTAAACAATAAAGAGCTAGAGTATTTCACACTTGACAGGAATGTGCATTTTCCCCTTTTCTTTTACACTCTGATATCATAAATATATATCATAGAGAAGTTCAAAAACATTATGTTTTGAACAGAAATTGTTTTACTGTAGAAAATTGTATCCATATGGCGATGACATTTGATAATTTCTAAGGATATCGAAATATTTCCTGCCGATATCAACGACAATAAATTATCTAATTTATATATGGGGTCAAAGAAGTAATATCAACAGGATTTTCCAGATGACACGGGATCCCATCAAACGTAAGTCTGTAGGATACGCATTACATTATGTAATCGTGTTCGTTTTGTGTGTCTTGATAAAGGGGCAGATCGCCTCGAAAATTTGACAATTTTTTTTGTCCATACGGTTGGAATCGCTTCTTTGTCTCTAATTTACGTATAGAAACATGAGTTATGGAGTTTACAGTTTTCAAGGAATAATTAAATACTCGAAGGGATTTACCTTTTAAGCGATTGGGATAAAAATACGAAAAAAATATAACGATTCCCATTACGCCTGGATACAAATGTGTTCATCTGTACCAAAATGTCGGATATACATTTAGATTTTAAAATGATAACTTTTAACCGCAAAGGTTGAAAATGGAGCTTTCTGTCTAATTCTCACTCTTGATCTAACTTCTTTTTTCCCCCTTATTTCCTTTTTTCCTCTTTTTCCTTTCTCAGCTTTTTCTTTTCTCATTTTCTTCCCTTTTTCCCGCTAATTCTATTTTCCTTCCTCCTATTTAGGGGGGGGGGATGTGTGCCGGGTCCGCCCCCCCCCCCCCCCCCCTCCTTGGATCATACAACAGTGGCGTAGTCTGTGAAGCAATTAATTATACAGCTATACAGGTTGGCCCTATTTAATTGCAGATGACAGCATGGAATAGTTTTCACTTCCAAACTTGTGTTTTAATGATAACACTATAAACTCATTTTATAATAGAGCTCTAGTAGGAAATGTATAAATAGAAATAGAAATAAACATCCATTTTTGATTGCCATCGTCTATTCATTTTGAAATGAAGTTACTCACTTTTTATGTCCCGAAACGTCTTGAGTTGTGCATGGGATTTTCAATATAGGTCTCCCTTTCATATAATATTATCACTGTATCACAACAACAACGGAATTAGGTATCCCTCTAAGTGGAAAATAGGGGTATCTATGTGCTGTACACTACAGATCTCCTTGTCTGAACTTACTCGACGAACAAGTATTATAAGCATTGTTATTTACTACTTCCCTTATTTCCAGTATTTTGAGGTTTCTGGAGGTGTAATTTAATTACAGAGGCATTGTTTATTATTTCAAAAAGAAAAACAACACAAAAAGCCCCGACCTACCGACTCTATTCCCTATGTAACCCTAAACACGCATAAGATTTTTATGGCCTAATGGATATATATGTTGTTTAAAGATTGTTAAAAAAGCAAATATATCTATACATAAACATTATCCTGGTTATATTCTTATTCTTCCATAAAAATGGCCCACTCAGAGAGGTTTAATTTCATACACTTCTGGAAAACTTTTTTTGAATCACGTAAATTGTACTATTGTAATCATTCACAAGAGATCCCAGAGGGATCTTGGCGCCTACCAAAGAATGATCTATGTCTGACAATGGAAAGATGGATCTTTTCTCTACTTTTCAAACATACTACACATAAAATTTGAGACAGATCGCTTCAGTACTTTCTGGGAAATAGCAGTAACAAACTTCAACTATCAAAATCAAAGATGGCGGCCTGGCGGCCATCTTGTTGACCAATTGGTCCCAAAATGCTATATGCACAACTAGGACCCTAGGGGAACCTACAAATAAAATTTGAGACAGATCTCTGCAGTAGTTTCTGATAAATAGCGATAACAAACTTAAAATATCAAAGTACAAGATGGCTGCCTGGCGGCCACCTTATTGACGAATCAGTCCTAAAAGGCAATATGCAGAACTAGGTCCCTAGGGGAACCTACATATGAAATTTTAGATAGATCCCTTCTGTACTTTGTGAGATATAGCGATAACAAACTTTAAATATCAAAATCCAAGATGGCTGCCTGGCGGCCATCTTGTTGACCAATCGGTCCCAAAACGCAATATGCAGAACAAGGTCCCTAGGGAAACCTACATATGAAATTTAAGACAGATCCCTTTAGTACTTTCTGAGATATAGCGATAACAAACTTTAACTATCAAAATCCAAGATGGCTGCCTGGCGGCCATCTTGTTGACCAATCGGTCCCAAAACGCAATATGCAGAACAAGGTCCATAGGGAAACCTACATATGAAATTTGAGACAGATCCCTTTAGTACTTTCTGAGATATAGCGATAACAAACTTTAACTATCAAAACCCCTCAACAGATCAGTCCCAAAACACTATATGCATAACTAGGTCCCTAGGGGAACCTACATATGAAATTTGAGACGGATCCCTTCAGTACTTTGTGAGAAATAGCGATAGCAAGAATTGTTAACGTACGGACGGACGGAAGGACGGACCACGGACCACGGACAAAAAGCGATTTGAATGGTGGGCTAAAAATGGAAAGACTCGTTTAATGCCTCGGCATTGTTTCATTGTCAAATAACCAGTGAAAAGCGTATCAAAGTTGCTACCATACGCAGGAACTGAGAGTGGTTGATCAGAAAGAGTGTGTGATTTTATCTCGGAACACGCTTTACTTCACTATTGCGTATATAGCAACGCGAATGGGTTGGTTAACTACATGTATAACTGTTGAAACGTTCTACGAATCTTCTTCAAACTTGGTGGGTGAATGAGTCATGGACCAAGGACTACGTCTATTGAATATGGAGCTCAAAGGTCAAGATCAAACTTCGAGAAATTTGACAAAGTGGGGGCTACACATGGGTGGTCAAGTTGAACCGTTTAATGGATATTCTTCAAACTTGGTTAGTTGATGCACCGACTTACTGACTAATGAGGTCAGAGATCAAAACAAAACTTCAGAGCAATTGGATAAAATAATGCAATATGTGCATGGTCAACGATAAAAGTTCAACTGTTAACAATGGATATTTTGTCAAACTTGATTCATTGATGCCCTTTCGTCCATCGGCGAAGGGGTTATGATCCGCTTTGTGCAGTGCCTTGTTTATTTTCAAATGCATTAAACACGTAGTTGCAACAAATGAAATGTGTTTGCTTCATATAATTAAATGTCCTGTTGGCTGTCAGTTTAGGACAATAAATCCTCATTGGAATGATCTAGGGCACAGCAAAGCGTGGCATATCATCTCACTGAAGTTGACCTTGAACTTTGACTCATAATCTGTGATCGTTGACCAATGTTTTCAGATTTCACATTTACTATATCTGACCTTCATCTTTGAGAATTACGATTGAAATTACGAAAAAAAGAATCCCACACAATGAATATGAAGAGAATTTAATCCTCTATTGATGCGGAATTAAACACATCCACAGAATTTCTGTATATATCCCAGATAGAGTTTTCCTCCTTATTATGAATTCATCATTTAACACTTATTTACAGCATAAACTCCAATTTCCGCTTTCTGAAACCTTGTTGTTTTTGTACACCACTTTGGATCTTAAATTTCCAAATCAACTACACTGTACTCTTATTTTGGTGTTGTTTCAACAATATTTCAGAATTTTACCTACGTATGTAAATTCCATTGGCTTGTTGAATGAAGGTGCACATGATAAAGATAAATCCAAGATTGTCATTAGAGAACTCGAAATTTTAAATCCTCTGAATTCAAAGAAAGTTCTGGGGGCACCGACTGTTTTGAACTGGCCTGAAAATCACTGTTATATATGCGATCATTTTTAGCAAGACGCTTTCAAACAAACGCCTAAATTGCAAGTCTAGTTTCATAAGTCACTTCTTTACCACATCAGTCATTGGGAAGAAATGTCCTTTTAGCAATAAAAGTCACTAAAGCCACCTTAATATATCGCTTAAATTGAGAAAGTAATATCCCTCCATCACTGTCGATGGACATGGTGAAAATGAATTTACAGATGGGTTGTCCAACCCAAAAGCATGCTTCATGCATTCCGTTCATGAATGCTATTCATCACATTGACACAGGCAAAGGTATATGTTACCATTGCCTATATTGGAATTGTCATGGTTGAGTGCATATTGGTAGAGTTACCTGAGCTCATAGGCAAAGGAAAAAAAAGACTGATATTAGAAATAAAAGTGTTCTTTATTAACACAAAGACTTGCTATGTTTTAAGTTAGAGATAAGCCTCAAACAGTACAATATTTGGGAGAGAGAACAGATCTCGCTCTGACGGACCTCGATACAGTTCTCTCACATATATTGAACAGTTTGAGGCTCATCTTCATTACGTATATTCTGAAATTTTCACAATATTTCACTTAATACCAACTCTAAAAGTCCAGTATTAAAAGGATATCCATACTGCAAAATTCAGACTGCATTTTCAATTCAGACTGCAGTAATGTTTGCAAATAGGGGTCCGGGGGTCTCCCAAGGGAAAAACATAACTATTCAGAATAGCTGAGATGTGTTTTTTACAATGTATTTTGATGATTTTAGAGCGTTCTTAACACGAGATTTTATCTATTTAAAGTTACCGGCATTTAGAAATGATAACTGTGAACGTGGTCATACCAATTAACGGATTCACACCATCGGCACATTGTTTTGTAACTCAAAATAATAATGAATTAATTGTCTTGCTAAGACATATAAACAAATTAATCTTTTAAGAGATTATTTTTGAAATAGTATAATCTCTTAATGGACATTTACAAAAAAAGTCTAGTTCGTGTGTATTGAATTTTCATTATTAAAGGTTTGAACATTACATGCTTTCATATTAATACCTTAATTAATATTCGATTAGTCTCTCATGCGAGTTACTTTGTATTAAAAAATGTCACTTTTCATTGTTTGAAAAATATCCAAGTTTTTATAAGTAATTAAATCAGGATAATTAATTTTTATTTGTTTTCATATTAAGTCCGAGTTTCTGATTGGCAGTGATACTTTATCTTCATTTAAGTATTGAAAATCAACATCAATGTTTTTTCACTTCATCGGGGTATGAAATAAATTTTGTTTGCGAACAAAAGTTTGACGTAGTCATATTTTATATTATCAAGTAGTCTGCAAAATTAGTATTAGCATCCTTTTTTTAATTTCACCAGGGTATGGAATAAATTTTGTTTGTAAACTTTGCAAACTTTTTCTAACGCACTCCACGGGATATGTAGATAGCTTCTGCTATTCATAACCGCTATGAAAATTAGAAAAATGCATTCAATCCCTATGTGACGTCCCTTTTTTACAACAGCGTGAAAAAAGACACAGATGAGTGCGAAGAACGACAACTCTGGCTGATAATGGATTTTGGCATATTATGACACACTTAACATAAACAAGATATATCTATGTAGATCTACAGTAAGCCTATTTACAGCGTTGTTTATGGCATTTTGATAGCACGAAGCTTATAATATCACAACAATTGAAGTAATAATCAATATAATACAGAATTATTATTTGTGCTTTTACTTTCGTTTTTAAAAACAGCTCTGGGCATGCGCGAGATATCCCGAGAGTGACGTCCCGCGGGAGGAATGGATCGTCATAAAGATTCGAAGAATCTTATTTAGCCTTGTGAACCTCTCTATTGACATTCATTGCAATGTATGTAAATGTGGTTTTCCAAAGATACATTATTCCATTGTCTACGTGCAATTGTATTAACGACAATTTCGCAAATAACCAGATTCACGTTAACGTCACCTGTTTCGACGGATATTATTTTCTGCCGATGTTTTGATCCACTTTTCTGACAACCTGTCCGAAGTTATGGAGAGTATAAGATTTGATTGGCAGAACACTTGCTTAGTAAAATATTGTTTCCTATAGTTTTGTGTAAATAATCAATAAAAGTTAACAGACTTGATTATACTTGGTAGCTTTCCCCTACAGTTAATTTCATAATAGTACTGCCTGTAGTTCTAGTTAAGACGGTAGCCACACAACCACAGGTTATTTTTAGGATACAGAGTTTTGACCAATTGACCGTCACAATAGTATACTTAAATAGGTATTTATAGAGATTTGTTGGACAGAAGGTTACTTATTTTTAATTTCCTGTGTTATTTTGTATTTATATTTTCATTTGATTAATACCGTTTTTGCATATCACAGACTTGGCTCCCTTGCTGGGAGGTATCCATTTTGATGTCATTATTTATTTTTGTGAGCACAATTCACAAAGTTTTCTAAAAAAATTATGACATTACGCTTGCAAACACATGACATCACAATCAATACCTACCCACAAGGGCGATAACTCTGTAATATGCAAATACATAAGAGGCACTGCCTGTTTAGCGATCCTTTTGTTTATGCAATAAAATATTTTGAATTGAAATAATGAAATATATATATTATCTTCAGAGTAAAAGATAACAAAAGCCATGACAGACCATCAAACGGCTGGTTTTCCATCCAGTCAGCAGTTGGTGACTTCACAGAATTACAATGGTAGCCACACTTTGGGTAAGATACTTGAATTTTCAAAGGATTAATTTTTTGCAAGGTATGTGTTCAAGCATTAAATTTTCAATATTTAGATAATTTTCCTTTATTCTTAACTATTATTCATAAAGTATACTTAAGTATAACCTGTCGAAGCCCTTGTCTAATTTGGTCGGGTCCCTGTCAATTTTGGCACATTTTACTATATGATTTATATATCCATGCATTTATATACTGTACTGACCTGGCCAAATATGCTTGCCCCAAAGACATCCAGTTTAGACAAATTACACTGTTGTATTATTCCACTTGTGTTATGATCACATAAAACAAAACTGTCATTAAATTATATAAAGATGCTCCACTGCAGACAAAGCATAAATGATACTTATCATTTGAGCCATTATTGATGTTTTATGTGTATATATATGTCCAACTAACACAAAAAATAATATAAAATAATTTATTTTGCTTTTGGTGCATGCGCAATCAGTATTCATTCAATATAGGATATAGTCAGGGGCCAGTGAGATGATAATGAAGTTTCTATATCTTCAGATTTTACAGGTGACAAGAATGATGTAACCACAAATGCCTGGACAATGGCTGCTGTCTCTAGTGAATTCCATCTGAACCAGGTGGACAGTTTCAGATTCCGGACAAGCCTCATAGAAATAGTGGAGGAACTCAAACTTAGAAGGGTAGGGAACTCACAGAAATAGTGGAGGAACTCAAACTTAGAAGGGTAGGGAACTCATAGAAATACTGAAAGCACTAAAACTTAGAAGTGTAGGGAACTCATGGAAATAGTTGAGGAATTAAAACCTAGAAGGGTAGGGAACTCATAGAAATATTGGAGGAGGTCAAGTTCAGAAGGGTTTGGGACTATCCAGCTTAAAAATGGGACAGGAAAGCTCAAACATAGATGACCAGGTAGCTACAGCTCAATTAATTGGTAGAAGGTTTGAGCTCTGGTCTGTCCCCTACATTTTCTCCTCTCCTGTTACTGAAATACATGTGTTTAATATGTGATAGTGTATTGGTGAATATTTGCATTTTCACTGCAGTCCCACTATGTAACCTTACCAAACGCAGATAGCGTGTGGAATGAATTTTGGAAATTAAAAAAAAATATATTTTGTATTGTTAAAGACTTTTTTATTTTAAAAATTATCAATTCTAAATTATACAACAATTTCTTTTACAGAAAAATGAAGCAGAAAATGAAGAAAGGACTCAAATGTTGATAAAAGAAAAACATGAACTAGAAAGAAAGATTGTAAGTAAAAATCCAAAACAGTACTGCATCTTATAAACTTACACTTAAAAAATTTAAACATTGTCTCTTATTCTTAACACAAAATCTACAGATAGCTTGCAGTAACAAACTAGTTTTATACTTCAGTTTAAACTTGTGTAACATTTAGTTATGTGACCTACATATTTGGTTGATTTCCTTAGGGGCGGGAAAAGAGGGAGAAAAGGGCTCTAGGCCTGGTGGCCATGACCACAGATCATTTACTCAGGTAGAACTAGATCTTTTTGATGCCTATTTTATAATATTTTTCTTTTTTAGGACGTTGATGCTAACCGAATTAAGAATCTTCAAGATGAGAATAGCAAAGGCTTGACTGAAACAAAGAGAAAGTTTGAAGAGAAGATGAGAGTTCTGGAAGAGAAAGCTGTAAGCATTATTCCAGTAAATAATATATGTATAATGTCCAGAAGGAATATATATCATGTCCAGAAAGAACTGTAAGAATTGTTCCAGTAAATAATATATATCATTTACAGAAAGAACTGTAAGAATTGTTCCAGTAAATAATATATATCATTTACAGAAAGAACTGTAAGAATTGTTCCAGTAAATAATATATATCATGTCCAGAAAGAACTGTAAGAATTGTTCCAGTAAATAATATATATCATTTACAGAAAGAACTGTAAGAATTGTTCCAGTAAATAATATATATCATTTACAGAAAGAACTGTAAGAATTGTTCCAGTAAATAATATATATCATTTACAGAAAGAACTGTAAGAATTGTTCCAGTAAATAATATATATCATTTACAGAAAGAACTGTAAGAATTGTTCCAGTAAATAATATATATCATTTACAGAAAGAACTGTAAGAATTGTTCCAGTAAATAATATATATCATGTACAGAAAGAACTGCAAACATAATTATAAGAATTGTTCCAGTAAATAATATATATCATTTACAGAAAGAACTGTAAGAATTGTTCCCATATATATCATGTACAGAAAGAACTGCAAACATTATTATTGGAAACAGAAACAATTAAAATTGGTTTTGTTTGTTTGGTTTCTAGGACAATCATTTAAGGATGGATCAGGTTTAGGTAGAGGAAAGCTGAGCAATTAAAGGGATACAATATGTTCTCCATAAACGATGCCTAATGTCTTGGAATTACATTAGAAAGAACAGCGATCATAGAGTCCTAGAATAATAGAAGGGCTTTATTATTGCAATTTTTGACTTTCTGGTGCAAATAGTAGACCCAACTTTCCACTGATATGAATTGAAGACTTGCGTGATCAAACTATAATAACTCAAATGCTGAACCATGGTAACACGAGTTAACTTCTGAGTATTAATTTAGGTGTGTGTATTTAAGCAATGACCAAGTTTGTATGACAACATCCAATTAGGCTAAGGTCTCACAATTTCCACTTGTATGTTTGAATTAGCAGAATAACTACCTTAAGATTTGTACTTTTCTTTCAATTTTATAAATATCTTCCCCAAATAAAGGTAAATAGCACCCACTTCTATCCTAGATTTTCAGTGAAAATCTCTAAAATGTGTGAATTATGTAAACAGAGACAAGATTCTGTCCAGAAGGAGAGTCTAGAGAAGGAGATGGAGGCGATGAAGGATGAACTCCGGAGGTTACAGGTCAGTGGTCAGAATGTACAGTGTTTCAGAATTTGTGTGCGATGTTAAATAAATGAAGCCCTTCTCAGATAAAACAGAGTTAATTGGTGCTCTGTATCATTTGAATGGATTTTTTGGGAAACAATTGAGGTCCTTTTCATTTTCTGTGCTGAAAATGGATAGGGGGATGGTGTATGAGGGGGGTGGAGGGGAGGGGGTTGGGGTTATAGTTGGATTCAGGTTGTCCATCTGTCCATATGTAGACACACTTCTAGTTTAGTTAATCATTGAGGTCAAGAGAATCCCATACTTACTATATCAATCAAAGTAAATAATTAGTCTATCACCACAAAATCTCACATTGGTCTGTTTGATGATTTTGCATTAGGTACATTCTGGGTTCAGGTACTCTTCATCCATAGAATGTCTTGTTACCTATTATTTAGCTTTCAAAGTATACGATGGAGAAACTTTTACGGGACCAGGAGCAGAAAGTCCAGATCCAATCAGATTCAACACAGCAACACCTACAGCAGTTGTCCGCAGTCGAACACAAACTACAGACGTTTTCGTCCTACTGTACAAAGCTGGTCGACAGTCAGCAACGTCTTGACCGACAAGGTAGGTCTGTTTTACTATTTTATATAGTTCAGGTCCTGACAGACAAGGTAGGAGTTATTGTTCGATGTTCAGAGTTTCATTTTTTGTTGACTTTTGTTGTTTGTCACTCAATTTAATTACCAAATTCTTTACAGGTACATAGCGTCATAATTTCAATTTATAAATGGATTTCTGAACAGATTTCAGATTATTTGCATAGGGTATTTTCCAGAAGTAAATATGCGAATAACTGGAGTATTCAAATAGGTGGAGATGGCATTTTGCACCTCTGTTTGACCCCTTACATTTCAGAAAGGAGTTAATATGTCCTATTTGCAGAACGATGTTAGTACTGTTACTGTATTCCTCTGAGAAGTCAAAATTTTCTTGTATTAAACTTTTTTTCTCATATAGATTTTTGGAGATAGGAGTCCATACCATACAAGAAAACTGAAGAAAAAGCATATGTCTTTGTGCTTGTTTTTGAGCTATTGTCACTCAAAGATACCTAGTTGACAAAATTTAGGATTTTATTGGGAATTTTGCCGTTTTGAGCACCTGTACGAGAGATTAAACTAAAGCCATAATTTCTGAATGAGAAGTTTGATATATATGGATGGTTGTAGAATTTATTTTCGAGTCTCTTCATTAAAACCTGTTATGATTAATAAGACTAACCACATATGCTACCCCTACCTCTAAATTTTGAGCTACAAAATACACCATTTTCGGCCATCTTTGCCAACTTTAACCCTCTATAGAAAAAGTTCTGGTATTAAACTTTTATCAATATTTTGCATATCAATAGGGAAATGGGTGTTCTTTCTAAATCAGGCAGAAAAATGGGGGTTCTGTGTGCTTACCGTTTTTTCCGGAGTATAAGCCGCTACTTTTTTACCTGAAAATCGGTAGTGCGGCTTATACATCAGTGCGGCTTATCCGTGGACGAAAACAAAAATCTGACCATGTTTTTGCATGATTACGTCGTGATTCACATGTGAAAATCTTTAGTTTTACTCGCCAGTTTTGTTAAGTTATACATCCACCAAATCACTGTAAAAAGTGTTTAAAAGATAACATGTGATGAAAATATAATAAAGATAAAAATAATAACGTACCAGATACATGATCAATCGTAAAATTGTTTAATTCACGGAAAATCGGCCGACTGAAGCGTGGTTGTTTACAGTCACAACAAAATGGCGGACTAATTTCGCTATCAATTTGTTGCAGGATTGTTACCAAGAAAATGATAATTAAAACGTCATAATCATCAAATATCAATCAATAAGTTAAATATATTATTTAAATATTATGTGTGTGCAAGAAATGTTCGCGGACAGCAAGAAAACGATCTTCTGAATGACTGCTATTGCTAACTTACACACATGTTACACTCGGTCAACATGTGTATTTCTCGGAATCCTGTCGCTGTGATTTCAATGAAATAATCAGCAATCAAGTGTATTCGCGTGTTTTGCATGTTATATAGAACATTATATCAATGATATAAGCATCAAATAGTCTATAAAACACCATTTTATCGATCTCTGTATCGGCAAACACCACGAGGTCATAATCCAGAAGTTTACAAAAATAAGGCTTCAGTGAATTGCATCATGGGATACCTAGTTTACAAACAGTGGAAGAACACTCTAAACGAAGTCGATTGATACAGTAACTCTTTTCACAAAGATATGTTTTATACATGAAATATATCAAAAAAGATATATAATCCATTCCTATGCATAACGTTACCGAAGAAAGCATTTTATCGGCATACTGAAATATGAGCGAGAGTAAGCATGAAAACAAACTTGCACACGTGTTTCACATATGTGGGTCAACAGGGGAATTTCCCAGAATCCTGTCGGCGTGATTTTAATGAAATAATCAGCAATCAAGTTTATACACGTAAATCACATGTAATTTAGAACATTATACCGAGTGTAAAACACCGCAGAGTCATATAAAAACCATTTAATTGATCTCTGTAGCGGCAAACACCACGAAATAATATCCGGAAGTTTACAAAAATAAGGCTTCGGTGAATTGCATCATGGGATGGCAAATTGACCGAGAACACTCTAAACGAAGTCAGTTTCAGGTTAATGATGCAAGCCTTGATAATATAGTAATCCTTTACACATCAATATAATAAATACGCGAAATATATCAAAATAGAGATAAAATAAAATCATATCCATACTGAAGAAAGTATTTTAACCGGCATGCTGAAATATGAGAGAGAGTAAGCGTGGATTCGTACGGGCGCCATGTTTGTTTACACACAAGAAGTAGGCTTACGTAATGGCAGAACAAACAACGAACACAAACATGACCAAATCTATTTTGCTAAAGATATTTACACCATAGTGAGTTCTTATTTGTTATATGTTTACAGTATAAATTTACAGACAGTTTTCGTGATTATAAACATCGATAAGCATTACCGTACTTCAATTGAGATCGATCGTATCAGAAACATGAAACACAGATGGTTACATGGGTAACTTTTGGGTGCGGCTTATATTACGGTGCGTCTTATGTGTGTACAAAACCTGAAAAAATCGTAAAAAAGGCCTCTGCGGCTTATACACAGGTGCGGTTTATTGTCCGGAAAATACGGTACACCACCTTAAGCCGGTGTCCTATAAAATTTTGATCCCCATAGAATACTTACCCGGATGAATATTTAATGCATAAAATATTGACCCGGGTCAATATTTTATGCATAAAATATTGACCCCCCCTATAAAATATTGATCCCCCCTTTATGCAGTATAC
Organism: Argopecten irradians; assembly: GCF_041381155.1. NCBI lineage: Eukaryota > Metazoa > Mollusca > Bivalvia > Pectinida > Pectinidae > Argopecten > Argopecten irradians. The sequence goes on from NC_091148.1 coordinate 32,834,524, forward strand.
GGTAATTATTGATATACTGCACCCTAAATATATACATTGTAGTCCTGAGAAGTAATATCATCAGTACCTATGGGTTTGCTCAGGTAATACACAAGGTGTCACACTTACCTGTAAGTGTGGGGATGATCCCCTGGGGCTATATGATTAGCTATATGTGTATATACCTTTATGACTTTACACTGCCTATCTATGCATGCATGTATACCCCTGTTACCCCATGTACCATTATATAAAGGTGATAAGTTAGATGTATAGACTAATTATTAGTATGGTCATGCAACTTCTAATCCTTTTTTCTGTTAAATTATTAATGTTACAAATAAAGTTACTTATATCTATTATACAATGTATCAAATATATATTAGATACAGTACATAAATGATGCAATATACATGTATGATATCTGAGGGAGACATGTAATAAAATCATCACATCAAGACGATCGAGGAAAAGGAAAAAAAAACACGTACGAATTAATTATAGCTTTTAATTTGTTAGTCAGTGTAAGAAATAAATAAATGTTAACTGATGCATGTATTGAAGCATATTATACAGCTTATAACAACTAGATTTCATTAAAACTATACAATTTCAGATGATTTTATATATAACTGAATTATTTTTAATTAATTAGAATTAAGAAAAACATTTGAGTATAGTGTGATCTTCAACATTTCAAAGTTGTGCATGCAGGTTTAAGAGGTTTCAAAATTAGATATTGTATGCCTTGATTGTATATATAGAGTAGGTAAATATTTTATCGGTAGAGATATCGATATAGGAGATATAGATAAGGTAAGTCATTATTTTATGGGTAGAGATATAGGAGATATAGATAGGGTGGGTCAATATTTTATTGGTATTGATATAGGATATATAGATAGGGTGGGTCAATATTTTATGGGTGGAGATATAGGAGATATAGATAGGGTAAGTCATTATTTTATTGGTAGAGATCTAGGAGATATAGATAGGGTGGGTCAATATTTTATGGGTAGAGATATAGGAGATATAGATAGGGTGGGTCAATATTTTATGGGTAGAGATATAGGAGATATGGATAGAGTAGGTCAATATTTTATGGATAGAGATATAGGAGATATAGATAGGGTGGGTCAATATTTTATGGATAGAGATATTGGTGATATATAAAGGGTGGGTCAATATTTTATGGGTAGAGATATAGGAGATAAAGATAGGGTATGTGGGTCAATATTTTATGGGTAGATATATAGGAGATATAGATAGGTTGGGTCAATATTTTATGGGTGGGTCAATATTTTATGGGTAGAGATATAGGAGATAAAGATAGGGTATGTGGTCAATATTTTATGGGGGATAAGGAGAATATAGATAGGGTGGGTCAATATTTTATGGGTGGGGATAAAGGAGATATAGATAGGGTGGGTCAATATTTTATGGGTGGGGATAAAGGAGATATAGATAGGGTGGGTCAATATTTTATGGGTGGGGATAAAGGAGATATAGATAGGGTGGGTCAATATTTTATGGGTAGAGATATAGGAGATATAGATAGGGTGGGTCAATATTTTATGGGTAGAGATATTGGAGAAATAGATAGGGTGGGTCAATATTTTATGGGTAGAGATATAGGAGATATAGATAGGGTGGGTCAATATTTTATGGGTAGAGATATTGGAGATATAGATAGGGTGGGTCAATATTTTATGGATAGAGATATTGGAGATATAGATAGGGTGGGTCAATATTTTATGGGTAGAGATATAGGAGATATAGATAGGGTGGGTCAATATTTTATGGGTAGAGATATAGGAGATATAGATAGGGTGGGTCAATATTTTATGGGTAGAGATATAGGAGATATAGATAGGGTGGGTCAATATTTTATGGATAGAGATATAGGAGATATAGATAGGGTGGGTCAATATTTTATGGGTAGAGATATAGGAGATATAGATAGGGTGGGTCAATATTTTATGGGTAGAGATATAGGAGATATAGATAGGGTGGGTCAATATTTTATGGGTAGAGATATAGGAGATATAGATAGGGTGGGTCAATATTTTATGGGTAGAGATATAGGAGATAAAGATAGGGTGGGTCAATATTTTATGGGTAGAGATATAGGAGATATAGATAGGGTGGGTCAATATTTTATGGGTAGAGATATAGGAGATATAGATAGAGTAGGTCAATATTTTATGGATAGAGATATAGGAGATATAGATAGGGTGGGTCAATATTTTATGGGTAGAGATATAGGAGATATAGATAGGGTGGGTCAATATTTTATGGGTAGAGATATAGGAGATATAGATAGGGTGGGTCAATATTTTATGGATAGAGATATAGGAGATATAGATAGGGTGGGTCAATATTTTATGGGTAGAGATATAGGAGATATAGATAGGGTGGGTCAATATTTTATGGGTAGAGATATAGGAGATATAGATAGGGTGGGTCAATATTTTATGGGTAGAGATATAGGAGATATAGATAGAGTAGGTCAATATTTTATGGATAGAGATATAGGAGATATAGATAGGGTGGGTCAATATTTTATGGATAGGTGGGTTATAAAGGTTGTCAATTTATGGTGAGTTATTAGACAGTGGTATATATAGAAGGGGTAGTGATATAATGGTAGTATATAGACAGGTGGTAGTATATAGACAGTTTATATGGTAGTATATAGACAGGTGGTAGTATATAGACAGGTGGTATTTAAGACAGGTGGTAGTATATTGGTAGTTATATAGACAGGGTGATTAGGTATATATAGACAGGTGGTAGTTATATAGACAGGTGGGTAGACAGGTGTAGTTATATAGACAGGTGGTAGTTATATAGACAGGTGGTAGTTATATAGACAGGTGGTAGTTATATAGACAGGTGGTAGTTATATAGACAGGTGGTAGTTATATAGACAGGTGGTAGTTATATAGACAGGTGGGTAGAAGGTGGTAGTTATATAGACAGGTGGTAGTTATATAGACAGGTGGTAGTTATATAGACAGGTGGTAGTTATATAGACAGGTGGTAGTTATATAGACAGGTGGTAGTTATATAGACAGGTGGTAGTTATATAGACAGGGTAGGTAGTTATATAGACAGGAGGTAGTTATATAGACAGGTGGTAGTTATATAGACAGGAGGTAGTTATATAGACAGACAGGGTAGTTATATAGACAGGTGGTAGTTATATAGACAGGTGGTAGTTATATAGACAGGTGGTAGTTATATAGACAGGTGGTAGTTATATAGACAGGAGGTAGTTACATAGACAGGTGGTAGTTATATAGACAGGTGGTAGTTATATAGACAGGTGGTAGTTATATAGACAGGTGGTAGTTATATAGACAGGTGGTAGTTATATAGACAGGTGGTAGTTATATAGACAGGTGGTAGTTATATAGACAGGTGGTAGTTATATAGACAGGTGGTAGTTATATAGACAGGTGGTAGTTATATAGACAGGTGGTAGTTATATAGACAGGTGGTAGTTAGTTATAGACAGGTGGTAGGTATATAGACAGGTGGTAGTTATATAGACAGGTGGTAGTTATATAGACAGGTGGTAGTTATATAGACAGGAGGTAGTTATATAGACAGGTGGTAGTTATATAGACAGGTGGTAGTTATATAGACAGGTGGTAGTTATATAGACAGGTGGTAGTTATATAGACAGGAGGTAGTTATATAGACAGGTGGTAGTTATATAGACAGGAGGTAGTTATATAGACAGGTGGTAGTTATATAGACAGGTGGTAGTTATATAGACAGGTGGTAGTTATATAGACAGGTGGTAGTTATATAGACAGGTGGTAGTTATATAGACAGGTGGTAGTTATATAGACAGGTGGTAGTTATATAGACAGGTGGTAGTTATATAGACAGGTGGTAGTTATATAGACAGGTGGTAGTTATATAGACAGGTGGTAGTTATATAGACAGGTGGTAGTTATATATACAGGTGGTAGTTATATAGACAGGTGGTAGTTATATAGACAGGAGGTAGTTATATAGACAGGTGGTAGTTATATAGACAGGAGGTAGTTATATAGACAGGTGGTAGTTATATAGACAGGAGGTAGTTATATAGACAGGTGGTAGTTATATAGACAGGAGGTAGTTATATAGACAGGTGGTAGTTATATAGACAGGTGGTAGTTATATAGACAGGTGGTAGTTATATAGACAGGTGGTAGTTATATAGACAGGTGGTAGTTATATAGACAGGTGGTAGTTACATAGACAGGTGGTAGTTATATAGACAGGTGGTAGTTATATAGACAGGTGGTAGTTATATAGACAGGTGGTAGTTATAGACAGGTGGTAGTTATATAGACAGGACAGGTAGTTATATAGACAGGTGGTAGTTATATAGACAGGTGGTAGTTATATAGACAGGTGGTAGTTATATAGACAGGTGGTAGTTATATAGACAGGTGGTAGTTATATAGACAGGTGGTAGTTATATAGACAGGTGGTAGTTATATAGACAGGAGGTAGTTATATAGACAGGTGGTAGTTATATAGACAGGTGGTAGTTATATAGACAGGTGGTAGTTATATAGACAGGTGGTAGTTATATAGACAGGTGGTAGTTATATAGACAGGAGGTAGTTATATAGACAGGTGGTAGTTATATAGACAGGTGGTAGTTATATAGACAGGTGGTAGTTATATAGACAGGTGGTAGTTATATAGACAGGTGGTAGTTATATAGACAGGAGGTAGTTATATAGACAGGTGGTAGTTATATAGACAGGTGGTAGTTATATAGACAGGTGGTAGTTATATAGACAGGTGGTAGTTATATAGACAGGTGGTAGTTATATAGACAGGTGGTAGTTATATAGACAGGTGGTAGTTATATAGACAGGTGGTAGTTATATAGACAGGAGGGTAATAGACAGGTAGTTATATAGACAGGGGTAGTTATATAGAAGGAGGTAGTTATATAGACAGGAGGTAGTTATATAGACAGGAGGTAGTTACATAGACAGGTGGTAGTATATAGACAGGGGTAGTATATAGACAGGAGGTAGTTATATAGACAGGAGGTAGTTATATAGACAGGGGTAGTTAATAGAAGGTGGTAGTTATATAGACAGGTGGTAGTTATATAGACAGGAGGTAGTTATATAGACAGGTGGTAGTTATATAGACAGGTGGTAGTTATATGACAGGAGGTAGTTAATAGACAGAGGTAGTTATATAGACAGGAGGTAGTTATATAGACAGGTGGTAGTTATATAGACAGGAGGTAGTTATATAGACAGGAGGTAGTTATATAGACAGGAGGTAGTTATATAGACAGGAGGTAGTTATATAGACAGGAGGTAGTTATATAGACAGGTGGTAGTTATATAGACAGGTGGTAGTTATATAGACAACAGGTAGTTATATAGACAGGAGGTAGTTATATAGACAGGAGGTAGTTATATAGACAAGTGGTAGTTATATAGACAGGAGGTAGTTATATAGACAGATGGTAGTTATATAGACAGGAGGTAGTTATATAGACAGGAGGTAGTTATATAGACAGGAGGTAGTTATATAGACAGGAGGTAGTTATATAGACAGGAGGTAGTTATATAGACAGGAGGTAGTTATATAGACAGGTGGTAGTTATATAGACAGGTGGTAGTTATATAGACAGTTGGTAGTTATATAGACAGGAGGTAGTTATATAGACAGGAGGTAGTTATATAGACAGGTGGTAGTTATATAGACAGGTGGTAGTTATATAGACAGGTGGTAGTTATATAGACAGGTGGTAGTTATATATAGACAGTAGGTAGTTATATAGACAGTAGGTAGTTATATAGACAGGAGGTAGTTATATAGACAGGAGGTAGTTATATAGACATTAGGTAGTTATATAGACAGGAGGTAGTTATATAGACAGGAGGTAGTTATATAGACAGGAGGTAGTTATATAGACAGATGGTAGTTATATAGACAGGAGGTAGTTACATAGACAGGAGGTAGTTATATAGACAGGAGGTAGTTATATAGACAGGTGGTAGTTATATAGACAGGTGGTAGTTATATAGACAGGTGGTAGTTATATAGACAGGTGGTAGTTATATAGACAGGTGGTAGTTATAATAGACAGGAGGTAGTTATATAGACAGGAGGTAGTTATATAGACAGTAGGTAGTTATATAGACAGGAGGTAGTTATATAGACAGGAGGTAGTTATATAGACAGGTGGTAGTTATATAGACAGGTGGTAGTTATATAGACAGGTGGTAGTTACATAGACAGGAGGTAGTTACATAGACAGGTGGTAGTTATATAGACAGGTGGTAGTTATATAGACAGGTGGTAGTTATATAGACAGGAGGTAGTTATATAGACAATAGGTAGTTATATAGACAGGAGGTAGTTATATAGACAGTAGGTAGTTATATAGACAGGTGGTAGTTATATAGACAGGTGGTAGTTATATAGACAGGAGGTAGTTACATAGACAGGAGGTAGTTATATAGACAGGTGGTAGTTATATAGACAGGAGGTAGTTACATAGACAGGTGGTAGGTATATAGACAGGAGGTAGTTACATAGACAGGTGGTAGGTATATAGACAGGAGGTAGTTACATAGACAGGACAGGTAGTTATATAGACAGGTGGTAGTTATATAGACAGGTGGTAGTTATATAGACAGGTGGTAGTTATATAGACAGGAGGTAGTTATATAGACAGGTGGTAGTTATATAGACAGGTGGTAGTTATATAGACAGGAGGTAGTTACATAGACAGGTGGTAGTTATATAGACAGGTGGTAGTTACATAGACAGGTGGTAGGTATATAGACAGGAGGTAGTTACATAGACAGGTGGTAGGTATATAGACAGGAGGTAGTTACATAGACAGGTGGTAGTTATATAGACAGGAGGTAGTTATATAGACAGGTGGTAGTTATATAGACAGGAGGTAGTTACATAGACAGGAGGTAGTTACATAGACAGGAGGTAGTTATATAGACAGGTGGTAGTTATATAGACAGGAGGTAGTTACATAGACAGGAGGTAGTTATATAGACAGGAGGTAGTTATATAGACAGGAGGTAGTTACATAGACAGGAGGTAGTTATATAGACAGGAGGTAGTTATATAGACAGGGGTAGTTATATAGACAGGTGGTAGTTATATAGACAGAGGTAGGTTATACAGAGGTAGTTATATAGACAGGTGGTAGTTATATAGACAGGAGGTAGTTATATAGACAGGTGGTAGTTATATAGACAGGAGGTAGTTACATAGACAGGAGGTAGTTATATAGACAGGTGGTAGTTATATAGACAGGAGGTAGTTATATAGACAGGAGGTAGTTATATAGACAGGTGGTAGTTATATAGACAGGTGGTAGTTATATAGACAGGTGGTAGTTATATAGACAGGAGGTAGTTATATAGACAGGTGGTAGTTATATAGACAGGTGGTAGTTATATAGACAGGTGGTAGTTATATAGACAGGTGGTAGTTATATAGACAGGAGGTAGTTATATAGACAGGTGGTAGTTATATAGACAGGAGGTAGTTATATAGACAGGTGGTAGTTATATAGACAGGTGGTAGTTATATAGACAGGAGGTAGTTATATAGACAGGTGGTAGTTATATAGACAGGTGGTAGTTATATAGACAGGTGGTAGTTATATAGACAGGTGGTAGTTATATAGACAGGTGGTAGTTATATAGACAGGTGGTAGTTATATAGACAGGTGGTAGTTATATAGACAGGTGGTAGTTATATAGACAGGTGGTAGTTATATAGACAGGAGGTAGTTATATAGACAGGTGGTAGTTATATAGACAGGTGGTAGTTATATAGACAGGGTAGTTATATAGACAGGTGGTAGTTATATAGACAGGGGTAGTTATATAGACAGGTGGTAGTTATATAGACAGGTGGTAGTTATATAGACAGGAGGTAGTTATATAGACAGGAGGTAGTTATATAGACAGGAGGTAGTTATATAGACAGGTGGTAGTTATATAGACAGGTGGTAGTTATATAGACAGGTGGTAGTTATATAGACAGGTGGTAGGTATATAGACAGGTGGTAGTTATATAGACAGGTGGTAGTTATATAGACAGGTGGTAGTTATATAGACAGGAGGTAGTTATATAGACAGGTGGTAGTTATATAGACAGGTGGTAGTTACATAGACAGGTGGTAGGTATATAGACAGGAGGTAGTTACATAGACAGGTGGTAGTTATATAGACAGGAGGTAGTTACATAGACAGGTGGTAGTTATATAGACAGGTGGTAGTTACATAGACAGGTGGTAGTTATATAGACAGGTGGTAGTTATATAGACAGGTAGTTATATAGACAGGAGGTAGTTATATAGACAGGTGGTAGTTATATAGACAGGTGGTAGTTATATAGACAGGTGGTAGTTATATAGACAGGTGGTAGTTATATAGACAGGTGGTAGTTACATAGACAGGTGGTAGTTACATAGACAGGTGGTAGTTATATAGACAGGTGGTAGTTACATAGACAGGTGGTAGTTATATAGACAGGTGGTAGTTACATAGACAGGTGGTAGTTACATAGACAGGTGGTACAGACAGGAGGTAGTTATATAGACAGGAGGTAGTTACATAGACAGGAGGTAGTTACATAGATAGGTGGTAGGTATATAGACAGGAGGTAGGTACATAGATAGCTGAGTAATGTGTTTTGACTGATAATTGGATTAAAAACAAATGAAAACAAAGTCAATCTTAGTTTCCTTTAATAGGGATTGTTTTCTTGGATTCTTTATAAATACAAAGAACTGTTCCTCTGTTTATGATACATTTGTTGCTAGCTTGAACAGAGTTGTTATCAGAGTTAAGCAAAAAACAACTGATATAGGCATATACTTTATAATTTCTTATGAGAATTAGTATAGTCATATCAATTCAAGTATATTTTGAACTCTATTTGCCATTTTTGCAGTACAGGTAATGTATTATTTAAAATTTGAAATTAAGGCTACAAGATCTGTCAACTAATTAAAAGCTAATGCATGTAGCTGATGCCAGAAATCTACCACAATTAATCAATAAAGTCTGGGGATGGGATGGATATATGATGAATATCTCACTCAAATAGCTCTAAATAAAGTCATAATAAAACATTTATTGATACAGAAATTTACAGAAACTTATACATTTCATCAAATAATACTTGGGTAAATAAGGAGTTCAGTTTGAAATGTTTAATCCTTATTTGGTGATTGATTTATTAGATAGTGTGATATTATCTCCCTTTGACTGTTGGATGTCTTATAGGCAGTGATATGTATTACTGCCATGTATTACTGCCAGAGTGGTTGGTGAATAGTTATCTCCCTTGGACTAGTTAAGATATGTTGTTTGTTGTTTGGTGGTTCTGTGATAGAGATAGATCATTGTATTTTGAATTTAACTTAAAAAATAATAATTAAAAAAAACTAGTGTTGCTATTCTTTATTAGATGATAATGTTTAAAAATGTGATATATCAATCAAATTCAAATCTTGTACATTGGATGCAATATTTAATGGTTCAAGAATTGCTTTAATTTTCTTGAAAGAATAGCAATACAAGTTTTATGAATAATTATTAACTCCTGATGATTCTTAAATTAAAAACTTAATGAAAATAAATGGTATATGACTATAAATAGGTGGAAAAAAAGGTGGAAAGAAATCTAATTATGAAATAAAATAAAGCTTAAGATTCAAGTTGACAATTTATAAATAAGTAACCAAAAATAAAATTAAGATATAACAAAACGGTAAAGAAAAACAAAAACAGAAAATCAAGTAACTGAATTAATAATATGATACATTTCTTTCTTGTGAAGTTTCTTCATTAGTTTCTTATTTGAAAATGATAAAAGATAATGTGTTCGCATGAAAATAAAACAGGAGCAACTTTTTTGTAAATTGCATCATTGGAAACAAAATTATCAACTTTTATTTATTTTTTTTTAAAATTAAATCATACATTTGTTAACAAATTGTTTAGGTACTGCATATGACTTTGCATGTTGTAGCTATGACATTGAATATAGGTACATATAAGTTTGAGAGCACCAGGCTAATGGTTATTCTCTGAAAAAATGAAATATTTGTTTTGTGAACAGATCGAGTCTTAATGAAATATATACTTTAAGAATTAGGTGAAAATTGCAATAATATGCCAAATAAAAATGGTTATTTCATAAAATGACCTCTTTTGAGGAAAAACAGAAAACAAGAAAGTAAAAAAAACAACAACAACCAATAATGGTAATTCAACAATCAGGATTTTTTAACAGAATAAATTAAAGCAACAAAGAAGGCAATGAATAAATTAATATTATAAATTAACAAAACTTGCTTTTAAACAAGTCAATGATGTAAGTTAAGACATAGATTGGTTGACGTAACAGCTGAACGAAATGGTATTAAAATACATGTATGCTGATGAAATATGGAAATTAGTTCTTTCAGGTCGAGATGAAATTTTGTGTTGAAAATTTATTGATTTTCTCACTGATTAACAAAGACGTTTTCGATGAAAAAATGAATGGCAAAACTATAATCAATACCAGGTGACTAATCCCAAGCAAGAGTAGATAACTGTCTCAAAAACACAATCACTGCAGGTATATATCAAACATATTTGGCACAGTCAGTACATTTTGATTTAGAAAGGCAAAAGGGGAAGTAACATTAAATATACAACATCAGAAAGCATCATAAAATACCATATTCGTCGTAATTATCACCCCTCCCCCTCAGTAAGCGCCCGAGCTCCTCCCCTCTTCTGGAGAAGGCGTTGAAGTTTGGTATAACCATCCTCATACGATGGTTTACAACATGTGATGCCTATAACATCAGCATTGTATCCCATATATTACAATAACATGTAATAATGTGTCTGACAGGTAGCAAGGCATATTTACTGTAACAGATTGATGTGACATAAATACAGATAAACTTAAAATATGACTAATATTTTTTCGTCTACAACTTACACGGCTCACTAATAAGCAACACCCCTCCTTCCCCCTTTCAACTCCCTTGTTACAAATTTTTAAGCACCCTGGGTGGGTGCTAATTGCAGCGATACAGTAACAAATAAAATAGGCATCAATAATAACTGCATAAACATTAAAAAACTCTATTCAAGCGAGTGAGATAATTACAATGGAGAAATATAATGATGATATAAATAATAACGTCATGTTATTTGCAAATTCAAAACAAAACCATTTTCAATATTGAAGTTATTTTTGTGTAGAATTAATAATAATATTGCCATTGTCGGGAAATTATAGTCTGAAAAAGCAAGTTTTAATATGAATAAGATATGTTTGAATTTCACATGCTAATTTCATAGGAACTGATGAAATTATTTGTAGTTTTTTGAGGAATACTGTACAACACAACATTCAAACTAAATGATTAAGGCCATGGTCTTGCACAAATCTTCACCTTAACGTACAAATGAATAATTAAACTCAAAATTACAAATATTTAACCTTGACATACAAATGATGGATTAAACTCAAATTTACAAATCTTGACATACACATGAACGATTAATCCCAAAATCACAAATCTTAACCTTGACATACAAATCAAGTATTAAACTCAAAATTACAAATCTTAGCCTTGACATACAAATGAATGATAAAACTCAAAATTACAAATCTTGACCTTGACGATTAAACTCAAAATTACAAATCTTGACATACAAATGAATGATTATATATAATCAAAATCACAAATCTTGACCTTGATGTACAAATGAATGATCAATCTCAAAATTACAAATCTTGACCTTGACATACAAATGAATAATAAAACTCAAAAGTACAAATATTTAACCTGATGATTAAACTAAAAATTACAAATCTTGACCTTGAAGATTAAACTCAAAATTGCAAATCATAACTTGACAATCAAACTCAAAATTGCAAATCTTAACTTGACGATTTACAAATATTTAACTTGATGATTAAACTCAAAATTGCAAATCTTAACTTGAGGATCAAACTCAAAATTACAAATCTTAACTTGACGATCAAACTCAAAATTGCAAATCTTGACCTTGACATCCTAATGAATGATCATGCTAACACCATATCACATGAGATAATCCACAATTGATACACACATGGTAAGGGTACTGTATTCCTGAATCTTAATCCATTTGGATGTAACAGTGGAAGATACCAAGTTATGTTGATCACATATGTTGACAAGGGTTGGCAAATCTGTTGGCAAGACCTTGAGGAGTCATTTACCCGGTGTCTGAAGGTCAAAATCAAGCTCTGAATTGTGAAAATATTGAGTTGATCCTTAACTTGCAGGTAAATTGCTGCATATCCGTCAGTTAGAACCTAGGGAGATTCAACCCTGTATAACATTTAAAGTTTTAACTTTGGAGACGATGACGTAAGTCGGCTTATCACCATGGTTGTCTTGCAGATTCATATTGGATATGGTTGAATGATTAGTAGAATGTGAAGAACTCTCAGACGGAGAGCGCTCCTCCTCCACGACGTAGTCCTGCTGGTTGTGGGGCTGGGGTTGACTGAATCTGCAGCCGTCTCTGTCAATGTCTCTTGGAGTGTGGACATGATCAAGGTCAAATGGATGATTGTAAACATTAAAGTCTGTGTCATCATCAAAGTCAACTGATATTTGGGCTCCAAAGTCACGCTTTGGCACTCGACAAGTGCAAAACTTCTTCAGGTTTTCGTATTTCTTTTTTAACTCATGTAGCTCGATGTTTGTTTTCATTTTTTCTTTGCATCTCATCTCCTCCCATTGTTCCTTTTCCTTTTTCTGTTTTTTGATGTTCTCTTCTTTGATTTTCTGGACTCTATTATCACTCTCAATTTTAGCTTCCTCGCGACTTCGCTGTTGCCAGACTTTCATATTTTCTTTTTCTTTTGCGAGTTCAATCTTCTGTTTCTCGCACTCGTATTTCAACTCCTCATATTTACACTTGTATTCCTTTGCTTCTTTCTGAGCCTTTGACGCTCGCTGTGCCTCTTCATTGGCACGTTTCTCAAGTCGACGGGATTTTCTCTCTATCAACTGAGGAAGAGAAAGGTGCTCCTTTGGACCTTCCTGGTAGTCTAGCTCCTTTTTAACTGTTTCTAGTTTGTCTATCAACTTTCCATGTTCATTTACTTGGACTTCAAAAGGAAGCACCTCAATGCCTGGGATTTTTGCGCCGTTGACAACCATCGCTAAGCGACCACTAATTTGATGCGATAGTGTGTCCTGGGCCTTCATGTGTTGTCTCTCCTGTTTCTTCTGCCTCTGATCACACAAGTAGCGTTCACGCTTTTTCTTGATATCTACAAGTTGACAAGCGATGTAGCGACAACTTCTGTCTTTTTTCAAAACTTCCACAAGGAAGAGAAATGCTCCAGGGACTTTCTGAATATACATCAGGAATTTTCTGATCTGGTCATACTGCTTGTTCTGTTTCTGAAAGTGAGAGAAAATAAGTTTTAAAAATGATATCATAATATTGATACACGGGAATACAAATGTTTAAGTTGATCACAAAGGTTCCCTCACATAATGAATCCTCAAGTTATTGACGTCTCATTTCTTTAAGCTGGATAAGTTTAGTATTTAGAGGCAATGGGAATGTGAAACAAAGAATCTTCACCTTGAATCTTCACACTCTGAAGAAGAGTCTGTGCCGATTTGTATATCAGTTTTGTGCAGTTTCAAATTATGGCTTATCGAAAATTCAGATGTATTCTGTTCTTTGTGAAGTCCATGTTTGTTTACCATTTCAGCGTGCAAAATTCTAACACGAACCTGACCAGACTCCCATTATTTGGTCTTGTTCAGCAGTGGGAGTCTGGGGAATGTGTGATCACGTTTTCTTTTTCACGAAAACTCCTGACGTTATACGATTGGAAACACATGACATCACAATCAAGGGCAGATAAATCTGTTGTATACAAATACTCTTTACTTACCATGATATTATTCTTGTCCTCCAGTTTCAGTATGTTTTTGTCGATGAACTGTCTCAAGAAGGACTGTGTCAATGATAAGCTACGCTCCAGATCTTTTAGGAGTTTATTGATCGCAAATCTCTCTGCCTCATTCATGGTGCTGCAACAGATATCAAATCATATGTAAGTGTCTCCTTGATATCTTAAAAAGTTCTTATTGGTTTATATAGACAATTGTCAAAAGAAGGTTTATATTTTGAAATATTGACCTCATATCCATTATTTGATATCTAAAAATGCCCAGTTCTTATTGGAATATATATAGACAATTGTCATAAGAAGGTTAATATTTTGAAATATTGACCTCATATCCATTATCTAATATCTAAAAATGCCCAGTTCTTATTGAAATATATAGAAAACTGTCATAAAAATGTTAACTTTTTGAAATATTGACCTCATATACATTATTTAATATCTAAAAATGTCCAGTTCTTATGGAATATATAGACAACTGTCATAAGAAAGTTAGTATTTAGAAATATTGACCTCATATCCAATGTTTCTATTTTTAGAATCAGTCATAATAAGCAATTAGAATTTCCATTTGCTAATATAATTGCATTGCAATGAAATAAGATAAGTCCCACATCTTGTACCATGATTAAGAACCTATTAATTCAGTCACTAGTAGTGTTATGTCAACCACCAGCTACATGTAATAGAACCTGAAATGTCAACCATCAGCTACATGTAATAGAACCTGAAATGTCAACCATCAGCTACATGTAATAGAACCTGAAATTGATGTTAATACACTTGTGACAATAAAACTGCATCGGCAACACACAAGGATATATAAAATATCACACCTCCAAACTTTTATATTATTTCATGTGCTTATATTGAGAAATAATGTTTACTTAGATTACTTCCTGACAACATGCAAAATAAAATCGTATAATTATGTTAATATCCTTATCAGATTTTAAAATAAACTGTTAATGTGTATCATTTCTTCGTTTAGTCTGTAAAGGGTTATTTCAAATTCTTAATTCAATTAATTCATTTATTCTCTGTGCTTTGTTGGGTGTAAAATTTAATTTTGCCCCCATGATAAATTATTTGATTTTTACAGCCCTAAATCCTCCTGACAATGTGCCATGCTTTACTCAACAAATTTATCAGAATTTAATGGTAATTTTGGATTTATTTCATTACACAAGTCTCAAAAATAAACCTTCATATGATAATGATGTAATATTAATTTGCTAAAATTTCCATATGTAAATGTTTTCTGTAAAGATGGAAATGATAAGTAAGCTTATATAATTACATTGAAAACGCAATTTAGACCTGCACTCTGGATAAAGCAACAAAAAATGAAATAAAAATAGATAGATTAAATAATGGTTATAAATGAAATAGAATTACCGATATTGATGGATGAATATGAAATAAAAATACACGAATGCAAGGTAATAAATCAATACCACTTCCTCGTACCCCCCCCCCTCCTCCCCCTCTCACAAACAAAAATAATTGAATAAATAATAAATAAATAAATAAATAAATAAATAAAAAAAGAATACAAATAAGATATAAAAAAATGAAATGGCAGAATTGTTCCAAAGGTGAGAGTTAATATGCAGGTATATTTTTTTTCTACGATTTTTGAAATGTAAATCTGTTCCATTCTGATGGGAAGTTTTTTTAAGGATGATTAGCTTATGATACAATTGGATATAATCCAATACACAGTTTGTATTAGTAGGTCAATGGATATATACACATTAGTATACTATAGAAAATTTATCTTTACCAGACAGCTAAAGAAAATTATAAAATGTTGAAGTGAAAATTAAACTATTACTGTAAAATACAATTCTAAAAAGCTTACCTTAATTGTCAAGTTAATTATTGATGAAATTAATTAAGGTATCTTCAGGTTAAGTCACCATTTTGTATCACCCGTCTGTGTGTGTTCCGAGATCCAGAAGTTAAAATCCCCATAGACGCTTATGATTGGTTAAAACTTGTTATATTGAGTGGTTACACCTGTACACAACAGCACAAGCATACCTATCGTCTAAATATCTATTTATAGATATGATGTCACCCTATATCTGAGAGCTAAAGAAGTGGTTAAGTCACTTAAGACTTTGGCACAGTCGGTGCTAACATTATTAACAGTGAACATGTTTCTCCGACACCTTAATTGTCAACGACTGTCATATGATGACAGTTACTCTCCTCTCTTACAACTTAATCATGAATCTGAAAATGATCCCGTATAATAGAAGAGCCCCCACTCGAGAGGCTGTCTTGTTAAAAGTCTTTATGAAAGCTGTAAGTGTTAGACAATAACTTTTAGTAGGCTGCCTAAAGAATATATATTACATGTTCTTTGTTTACTTTCACAAAGCCATCAGGAAAACTTTGGTCCTTTATATGAGTATTAAAAGGAGAAAAACTTTGGTACCATTCTCCGTAAGTTTTTTTGGCTTGAAATAAATTGTAATTGACAGCAAGAACTTCCTATCATATCCAGATTATAGTCAGACAGATATCTGGTCTACAATAAAAGGGACCATTTTAGAACTGACAAATTTACTATGATATATATCATTATCATTTAGGGCATGTATTTTACTTTTAAATCCCAAAATGGATCTCTGAGATTTTTAGATGCATGTAAAAAGGAACATCAGCAATGATTGGTTGGGATTTTCTCCATTTATCAGTATATTATTTCTTAAGAAATTCACATGGTTTATAGACATAAGTTTGTTAAAAATAAAGAAACAGATGCCTGTGCTGAGAAATGGGCCAGTCTGGCATACGTATTTAAATTTGTATTTAAATTTGCAAATAAGCACCTCCATTCCTCTAAATGTTCTTACCCCCTTTTTGAGGCCTCACTTTCATTGACCTTGAATTAAATGCAGACTGAAATATAAAAAATATGGTTTCTGATGGTGATGATAATATTGCTGTTGTTTTATGTAGATGAAGATGAAGATTTATTTGATATGATGATGATGATGTTCTTGTTGTTGGATGATGAGTTTGAAGGCGAGGGTTATGATGATTATTATATGGACAATGATGATGATGAAGATGACAATGTTTGATGGTTATGAAGGTGGATGAGGATGATGGATGATGATGATGATGAATTACATGTTGTTGATGAGTGATTATGACGATGATGAATGTTGATGACGTTTATGGTGATGATGATGATGATTAAGATGAGGCAATGATGAGTTTAATGATTATGATGTTGATGATGATGATGGTGATGATGCTGATGATAATGATATTATTATATGAACATGTCTTTTTGAAAAATAAAAAAGTTACAAAAATAATCTATGACAGGCTAACCAAATTTGGTTCTATTAAACGCCCCCTTATCTTTTCAATTTTTAAGAGGCCTGGGCACATATTGGGTCAAATAAAGGTCCTATTTCGATGAAACTTTCTACATAGCAGTGAGGGGGTTGTAAGTTGGCCTCCTGTTCTTGTTATTCCTAACATTGAACAACACAAACTGACATTTGGCATTAATGACTTTATCATTTGTCCTAGTAAGGAAAATTCTACCTTGGTTTTCCCCTTTCCCAAGACATACTATGTGCAATCATGTGTAACCATAGGGTCAACAGGTACTTTTAAAGTGTCTGTTGTCAGTATGATATGACCTGTTGGGGTGTGCTGCTCATTGTCTTTGCCATTACCCTTCGGTAAAGTACGCTTTTCATCTGTGGTCCATCGTTCATCCTTCCGTCCGTTAACATTTCTTGTTACTGCTATTTCTCAGAAAGGCCTGAAGAGATTTTTCTCAAATTTCATATGTAGATTCCCCTATGGCCCATATTGCAATTTGGGACTGATCGGTTAACAAGATGGCCGTCAGGCCACCATCTTGGATTTTGATAGTTAAAGTTTGTTACGGCTATTTCTCAGAAAGTACAGAAGGGATCTCTCTCAAATTTGGGATCTCACTCTGGGATCTCTTGTTGAAATATGCTTTAACCCTGCTATCACAAGAAGACAGTATTGGCATGAATTTAATGCACAGCCTCCAGAGTACATCAGCTTTCACCACATGCAAGTACAGATACATTTCTTGGGAGACCTACATAATAGTTTTTATCAAAGGCCATTGTTAATTTATTCACTCCCGATGAATCATTTGAAATTTCCCAAAACGAAAACTGGAACAGTTCATTATATAATTTCAGGGGTGACTGAATTAAGTGGATTCTTTAAAATTTAGATTTAGTCTTTGTAGAATTAAACAAGATTTGAACCAAACCAGATACAGTAGCTCCTACCTATCTTAAAAAGATGTCACTAGAATATTTAACCTGTGCATATCATTATGATAATACCAGAATTCTTAATGTTTGGCGGAATATCAGGAAGATGTTTTCTATAGACAATGACAAAGCAAAGACACAAATCTGCTAAGTCATTGTCAGAGGAGGTGTAATGTGGACACATCACATACATGTAATCATTATATATCAAATTTAATTAGCATAAACTGACCCACTAAAGAAAGATTTTAACTTTGATCTTTGAACTTGAAAATCTTAAGATAAATATAGGTATGCAAATCTGTGTAACTCTGGTGAATTGTATACCTCTGAGTTAGAGAAAAAAATTCATTTTAAGAGCTGGATCGGACAGGTTGAGAGTTTGATTAGTAAACCAGTTCTATTGCTAGGTCTCTAACAGAGGTTTCTGTATTCTGTAACGTCAATTAGCTTATAATTTAAAATAAAAGTATTTGCCACATGTCATGTAGATGAAGAATAAACCAATCTGATTCTGGTTGATCATAAATAGGAACTTCAATTGCTTTTGTTAAATAGATACCCAAAGGAATTCCCTATTTAGTTCTTATGTCATTGAAATATCATCACCTTTGGTCCTGCACTAAGGTTTTGTATCTTTTTTGATTCTCTAGGCCAAATATGCATTGTCTAACTGGTTAATTAATTCTATTGTTTACTAATTGGTTATGTATTGTCTGCTGGTTGTTTAATTCTATTGTTCTTTAGTTGTATGTTGAATTGTTTTTTTCAAGGGATTGGCTAATCTTCTATAATAGAATTTATAATCTGATTGTGATATTGACTTATCCTCTATTGTAAAGTTAAAACCTTAATTGTAGGTAGAAATTGTAGGTCAGTATTATATGCTGAGCCGGATATAACCTTAATGATCTGATGTATGTTCTGTTTTGATATGTATATAGTAAGTCATAAATTTTCTTTCATTCTCATAACTTCTGTTATTGAAAAATGATCAAAAGAACTTTTAACCTCGACAAGGTAATAATCATTTCTTTCCAGTGATAATAAATCCTGATGTTGACCTCAAAATCATATCATGTAATAGATGTGTTGCTTAACTGTTTTATGATTGTAATGAATCACGGATATGGACAATTCAGCTGTACCTTTAGACCAGTAAAGCAATATTAGCTGCATTGTGGCTTTACAATAGAATGGTGATTATCAAGCGTAATTTAGCTCATGGAAGGGTGACTTCTCAGTTGTTACACTGTCATGTTGCATATACATGGATAAATAATTGCTGTCATTGACTGTCTTAAACAAATAGGGGTGGAAGCACTTTACCTTGGGGTCACAAGGGAGATAACTCTTTAATATGCAAAAAAGCTAGTCACCTTAAATTGACAAAATCCTGAACAGTTACTGTTTTACCATGGTCCTGTTCAGTTTGAGATTCAAAAAGTAGGATTTGATAAAGTTACTCTAGATCTATAAGGCTTTCATTCTGGTGATTTAGCTTTGCTAATTTATTAAAGTCTGATTTTGGTTTGCCCGTTGTCAGTATAATTGGGCTGGGTGTGATGTTTCAGTGAGATAGCACTGATTGAAGGGGCAGAGTTCGCTATTTAAGGAGAGACAGCACAAAGATACCACAGCCTCCCAAAACATTAGATGTTCAGACACCACAACACAAATATACCACAGCCTCCCAAAACATTAGACGTTCAGACACCACAACACAAATATACCACAGCCTCCCAAAACATTAGACGTTCAGACACCACAACACAAATATACCACAGCCTCCCAAAACATTAGACGTTCAGACACCACAACACAAATATACCACAGCCTCCCAAAACATTAGACGTTCAGACACCACAATACAAATATACCACAGCCTCCCAAAACATTAGACGTTCAGACACCACAACACAAATATACCACAGCCTCCCAAAACATTAGACGTTCAGACACCACAACACAAATATACCACAGCCTCCCAAAACATTAGACGTTCAGACACCACAACACAAATATACCACAGCCTCCCAAAACATTAGACGTTCAGACACCACAACACAAATATACCACAGCCTCCCAAAACATACAGACATTCACACACCACAACACAAATATACCACAGCCTCCCAAAACATACAGACATTCACAAACCACAACACAAATATACCACAGCCTCCCAAAACATACAGACATTCACATACACAACACAAATATACCACAGCCTCCCAAAACAATAGACATTCACAAACCACAACACAAATATACCACAGCCTCCCAAAATATAGACATTCACAAACCACAACACAAATATACCACAGCCTCCCAAAACATAGGCATTCACAAACCACAACACAAATATACCACAGCCTCCCAAAACATAGACATTCACAAACCACAACACAAATATACCACAGCCTCCCAAAACATAGACATTCACAAACCACAACACAAATATACCACAGCCTCCCAAAACATAGACATTCACAAACCACAACACAAATATACCACAGCCTCCCAAAATATAGACATTCACAAACCACAACACAAATATACCACAGACAGCCTCCCAAAACATAAACAGACCATTCACACACCACAACACAAATATACCACAGCCTCCCAAAACATACAGACATTCACACACCACAACACAAATATACCACAGCCTCCCAAAACATACAGACATTCACACACCACAACACAAACATACCACAACCTCCCAAAACATACAGACATTCACACATCACAACACTTTACATACATGGGAGGCTGTTATTATTAAGTGACCCTGACTGTTTATCGGAGGTTAAGCCTAATTAACCAAACCAAACACTCCTTCTAATTGTTTATGTAAAAGTATTGGATTTATCCATACTTACGTGTTTTTGTTATGTCCTGTGTGACAAACCATGTGTTGTGATCGAGACTCCATTTGTTATTGGGATTTTCCTGATTGGGAATCCCGTTTACAGTTCATACTTATGTAAATTTTGATTGGCTGTTGTTTTTGATACCTAGTCTGCTCACCTGTATAGCTTGAGCACGTGCTGTTCATGGCATATTTTTAAATTTGGGTATATAGCCAGGTGTTTTAGCTTAGTATAGCGAGATCTGACGGAAGCTTTTCTGTAGCTGGTCAGCTCCATTCTCTCTCTCTCTCTCTCTCTCTTCAAGGTAATTATCCCGATATCATGCAGGATTTTTCGGCCGTAGTCCTCAAAATTACTCCGGGTTGGGTGGCTGTATTCCATATAGACAGCGCTAGGCAGTATTTAAAATGTGGTAAATGTTAATATAGTGAACCCGGGGGTCGGGAGAAGGGTGGTCGTTGGAGTCGGTAATATTAAAATATAGTGTGCGGTGTAGTTGCTCAGCTTAGGCCTGTGTTGTCTTGGCTATGTTGTCTCGCTGGTGAAATGCGTTTTTGTAAATATTGTGTAATGTTCTGTATTTCATCTGTATGTTTAGCCATTGTGTATTGTCTATAATAAAATGTTGAACTTTATGAATTGTGTTGTCGTCCGTTGACCTGTAGACCTAGCCAGTAGAAGTCGAGACGGAACCACAGAGTTGACGAACCAATAAATATCCACTATACGAGGTTAAGTTGCATATCGGTGACGAACACTGAAACTTTTACATTTATAACGCTGCAGACAAAACAAAAATTAAAGTAATTGAGGTGTGTCCATTAATGTCATTGATGCTGGAGCAAGTGTAAAAACTTTTCAATGTCAGTAGCATAATTTAATACTTTTCATATGTTTCTTTACCAGGAAGTTAATGCGATTTACTAAATTTAAGTAAATATTTTCAAAGCTTCTGTAGACTAGGTTGAAGTGTCTAACATATAGACATTTCTAAGTATACTCAATGTTTCCTTGACCTGAGATCAGCGAGGATTTCTATGGTCGATCCTGACCAGACCCTGGTGAGGTTTACTTTGGCTTTGTTAATGTCGGCCACTATGTTACGGATAAGACTTTCTAATCCCCAGAAATAAGGCCCTGTCATATTGTATTTGGTTATCCAATGAAGGAGTAGTGTGGTGTGATATACCTAGAACGGACTGTGTTTTTCCAGTGACGTAGGTAGATACACCTGTACAATACCCGGGTACTTCATTCTCATAAATAACAGCAATAGTCAATTTTTTAGCAGCATATATAAAAAATGTACTTCAAAACTTGGTGCAAACATTTTTTTTGATTATTTTAAACCTGCAAGAATAAAAATGTATGTTTTTATAGATATAAAGCAATCTATAGTGAAAGAGTACCAGAAGCTAACATTTTTTTGATCAGAATAAAGTTTGTTTGATTAACGTTATTCCTCTCTTGGGAAGAAAGGTATACTGTTTGAAATAAAGATTTATTGGCACCCAGAATACTTGTGTTATACTTACACACTAAGTATATCAGTGCATTGTAAAACTGATCATAAAACTTTGATTTATTGCGAAGAAAGTCTGATCCACTATAGTTGACAATGGGGGATAAGGTGAGTAAAACCCTCTCAACAACGGTACAGAAAGAGTTAACATAGTTTTAACAAATATATATTTGAAGTATTAAAAAGACAAAACACTTGATGATTAAGTACAAAATATTTTATAAAAAAAATCGAGAATGACATTTCTTATGTCCCTAAAAATTCTGATGAAATTCTCAAGTCTATACCATTACTGTCCAGCAATTCTTTTAAATTGTTAACTTCCTGTCGCAACTTTTCGCTTTCTGTCTTTGATTTCTTTAACTCATCTTTTAATTTTTTACATTCTTGTTTGCTGGATTGGTGATCAGATTTTAATTTCTTAACTTCGTCTTTTAATGTCTTTGTTTCAACTTTAAATTTAGCATTTTCTGCGACCAGTTTCTCTTCAATCTTTTTCGTTTTCTTTGCTTCCTTTTTCATGGCAAGCACTTCCACTTTCATGTCTGCGAATCGTTTCTCGATGAGTTGTGGTAATGAATGTTCCGAGTATGTATCATCCTCACTTTCTAAACCAAGAGACTTACAGCACCGTTTTCCTAAGTCATCCAGCAAGTCTGAAATTTTTGTCAAGAGAATTTCATAGTGGAGTGAATCTAATTTGAGTTTCCCCGTGTTTGGCCCCTTTAGAAGGGGCATCAGATGCTCTGATATGATGTCTTTGAGAGGTTGATCCAGGGCCTCTGAGGGGCTCCCGGAGGGAGAAATAAATGATACTTCCTGAAGCACTATGGGAATGATAGTCTCGGACAACACTTTTAGTATGTAATCTTTGTCACGGAGAATTTCTCCATTCACTCTCATCCTCTCCTCAACAGCTGTCCGGATTTTCTGGGTATCTGCATGTGGAAAAGAAAAAAAAAGTTTCCATTTAATGGTTTGAAATGTAATTGATTTCTTATTTATTGATTCAAAATGTGAAAGTTAATTAACTTTGATAAATATGATAAACAATAGTCACTTGTTAGGAAAACCTCTATATCTCATTATTAGCTCACCTGGTCCGAAGGACCGAGGTGAGCTTATGGGATACCGCAGCGTCCGTCGTCCGTGAACAATCGACTTCTTCTCCATAACTGCTGGTCGGATTTCAACAAAATTTGACTGATAGCATCCTTATGGGCTACTAACTGAAAATTGTACAAATGATGGGACTGATCCCCCGGGGGCCTGAGGGGCGGGGCCAAAAGGGGTCAATTTGGCTATTTCCATATAAACGACTTCTTCTCTGAAACCAAGCATGGGATAGCACCCATAATGCAATGGTAGCATCCTTATAGGGTGGGGATTCAAAATTGTACAAATGATGGGGCTGACCCCCCTGGGGCCTGAGGGGCGGGGTCAAAAGGGGTCAATTTGGCTATTTCCATATAAACGACTTCTTCTCTGAAACCAAGCATGGGATAGCACCCATAATGCAATGGACGCATCCTTATAGGGTGGGGATTCAAAATTGTACAAATGATGGGGCTGACCTCCTGGGGGCCTGAGGGGCGGGGTCAAAAGGGGCCAATTTGGCTATTTCCATATAAACGACTTCTTCTCTGAAACCAAGCATGGGATAGCACCTATAATGCAATGGACGCATCCTTATAGGGTGGGGATTGAAAATTGTACAAATGATGGGGCTGACCTCCTGGGGGCCTGAGGGGCGGGGTCAAAAGGGGCCAATTTGGCTATTTCCATATAAACGACTTCTTCTCTGAAACCAAGCATGGGATAGCACCCATAATGCAATGGACGCATCCTTATAGGGTGGGGATTCAAAATTGTACAAATGATGGGGCTGACCTCCTCGGGGCCTGAGGGGCGGGGTCAAAAGGGGCCAATTTGGCTATTTCCATATAAACGACTTCTTCTCTGAAACCAAGCATGGGATAGCACCTATAATGCAATGGACGCATCCTTATAGGGTGGGGATTGAAAATTGTACAAATGATGGGGCTGACCTCCTGGGGGCCTGAGGGGCGGGGTCAAAAGGGGCCAATTTGGCTATTTCCATATAAACGACTTCTTCTCTGCAACTAAGCATGGTATAGCACCCATAATGCAATGGACGCATCCTTATAGGGTGGGGATTCAAAATTGTACAAATGATGGGGCTGACCCCCCGGAGGCCTGAGGGGTGGGGTCAAAAGGGGCCAATTTGGCTATTTCCATATAAACGACTTCTTCTCTGAAACTAAGCATGGTATAGCACCCATAATGCAATGGTAGCATCCTTATAGGGTGGGGATTCCAAATTGTGCAAATGATGGGGCTGACCCCCCCCGGGGGCCTGAAGGGTGGGGTCAAAAGGGGTTAATTTAGCTATTTCCATATAAACGACTTCTTCTCTGCAACTAAGAATGGAAGAGCACTTATAATGCAATGGTAGCATTCTTATAGGGTTGGGATTTGAAATTGTACAAATGATAGGGCTGACCCCCGGGGCCTTAGACAGCAATAGATGCGAGGTCCAAAAGGTCAATTAGGCTACTACTTTCATATAAATTACTTTGTCTCTGAACCTATGTATTGGATAGCATATTTGTATGGTATCAATAGCATCATTGTATGGTTGTGATTCAAAATTAAACTTTGGGAGTCAATTTTGCTTATTTTTCTAATTGTCAGAGTCTTGTGATAATTACTAACAAAAAACCAGGTGAGCGATACAGGCCCTCTGGGCCTCTTGTATTTACATTTTCAACTAGCCCATAATGGGTTAAGCACATCATCCCCATATCTGTATAATGTTTGCTTTTTAGATCAGAATAGAAGTATTTCGATACAGCACACCATCATCTTCATTTCTACTTTACATTTTCATACAGGGATAATTACATGATATACACAATATAAGAAATGTCGCATTTTGATTCTCCAAACAAGTTGCAATGCCATATAAATTGAAAGGACAGAACCTGAACTAGCCAATGCTAGTGTAAAAGGAGTGGGTCAGTGTGGTTTGTACGTAGTGTTAAATACGATCTGTGTCACTCAGCTGATGGAGCATGTTTCTTTGGCTCATTCGGTAGAGTTTTTCATTCAAAAAGCTCCCATTGCTGGTATTCCTGTTACTATAGATCATTATTAGGTACTTACAATCCTGTATGTTGAGCTCCGTCTCCATCTTTTCACTGATCCATTGGTAGTCACATCGTAGAACCTGAACAAACTGTCGGAATGCCCGAGGTCCGCGGCGGGGCAGAATCTCCATCAGGGTCGTCACCTTGTCCTGACGTGTCACTTGTTTCTGGAATCACAGGAATTCAGTAGAATTTAGTCAGGTTACAAAATCAAAGCCATTCTCTCTGACTAACTAATGCTGTCACGCTCCTTGTCTCATGCCATATCCTCCTCTTCTGCTCCTATTTACCTCCACCCTTCCCTCTTACTGCTGACAGCTTCCTAATATCCCCTACCGCTGTCTTTCTGGCCTTCCCCAATCCAATACCTTGATATGCTTCACATCATTTCTCTCCCACACCATCTTTCTTTATCTTCCTCTGCTCCTACTTATCCCAACTTAATTACCCTCAAATTTGGCTCCTTACACATCCTTGCCTCTAAACTTCACCCTACACACCTTTTATTCATTTTTTTGTTCAGATCCACCCTGTCCTTCTTTCATACTTGGTTGGCTTTCTCTTCCTTTCCCTCTTCCCTCCCTTGCTATTCCAACCCTTCTTTGTATCTCTCCTCTCCCATCCTGGCTTTTCTCCTCTCCATCCTGGCTTTTCCATCCCCACTTGTCATCTCTCCTCTCCCATCCTGGCTTTCCCCAGCATCTCCTACCCTCTCTCTATCTCTACCGTTACCTACCTCGATCCTCAATTTCAACCTGATTCACAGCACAGATGAGTCCCTTTGTTATTAACCTTTCTCTCTCTCTCTTCCTCTTCTTGCCTCATTCTTCATTGCTGCCTATCTCTCCATCCTTTCTCAGCAACCTCTGATGGATTTTCCATTTCATCTTATAGTCTTGTCTTCCACTTTTCTCTACACCTTCCCTCCTTGCCTCATCCAACCCGTCCAAGCTTTCCTACCCATATCCCTCCACCCCTTCCCTAACCCCTTCTTCGCCCTTTACCCGCCTCTTCCCGACTCTATCCCCTCCCAACTCTCCACTATTGCTCCTACCTATACCCCCACCTTCCCGACTTTTTCCCCACCCCTCCTGGCCTCTCCCCACCCTTGCCATTACCTTTACTATCCCCACCTTTACTCCTTTCCCCTACCTAACTAGCTAGCCTCTCCCCCTCCTTTCCCCCACACCCCCCATCCTAGCCTCTCCCCACCCTTGCCACCCCTACCTACCTCCACTATCCCCACCTCCACCCCTTTCCCCTCCTAAGCTAGCCTCTCCCCCTGCTTTTCCCCCACTCCCCCATCCTGGCCTCTCTCCACCCTTGCCCCTACTACCTACCCTACTTCCCCACCTCCACCCTTTCCCTCCCAAAGCTAGCCTCTCCCCTCTTTCCCTCCCCATCCTGTCCTTTCCACTTGCCCCTACCATCCTCTTCACTATCCCCCTCTCCACCCTTCCTCCCTAAGCTAGCCTCTCCCCCATCTTTCCCCAACACCCCCATCCTAGCCTCTCCCCACCCTTGCCCCTACCTACCTTCACTATCCCCACCTCCACCCCTTTCCCATCCCTAAGCTAGCCTCCCCCCCCCCCTCCTTTCCCCCCACACCCCCCCATCCTGGCCTCCCTCCCGACCCTTGCCCTTACCTACCTCCACCCTCTCCACCTGATCCTCTCCCGACCCTTCCCTACCTACCTCCACCCTCTCCACCTGATCCTCTGTAAGGACATTGCAGCAGCGTAGCTGATGTAGGAAAGTCTTGGTTGGGTCCAGATCTTCCACCAGACAGTTCCGACAGTTCTGTAGCGTGACTTTCTCCCGCGAATCCATGTCTAGTAGACGCATGAGGACTCTTACTCTTAGAACACACGTTTATTATATTTTAGAAGTAAAGCTTAGGCATAACACTTTTCCTCGTTAAAGCTTTTGATAATGAATCAAGGGGTTCAGTATTGTTGCTTCTAAGCAAATCAGTGAATTTGTTTGATATGAAGCAGTATAAAGTTTTATCCACAAATTGTGATACAATAATCGGAAATCTCAATATGGTTATGGTAAATCATCCGTTATTCAGAATTTCTTCAGAATATCTTCTCAGTAATCCAAGGAGGAATGAAAATAACAGTTTCCACACTTTTTGTAAAGAGTTAAGTATTGCCATTTACAGTGTCTGCTTCTGTTTAGGATGTCCATCTCCAGCATTTCTATTGAGTTGTTCCTGGCATGTTTTCAGTATTCCTGTAATGGAAACATAATCATTATTGAAAAGATAACAAAGCAAACAAAAAACCCAACCTTGCATCCATGACAAGTTTGTTATTGTATATGTTTCTATATTTACCATAATTGGGGAGATAATAGACCCATCAGCACGTTGTTCCTGTGTTTGATTTATTACCTTTTTATGATTTTGCATTACATGTCCCAGATATTAAAGTGGCACCGTGTAATTGATTTGTAGGTAGATAACGTTAACATGCCTGATTAGATTTCCTGTAAGGACTATATTGATTAACTGACATTTAACACAATCTATAAAAAGTTAAAACTTTTGTGCTCACCGTAGGGATATATTACATATCACATTTAACTTTTAAAAGGAATCTCTCTATCAAGCAATTAAATGCCCATGTATGTGAAGGAGTTAAAGATAATTTAATTGGCTTTTCATTTGCAAAAACATGGACATGACTTTGATGAATGCTCTAAGTAACATTACTGTATATAGGTGAAATTAAGGTATTATTGATATTTTTTTTATTCTAATGCTTTAAAGTATCTGACCATGACCTATTGATATCATGCTTCCTCTCGTCATTGACATCATGCTTCCTCTCATAGCGCACCGCAGCATGTGTCATGTAAGATTATGTTTCATTCAAACCTCTACTTCTCCTTAACTACAAAGTCAGCGAGAGATATACTGGAATTAGCTTGAATGTCTGTCCGTCTGTCCATCTGTAGAGAAACATACGGACAACTCCACTCTAAGCTACTAGATCGGCCGGGATCAATGGGGTCATGTCTAGATGTACATCGGTGTTTTCTTTTTTCCAAATTTTGATTGTCATGGTAATTGGGTCAATATACAGGTTTATTGTTAAATGACAATTATTTTTGGATCTATTTTGTTAAAACCTAGTCAATTGTTGGAACATATGGATATCTATAATATGACAAATGTATGTATATCAAATGTTTCAACTACAGTTAACATGGAAACGTAGGGAGTTTGATTAGCATTGGCTTTAGCTAGTTTGACCTGATTTAAGTGTTTGGAACCTACATCTCATTTCGTCATTTTTTGTTGTGGACCATTGGTAACTTTTGGTAACTTTAACATTTCAGCTTTTTCTCAAGATGCACTAGAGGGATTGTGTTTATAGGCACAGTAGATATATTTTGACATGAAAACAATTGACTTATGATGTTTAGTGTAACATGAAAGCATCTGATTCCAAGCTTGGAACAAAAACTCAACTGATTGCATGAATGAATCATAAGGGACAATGGTGAATAGTGGATTTACGTATTCTATCTGATTTGGTATTTCAAATAAATTATCCAAAATATCAGGCACTGTAAGTTATAAAGCTGTTTTGCTGACTACCAAGATCTATATTTAGTACAGTGTACCTTGGGATCATGTAAAGTTGCTGTACAAATTTTGCTGAAAGGTAAAATCACTTACCCACATATCCACACTGTGAGCTGTCATAGTCACCTCAAACTCGGCATGCAGCCTCAGGTTCTGTGTATATCCTTGAACAGGGATAAACCGGAATCAACATATACGGTTTGATGCATATTTAGAGTTGTCTGCCCCTGATTCCCGTTGTTAGTGATGAACAACTATTTAAATCCTATTGTTTTACTGGATATTGTCTCCACACTAAAGCCTTACATTACATATGTGTTGTAAGTTTATACAGATCCGGTTCCAGTCAAATGTGTAAACTACCCATACAATATACCTATATACCTGTAATTACACACCTCCAATCAGATATAAATCCCTCTATACCTACTGCATTTAAATCTTGATCTGCAGCCATAGCCTATAGATTTTTTGTCAGGGGATATATAAAACACCACATATTAAGGATTATTTTGTCGACTATTGATTACCGGAGTTTCATACATGAGATTATACCAGATTAAAGTGTACTGGGTCGTATTATAATGGGCCTGTGTATAATTCTGTAATAGACATTACAAAGGAAGGAAATGATTTCTAAAGTTTAAGTCGGTGTTGGACTTTTTACAGACATTAAGTATGAGTAATAGGTATTAAATTTAATATTTGTAATTATGTCATTGAAGCAGAGATATGAGTCAATTATATATTATCGTATTCGACCCAATAAGCGCCCATGTCCTATAAGCGCCTTAATTTCAATTGCCAGGAGTGTACAGGTTTACTATAATTTTGTCTTATATAAGCAACTTTTCTTTTTCTTTTTTTTCAATTTTTCAAAGGCCATGGGTGCTTATGGGGTCAAATATGGTAATTAATAGGCTAATTAGTACATGTAGCTTCATATTCCCCAGATGATATAGGTAGCCTATATTGACAATGGTATAATGATATTACCTTGAATCTTAATAATGGTGGTTAAAAGTTCGGATCAACACCTGCCTAAAAAGCAGCTGGCTTTAGTGTTTGGTACATTAGTAAATTGACGGATCGCCAGCTGTCAATCAAACCGCACGTGACTTTGTATTTTGTATTGTGTGTGCTACAATGTTTGCTTGGACATTGAATAGAAACACGTTCGTTTGTGAGCGCGAGGCGTGGCTATATTACACCTGGCGATTGGTCAATTATCTCTGTATATATTAATATATTCTCAACAATATCCTTTATACTGAGTACCTCCCATAGTCATATGGAGCGGTAAGTATACACCTTATATTGGTTCTGGGAAGTTTGTTGAAATAAATGACCTTGACCTTCAGTCAAGGTCACAAGGCAAAAAAGGTTAAACAAATCTTGAACAACCAATAACCTAAATGTCTAGATATCTATTGGAGTATGTAATATGCTTGTTAGTACCCGAGTTTGGGGGAGGTTGTTACTCATGGAGTGAAGGGAGAAGTCTTGTGACATGTTTGTCCGTTAGTCTACCCATCGTTCCACACAATATTCTGTGTAAGCTATATCTACTGTACTATAAGACATTGAGACTTCACACCTGGTTTATAGGTCTGCCTAATTTGGATGGTGTGTCACACACCAAAATCAAGTCACTGTGACCTATATTATATGGCCTTTGACCTTAGAACTTTAGTCTTGGGGTATATGAATCCATCTAGGTAAAGCATATTATTTTGTCCATAAATTGGTTCCAGGGATTTTCCTGAACATTGCATACTTTTCCAAATTGATTTATTGCTTGATTACTTTTTGCAATACTTTCATGTAAGCTAGGCTAGTCCAACGAAAATTGACAAATCACCAGTTGTCAAACAAAACGCATGTGACTTTGTATTTTGTATTGTGTATGCTACAGTGTTTATTCCGACATTGAAAGTAGGTTCACATGCATTTGAGAGCACGAAGCATGCATGGCTATATTACACTTGGCGATCGGTCAATTAAGCACCCTATATTTTTTTATTTCTAGCGCCCATCAGCACTCTTTGAAGTGGCCAAAATTACGGTATATTTTCAAAGTTTGAAGAGATAAATACAAACATAGTAACTGCAATACAAATAGTTTTATTTAAAAAAATAAAGATTTTAAAAGAAATGATTGAGATTGATGTTGTGATGCTTACAGCATTTAACAAGTGTAGAGATGGAAAAAAAGTAACACTCACACAAAATAAATAAATCAGTTTCACATTTTCTTTGTAGTAAGAATTGAATTCTGATTGTATTATTTACTTTGGCACATTTGAATACCATCAAATTGACTTCATAACAATAAAATGTCACCAGATGAAAAAGAAAAATGATACAGAGCACTTCATTGATATCAAAACCTCCGAAAATAACAGAGTTCATTTTCACAAGATACAAAAAAAAAAAAAAACCAAACTATTGCCATTTCAAATTTGAAAAGTTCCAAATAATATATATATAACAAAATACAGGGAATCGATCTTGATTGAGGTTTCTTAATGTAGAGTTTTATTTATTACTGTACTACATAAAATCTTTGAAAGAATTAAAGATTACAATATAAATTAATGAGATTTCTCTCAAAGACACAACAATAGTCACAAGAGTATCTGACTCAACTGAATGCAGACTCAATGAATGGACTCTTAAAATTGTCCATTGTCCATTGTAAAGTGGAATTATTTGCGGCTTGGAACTTTTCATCGATCTCACCTCCGTTTCATATCTGCTAATTAATATATCTGCATGCAAATATATCAACAGGTTCATGATTGGGCATAGAATCAATAAAACAATTAAAAGCAAATTTAGAATGTAGAAGTATGTAACATTATATATTGTAAAAATTATCAGATCGCAAAGAGTTTGAAAGCTGATTCATCAAAAATATTGACATAGAAAATAATTCACATTTACAGTATTTCAGAATTTGAAGTGATTTGTTTAACAATAAAATAGCATATTCTGTGAGAACAGTCAAAAGAATAAGTTAAATAAAAATCAAATTTGTTTTCAATGAGAAAGCACTACAATGATATTACTCTATAGAGAATCGAGTCAAAACAATATAATATACAACTAATGGAATTCTCTGCTACACTACATAAAACAAACCACATATTATAAATCAGTAAGACACATTTCTATTTAAAACTTTCCACAGTGTGTGTGTTAATCTACTACTGTAAAGCTGTATAAATCATTAAGTCAATACATTCACTAGTAGTTTGGCAACAAACAAGTGCAATCAGTTTACCCCCGGAAGCTCAATGGCTACATGGTGCTGTCATAGATTGATCTGTGTCGTTCATTTAAATTCAAAGTATTATGTATCGTGTTGGAAATATACCTACTGTAAACCAACAATCAAATTTATTCTTTTGTGATAATTCAATTTCGCAATTCAGACTGCTTATATTAGCTTCTAATAACATGCATTTGAAACATTTGCACAACAATTTTTTTTTGCTAATTCTAAATTCTTTTAACAAAATAGGAAAAATGCGAAATATGCAAAATTTAACTGCAGGTCAAAATTAATTTCTTTATGGAAATTCAAAATGGAAATTTGGCAGTGTCACTAGCACAATTAGGAACATTTTTAACAAACAAAGAGTTTAAATATGTCGGAAATGTAGTGGGATTCAAGTATTACCTGTAAGATGATGATAAATAACAATTGTTTTGATTCATTGGCCCATGAATGGCGAGTCATTTTGAGGCAGTAATGTTAACTTATGTAGCAGCTGTTGGCTACCTGATTGTATAATACTGTAGACCAAATTACATTTGCTGAGACTTATGCTTGCGATTTCAGTCCTGATGACTTTCACAGTGATTTTATTTCACAATTAGTTTCAAATGATTCTTCTCTTCTGTAACATTTTACCTTTTTGTGACAATTATTTTTTGCAATTTCCTATTGCCTGCGAAATCAGTTATATTTGAAATTGAATCACACATGAAAACATAGTTGTTTGACAGTATACCAAAGACCTTGACAGTTCTTCACAATAACACATATGGTTTTATTAACTCTACTTATACCATTATTCAGTTAGCTGCAGCAATTAATAACAAATTCCAAATTACTGTATGTCATTATATGTAAATTCATGAAGTAACATGTTCATATGTTCATATGTTCTGTATCAGTTGTAAATCCAAATGATAATCAGTAGTTGTCCAGCAACTAACTGCTTTCGGGAATTAAATGTTATTGAAATGACCGATTTGACTTATTGCTATTTATTAAATATGATCTATGATTTTAGTTTTTTTTGCTAATAATTTTTCACTATGTTAGGGTTGATTCATTCTATAATTTCCAATATTACTGATCGGTTTCCGCCTCGTTGGCTGTCTTGCACGGTTAGTTGTCAGTCCTGTATATCGACCGTTCTTAGATATTTGTCGTCGTGGTGATCGAGAATCCTGTTCCGTGAGTTTGCGACTTAAATTGTCTTTCTCCTCCTGTATAATCCGATGACTGGACTTCAAACCTTCCACCATCTCCTTGAGGTTTGCTAAAGTCTTTTCCTTCTCTAGATGCTGTTTATTTAGTCCAGCGAGACGATCTATTTCCTTCTGTAGTGTAATTACCTCCCTTTGTAAGTTCGTCACTTGGTTTCGCTTTACCTCCAGCTCGACATCCCTTAACTGAGATGACTGAAGCATTTTTCTGTGGTTCATTGATAAGGTGTATAATTCGTCCGTCATTTTCTCTGTCTTTCTACGTTCGTCCTCCAGTAACTGTTCACTTGACATCAGCTGAATGGTTAACCTATCAATGTGTTTAGATAGAGGTTCTGACCTCTCTGTGTCGTTCAGCGAGTCGTAACATTGAGATATCTGATCCTCCACTTTCTCTAAACGGTTCAGAACGGTATCTATCATTAGTTTTAGTACATTAAATGTCATAACCGATTCTGTAACACCAGACTCGGGACTCTCGTTCTCCTCTTTTTCTTCACAAGTATATAAAGCTTTCATACGGACATTCATCTTTATGTAACAATCAAACAAATTTTTTTTCACGATGTCTGAAGACTCAACAATATCGGGGCTTTCTATTACATCCTCACTTGAAGACATTGATGTTGTGCACTGTTTGTCACGTTCAAGCTTTGCTTGCTCCATTATGAATTGTTCGATTGCACGTTTATCAGCTTGTGATAGTTTCCTGTTTAGTCCGAAATTGCGGTTCATGAAAGTCGTGACACGGTTTCGTATCTCTCCTCCCCCATCTTCTTCCTCTGTTGGAGACCCTAAGGACATCAGTCTGGGAGAGCAAAAACCTGTAAAACAAATGTCAGATTCTCAGTCATTATTCAACTCAACTCAACAGAAGGACAGAATCATAAAAGATGATCAATACTTCGAATATTAAAAGAAACAAAAGAAGAAGAAACCAAGAGGAAAAGGAAACAAAGAAAAAAGAAACAGAAGAGGTCAAAAGAATCAAGGTTAAAACCAAATAGCAAACAAACTCGAGGCCAAGAGGAATGTAAAACAAAGAAGTATAGATCAAGAGGATGGAGCTTAAAAACTTAGATAATAGACACAGGAGAAAAAGATGAAGATACCAAGAGTAAGAAAAAATATTGAAAATTCTGATCTAATGTTACTGCAGGTTTCTGCAATATGTACAGATATTAAAGAAATCCATGTATAAGTTTTCAAAACTTTGTTGAGGCGATTCACTCTTTTTAACGCTTTAACATAATAAAATGAATGTAATCTGTCTATGAAAGCAATTACAATTGTTTTAGATATTCTGAATTTGCATATCATAGAGTTATCTGCCCTTGTGGATAGGTATTGATTGTGACGTTATGTGTTTCACCGTCATGTATGTGTTTCATTACAGCATACTTTTCAGAGAAAACATTTACTCTCACACAACAATGACATCGCAATGGATACCTACCTGAAAGGGAGGTAACTCTGTCATATGCAGGGACATAATAAAGTAAAATTTACCTCCGTCCGTTGTGTCCAGTTTGGGGAGGATTACACTTGATCTTGCCTCTCGAGGTTTGGCCAGCTCCTTATCCAGACTGTCCTGTAATAAGGAGGCCAGCCAGTGGTAGTCTGTCTCAATGATACTCATGAACATGTCAAAGGCGCCCGGACCCCGAGTGGGCAGTAGGTTTAGCAGTTTGTAGGATGGGGATGGGTCATTCTGAAAACAATAAGGCTTAATGTCAAAGAAAGCAAGCTTTATTTGTTTTACAAAACCAGAACCTAAACTTAATCTTATCACTGTTGAAGAGGCAACTGCTTCCTTTATCTCTTTTGACCAATCGCCAGACGGTATGTACAGCCACTCAACGTGCTCATGACATACATGTTTGATACACATTTAATGTCGGACCAAAACGTCTAAGAGCGCAGCTCTCTGCGCGGCCAAAGGCCACGTAGAGCGAAGCTCAACTAACCATAACACGTGTGTGAGCATATAGATTCCAATACACTCCAGTACCCCTTGGACTTTGAAATTGTGTCCCGCGGGAAAAGTCTCGCGCCTCCATGTAGGCAGCCATGTTTTAATTCTCGTTATCAGCACGACGAGATTTGAAATTTCTGTACTAGACTAAATGTGTTATCAGTATACGCTTTAAAATTACTGTAAGTAGTTTTAATTTACACATATTCAAGAACAATGCAATAAATGTACTGCGGGGTCCAATATATACTGTGTATGGTCTCAAGCGCACGGCACCGTCAGCAGTGAGGTCACAAAACCTGACGCCAAAGATGACATCATAGATTCCCGCGTATTTTTGATAGCATGGCATATTGCCAAGTTTTCCCTGCATCTGATAAAAACAAGATTGAAGTATATTGAACTATTCCATTTGAATTGTTTTGAATTCTTTCTATCTATCGATAGTATTTGCATGTCAGTGAAATATTTTATTGTTAATCTCATAGAAAAATATGGACAATATAAAGTTATGATGTTATAATCTTTCACATGTAGCTGCGCTCTTCTGATGCTTTGCCTTAAATTCATATTAATTTAAAGATTTCTTATTTGACATACCTAATATATTCAAATTTCAAATTGATACTTCAATCCTAGAAAAATAAAAAAATAAAAGGTCAAGGCTATGAAATAATCTCAAGACTTTCTCAACTTGAAACAAAAATTGAAGTTCAATTGACTTGATGAGCAGAGTTAATCAGCTTTCCTCTCACCTCCTAAAACTGGCATGTCTTTCAGTGATAGGTACTGGTGATTGATATTGAAACAATAACAAAAAAAATCTATTAATTATTGATATTGAAACAATAACAAAAAAAATCTATTAATTACTAACTCAAAAAGCTCAGAAATATGGTAGCAGGATTTGAATTGTTGATGTCTTGTAGAAATCTTACTTAAAAATTACCTACTCCAGGAATGGCTAATTTAAATGACAGTTGTTGGCCAAACTTTTCAACAATAAATGTTTTAAACTGTTACCAGTTGCACTATAGCGACAGATTGATTCACACAATTGATCAAGAATATTGGGCACTCCGACCCTGGGTGGCCAGAGATAAGGATTTATGGCCAGACATGTTGGGTACTTGGTCACCTTATACTCGTTACAGGTGTTTATTTACACCTGTAATTTCTATCAAAGGTAATCAATTCACGGTTTGAAACTTTAAATCTTCCGTTTTATAAATCTTCCCCTCAGTATTTTATCAGTGACATGTATTTACTATGATATGATTGAGTGTTGTTGGGCTATTTTATCATGTAGAGATTTTAATGAACTCAATGATTTAGGATTAATCCGGTTAATATGACTACCTGTTAACGTGCTGAAATACAGCCTACCTGACAGGTATATTATGCCCCAGTACAATAGTAACAATCATTATGACCTGATTAGGTACATATTACCTGAATGGTTTAAATGTTGATCAAGTCATTGCCTAAGACAACTCAATACACAGACGACAAATACAGATACATGACATTGTTAAATATAGCATTTCAAAACGATTTTGTCAGTAGCTTAGAGATTTTGTAGTGTGTGCAGGTTTTGTCATTGTCCATGAGAAGTTTCTTTGGACTGTCGGTTGTCAATGACTGAGTGTCAATAGTGAAACTCGTGTTTACTTGTACTTCGTCAAAACAAAAAATTTCTACCATTGTTTTGTTCTGGTATCTTCTTATGCCTTTGTGCTTGCTTGTAATATAATATAAGACTATTTCATATGTATGAAGGAAAGAGATATTCTACCGAGGGTCACAAAATGTTGTAAAACCCGATCGAGGCTCAATTGCTGAGGCTAGAATATCTTTACTCTTCATATCCACATATCAAAGATTATTTTTCTCTTATACCTTGACGTTTTATTGCAATTTTAAATCTTTTGTTATCCCGCCATTTTAAAATAAGTTAGAAAAAAAATAAGTTAAAGACACTTCTTCATACATAAAAATTATGTATTATATTTTCAATGCAAATGAGTGTATTGCATGAGACCAGCCAATATTGTTCCCATGGTATAAGAGAAAAAGAGGAATCATTTTGGCCAAAAAAATGCAGTGATTATTTTCAATATTTGAAGCGCCTATGTAATTAAAGCTTTCAGCATACAGGGAGGATGATTTGTTCGTCTGTAAGTATAATGTGACTGGGTGGGGTGTGCTGCAATATGTCTCTGGCAACATACTTCTGTGAGATAACACTATGAAAAGGGCATGAGTTTCGCTAAGGGGCTGCCATGGCCGAGTGGTTAAGAGTTTCGCTATTTTAAAGAGTCGCAACACGAACATACTTCAACCTCCCAAAGCAAACACACATTTCACACACGCTGCATACAGGAAAAGCCACCATTAAATGCATGACTGTGACAGTTAATAAGATGTCAATATAATAAACCAACCAACCATGGGAATAAGGTGAAATTTCAGTTCCAAATTAAACTAAAACTATGTGGGATAGTTCAGCTTACCCGGATAATGTCGATGAGGTGGCTGTCGAATAGTTTGCTCTGGAAACACTCGCCGAGGAGTACCTCGGTCACGATGATGTCTCGGGCCAGCTCCATGTGGTGCTTTTGTAGCACCGCTCTCTGGGCGTCATTCATGGTGGCGATCTCTTATTGATTATAGAATTAGGAAAGCACCTGCAAATGATTAAAACAATGTTAGAGTTTTTACACCACTAAACTATCATCTGTTATCATTGGTATTAAATTTGTTGCCATCAGATAAGCTAATATAAATATATCCGGTCTTATTATTTCTGATATCAATTAAGTCCATAATATCTGTTTTGTAATATGAAAACTGCAAGCAAAGTCAGGTGACAGTCAGATATACTTACCATTTGAAGAAGAATAACTAGGATGTTTTAAATCATATATTATATTGCCTATATATGATCAATCCTGTCAAATCACATATGAATGTAGAAAAAGAACATTTACCATAGAGAAAAAGTAAAGTTTTGCAAGTCAGGCATTGTGACAAGTCTGAATGGGTCACAGCAAACATACCATAGATGTTTAGAGACATATTCAGCCAAAGAAGTTGTAATCAAATCAGCATATTTGTTTTGGAATCTTAGATACAATATTTCAAAAATAATCGGGTATCAATTGACGTGTGTGGTCAGAAAGAGTGTGTAAATATTACAGCTTATTTGTTTTTCATATCTTCTGCGGTCTTATATTTAGCACTATGAAACCCTGAAATACTTCTGGCTAGCCAATCCAAACAGAATGCTGATAATATTGTCACTTTCTCATGCTGACTCTTTCTTCATGTGCCACCTGTCTTGGTCCTAATAGACCCACACCGTTCTGTTTGTATATACCTGTACAAGTTACCAGCGTAAATAAAACCAGGAATAGTACATATTTACACTGCTCTGTTGATATACAGACTTCAATTAGC
Organism: Argopecten irradians; assembly: GCF_041381155.1. Classification (NCBI taxonomy): domain Eukaryota; kingdom Metazoa; phylum Mollusca; class Bivalvia; order Pectinida; family Pectinidae; genus Argopecten; species Argopecten irradians. The sequence continues at coordinate 32,873,914 of NC_091148.1, forward strand.
AAGATTCATATTACAAAAATCAAAGTAGCATATCATTATAAGTGATATATTGATATTTAAAACAAAATTAAAAAAAAAAAGAAAAAAAAAAACGTTGTCAAAATTGCATATGAAATTATCGGATGGAAAAAAAATCAAATTGCATTTTAAAGAAGATTTCAAATAAAGAATTAGATATTTAACTCATAGAATGACACTTGATTAAAGTTTGAAAATTAAATTTTAAAAACGATGAAAAATTTCGTAATGTATAGACCTGTACTTTAACTCTGTTTTTGCAAATTAATGATGATGCTTTTTATTGAAAAAATGTAGTATGTTTAATGTAATGATTATTTCTGAAATTTTTTTAGTATTTCATCAGTATTATAAAACACAAAATGATTTGTTATATGTGTAAATAGCATGTGGTATATCAAACTGGATATTGCATGTTAATGGTATTTGCTTTGTAAAATTTAATGAGACAAATTTTTATATTATTCCGTGGATGCTAATTGATAAACATTATCACATGACTAATTAATTAAAACTTACCTTGTAAGCAGAAAAGTTGAGCGAATGTTAAGTTCCTAGTTCCCACATTTTGTTACACATGTTTAATACTCTACTTGAGGTATACACAGTGTCTCAGAGACTACTGGTAATTTTAAAAATGATCTCATTATCTAAACGATACACACAGTGCCAAAACGGTGACCCCATGTGGTTTGGGAGGCCAACATGCGGGGTAAAATCGGTTTATACACTGTAGTTTTAAAAGGACTTTAAAAGATCTCAAAATGAAAAGCCAGTGTTGATATAATCCCAGTCACAATGCAGGCGTGTGTATCTTTCAGAATAATACTTAATGGTGTATTTATTTGACGTGTTACACAGTAAGTTATATAGTCTTTAGCACTGTGTGGTGTATTAGGTCATGGATCAAAGAACATTACTGATAGATACTTAATAAAATTTCAGTAATTTAAACCCCTGTAGTACCTCAAAGTTTACCATTTTGGGATTTCCATATCTAGAAGAAATTAAGCTGATATAAAAATATGCAATTCATACAATATTATACACGAATATATCTAATTATAAATGATACAATCTTGAGTTTTAATTTTCAGCTATCTGCGTAACTGTAGTTGATCATGTGTATGTGACTGAAATGACTAAGACAATTTCACTGCATGGTGCCATTTTGTAGTGTTCTGACATAACCATTTTGACGCGTTATGACATATGTACCATTCGTAATGTTGTGAAATAATATGCCATTTTATATGCCAAACACATGGTGCCTGATTTGTTTCAGAATATAATACCACCTAACTGAACCCAAGCTGCATCTATTATAAGAAACACCAAAAAGAATTATATCTGTGGTAATTTAAATTTTGTTCATATGAATGACCTTGACCTTCAATAAAGGTCACATAGTTTTAATACAGTAAAACATTCAGCTGAGTGACCTGATTTTAATCCTGTAACACGTTGGAATGAAAGACTATCAATTTTGGTCAAACAAGTTACCATGGCATTCAAGGTCACAGTGGACAATTGTAGTAAAATCTATAAATATCTTCTTTTTAGAAATTAAAATGTTCAAAGATATTATCTTTTCTAGGTATAGCATGCTGGGATGAAGTGCTAGCAAGTTTGTTCAAATGGATGTAATTTGATCTTCATTCAAGGTCACAGTTGTCAAATAGACTTACTTAGTACATCGGATGTCATTTGGTATCTTGTCCTGAAGGCCTTGAGACCTATTGTTGGGCAAGTGTAGCGTACTGAGATAAAGGACTGCCATTAGTTTGTTTAAGTGAGTTGCCTTGACCTTAGCTTTATTCAAGGTAAAATGGGATGAAATAATGTTTTTTTTCTTGAATAAACCTTGTCAGTAACAAAGGGGCCCATACAGTAAACCTGTGTGATATTGGGCCTGTAATATATTTGAATTATTGGACTGCCATTTTTTTTCCTATTTAAGGTCTCACACAAGCAAATCAGCTACTTCTATGTATATATTCTATTACTATTTAAATTTGGGAATAAAATTCATTCATTTGCATTTACTAATGTCAAAATAAGTCAAGAATCATAGATACAAACCTGAACTCAATAACAGACAGATTTTAAGCCTTAAAGAGAGTGACAGAGCTGTCACTCTCTCTTCACTCGTTGTGTCCCGTGACAACGGATGTATACAAGCACAACAGGTGCTACTGTGGTGAAATACCCCGTCATTTGGCACTAATGTGTATCTGCCAAGAAGTACATGCAGCTCAGTTAAACAAAATCAAGTATTTTCTGATAGTTTAAATAATTTGAATAATACTTCAAATTAATTTAAATTACAGAATTAATGATACATCAAAGCTTTTCAATTCAAATACTATTAAAATAATGAACTTTCTTGTCAGACTACTTTTGTATAACACACATAGTGATTTACTTGCGTAAGACCTGAATTACCTTGACCAATAAAGGGATCAGATAAGGGGCAGTGGTGACCAGGTGGTTAAGATGTGCCGACATATTACAACATTTAGTCTTCCACCTATAGGTTGCAAGTTGGAATGCCATGTGGAGCAGTTCCCATGTACTGACTGCTGATTGGTGGTTTTTCTCAGCATACTCGACTTTCCTCTATCAACAAACCATGCACATCTTTAAATGAACCTGGCAATGGTCCTGGCTGTTAAGAGGACGTTAATAAAATGAAAACCAAACCAGGATCAGGTAAATAAGGGACCTGACATTGGCCTGTAGCATGGTCAATTGGTTCAAACAAATGACCTTGACATTCATCCAAGGCCATTGAGATAAAGTGTTATTAATCTCATTACTTAATGTCAAAAGACTTGTGGATCTTTTGGGTATGTAGCAAGTATCTAGATCAGAAGATACTGTAGTAGGAGCTGGGTCAGACCCATGGTGCACTTAAGTATTGGCAAGAATGTTCATAAACCCAGAGAAAGAACTCCACTGCTTTAGATATTCTAATAGTGCCAGATATCTACAGGGCTTCACCATGGATATAGCATATGACAAAATATTGATTACATGTTTATCAATGAAGACCTACACTTTTTTGCCAGAATTCTGTCTATATAAGTATTAATAAGAGGACATGTCTTGAGTATTGCTTGGTATGGACTATCTTATCAGTTGTCATTTGATAGCCTAATCAATACCATACAAACAGGTTTAAATGTACCCTAGCTGGTATCAAAGCTTTCAAGTTGATAGCAAATGAATTGACAAGATCATCATGATATTAGGATATTGTAATTAATGTATAAAATGGGTTAACAGGATGTAGCCTTTTAAAGATTTAAGATAAAATACCAGAAGAAGATTTCTTATAAGTACAAGCAATACAGGTCATCTGGGCCTTTTGTTTTCTTTGTTTTAAAATTGAGGAGTGATTTTCAAATCTTTATAGAACTGATTCAATTTTTTGGGAAAATCTGAATATGTACCTGTTAAAAAGTTCAACTCTGGGGACCTTCCAAAGGTATTTCAACATATTTTTTATTATTCTGTTCAAAGTGTGGGCGGCACTCTTGCAGTTATTAGGTGAATTACTTAGAACATTGTTTAATATTCTTCAAGTATGTTCCCGAAGGCCATGTTGTACGTCACACAATCATTGTTATAGATGTCGGTCATACAGCTATAGTTAGAATTACATGGTATGGTACACCCTAATTATTTTATTAACAGGAAATTGTATGACTTCAAAACATTAGGAATTCCTTCCCTAAATTCATATGGCAATATTGTTATGTTTTAGGAGATATAGACTTAAAACTGATACTGTAATATATGATACTGCTGGCTTAGATAAATCCTGATAAATATAACAGGTATAATGTTTCCTCATAATAATATTACGATATTGTAATTAATGTATAAAATGGGTTAACAGGATGTAGCCTTTTAAAGATTTAAGATAAAATACCAGAAGAAGATTTCTTATAAGTACAAGCAATACAGGTCATCTGGGCCTTTTGTTTTCTTTGTTTTAAAATTGAGGAGTGATTTTCAAATCTTCAGAACAATTTTTGGGAAAATCTAAATACCCTTTAACAAGTTCAACTCTGGGAACATCCTAAAGGTATATCATCTTTTATCTAATTCTGTGAAATGTGTGGGTGACTACCTATATGTGAATCCCTTAGAACATGATTATATATGTTCCTGGTATACTTGATTGAAGGCCATGTTGTACGTCACACAATCATTGTTAAATATGTTCGTCATTCGGCTATAGTTATAATTACTCCGTATAGTACACCTAATGACCCATCTTTTTACCTGGTCAGTATAGTACACCCTAATGACCCATCTTTTTACCTGAAATTATTGATTACAGGTAGGGGAATTTAAATTGATTATTGATTATTGATAAATAGACTAAAAGATATACCAAATAAGGTTTAAAAACCCATAGTTTAATAAATGTTATAATACCTGATACATTTATTGGTTATTCTGTTGTTCAATATATGAATTAATCTGAAATGGGAGAAAAATATATTGAAAACAAATCAAAATAATTTGAAGTTATCCTATTATTACTGTGATAATTACAGGGCTTATAATTATTGGTATGAATAATTTAGTTTGTTACTGCATCAGGTTTAAGGTTGATATTTTCTATTATTCTTACTGCAAAATTTTTAGAAATATTACTTACTTCCCCCAGCAAAATGATGACAAATACTTTGTACAGAAATTCTACAGATATATTCATTTCTATCTAGAACACATTCAGATACTCTCCTAGTTTCTTGGATCAAAATCATATTTTAATTATCACATTAAGCAAATTTTACACATCATAATGGCCGCATTATTGTTGATCCTGTGAATCCAGCTGTTGTGAGTTATTCAAAGTAGATTATACGAAACCTTTTATTATATGTTCCGACATCAATATCTATACGTCGAGGGATAATTTCTTTTCTTGTATAACCTTTTAGTGACAATTTTCCTCGTTACGACATCAATATCTATACGTCGAGGGATTATTCTTTTTCTTGTACGACCTATTAGTGATGATTTTCCTCGTTCCGACTTGTAAAGGCCCAGGTGTCTCTCCGTCTGTTTTCATTTTAGACATCGCATAACGGGACGTCTGTCGACTATTTATAGACCGTGATGTTACGCTGTCGGACACAACCCGTGAAGTCCTAGATAAGCCGTTATTGTTCTGTAAGTCTTTCACCATAGATTTCAGATTTTCTAGGGTATGTTGTTTCTCGGTGTGTAACTTATGAAGATGTTCGAGCTTTTGAATGTGTTGATTTCTCTCCTCCAGCTGTCGTTGTAGCCTACTCACTTCCTCTGTATGAGTAACACTAGACATTTCTTGTTGTGCTTTGGCTTGCTCTAGATGCGACACCTTTTTAGAATATTCGTACAATTCATTCAACATTTTCTCACTCTTTGCTTTCTCCTGTTTCAGGTCCTTTTCCTTTTGTTTTGTAGTGATTGACATGTCGTATATGAGGAGTGACAGGGACAAATTCTTGGCCCGATCTCCTAACATAAGATAACACTTATTGACCTCAGCTTCTATCTTGTCCAACTTATCCATTAGGTATTGTACGTCTGTTGCCATGGAATCCAGACATCCACTAACCTGGTTTTGATTGGCTGATGTTTCAGTCTGTTTGTCACATGACAGAGAGCCACCACTAGACACTTGCTCGGGAGTAGATTTTTTACAGTGATCTTTTTTGAATTCTTGTAATTTCTTATAAAGCTTTTTGATTTTATCCATATTGACCACAGTGCTATCTTCATCCGTTCCACAACATTTATCCTCTGTTGTCATGGAGACCGACTCCAGGAGTTTTCCAGCAGAACTCTCAGATGCTGATGTCAGTCTGCGATGTCTCTCATGATGTACTGTGTGTGACATCCATCGTATCATTGTCTTCTTGTCGTTCTCCGAGATACGCTTGCTGTGTCCGAACTGTTTATGTATAAATGTGGACACCTTGGTCTTTATATCCATATCAGTATCAATGGCACAGAGTTCCATAGAGGTCCGGGCTGAGTCTGGAAATCACAAAGAATGGAAAAGTTTTCGGACTAGAAAATGAGATGCTCTATCACATGAATGAAACAACAGTGAGGATATTGTCTGTACTCAGGTTAAGTTGTGTTGAAATTGCTCATTTGTGAACTTAAAAAAGAGATCTAAAAATAATTAAGCAGATGGTTGTTATACAAAGTAAATTTTAATAAAAGGTTTCAAAGTAAGTATCATGGAATCAAGAAGACAACAGTAACAAACACTATAATTGCTGTTTAGCATTCCTACTTATCATTCTTACAAATTCTTTTAAAGTGAAGTTTACCTGCAGTGTCCTGTTTGAGGTCTGGTTTGGTTGGTGCCCTGCTGATTGTCTCCTGTTTGATACTGGCGGTGAGCATGGCCACTAGCCAGGGGTAGTCATTCTGTATCACCTCCAGGAACAAGTCAAACGCATCAGGTCCTCGCTTAGGGAGGAGCTCCAACAACTTACACACCTTGTCTCCCTCCGTCTTCTCAGCCTGTCAATCAAAGTAGTTATTGTAATCAGGATTCTGACAGGGCTGGTGATAAGTTCATTAAGTTATCAATAACCACAGTCATTATGGATGGCCCAACTTGTATTTTGTTGTGTTTGTAGTATTGGCTTGTGGATTTTTGGGAGAATGCAGTATGTTTGTGTGGTTTACCCCTTGTCAGTAAAGAGTTGCCCATTGGAGTGGATTGTTTGTCTCTGTCAGAGTCTGCTTCAATAACTTAGGCACTATAAAACGGACAGGAGTGTCCACCCTTACAAGTAGATATAATTCCAAATGGATTATTGTTTCAGTGATGTTTTCTGTTAACTGAAACTCATCTCACATGAAAGTACATAGGCATAGTCATGCATTTTGTACATTGCTACAGAAACTGATTTTAGTCTTTTGTTGATTATATGGTTATTTGCGTTGACAGTTGACACAGGTTACATGCCTGTATTACAACCTGTAACCTTATAGCTTTAGAAATCCCTTCTCATCTACAAGAAAGATTCAATGCTGTGCAACGTGATTTATAAAATGTAGGAAGGGAGATAATACCTGCCTGTTCTGTGTATTTACCTTGATGAGATCAATCATGTTCCTCTCAAATATCTGGGCCTGGTACAGGGCCCCTAACAGGGTGTCGGTGAGGATTATGTCACTGGCCAGCTGACGGAAGTGTTGCTTCAAGACGGCTCGGTGTATAGAATTCATGGTCACAGTATAAAGGTTTTGAGAGTCTAGTTGCTGAAACTGTTGTTAGAGAACTTTGTTTTAAATGGTCTGTGTATTCTATGGATGCTCACAGACCCCTTTTTGAGCATCACTCATAACTGTCCTTCAACTCAGGTCATGGAGTCTTCAAGTTTATGTCAAAGTGACGAGAATCAATTGTTATGGTCATTATCCAGTAATGGTTGTATACCAAAGAGTTTTGTTTGAAATATCTTGGAGACCGACACCTCTTATACTTCCTCAATCAGAATCATTGTTGAGAGCCTTCCTGCTGAGTTTTGCTCTAATTGTCCAGATTTTTTCTTTTCTCTAATGTTGCTTTTATTTTGTCTTGCCATATTGTTTTTAGAACACTTCAGTTTTTTCTGAACAATACAAAAAGCTGCTTAATTTCTTCTCCATCACTTTTGTTGTCAATAGATTTTGTTGCTTGCATTTGAAGTAAATTTTCAAAATGACTAAATATTGTCTATCACATGAAGAATTTCCTGTAAGCATATATAAAGTCCAGTGTTTGCCTTATTTTAACATCAACAGTCTCTTCCAAGTAAACCAAATTCCTTTATGGGTGTAGGTAGCGTATTTGCATACTAAAGTTATGGTAACGTATTACTGAAATGAAATCACTCATCATATCACTAATTACTGAGTGATACATGCACACTATCCAGACTGCATCAGATCTGATTGTCCTCCAAGTGTCCAAGTGAAAAGTAGATTGCTAGTTTTGTTTTCTTTAAGTCCAATCTATGAGCACATGAAAATGGCCATAGTTTTTGACCACACTCATAAAAAACACTTACCTAGCTAACATTACAACAACAGTGTAATTCAGAGTTACCTATATATGTGTTAAGTCTGTAGCCTACTTTATTGGAAATTTTCACCTGATCACCTAATCCAGGGATCAAGTTAATCCTGATCCTTGAACACTACACCTGCAGTCTTAGAGCCGATTACTCTGACTCTGACCATTACTGTTCTTTAATCTGTCTAGGTATACTTGTAATTAATGGTTACAAAAAGTAGAACAACACAAGTGTAAATATTATTTTTACCTTTTATAGCAGCAATGAATACCAAAGTGGGAACTTGATTAGTTTTAAGAACAAAACAAGCTACATAGCGAATAAGAATCCATCTGGTGTTCTGCAGTTTGATGTCTAAACCATTTATTGTCCTTTTTGTCTTTCATCCATTGTCAATTTTCATTTAGAAGTTAGTTGGCAGGGATACTGCTAGCATACCAAATAACATGGTATGTAATGAGGATTTGTAAGTGTGTGAGTGATGCTATTTGAAATTTATGGTGGTGGTGGAGGTGTTGTTCGGATTGGATTGATGGTGTTGGTGGTGGGATGTGAGATTGGATTGATGGTGTTGGTGGTGGGATGTGAGATTGGATTGATGGTGTTGGTGGTGGGATATGAGATTGGATTGATGTGTTGGATGTGAGATTGGATTGATGGTGTTGGTGGTGGAATATGTGATTGGATTAATGGTGTTGGCAGTGTGATGTGAAATTTTGTTGACAGTGAGATGTGAGAGTTCATGGGTCTTTGATAAGTTGTAATAACTTGTACCCAATCCTTTGTCATTTGTTTTTGACAATAAATATTTTTAAACCATAAAACTTATCTGTTAATTGCAATTGGCAATGATATTAATTAGCCATTGGCAGCAATGGCTTACAGTTCTAATTTTGCAAGGTTATTTCATAGTTCTAGTCGCTCTATCACTCTATATGAGAACTGCTCACATATGTTTATTAGCCCACCATCATCAGATGGTGGGCTATTCAAATCGCCCTGCGTCCGTGGTCCGTGGTCCGTGGTCCGTCCGTAAACAATGCTTGTTATCACTATTTCTTAAAAACTGCTGCAGGGATTTTGTTCAAACTTCACATGGAGGGTCCCCTTGGTCCATATTTGTGCCATACAGATTTTGAGGCTGATCGGAAAAACAAGATGGCCGCCAGGCAGCCATCTTTGATTTTGGCAGTTGAAGTTTGTTATCAATATTTCTTGAGAACTACTGAAGGGATTTTGTTCAAACTTCACATGGAGGTTACCCTTGGTCCCTAGTTGTGCCATACAGATTTTGAGGCTGATCGGAAAAACAAGATGGCCGCCAGGCAGCCATCTTTGATTTTGGCAGTTGAAGTTTGTTATCGATATTTCTTGAGAACTACTGAAGGGATTTTGTTCAAACTTCACATGGAGGTTACCCTTGGTCCCTAGTTGTGCCATACAGATTTTGAGGCTGATAGGAAAAACAAGATGGCCGCCAGGCGGCCATCTTGGATTTTGATAGTTAAAGTTTGTTATGGCTATTTCTCAGATAGTACTGAAGGGATCTGTCTCAAATTTCATATGTAGGTTCCCCTAGGGACCTAGTTGTGCATATTGCATTTTGGGACCGATCAGTCAACAAAATTGCTGCCAGGCAGCCATCTTGGATTTTTATATTCAAAGTTTGTTATCGCTATTTCTCAGAAAGTATTGAATGGATCTTTCTCAAATTTCACATGTAGGTTCCCCTAGGGCCCTAGTTGTGCATATTGTGATTTGGGACCGATTGATCAACAAGATGGCCACCAAGGAGTCATCTTGGATTTTGATAGTTGAAGTTTGTTACCGCTATTTCTCAAAAGGTACTGAAGCGATCTGTCTCAAATTTTATATGTAGTATGTTTGAAAAAGTTTAAAAAGTAGAGAAAAGATCCATCTTTCCTTTGTCAGATATAGATCATTCTTTGGTGGGCGCCAAGATCCCTCTGGGATCTCTTGTTAGTTTTTAGCTCACCTGGTCCAAAGTACCAAGATGAGCTTATGGGATACCGTGGCGTCCCGTGTCCGTCAACAATCGACTTTTTCTCCATAACCACTGCTCGAATTTCAACAAAATTTGAATGGTAGCATCCTTATGGGCTACTAACTGAAAATTGTACAAATGATGGGGCTGACTCCCCAGGGGCCTGAGGGGCGGGGCCAAAAGGGGTCAATATGGCTATTTCCATATAAACAACTTCTTCTCTGAAACTAAGCATGGGATAGCACCCATAATGCAATGGTAGCATCCTTATAGGGTGGGGATTCAAAATTGTACAAATGATGGGGCTTACCCCCTGGGGGCCTGAGGGGCGGGGTCAAAAGGGGTCAATTTGGCTATTTCCATATAAACGACTTCTTCTCTGCAACTAAGCATGGGATAGCACCCATAATGCAATGGTAGCATCCTTATAGGGTGGGGATTCAAAATTGTACAAACGACTTCTTCTCTGCAACTAAGCATGGGAGAGCACTCATAATGCTATGGTAGCATCCTTATAAGGTGGGGATTTGAAATTGTACAAATGATAGGGCTGTTAGGGCCTTAGACACGGGGCGAAGAAGGTTGTGATTCAAAATTGAACAAATTTTAGAGTCAATTTTGCTAATTTTTCTAATTGTAAGAGTCTTTGTGATATTTACTTTAAAAAAAACCAGGTGAGTGATACAGGCCTTCTGGGCCTCTTGTTTATCTCAGGTTACCACAGCGGCAGCACAACAGACTTAATTTATTTCTCCTCCATACAAAGAAACGACTAGCTATGATAGTGGAAGCCTATATTTTCAAATGCCATACAGGGACAGATTTATAATGTGACAAGGGAGACAACTTCTACTCTCTTGTGATTATGTGATTGCAATTCACAATTGGCCAGTAAAGTTAGGATATAATTCATATAGTTTTATAAACAAAATAAATACCTTTTTTTTTATATTTTGAAGTGTAAAACAGAACTATTTTTTACATAAAAGATTTGATGCAAATGTTTCTTGTTTTTGTCGTGTTTTAGACTTGAGTCAGGAGTTTCTAGAATTAAAAAAATATTAATAAATTGATGATAATTGGCATTTTATTTTATATTTTGACATGTGACATGCTTCAATAAATGATTCCACAGGAACAAAATGGGGGATCATTAAGTTGCCATTGGTCTAATAAAAGAGGTATTGGGGAGTATATAATCGTGGGGGTAATCGAGGCTTGCCGAGTGTTGGCGTCCAATATCTTTCATTTTGGGGTTGAGATTTCCCTGTCCACTTGATAGACCCCATGTATGATTCTTTTTCTCCCATACTTAGTAGAGAAAAAAAATTTGAAATTCTTGTTTGTTTCCGGCTTTTTCGTCCTGCCATTATGCAGGAACGTCGTCATGCATCAAAATATATGACGTCATCTACAATGCGCCCCGCATGCGCAGTTACGCCGCATGTATTGATGACGTAACGTAATTGTCTAGCGTGTGTTAGCTGTCTTACACCCCCCTGTGTAAGATAGAGTTATCTTTTCCCTAGCAACCACGGGATATCCCTGTGAAGTATGGGAGAAATCAAAATCACCATTAGATCTACTTAATGATTGTTTTCAGAAACAGATATCATTTCCTGGCTTTAGTATAGTGATATTTGAAATTCTGTTATATTTTTTGCAACTGGAGATGGAGATGTAAAAGTAACATTGAAAACATTGAAAAAGTGGTCATATTAATGCTTCTGCCATGCCATAGGAGGGGAGTGAATTGTGCTATCCATGTTCAACCTGTGTTTCTGTATCTGTCCCACTTTGATTTGACAAGAATGACTTTCAATGATGCAATGTTCATGCAGTCAAAAGAGAACCAAGATACTTATTAAAAAAATTTTTATTAATTATTTCTCCATATAACAAACAAATATCACTTTCTCTATCAATAAAGCTAGAAGATGTATGAGAAGTATAATTTTGTGTACAGTAAAAAGCAGAATAAAAAATGTAATTACATTGTAAGACTTCTTTGTTTTCTGATATGATTACTATCTTGAATAGAATGGTGATTTCTAATATACTAGATGGGACAACGCTTTAATTCAACCATCTTGAGCCAAATGTTGATTTTGCTATTTTTCAGTTGGCATTCATCATCCCATATATCCGCCAACTAAAAGCAGTTCAATATTTGATTTACATTTTGTAACAATTTCTGCAGAATACCTCAAGGTATTTTTGATGATGAATAAATATGTGATTAAGTATCAAACAGCCATTCTCTTATCCAAGATAGAGACAACACCATTCTGATTAGGGAAAGGTAACTATCTTACCCAGAGCAAGGCAGTCTATACATGCACAGAGGAATTGTATATGATGTCATGACAATAATATCATGATGTCACAATAATACTGTTCTGACTTCACATCAGTAGCATTCTAATGCATCACACCTTACTGTAAATACATCAGAAAGAAAAATAACCATCCATCCCTATGATAGTGAGACAAGGTTAAGCCTTTTGTTGACAACTTAAGAATTTTACCCCTTGGCGAGAGTTTCTCCTGTCTCTCCCCAAAAGAGGTTGAAAGATTTCTGCTCTCCCATACTTGACAGTTATCCCACAGTTATAAGGAAAAGAAAAATAGAATCTTAAATAGGTATGTCAAGTGGACAGAGGTATCTCAACCTGAATGAAGACTTTGGCTAGTCAACCCAAGGCTTGCCGAGGCATCGCCTCACTGCGTCAAAGTTCATTATATCCATGATGTCACATCATTGTCAAGTGTGTATGAGCTATATAGGAAAAAAATCCCTTGTTTTTCTAGCTGTAGGGAAATGACAGCTCGTTTATTCTATACAATAAACATCATAAATATATGTGGTGGTTATTGTTGACGACATCATCATTTTTGTTGCATTCTGACATTGAGGTCATCTTGTGTTACATAAGATACACTACTGTAAAGAGTAAATTCATAAAAGTTTATCTCTTCAAATTAATATACTGTATACACTATATTTATTGAAAGGAATTTTCATTCATTATCTGCTAATGTTAATCTTCATGAACTTGTTTTGAAATGTCTTAGGGACACCTGAGAGATCTTCCATAAGTAAGACTAGAAGAAAGTAGAATATAGGTACAGACAAGTATATCCTTGTCATACTACCAATAGATTCATGATTTCTGTTCAGTCAAGACCACTTTCAGTCTTGGTCGTGACAAAATTTACTTAAAAGGTATGAATATCTGTTCCAAGGTTAACATTACAAATCTGGTAACCTGGACTACAAAAAGCATTTGGGGATTCAACCAGTCTTCTGTTTTTTCATAACTTCTTAATTGAATCAGCAAACATACCTGATGAAATCATAGTAATAACAAAACATTTATTGACTTTTTATAGGTTAACATAAGGGAATTTTTAACCTTTGAATGGCGATAAGGGCCTGTGAAACCTCAAAAAACATTACCATTCTCAAGTCAATATTTCTTCGTAATAAATTAAAAATTTTCAATACTTAATTATGTCCATTATCATACATGGAAGCCATAACTGCATCCTTTACTCTCCAGGCCTTTCTTGCAACATGCCCACTTGTACTTGACTTTCAGTATCTTGCCATTGTCGTCGTAAATCTCCTTGATTTCTCTCCCTTTGTTGTGGAACACACAGGCTTTGCTATTGTTATCAGAAGGCTTAAAGAGTCTGTTACACCGGAGACACTGAGCTACACCTGTCCGAGAGTTACCTCCCTTGTTAGAGTAAACATTAGCCTTTAGTCTTGTCTTCCAGAAAGCGACTTCTTCCTTTCCGACGGGATATGACACAATCTGATCGCCCTCAACGTACCTCCGTTCCTTTGTGTTTGTTACTTGCTTTGGAGTCGCACGTTGACTCGTTTGACGCGAAGATTTCTCCGCTATTTCTGAAACATTGTCGTTTTCCATATTCTCCAAATGGAACCCGATACCACTGTGAGAAGCATTATATGATGTGACAATGTCCTGCATCTTTGTCAGCTGTCCTGTTGTACTCTGAAGCTCACCTTTAAGCCACTCTATCTCGGAATCTCTTTCATCAATTTTAGACTGCAGTGAATCTTTCTCCCAGTGGAGATTTGCGATTGCATTTTTCAAATATTTGAAATCAAGTTCGGAGTATTTGGCCATTTTTTCCTTTGGATTCTTCGGAAGTATGTCTTCGTTGACTCCTGCCAGCTGTTTTAGATGTTTTATTTTCGCTGTCAGATCTTCCAACACACTCTCCAGGGATGGCGTCTCTTGTAACATTTCGTCTTCTAGAATCTTCTCTGGTTTAGACTTGTTAGGGGGTTCGATACAGAGAAGTGATCGGAGATCTTGCACCATCATATCATGGCTGATTATAAGTTTGTGCTGACGATCTATCTCCTGCATTGCAGCGTTGAGTCGCTGTTTCCAGAGGTTGCGCTCTGCCTGGAGTGCCTTGCCCATGTTATCTAATAGTTCGTCATACTCTTCCTCTCTGTCTATGTCCAGTAGGTTGACAACGGTATGTGTGATATCATCGTCGATGTTTACAATGTCCAGCATGCTGCCTGTGTGATTGGTCAGTCTTGACACAGGTAATACATTAGTCAAGGGAGTGTTGGTCAGTCGGGCACTGGACATTGAGTTGTCGTGTGGCGTGGTGAAGTTGTTCATCATTGCCGCTGAGGCCATTGTGAATTGTCTATTACAGGGTTATATTATGTTGGTCATCTTGGCGAGAAACTGAAAACAATTCAACAATGTATCAGATACATACCTACATTACATTTTCCTGTTTGACATCAAGAGGCTTGATTAGACTAAGCAGTTCAATTTCATCACTAATTATAAGGAATTCAATTTCCATTGGTACAGGAATTTCATTGCTGTTTAAGGAATTCAATTTTAATTGCTAATGAATTAAATATTCAAATCCTGCAGAAATGCATTGCTAACTAAGGAATTCATATTTCATTTCTTATGGATTCAATTGTTAAGTCACCTATCATGGTGACCTATTACGATAGTCTTTTGTCTGTTGTTGTACATCGTGCGACGACCATTAAAATTTACTTGTGGGCACGATAACTTGAGTAAATATGATCCGAGCTTAATGAAACTTTGTATATAGACTAACATTGGAAAGATCTCGAATGAGTTTGAAATCAAATTGATTCAACTGTAATTTACAGAGTTATTGCCCTTTGCACTGATAATTATTATTGGACCTTGTAAATACGATAACTTAAGTAAATATGAACCGAGCTTAATGAAACTTTGTATTTAGAATTTGGAAAGATCTCAGACAAACTAGAAAATCCGTTTGATTTGACAATAATTTATGAAGTTTTTGCCCTTTGCACTTATAATTATCATTGAACCTTGTGAACATGATAACGTGAGTAAATATGCACCAAGCTTAATGAAACTTTGTATGATCTAATGTTCCTAATTCGTGAAACTTTTGTTGGCTTTTAAATGACATACCGGATAACTAATTTGTATCAAATATCAGGTGATCATTAAGGCCCATGGACCTCTTGTAATTTCAAAAAGTTTCCATTTGAAATTGCTAATGGATTCACTATTCAATTACTACATAAATCCAATTTTCATGACGCTCAAATTCATATGTCATTGCTACGGAAATAAATTTTTCAATTTCTCTATAGCTGTAAAGTTACATACACATCATCCTCAATCCTCCAGGGGTTCCGATCACTTACGATCTCTACACCCCTGGACTATCTCATACTAAAACTGGAGGCAACAGAATAGAACAGGTAACTTAGTTATTTGATGTACATCAAAACAGCCGTATAACGGTACACTGTGGTTGACTCTGTGGCTTTGATGTTAGGCGTCGCTCTCTCTGTAGTCTTCAAATGAAATACTTGCTAGCCTGTGATTGGTCAAAAGTTTTCCACTGAGCTGCCTTCAATTTCGCAAAGAGATAGTCCAGGGGTGTAGAGATCGTAAGCCCTGGAGTATCGAGGATGCATACACATAAAACCAATCGTTTCTCAGTGACATTTAATGATAACAAGAAGCTAATTAAGAGTAAGAAGAAACTAACATAAAAATCTTACACAGAAAAACTTACTTTCAAAGTTAAGAAACAGACAGCTCTTATGATTGTTTAGAATTATGAAATACAAGCCACACTTACTTACCCTTGTGTAGATTTGTTCAGTACACTATGTAATAATCCGTGGTGCCATACTCCTAGTACAGATCAGTTGTCATGCTCCCGGAGACCTGAAGAGGTTTATTCCAGGTTGTGTTTAGTCTGCACTCCTCCAAACTTTACTTTGGATTATCAATTTTAATCCGCTCACAAAGTCGTATAAATACTTGAAACGTATAGACATATCCTTCTGCTGGTTTAATTAAATCTCAAAGTAAAATCTTAAGTCCTCACGTTGTTTGTTTAAATCTCTGTAGGTGTGAAATCCATTTGTGACACCGTTAAATAACAAATCCACATCAGTCTGTCACCAGGGTTAGAGATGTTCAAATGGTAGACTTCTCATGTCTCTTTGCTTTTTACTTTTTGAAAAAACCCAATTTGATTTTTGATAAGAGAGTTTTAATAACATTTCTATGAGTTTAAAAGTCTATTGCCTACTGAATGTAGATTTTATAGGCCATAAAATACACCATTTATATGTTGTAAAGTTTGATTCCTGCTATTATAATCGGATCCTTTATCCATGTGGAATTACAAAGTTGTGATGTACATGTAAGATGTTTTGTTCAGTTACTTACGGTAAATAACCTGAATTCATGTGCTACGCAAATCTCTTTCGGAGAATCAACTGGAAAACTTTGATCAATATTTATAGTTGAGTAGGCAAAATTTTATTTGAATATGATATGAGCATACCAGTGTTTAAGATTTTATTTTCAAAATTATTTATTAAAACAGACATAAATGTAACAAGCATATTTATAATGTATTATAAGGTTTGTTTAAATGTTTTTATAATCCTCAATAAAATTCTTGACAGCTATCATAATTTGAGGATATTAATCGTACAAATTAAACTTACCTTAAAAAGCATTGTTAGATTGATTTTAAAAATAAAGAAATCATAATTGATTTTGTATGATACATAAAAAGAAAATACAAACAGATTTTGTGAATAAACATTAAAAATCAAGTACATATTACAATTTTGTTTTAAAATTATTGCTTCATTATGAGGGCAAATTAAAATATTTTTCAAAAATCATAAATAAAGTCTCAACGTTAAGCTGTCAATGGGATTTAGAGCTAGTGTAATAACTGGAGTATGTAGAGGATTAATGGTGGGGTCTATAATCCGTAATGCCGTTTACACCTGATTAAAGAAATATTTTTTGTATAACATTTCGACCCCAACTGTAAAGTGATACAGTAATTATTGCCTCCCCGGTGAACTTCGAGCCTTTAATTTAAGGTGAACAGGGGGAAACTCAGTTCAGATAGCTTCTATAATTGAATATTTAGTTAATTTGAGTCTTGGTCGGGAACTCCTTATTTCAATTATTACTTTTTTTAAATGTACATATATCTATTTTAAAGCTGTTGAAATTGTGTAAGTGAATTTACTTGTACCATGGTTCAAACATCAGATCAACTAATGTAATTGAGAAATTTAGTTTTC
This sequence comes from Argopecten irradians, assembly GCF_041381155.1. NCBI lineage: Eukaryota > Metazoa > Mollusca > Bivalvia > Pectinida > Pectinidae > Argopecten > Argopecten irradians. The sequence goes on from NC_091148.1 coordinate 32,891,672, forward strand.
ATTGATGTTAGAAGTTTTTTTAATTTACAATGCACCGTAAATTCTTTGAGTCAAAAATTCAATTTGATCATGAAACTCTTCTCTTATTTTGCAATTTAAAAATTGTATATGAGATTTGGTTGAAGATGCTCCACCTCCGACAGAGCATAAACGATATTCTTCATTTGAACAACAATTGGTGTTTAATCGTGTATATATATGCCTAATTAACACAAAAAATAACATAAAATAATTTATTTTGCCTTTGGTGCATGCGCAATCATTACTTCATTCTATATAGGATATAGTGCCACGGAATTTTTGCAATAGGGAAAATAGAGGTAAATTCATTAAATCGCTACTTGTCCTAGAGTTCTGCATAGATTGTAACCAAAATTAGCCACACAACATCCTTGGGGGAAGGGGGAACAGAACTTGTATAAATTTTGGCTCTGATCCCCGGGGGCACGAGGGGCAGGGCCCAATAGGGGAGGAAATAGACGGTAAATCCTTTAAATCGCTACTAGTCATAGAGCTGAATGGGATGCATTAATTAATTATTTTTGCTACTTGAGGTAAATCCTTTAAATCGCTACTTGTCATAGAGATCTGCACGTATTGTAACTAAATTTGGCCACAAACACCCTGGGTGGAAGGGGAACAGAACTTGTATAAATTTTTGCTCTGACACCCTGGGGGCAGGAGAGGTGGGCCCAATAGAGGAAATAGAGGTAAATCCCTTTGAATCGCTACTAGTCATAGATTTCTGCATGGAATGTAACCAAATTTGGCCACAAAACATCCTTGGGGGAAGGGGAGCAGAACTTGTATAAATTTTGGCTCTGGCCCCCGGGGGCAGGACGGGTGTGGCCCAATAGGGAAAATAGAGGTAAATTCTATTAATCGCTACTTGTCCTAGAGTTCTGCATGGATTTTAAACTAAATTTGGCCACAAACATCCTTTGGGGGAAGGGGAACTAGAACTTGTATAATTTTGGCTTGGCTCTGACCCCCCCCCGGGGGGCAGGAGGGGCGGGGCCCAATAGGGGAAATAGAGGTAAATCCTTTAAATCGCTACTTGTCATAGATATCTGCACGTATTGTAACTAAATTTGGCCACAAACACCCTGGGTGGAAGGGGAACAGACCTTGTATAAATTTTTGCTCTGACACACTGGGGGCAGGAGAGGTGGGCCCAATAGAGGAAATAGAGGTAAATCCTTTGAATCGCTACTAGTCATAGATTTCTGCATGGAATGTAACCAAATTTGGCCTCAAACATCCTTGGGGGGAAGGGGAACAGAACTTGTATAAATTTTGGCTCTAGCCCCCCGGGGGGCAGGACGGGTGTGGCCCAATAGGGGAAATAAAGGTATATTCATATTTTTTTTGCTTGGATTGTGACCAAATTGTGGCCATAAACATCCTTGGGGGAAGGAGAACAGAACTTTGGCTCTTGAAGTAAAATTAGAAGCTCAAACTTTTTCAATGGTGGTAATGGTGTTAAAATAAGTAACTTTTGAAACTGAAGAAAAATACAAAATCGTCTGCTCCTGTTTTTGATGGTGAAAAAAATACTATTTGTCAGCGGTGGAGCATCTTTAATAAATGTTATGTTACAGGATGCTGGGTAGCAGACTGATATTGTAAGATTAATTTTTTTTTTAAGTTGAAGAAAAAAGATTAAGAAGTTGTTAAGCTCAGCAACCAAAAGGTCAGGTGAACTTTATACCATGAATTCTGCATCTGTTGGCCAGTTATATCTACAGTGAAATTTCTTTTTCAAATTCAAACCAAGAAGTCCAGATACCTGATATGTTACAAAGACTACCAAAAGAACCAAGTTTGTTCAAATGAATCACCTTGACCTTCTGTCAAGTTTAGTTTAAAGTGCAATACCCCTTGATGCTCCTTACTGGTACCATCAACAAACCAATAGAAATAGTTGTAGTAGGGCAAGGTTACTATTGTCTTCAAGTCATTCACACGTCAACCTAATTTTCTGGCTGGATGTAACTGATACATGACCAAAACACAGAATATCCTATTGTCTTTAAGTCATTCACACGTCAACCTAATTTTCTGGCTGGATGTAACCGATACATGACCATAACACAGAATATTCTATTGTCTTTAAGTCATTCACACGTCAACCTAATTTTCTGGCTGGATGTAACCGATACATGACCATAACACAGAATATTCTATTGTCTTTTAAGTCATTCACACGTCAACCTAATTTTCTGGCTGGATGTAACCGATACATGACCATAACACAGAATATTCTATTGTCTTTAAGTCATTCACACGTCAACCTAATTTTCTGGCTGGATGTAACCGATACATGACCATAAACACAGAATATTCTATTGTCTTTAAGTCATTCACACGTCAACCTAATTTTCTGGCTGGATGTAACCGATACATGACCATAACACAGAATATTCTATTGTCTTTAAGTCATTCACACGTCAACCTAATTTTCTGGCTGGATGTAACCGATACATGACCAAAACACAGAATTTCCTATTGTCTTTAAGTCGTTCAAATGTCAAGGCCAGCTGACAGAATTTTGGTGTAGATTCAGGGGTCTACCTGCCCCACAACAGTTCCCCCTGTAATTTATATGTGTTGTGTATGAGAAAGACTAGACTTTTGTAAGACCTCCACATAACAGTTCACACATACCCAAGTAAATACTTTATAGTTAAATACCTTAATTGAAAATGTTCTGGCGTCACAGTCAATCACAGACTCAACACCTCATTGTTGTACGAGGTCTGTAATGTAATATGGCCAAGTCTCCACTGGCGATTATAGATTCTGTACAGAGAATATTCTAACATAGCTGTATATAAGGTTTTAGAGTAGGTCAGAATGGTAGTGTTCACATGTTCAGAATGTTGAACACATTGAACATTATTTTTCAGCAACAATGTAATCTAAAATTGTTTTATTAAACCTGTGAAAATATCAAAATGAAATAATTAACATTATTTTTAAGCATTTTTTTTTGCATACCACTTGGTATCCGAGAATGGCTAAAATATGTCACAATAGAGACATTGACGTTTTTATTCGGAAAAAAAAAATCCCTTGAAAAACCATATCAAAATACTTCATTTTATCAAATAGAGTAAAAATTAAGTATTGATGTCACTATTTTTTAATTTTATCGGGTTATGAAAAAAAAATTGTTTGCAAACTTTTGTGAGAATCCGCTACGCGGATTCAAAGTTTGCAAACAATTTTTTTTTCATACCCCGATAAAATTAAAAAATAGTTCAATGCTTTTGAAAACAGAAAAATTTGTTTGAGGAAATTTGCTTTTATTGTCAAACTTGTACATCAACAAATATTTTGACGTTACTTGATGTCTATACTTAATCATCATTCAAAAACCTACTGTTATGTGTATTCTAACAATAAAATATTTACATATAAATAACACATGTATCAAAACATTCTTCTATATATAATCAGTCTTGATTTAAAAATAAACAGATCTATATAATATCACAATGAGAACCATGTGAAGACCAACGGAAGTCTCGTTTTAGATAACTGCAAAAGTATTTAGGTATATATTTATCAATATAAATACATGTATATGTAAGGAAACATAACAAGGTAAGTAATGATTGGCATCATGGGAAGCAACTTTATATTAAGAAAATCCATTTTGGTATATAATACAACAGACAAGTCACTAAAATCAATGGAAATAATCCTTTCCACAAACGGACATCACTTTTAAGGTCAAGGGAAGTAATCACTATCACCAAGGGAAATAATCCTTTCCACAAAGGGATATCATTTTTGGGTCAAGGGAAGTAATCACTATGACCAATGGAAGTAATTCTGTAAGTAACAAATGATATTTCTGTTCTTATTTTTGTTATAGCTGATCCTGGAATTTTCCATGCAGTTATCTTCGTAATGATGTTCTCTTGAGTATATGAATACATGTTAACATGTTAGATCAAACCTTCCAAATCTGTCACTGTTTTCCAACATCAGGATAACACTATAAGGGAGATATCTGCTTATCAGCTAAAATAGAAGCTCTGCTCGCTACATGTACATCGGAGAGACTGGAAGCCATGGTCACTATCCCTGGGCTACATGTGTCCCTTCCATATCAAACCAATTTCGTCAGTTGTAGATGTGCCTTCCCTGAAAATATACAAAGAAAACAAATATTTAATATTGGTGAATGGGATTATTTTGTTGAATTCTTTATTTGATTATATTTCTATTTTGACTGAAAGTTGGACTCAATGAAATTACTTATTATAATCTGGGTTTCATTTGCTCCTGTACTGGGGTATGAACTTTGTTAATCTTTATCCAGCGGTTTTTGCGCGCATGATAATATTTTATCTTGACCGACTTTTGCCTCCATAGGCCCTAAGCATAGATCCTAAACACAGATGGGATTAAATGAGCCTAATTATTTCGGTCTGATCGAAACAAATTTTAAATAGCATATTTTATGAAACTCTTAGTGGTTAACTTGTCGCTGTGGACCTGTTGTGGATCGTTTCGAGTCCAGCAACATTGCCTTTGGAAACAAAATTAATATGATGTGCATTGTCCCTATGTGAAGAAGTTGTCGAAACTACAGTTAGGAACGTATCTGGTTTAACGAAACACACCTTGAAGCCTCTATAATGGCGATAAGATATACTATATAAAAAGGCAAGTGAGTGTTGGTATTTTTCTCTTGAAGCAGTGGTTTAACTTGTGTCAAGGCTGAAAAGGCTACATAAATCCACTAGAACCTTTCAGGTTCCCATCACTTTTTTTTTTTTTTTACATACGGTGACTCTTCCATTTTGAAAAAAAATTGAAGCGGGAGACAAACCGTATGACACAGTCTAGACATTATCCTTCCTCGTCTTCGGGCGAATGTTTTTTGCAATCACTTCTAAATCTATTGTAAATGTTTTATGTTTCAACTGGACTTACAAATATAATTAACTTACATTATTACAGAGGACTCCACATAATCGAATAACAGTTTTATTCGAATATTTCGGTTATTTGCATAAAATTCCTTGCGGTCCCGATTTTTTCCTTCTTTATCTTTTTTTTCAACTCCGTGTATTTGCATAGACTTTTACATGACCTCCGGTTATTTGAATAAAATATTTGGGAAATTCTGAAAATAAAATTGAATATTTTTCAATTTTGCAATAAATATTTTTAGCGAAATTCGCCGATATATGTTTCAAAATACTTCGCTTTTACTAGAAATCATCCTGGTAACAGATTAACGTTATCGTATGGCTTGTTATTTTATGCATGAATCTGCAAAGGTATTCGACACTGTTACGATTTGCATCAGCAGCGGTTGATCATAACTTTAGTATATTCACTGACTCAAACATCTAATTAAAGCATTTGCACTTTGAAATATGTTTATTTATTAACGTAACGTACCTTAGTTCGCGATCGGTTTGGAGAAACCATGCTTCCTTACAACAATCTCCATTCATGAGTAGTCTCGTTCAACCAGAGTCTTGTTGACTACGACAGACATGTGCGTATCAAGCGTCTCCGTTGAACGAGACATAAAAGCATGCAAAGTCGGCGTGCAATGACTACCGCAAGTTTCGTACAGTATGTAAGCTTAGGATACAAAAGATACTTTGCTACGTTAATTGTTTCATTGCTACTTGAATATGCATTAATTTCTGAAATGTTATCAAGCTATTCGCCGTATAGATCAACAATACAGGGAGAATTCTCAAAAGACATTTAGGTCGAGTGAACGCATGGCTTCATCACCTGCCGCCATTTTCGAATTCATATGCACATGTGTAAAAGCAACACTACTAGTTGATCGGCACTTTGAAGTTTAATCACGATCGTAAGTTCATTTTGCCAGGCAAATGTACGTAAATTTGTTTATTATTTAGGTTTAGAATTGTAGACACAAATCCAATCCTGTTTAGTAGAATCTACTTGCATTTGATATCGATCGTTTAGCTGTTTCTCAAATATTCACGTGTCGATCTAACCAAGGACGTATATGAGAAGGATAAGTCACATTGGGTTTTGGGGGAGTACAACGTAGGAGCTTTTGTGTTTGTGCACTGACCGTGACGTTGGGCGACGACCGTTTTCCTTTGATATCTGCCGGCGCAGCCTTTGATGTAGCTTGCGGGTGCGAGGGTTACCGTCTTACTTTCTGAAGCGGGGGCCGTCATTTCATGAGCTGTCGTACTTTTTAACGAAAATTTAAGACATATTTTCTATTTTTTTCCGTCCTTAAAGCAAGTTATAAACGTTGTAAAATTTAATAAACTTTACATTGGTGTTTCGTTTGACTTGATAAGACAAGTATTTGTTGAGAAAAACGGTTTTTATTCCCGGTTCATAGGCGTCTCGTGTGGTGTTTAGTAGTGTAAAGAGACAGTCACGAATCCTTCTCACTTATAAATCCTTGATCTAACGTAAAAAAGAATCTAATATTGGAATATCTTTTTGTTATTAAACAATTAAAATCGATTTACAACTTCGAAAATAATTACTTGTGGTTCGTTTTAAGTGTAAATAATTTACGTATTTATCAAGTAAACGAAACAATATCTATTTGCCTATTCACATACATACATTGTGTATGTGTGGGGTCAAACGGAGGTGCAAAATGTCATCTCCGCCTATTCGAATACTCCGGTTATTTGCATATTTTCTTCTGGAAAATGACCTATGCAAATAAGCGGAATCCTCTGTATATGATAATAATAATAAAAATACTGTAAGAGGTTTCTTCATAATTCCAATTGTTCTGAAATCAGAACGATTTTTTTAAGTGTTCCAGCAAAATTAATGTAGTGTAAACTACTTACTGTTGGAGAAAATCGACTTTTTGTGTCCTTATTTCCCTGATGCAAATATTTACTGTTGCCATACTTGGAAGGTCTTTATCACTACGGTGTTTATTCCCGTTGAAAACAAGGGCTCTGACGCCCTTCCCGGGTTAAGTTCATTTTACGAATTTAAAGTCAACAAAGGAAGCGGAACAATATAAAAAAACAATGCATTTTCAACACTAATATCGACATTAGTCGGGCACAGAACTCGATACCGGCCTATAAGAATTTCCTGTAATAGTTGCAATAGGAAAATATTACAATTTCAGTAAATAATTGTTTAATTTCTTTCGTTTGATTCAATTTCTAAATTTGATGACTTGATCCCGAACATTCCAGTGACGTCACTTTTAGTAGGAGTGAATTAAACGGCAGTCAGTCCCGCCAAACATTGACGTCACAATCACCGGAATGACGTCGCTTACATATTTCCACGGTAGTAAAAAGGTGTACACTCATTCGGTTTAGTGAATGCATTCTTTTCTTGATCATCAGAGAAGCGTTTCGCTTTGAGCGAAATCGTGTAAATAACAGGCAATTTGCTTTCGTTTTGAATACCATCTTCTGTATGTATAATGACAAAGTTGCAGGAAAAACAGAATACACGGTCACTTGTGGTGTCGACAGGGAAAACCGAAATGACTCAGCAAAACCTCCTCATCTCATCTCATCGCACAAACGAAAGCAGCATCGATATTAATTATAGCAATATAAAAAATGTCCAACATTGGAAATATTGCAAGTACATTCATTATTATGAAATAAACCAGTAATTAGAATAATCGTTTATTTCATCTAGACTAAATAATTTGCAAATCCCATACACCACCTGCAAGGAGGTGTCCTTGGCCTATCGCTACCCACGATACTCTGGATCGTGGTCTTATATTATTTAACTTTTCATCGGATATAAAATCTAGATATATCTGTTTTCGACAGTTAAATTTCGATGAACATGTGTAAAACAAGCACTCTCAACTGCTATTCCGAGACCGTAAAATGCAATCTTGGTCACCTCAGCCAAAACACAGGGGCACGCAAATTATGACAAAAACGTTTACTAGTAAATTGATACGTATGTCATTTAAAAGTATTGGAGACCTTTTGATATCCACGTGTAGACTATATCATGACGTTTCAAGTGGCTGCTCGTATCATTTTTTGTGAAAAATGAATTATATATATATGTTATAAAATTCGGTTAGCTTTTTTTATTGTCATTATTGTTATATACACTGTATGTGATATTAAAAACGAAAACACATATTTTACCTAAGAAGCCAATGATATATATAATGTAAGTATCGGTTAGCTTGTAAAATAATAATAATGATAATAAAGTTTGTTTCTAAATAAATATATGACAAATTGTAATATTTGCACTATTTATTTTTAATTAGTTGTATTCTAATGACGCACTATTTTCTTACATCTCTCGTTGTTGACTTGCAAAAGCCCAGAAACTCACAAGTTTTTAACCAAAAATCAACAAAAATCTAATACGATTGAATTGAAATATAAGTATTGAATCTTACTTTGGTCGATTTCATGGGGGTGATGAATTGAGTTGCTCTTGAAACAAATTCAACCTGAACTGCTTCGCAATTCATTCAATTTGTTTCAAGAACAACTCAATTCATCACCCCATGAAATCGACCAAAGCAAGATTCAATCCTTAAAACAGCCATGTTTATTTATGAAGATGGAGAAGAGCTGGAGAACCTAAATAAAAACCACCAACTTATAGTCAGCTGTAGTATGTAGCTGACCCACATGGAATTTGACTGCATATATCAAAGTGGTAAAGTGCTAAATAAAAACCACCAACTTATAGTCAGCTGTAGTATGTAGCTGACCCACATGGAATTTGACTGCATATATCAAAGTGGTAAAGTGCTAAATAAAAACCACCAACTTATAGTCAGCTGTAGTATGTAGCTGACCCACATGGAATTTGACTGCATATATAAAGTGGTAAAGTGCTAAATAAAAACCACCAACTTATAGTCAGCTGTAGTATGTAGCTGACCCACAGGGAATTTGACTGCATATATAAAGTGGTAAAGTGCTAAATAAAAACCACCAACTTATAGTCAGCTGTAGTATGTAGCTGACCCACAGGAATTTGACTGCATATATCAAACTGGTAAAGTGCTAAATAAAAACCACCAACTTATAGTCAGCTGTAGTATGTAGCTGACCCACAGGAATTTGACTGCATATATCAAAGTGGTAAAGTGCTAAATAAAAACCACCAACTTATAGTCAGCTGTAGTATGTAGCTGTCCCACATGGAATTTGACTGCATATATAAAGTGGTAAAGTGCTAAATAAAAACCACCAACTTATAGTCAGCTGTAGTAATGTAGCTGACCCACATGGAATTTGACTGCATATATAAAGTGGTAAAGTGCTAAATAAAAACCACCAACTTATAGTCAGCTGTAGTATGTAACTGACCCACAGGAATTTGACTGCATACATCAAAGTGGTAAAGTGCTAAATAAAAACCACCAACTTATAGTCAGCTGTAGTGTGTAGCTGACCCACATGGAATTTGACTGCAAATATCAAAGTGGTAAAGTGCTAAATAAAAACCACCAACTTATAGTCAGCTGTAGTGTGTAGCTGACCCACATGGAATTTGAACTGCAAATATCAAAGTGGTAAAGTGCTAAATAAAAAACACCAACTTATAGTCAGCTGTAGTATGTAGGTGACCCACAGGGAATTTGACTGCATATATCAAAGTGGTAAAGTGCTAAATAAAAACCACCAACTTATAGTCAGCTGTAGTATGTAGGTGACCCACATGGAATTTGACTGCATATATCAAAGTGGTAAAGTGCTAAATAAAAACCACCAACTTATAGTCAGCTGTGGTATGTAGCTGACCACATGGAATTTGACTGCATATATCAAACTGGTAAAGTGCTAAATAAGAACCACCAACTTATAGTCAGCTGTAGTAATGTAGCTGTCCCACATGGAATTTGACTGCATATATAAAGTGGTAAAGTGCTAAATAAAAAACCACCAACTTATAGTCAGCTGTAGTATGTAGCTGACCCACATGGAATTTGACTGCAAATATCAAAGTGGTAAAGTGCTAAATAAAAACCACCAACTTATAGTCAGCTGTAGTATGTAGCTGACCCACAGGGAATTTGACTGCATATATCAAAGTGGTAAAGTGCTAAATAAAAACCACCAACTTATAGTCAGCTGTAGTATGTAGCTGACCCACATGGAATTTGACTGCATATATCAAAGTGGTAAAGTGCTAAATAAAAACCACCAACTTATAGTCAGCTGTAGTATGTAACTGACCCACAGGGAATTTGACTGCATATATCAAAGTGGTAAAGTGCTAAATAAAAACCACAACTTATAGTCAGCTGTAGTATGTAGCTGACCCACATGGAATTTGACTGCATATATCAAAGTGGTAAAGTGCTAAATAAAAACCACCAACTTATAGTCAGCTGTAGTATGTAACTGACCCACATGGAATTTGACTGCATATATCAAAGTGGTAAAGTGCTAAATAAAAACCACCAACTTATAGTCAGCTGTAGTATGTAGCTGACCCACATGGAATTTGACTGCATATATCAAAGTGGTAAAGTGCTAAATAAAAACCACCAACTTATAGTCAGCTGTAGTGTATGTAGCTGACCCACATGGAATTTGACTGCATATATCAAAGTGGTAAAGTGCTAAATAAAAACCACCAACTTATAGTCAGCTGTAGTATGTAGCTGACCCACATGGAATTTGACTGCATATATCAAAGTGGTAAAGTGCTAAATAAAAACCACCAACTTATAGTCAGCTGTAGTATGTAGCTGACCCACATGGAATTTGACTGCATATATCAAAGTGGTAAAGTGCTAAATAAAAACCACCAACTTATAGTCAGCTGTAGTATGTAGCTGACCCACATGGAATTTGACTGCATATATCAAAGTGGTAAAGTGCTAAATAAAAACCACCAACTTATAGTCAGCTGTAGTATGTAGCTGACCCACATGGAATTTGACTGCATATATCAAAGTGGTAAAGTGCTAAATAAAAACCACCAACTTATAGTCAGCTGTAGTATGTAGCTGACCCACATGGAATTTGACTGCATATATCAAAGTGGTAAAGTGCTAAATAAAAACCACCAACTTATAGTCAGCTGTAGTATGTAGCTGACCCACATGGAATTTGACTGCATATATCAAAGTGGTAAAGTGCTAAATAAAAACCACCAACTTATAGTCAGCTGTAGTATGTAGCTGACCCACATGGAATTTGACTGCATATATCAAAAGTGGTTAAATGTGCTAAATAAAAACCACCAACTTATAGTCAGCTGTAGTATGTAGCTGTCCCACATGGAATTTGACTGCATATATCAAAGTGGTAAAGTGCTAAATAAAAACCACCAACTTATAGTCAGCTGTAGTATGTAGCTGACCCACAGGGAATTTGACTGCATATATCAAAGTGGTAAAGTGCTAAATAAAAACCACCAACTTATAGTCAGCTGTAGTATGTAGCTGACCCACAGGGAATTTTGACTGCATATATCAAAGTGGTAAAGTGCTAAATAAAAACCACCAACTTATAGTCAGCTGTAGTGTGTAGCTGACCCACATGGAATTTGACTGCATATATCAAAGTGGTAAAGTGCTAAATAAAAACCACCAACTTATAGTCAGCTGTAGTATGTAGCTGTCCCACATGGAATTTGACTGCATATATCAAAGTGGTAAAGTGCTAAATAAAACCACCAACTTATAGTCAGTTGTAGTATGTAGCTGACCCACATGGAATTTGACTGCATATATCAAAGTGGTAAAGTGCTAGTAGTATAGTTGGTAGTAGGTTTGAACACCTTAACCACTGATCACAGTCCCTGTAGTAGATTTAGACTGAGTGGCTTTATAATATTGACTTTATTGTTTTAAGATTTTAGCATTTGGTATCACAGGTATTTGACATTTAGCTTTCTGTCAGGTGGCATATATGTTTAATTAGTTAAAATGTGAACAAATTCATAGTACATGTTAGATTGTATCAAACATGTAATCAAAAGCATTTAGGGGAATGTTGTAAAGTAAACACTTCCATATCTGTTAGGGCTGCCGCGATACGACAGAAGCGTACCACGATATATTGTGATACACAAATTTAAAAAAATAACAGCTGTATCGTGATATGTATTGCAATCTTTTGACCTTAACATATGTGGTGTCTATTTTGTATATATTCCATAATAAAAACACCCTTTACATTATACAAAATACAGTACGTGTTGTAGTTTCACATCGATTTCAACCGTGTTGTGAGAAAAATGTGAGGTTCTTGTTTTAAAAAATACGATGTTTGTTTGTGAAAAAGCTAGGCTACAGACGATCACAACCTCAATAATGCAATAACTAAACATGATAGTGTCTGCAAATATTTACACTTTTGAACCTAAATAATGAACAAATTTACGTACAATTGTCCTGGCAAAATAAGCTTACGATCGTCATTAAAAACTTGTTGTTTGGACACGTGTAGGAATTGGAAAAAGCCTGAAATAGCTGGCAAATCCCTGCAGCCATGTATTCACCACCGGGCCTTAAACGTGTTTTAGAGAATTATTCTGGTATTGTTGATTGATGGAGCAAATCAGCTTGATCATATTTCAGGAACTAGCCTAATGTCATATTGTTTGAATCATTTGAACATTATACACGTTAGTTACATTACAAACATTTGACCGACATCGGAATCGAATGAAAACAAAAGGGATACACACATGCATATGGCTTCATATTATCGGAAAGGAAAACAAATACAACTTGCTGGTTTTGTTCTAATGACAGGACGTTTTAATTATATCAAATTAATGAAATTATAATACTAAGAAAATATATCGTAAAAAATCGGTTCAGGTAAACTGTATCGCGGTACAATATTTTTAGCTCACCTGGCCTGAAGGGCCGGTGAGCTTATGTCATGGCGCGGCGTCCGTCCGTCCGTCCGTCCGTCAACATTTCCTTTAAATCGCTACTAGTCATAGAGTTCTGCATGGATCCTTGTAACCAAATGTAACCAAATTTGGCCACAAACATCCTTGGGGGGGGAACAGAACTTTGTAAATTTTGGCTCTGACCCCCTGGGGCAGGAGGGGGGGCCAATAGGGGAAATAGAGTAAATCCTTTGTATAGTTACATGAATTGAATTTGGACATCCTTGTGGGAAGGGGAACAGAACCTGTATAAATTTGGCTCTGATCCTCCAGGGGCAGGAGGGGGGGGCCCAATAGGGGAAATAGAGGTAAATCCCTTTAAATCACTCCCTATACTTGTCATAGAGTTCTGAATGGAATGTAACCAAATTTGGCCACAAACATCCTTTGGGGAAGTGGGAACAGAACTTGTATAAATTTTGGCTCTGACCCCCTGGGGGCAGAAGGGGCGCGGGCCCAATAGGGGAAATAGAGGTAAATCCTTTAAAATCGCTACTGGGGGGTCATAGAGTTCTGCATGGATTGTAACCAAATTTGGCCACAAACATCCTTTGGGGAAGGGAACAGAACTCGTATAAATTTTGACTCTGACCCCCCGGGGGCAGGAGGGGCGGGGCCCCTTGAGTAATTTCTGATTGAGATCCAACTCTTCTTTTCATGGCCAAACAGAAACAGGATAGACTAGTTACTTAGTAACTCACCCTTGTATTATTGTGTTGAGTGTTGGTGGCGGTATCATTATCATGAAACAAACCCAAATTCCCTTTAGAAGATCAATCTCATTCTCTGGATTTGGTTTTCAGGCCGGACGTTCACATGTCAATGTTATTACTATCAGAATACAGACTCTTCTTACACAATTGCTTGCTTGGATTTATATATACTTTCCGTGTGTAGAGGTTAGAGGTCAAGGGTATTTGATACTTAAAATAGAAAATTGTTTCTGTGCAATGTTTATACATCTATTTCCGTGGAATAATCTTGTTGTTGGTATGGATGGGATCTGGACAGGTTGGTTTCCATCTACAAGGATTTTTAGGTCATCTTCTGACCCGAAAATTTTTTCACATTTTTAACTTTTCGCAAGTTCTACCAGTACGATTTAGCTGAAACTTGCATGAAATGATCTCGACATGGTTCAGAGCTAGTGTTGTTATTTTTAAGTCGATTTGAAAGCCAAGATGGCAGCCACAGCCGCCATCTTAAAAACACATTTTGAACTTCTTCTCAAGTTCTACCAGCCCAATTTAGCTGAAACTTGCCTCAAATGATCCTGATATGGTCCCGACAAAGTGTTGTTATTTTTCAGGTTGATCCGAAATCGAAGATGGCTACTATGACACTATATCTGATTAATTTCCTATACGATTATTGCCAAGGTAGTCAGATGACTGTTAAGGCCCTTCTGTCTTTTGTTGTGACTTGTAAACTTTACTCTCAAACATCAGATGCCTATGAAACCTTCTGAGTGATGTAGTTTTTGTCTTCATTATTGTCTGTCTGATTGTCTATCCAAATGTTGATTTCCAGACAATAACTTGAGAACGGATTATTCTATTTTGTTGAAACTTTATACGATGGTAGTTTAGGAGGTAACACAGTTTGTGATCATTCAATTTGTGTTTAAAGGTAACGTGTAAAGTTCATTGTTACTAAGATAACAGGCTAAGGTAACTTTAATAGCTAGAAGGGGCCAGGCCCCGATTTCTTGAAAACAAAAGTGCAGACTTAAGTCAAAACTTAATTTTTCTCCTTATATAACTTATATGAAAATTTATGACTTCGGTCAGTTTTTGACTTAAATTTGTTTCGAGAAATCGGGGTCTGCATACATATTGCTTCAAAGGCAATTCTACCATAAATAATCAGTTTGAATTCTGCTATTCTGAGTTTAATGTTATGGATTAAGTAACAGTTTTGGACTTGTTGGTTCAGTAATTAATGTTTAGGACGGACGGTTCTGTTGCCAGTATCTGGCTTAATTTGATGGTCCTAGGTTTGAAACCTTTCTGTAGACCATGTATTAAAAGTTCCACTCGCCTCTAACAGTTTTACCTTACCGTATTCGACCCAATAAGAGCCAATGTCCCTATAAGCGCCCTCCCCCTTTTTGAGGCTTCAATTTCAATTGCCCTGACATAAATAAAGATCGAAACTGCACATAACTGTATAGATTCGCAATAATTTGTCTTATTAGCACCTTTGCATTTTTTTTCAATTTTTTAAACGCCCTGGATGCTTATTAGGTCAAATACGGTACCTGCCTAAAGGACAAGTGAGGTTATACTGTGTGTAGCCATCTGTTATCCACAACTTAATGTTCAGTGTTTACTTTTCCATTTCAGAAAACTTCTTAATTAGTTTTCCAGTTAAATGAATTGCTATAAACTTAGTTAAAGTTTCAGCTGGACTCCTTCATTCGTCGCCATCCACTGTTCATAATCTCTTTATTGAAAGGCTTCTTCGCAATAGCCAAAAGGTCTAGGGTACTGATATTGGTATGTAACATTCTAGGATTAAGGGCTTCTAAGTTTGTTCAAATGAATGTCTTTGATCTTCATTTAAGGTCATAGAGGTCAAATAGGCTAAAACATTTAAACAACTTCTTGTTGACAACAAAGAGGGTTACAAATCTGATATTGGTGTTGTATCATGCTGGAATGAAGTACAACAAAGTTTGTTCAAACAAATGACCTTGACCATCTTTCAAGGTGACAGGCATTAATTAGGCTAAAATCTTTGAATAATCAACTTCTTGTCAACAAGCAAGAGGCATTGAGACCTGATACAGGTCCTGTAGCATCCTGGGATGAAGGGCTACCAAGTTTACGAATGTCCTTGACTTTCATTCAAGATCATGGGGGAATAGGCTAAAATCTTTTAAACAACTTTTTGCCAGTAACCTAAAGGCCCAGAGACCTGATATTGAGACTGTATGTAGCAATTGCTTTAATGAAGAGCTATCTTTTATGGTCACAGTGGTCAAACATATATCAGAAACTTACTTAGAAGTACTTTTTATACATTACATTAATTTTTGGCTGAAAAAAAGAGCACTTGCAGCCTTGGGTCTGTTCAGAATGATTTTCTTTTGGGAGCAGGCATTTATTGTTTCATCATTTGTGTCCATGAGATATTTTTATTACAATCTTTCACCTTTTAGATGATGAGAGAGGGAAATCTCGACCTGACAGGGGTAAAATTCCTTAGATACTGAGTTCTGATAATGACATTACATATATTGGGATACTTTTGGCTTGTCGTCAACACAGTTTTGATGTCATGATATTATTACAGTGAATCATTGATTGTCTTGTCCCGGCCGGTAACATAAAGATGTCTTACCCTCAACATACCTGGATAATTGATATCTTTGTTCAGGTTGAAAGAAAATAATGTTACACAAATTGCATATCAGTCAATACAAGTAATAGCTCAAATGACCATGCAGAATAAAACTTGGTAATATAAATGGAAGGCTCTAGAGTTCCTTTGAAAGCTCAACGCTTTCGTTGTGTTTTCAGTATGCCATATCTGACCAGTTTAGCTAACTATTGTCTATAATACTGACCAATTTCAGGAATCATCATATGATCGTAATCCTAGGTCATAATGACCATACAGATACGAGGAAATAAACTTTTGTTCTAGAGCGCTCCCTAAGGGAGACAACTTACATAGGCACTCATGCCTGTTGTTTGATCCCATTTCAATTTATTTGAAATAAAATTTTGTTGAAATGAAATGATCGTGATCATACAAGGTCATGATGACAATACAGATACGATTAAACTAACTTTTGTTCTAGAGTGCTGAAGAAAGCTGAATGTCAGTTGTTACAAGGTTTTGCACTAAAATATAAATATTGTAGTGTATTGACTACAAAATTTGAGTGATAAAGTACAAAGTACTGCCTTGGTGCTTGCACTACAAAGTTCAAACTCGTGTTTCTCTCATATATAGGTACGTGTTAAGTCTGTATTGTCCTGAAATAACTGTTAAAAAAGTTTCTGTCATACTTAAGATCACTTTGAATGATAAAATTTACACTTCCTGGACAGCTTGATTGAGGACCCCTGGGTACAGACGTAGTAGCATAGGATTGTTCTTCAGGTTGGTAGGTCAAGATTACTTTCATGTGTTTATTCAAATTTACATTCCCATTGGGTTTTCAAATATGGACACCTCTCTTAGGAAAAGTTCTTGCTTTAGATTGTTTTTTAGGTTCAAAAATCATTTTATGGTCAAGGTCAGTGTTGTGATGAATCAGATTCACTTTTGGCTGATCAGACTTCATGGACAGTTTCCTTGGTAAGTGCTCATTGGGATTGTTATACATGTCTAAAGGTCTACACAATTCAATTCAATTCAGTTCTTTTATTACCTTGAGCCTTTCATCTCATCGGTTCGACAGAAATACTGTATTTTACTCCAATAACTCAATTTTTCCTTTGGTCAGGTTTAAAAATATCATTGTCAATTGACAGATATGTATCAAATAAATTTATTCCGAACTGCTTTTGAATATTTGTACTAAAACAGATATTAGGTAATAATAATTAAGCCATCTATTATCTTGTTCAATGTTCTGTTACCACTAGCCTCATCCTATGTCACTAGAACTTCATAATTAGGGCTCCGCATCAAGATTTGGGTGCACAAGACAGAAATGTTTAATATTCATCTGTTCGTTTTTTTCCCCCCCCCCCCCCCCCCCCCCAAAAATAGAATTATGATGCATGAGGCAGTGGACTATTTCTCTCAAATTTGATAGAATGATACCAGTGTCACCAGTGTCTGCTTTATAGCTTCTTGGGTTAATGAGATTCACATTGGCTGCTCAGCGGCCATCTTAGATTTAAAAGAAAAAATTAAAGTTTTGTATTGAAGGCATATTGTTCTAAACATATGGTAGAGTGATTTCCCATGTCATTTAGACCTGCTGTGAAACTTTGGGGCTGCTTAATGGCCATCTTGGATTTTACCGATGACAGATATATGTATGTATAGAAGGAATGAAGTGGAGTAGTGTTCTCAAATTTGGTAGGCTGATTTCCAAATGTCATCAAGATCTGCTTTGTAACTCTTTTGGGAAACTGGATTGAAAATGGCTACTAAGCAGCCATCTTATATTTTAAAAAAAAAAAAAAGAGGGACTCTGTAGCTACCATTTTGACTTTGGTATGATCTACATTATTGTCTTGTCTGAGCTTCAAATGTTTTTAGCTCACCTGGCCCAAAGGTATAACCGATTGTTTTAAATCTCCACCTCTAAGTTTTGCTTTCAAATCCAACTTCTCTACAATTAACGCATTTAGTGCATAATTCTGCAACATCTGTAAATATTTTTTTTTGCATTTAAGGTGGTTGCCATGACCATAGGTTGGAGGTGTTTCCCTGGGAACTCCACGTCAGCTCTTCTCTTTCTCCTAAACCTGACCTTTCCTTAGACGACCTTGGCTGATAATACATCAAAAAATACTTCTGAAGAAATCAAGGTGGTTAAAATTTTAAAGGCCCACAACATTTCCAAAATGGCTTTTAACTTTTAAATAAGAATGTAAAATATGATTATAATTTTGTAGAGTCACAAAAGTTATAAGCTTACTATCAATTTAATAAAAACAAATTAAATGTTGATTTTCATGTTTCCTGCCATTGTCCACTGTGCCTTAATTATTTGACTGTAACTGTACCAGGCAGCTAAACAGTGAAATGACTCTTCCCTGCTAAAAAAGATTATGTAGGAAATCTTGCTTGGTGTTGTAACCTCATTATAAGCCAGCAGTGTTATATATATTCTTCTGCTATTATTGCTTTTAATAAACCTTTTAATTTTTGTTTTGGAAAGATAGTGGGCCTTTAAAAATATAAACATCCTCTGATCAAAATAATTTGTTAGATCTTATGAATTAAAGATTTACTCCCCTTAGTATCACTGTAACATCCTACTGGATGGTTTGAAGGTGTGAGTAACACGGAAAAATATCTTCAATCAAAATTCCAAGATAAAACTCAAATGTTTCTTTCATTATTTTTTGGGATAGGATTTTTTCCTGTTTTTTTTTCTTCTTCTAAAGTTTTATTAAAATGAATAGTCAAGCAAAGGAAGGCTGAAGTCTGTAAAAATGGTGTTTATATATCCAGTAAAATTTCTTATGAAATAGAAAGATCAAATTCCCTGTCAAAATCGCTGTGCATGTGAAGAAGTTGATTTATATTACAGAAATCCTAACATGTCCTCTCAGCTGGCTATGTCCATTTTGGCATTTCCACGCAGCCTTGCTTTCAAAACTGGGCAACATAAGCAGAACATGACCGTCGTTTTGATATTTAAGGACTTGTGGAAGGCCAACGAACGCATTTAGACTGGTTTTCTTTCCCCGGCTATTCACTTTAAAAAGTCTGAGAATTGATTACTAATTTCACTCTAAACTTCATGCTAAGGGAAGTAACTCTTGCAGTCAAGCAGCATTTTTATTGGCTGTAAAAAAATTGAATTGAAATCTTGAGATTGATTATAGACTGATCGCAAAAAGTATCACAAAAATGATAATTTAGGTTTATTACAATAAAATTGGTTGGTATCATATTTAATTTGTCCAAATCAATAAATTGAAATGAAAACATGCAAATTTTAAATTGAAAATATGGCAACTTTAATAATATTCATTGGAAGGAAATGAAGTATAGCTTCAAAAGCTACACAAAATAATACATTTGCCTGTATGGAAAATACCTATGAGAAGTTTATGATAGATATGTTAATATGCAAATCAAATAAAATGACTGAAATTATTTGTTTGCAGTGGGAATATTGCAATGCATAGTTTTTCTCTCTTTTCAATTTTTCTTGGCATTTAGCAAATATTTTCAAGTTGCTGCTTAGATTTTAAGTAATAAAATGAAAATATCAATTAAAATAATGACATGTTTTAATTGGTACAATGAAACATCAGTGTTTTTTGATAAGATGTGTTTATAAGCATGTTCAGGCATGAAATTATTGTATTACTGAACTTATGTTTTCAGTAGAATGTGGTATTGAATATACATGTATATACTATTAAATTGAATTAATGATCACACATAATTTGAATTAAATTTTTCATTATATTGCATTACTCATTACAAAACACATTAAGAACTGTTCATCTAAGGCTATTAGAAGGAATTGTATTAAAATTTTCATTTAACTTTGTGTCAATTAAAAATGATTTTGATAAATATTCTCTCTTCTTTTTTTTTTGCTTGTTTCAAAGATATTTTCTTGTTTTAGACAAAATAATATTTTCTTGTACCAATCATCTTCCACGAAATAACAAAAATCTGCAATTTTAGATATTAAACAATTAAAAAAAAAACTTAACATAATACTGGTCATATATTAATGTTTGTGTATATAATAAATTAACAAAAACAACACAGCCTTGAGTTACATTATAGGTAAAAGCTTCAGACACACATTCGGGGTACACATGTATTTCAGAATTTTATCAGCTACTTTGAATTGCAGAACCGTTCATGATTATTAAAAGTACTGTTAAAATAAACCACTTTATTCCCACGTATACAGTTGTTCGCATCTTCGCTTTTTTAAACACATTCGCAAATAAAAAAAATCGCAATCAAGGTCTCTCACTGACGATCATGCATTCAAGCATACATTTATACAATCATTTGTGAAACATTTGAATGTGCGGTCAAACCTCAAGCAAAAATCTGCGAACATTTGTATCTCGCAAAAATGAAAGTGGTTTAATATACCTTCGGACCAAATTTTTCCATAAGATCATCTATTCTTGATATATAGTATCTTTCATTTACTTTTAGGGTTGAGCTTCTCCATAGATTTTAAACTCTTATAAAAAACATTTGGTCTACAAATACCCTGTGACCTGCCCCAGTGATAATTTTCATGTACCGGTAGTATGCATTAGAAATTCTACTGGTACTTGTATTAAAAGGTTAATCCTCCTGAAAACGTAAAATAAATATGGATATTCGTACATGTACTTAGATGTCAATGACTTCTCTTTTGTTTTTACCCTGCATGAGTTATAATAACCCTGTTTCGATCATTGCAATATTCAACCTGTTCCCCTTGAAGGACCCCGATATAGAGCCATGATGCACCTTGATATTTGCCATTATTTACAACCTTCCATCAGAGCTCAAATCAGATGCTTTTATCCTTTATCTACTGGTAATTATATATTTGTTATACAGTGTTTCATGTGACACATTTTGATGACTTAAGATGTATAACCAAGCAGCATAAGTACGGAAAGATGCAAAAAGTGTAGGAATTTTCTTTGAAATATAAGTTGATATGATAGATGTCAATTTTGGCATTACTGATCAAAGTACTATACTATGCTGACCCCTATGCAAGGCATTTATTCCTCCTTCCCTCCCATATCTGACATTGTCCCCTTACTATGCCCCCTCCCTGACACCATTGCCCCCTTGCTATGCCCCTATCTGACACTAGTGCCCCCCATCAGACATGTTGTCCGTACAGACAGCCCTGACTGTCCACATTTTGTCTACAACACTGCCACACGTAGGAAACGCGTGTCAGGCGTCCCTTACTCGTGTACTCCTCCACCCGTTCTTTACTTCGCGGGTGGTAACAACACGCCTTCTTATGATTATCGTTTAGGGTAAATAGTTTCTGACAACGCAAACATTTACTGACTTTCTGCCCACCTTTTGTTTTTGTCGCCTTCTTCACTCTCATTTCGTCCAGCGATCTCACCAAAGATCGAAAAGTGAAGGATTTTGAGGATTGCTGTGAGCCTTGCGCCTTTGGCACAGGTCGTTCGTTCAAAGTCGACGTCCGTGGTTCTGCACCGAGACTAACTGGGCTGACCTGGCGTCTCCGCCATTTAATCCGTACAGGTGGGTCGTTCAAGTCAAGAGATTTGGAGTCTGAAATGGCAGATACATCGGAGACTTGGAACCGATTCATTCGTTCTGAGATGGATCTATTTGTCCTCTCCATGAAGGAGTTTGGTACAGAGTTTGTTTTCTCTAGGATTGAGTTCTGTAGAGAACTGGTTTTCCTTTCACTCAGAGAACTTTGTGTGTAGGCCAGTTTTGTTGGTGGAACTGTTTTAAGAGTCGGTAACACTCCTGAATTTGGACTCCGGTTCCTCATCAACGCTTTGTGTTTGTGGTTTGAACCTTTTGACTGTTTACTAGTTGGATTCTGTTTTGAAGAAGTTTTTGCATTTTTATGGAAATGGTCGATCTGTGAGAGAGCATCCTGTAGAGAGTTCTCCAGTCTTTTTGCACTTGATTGTAGTTTTAACAGTTTTTCCTCTGTGATTTGTATACCACTGTTGTCACCTTTGGCTGACTGTGTCGGTGACGTCATTCCGTCTTTTGTCGGCGACAATTCCTGTCTTTCGTCCACCTGAACAGCCTGCAGAATAAACTGAAGCTTCTTATACTCCTCCTGTAGCTTACTTAACTGTTTCTTGTGGCGGTTCAGTTCCGCCATCAGCTGTGTGTTTTCACGCTCTACTTTAACTAAGTGATCTTCGCGTTCTTTGTGCGACTGATTGTTCTGGAACTCCAACTTTTGTAGATGTAGACTTAACATACTAAATACAGTCTGACCGTCGATGTCCGACTCTCCCAGCTTTAGTAGCTGCAGACACTGTAGTCTATCCTCCACTAACGTATTGATAAGTTCGGCAAGACATTCGATATACAGAGGCAGGGCGCGCTTGGTTTCCTCCTGGGAAATTTTACCCAGGAGCTCCTCGTCCATGTTACAACATTCCGCAATCAGTCTCAGCTGATTCGTACACTCCTGTATCACATTATGGATTTTCATAGTCTCTCTTCGGTGGGTCTCTATTTCTTGCATGGCCATGCGTATCTTGTACGCCCATCCTTCGCGTTCTTTCTGGATCTGTGTTCCGAGCCAACGAGACACTTCCACGATGCTCTCATGTAATGTTTTCCCACTTAAGTTATGGGATTCATCCTCCAGGAAAGTTGAAACGGCTGATTGGATGTCATCATCAGTGCGTAGGTCAGACCAGTGCTTTGACGTAGCTACTGGTTTCATGTGATGTACCTTAGCCATTTCCATAAAAATGTTTCAAACTTCTTCAAGTCTTTACTGTGTTTCTATGACGACAGCTAATCATTGGTTTGTATGGGGAAGGTCTGCTGGAACATCTCCTGAAAAATATAAGAATTAGAAAAATTATTTTCAAAGTCAGAACTTGAATACAAATCTATATAGTCAAACTAATGCTTTAGTGACAACCTCTATAGAAGGACCACCTGATCCTCTATAGAAGGACCACCTGATTAATCAGCCACTTTTTAAGGTCCAAAATGACCAATTATCATACAATCACGCCAGTAATGCCTGGACACGCACGTGTACCTATTCAATGTCGGAGCAGACAGCCTAGCATACACAATACAAAATGCAGTTTTGATTGACTGCTTGGGATCCATCAATTTGGCCTATGTATAAAGACCACTTGGCTTTAGAGATCACTTTCTCTTTGTCCCCTGGATGGTCTTATTATACAGGTTTGACAGTCAGACCGAAAATATTTGTTTGATGGATTTAAAATAAGATGGTTGGTATCTGGTTGTGTGTGACTGTGTGTGTAAGGAAAGGGTAATTTTATATTCAAAAGAATCCATTGCAGGGTCAAACTTTTTTAACAGATATGGCAAGAAGCTGATTATCTTAGAAAGAGGAAGCTAGCTGAAAGTTCATTTATAATTATATATATATATATATATATATATAATTAGAATTAGAATTTACAAATGGTTTCTGACCTCACTATTTACATAATTACTTCAGATAGTTAGATGGCTGTTTTAGCTAAATTTTCTGTAAGTTATTCTTGTCTTCACCTAATTTGTTTCCATCAATCATTAAATACATTTTAATATATGACAAGTCAGTTCTTGACTATTACAAAGAGTCCCAACATGAACATATATAATACTGCAGCCTCCCAAAATACACATGCGTTTCATACACGCAACATGCCACATACACAAGAGCCCGCCTTTAAATAACACTGGCTGTCAATAAGATGTTGATCTAATTAACCAATGAATTGGCCCTGCAGGTAGGGCGTTAGAATTGTACCTGCAGCCCCTATTGCATGATCGTAAAAGGCGACTAAATTTAGAATCTTATCTTTTCTATTCTTCCTAACTGACTTTATCTTTCCTAATGCCTCCCTTGGCACCGCCTCACTTTTGGCCAACAGTTGAGCATTCGCCCCTGTGAGGAAGCATCTGGGTTCTGTCCCCTGGCCGAGACACACCAAAATCTATAAAAGTGGTAGTTTCTGCTCCTGCTTTAGTGCTCAGCATACAGGGAGTGGGACGACTGGTTTGCCCGTTGTCAGTATAATGTGACCGGGTGGAGTGTGTTGCTTGGTGTCTTCGGTGGCATGCTTCAGTGATATAGCACTATAAAAAGGGCAACAGTTCCACTATACAAGAAGACACAACATGAATAATTACCACATTCTCCCAAAACAAGCACATCGCACAACATACACGCAGTACACCGCATACATGGGAGGCCGTCCTTACATGACCATAGCTGTTAATAGGACGTTAATTAATCAAACAAACAAACGAATCATTCATATGCTTCTGTACAGTACCGTAAGGTGTGGCACACTTCAAGTGCCGAGATGACAAGGTAAAACCTGTACTTATTAAAGCTGTGTGCCGTACTTCAGTACATCAAACTCTACACCTAACTTGTATTGAGTCATCAAACATTTTACCTGTTCATAATTAAAGGTTGGTTGCGTTTTTACCTGTACATAATTAAAGGTATATGGAGTGTATTAGTTAAATGCAGACAGAATCAATAATTCAGGATATGCTTACAGGTATTATAGAGCTGTGGTTATAGACATTCGTCATAGATCGAATTATGACTGCGTCTCCAGCAAACATATTTGTTGGGTAGATGTTACACAAATTCTTCTATTACCGTTTCTATTCTTATATGGATATCTCTAATATTTCCTGTGTATAACCTCTATAGGGAAGGGGAGTCTGATTTGTTAAAATGGTTGGATTGATCTTCTACCCCTTACCCTGGGTGGTCAGAGCTCCAGGGACAGGCAAAAGTGGCCAATTTGGCCATGAATGAAAATCAAATTAATTAGCTTGCTTTTGTTTGGAGAAGACAGCTTCCTCAGAAGAAATGTAGACCATGGTTGACCATCAAATACTTAATGATATTGACCACCAGTCAAAGTACAATGTAATAATAATCATGACCATTATGGAATGATGTTTTTCAAAGCATTGTTGAGATACTATATAAATCCATTAGCTCATTTTGTCATATTTACTGAATTCAATAAATGTGAGTGATACAGGCTCTCTGGGCCTTTTGCGATGAAGAGGGGGAGAGGATGAGTGGGGACATATAATTGTTGCACATTCTGTCCTATCAATTAAAGTTTATGGAATTGAGACCTTACAAATCCCCACACCATCAATTAATTCCAGGATAAACACAAAAGTACTCAAACTTGAATATCAGTTCTCTTAATCAATGATCCAAACTTCAAAGAAAGCAGGTTGTTCTTAGACCAAAATATGTTTAATATAAATATTTATAGAATCAATACCTGATGTTTGTCTGAACGATTATTATTGTAAAAGTAAAAAGTAAACCGAGGATAATAGCCGTGAAGGACCATTGAGTACTGAGTTTGTGTTGATCATTAGCTGTAATAGTTAGAACTACTGGAAATGAGTAGTGTATTAGTACTAACAAGATTTACTTACATCTGGGTTTATTAATATTCTTTTCAGGAAATCAGCGATATCAGAAGCGGCATATAATAGCCTCACAA
Source organism: Argopecten irradians (assembly GCF_041381155.1). NCBI lineage: Eukaryota > Metazoa > Mollusca > Bivalvia > Pectinida > Pectinidae > Argopecten > Argopecten irradians. The sequence continues at coordinate 32,917,426 of NC_091148.1, forward strand.
TTTAGGTAAGGGAAAATTGATTATAAGGCCAAATTAAATTTGTAGGGTTCATGAGCCAAATTAATAGTTTGCTCATAATTTAGGTCTTGAAACACAAGTCAAATTGATTAAGGCTAAATTAAATTCACAGCATTCATGAGCCAAATTAATTAAACTAAAATCAACCAATTTAAAATATCTTTAAATTTCAGCAAGTTTCCTTAAAATTACATGTTATTCTTGTGATGTTTTTTCTTCCAAATTGACAATTTACTGTATTTATCTGTAAAAACAAAGGAAGACCAAAAAAAAAAAAAACACCCACACATGTTGGTAGCATTATATAGATATAGTTCTACCAAATGGTTGACCTTTTCTTTCTTATGAACTGTCCCAGATAAAAATTTCCCATTTAGTAAAGACCAAATGGCTTCATTTCTTGATGAAAAATATGAAATTGAAATTGAGAAATTTAAAACGTGTTACACCCATTCATAGAAGGACAATGTACTTATAAACTGTTTGGAAAAAACTTGTTGATTTTACTAAATTTTCATATGAAAACTTCCCACCTTCATGTACTTTAGGTAGTGTCATATGGACGTTATTTGCTTGATACTGTTATAAATGTTGAGCCACCAGGACCAAAATAAAATGGAGTTTTATTAGTTTAACGTACTATTAACAGCCAGGGTCATGTAAGGACGTGCCAAGTTTGTCAAAATAAAATATAATTTGGTTTAGACAAAACATTATAAACAGAATTTATATGAGAGAAATCTCTATGGTGTGTTTATTGGAAGCCTGGTGTGTAGACTATTGAACAGAATTATTGATACAAATGTGAGATATACCAGGTACAAAATAATCAATGTATAGAGTACAATGGAGGATAATACACCTGTAAATTGTTTGATCTAAGACAGGTAATAAAAGTCGCAATTATAATTGAAATTAAAAATACTGGAATACATGTATGGTAATACATTAAGAAGTTGTGAACTAATGACTGCTGGTGACAAGTCGATAAGTCTCCTTGTATAACTAGAAAATATTCTACAATACAAAATCAATAAAAAAAAAATATTGATTGTTATTGTCATTGAGTGTTTCCTGATTATCAATGAATTGCCAAAGAAGTCAATCTTACTAACATAAGTCCCATAGATTTCAGAATAGCAATGGTTTAATTGATTCCGTATTGCGATGATAAATATTGACAGAACTGAAATTAGATTCCTATGTTTGGTGTGGGGAGTAAGGAAAGCTACAGTGACAATAATTTATCAATATATATACGGCTTACATGTGGATGTGAATTTCATTTCACAATATAATTATATATTGCGCAATTTGGTCATAAAAACTGAAAAGTTATGGGAAGTAAAGTTGTGTCATCAGCCAGGTACTCGTATATGTGTGTGTTAGTATAAAAAGGTATGAAATTTGTCTTCATATGATAATGCTTTTGATTCTTTGATATCGTTTCTAAATATTATGGTTAAACCCTTGTCTTAGTGACCACCTCTGTGTAAAGACCATGGGCTTAATGCGACAACTTTCTGGATGTTTCAAATGGTCAATTTTAACACAATCTTACCTGTTTTAAAGACCATTTTATCTTGGTCTCTGGGGTGGTCTTCATTGACAGGTTTGACTGTTTCATGTATAATCTTTTTGATTATTCAATGATTCTTTCACCTTCAGAGTAAGTCCTGTTTGACTACGAGTTTATAGATTTATTAGCATACGATTTAAGGTTTTAAGGAAGTCAAAAAATTTAACTTTAAATGATAAGTCACTTGGTCTGCGATTTGCATTCCAAATAAATGTCTATATATTGTATTTAATCAATAAAGAGGAATTATTATGTACAATTTTTGCACTGTTTGTTGAAATTAAACACCAAGTTGGAATAGAACCAATACAAAATGTTTATTGTAAGGGGAAGGTCGTATGATTGTGTACCTGTAATTAGGTTTTATCATACCTGTGACACGGGGTTTGATGGGGTGTAATTTACCTGTCATACCGTTGTCTATTGTTTAATTATACAATGGACAGCTACCTGATCGAGTCGGACATCTGATTGACGTGTGGTTCGTGTAAGGTGTCAGTAGTATTTTAGCATTAGGGTAGTGGTACGACTCAACATTAACACATATTAATATGTAGAGTCATTTATAATGTATAAGGGTGTTATTCTATGATAAAACTGGTGCCTGGTAATGGTGCCTGACAAATTACCTCCACTTTTTCAAAGTTCAGTCCCTTTGTTACAGAACAAGTAAACGGCTATTCCTCCTAAACTATTTAAGGGGATTTCGACAAAACTTGGAATGGCAATTAATCTATCTCAGAACAAGATACAGGATACTGTCACAATTTTTAGAGTTATGCCCCTTTAATACAAAGTTGGCCTCTCTGATCTTGACGTTTTACATAGTACACACTTTTAAAGATGACTAGTAGTACAATTTAGTTTATTCCCAATTAATAACCAGTACTTAGCGTTCAAGGATAAGCTACAGTCTGAACCTGGCAGTTTAAGACTATCTCTCAATTTAGAATTCAGACACTAAATTATCACTACAGCAGCCTCATAAAATCAATACTTAAATTTTTCTTCTTGTTCATAACAAATATCCTGTGACAGGAAAAATCAATTAATTTCATGTATTGTTTCAACACAACACAATTTGACTTGTGTAGAAAACCACATGACTATATATAGATGTAGACTATCCTTTGGTTGGTCTTTCTGGACAGGTTTTGTACATACAAATGATACAAATACAGCGAGTGTAGCAGGCCCCTGGGGCCTCTTGTTGTGTATATTGGATTTGTAATTCATTATCACCTACATATGAGGTAAACACTCCAACAACTATCTAATACAAATGTAATATCTATGATCATTGGTTATTAGCTAGCCAATCGACTTTCTCCTTATCAACCGATACTTGGGCAGAAATTGGGGGATCGAGAAATGGGACAATATCCTCATCAATAAATCAATAAAAAAGTGGAAGGGATGGGAAAAGATTTTGCTGAAGTATGCCTGAATATCACTAGTATGGATCCAATTATGATATACTCATATTCATTTTTTAGTATTTAACAGAATTAACAGTTCGTAAAGTAACGGGGAAGAGTGTACATATTTAAATAAATGTTTCTAGAATTACATTCGAATATTTTTCTACCTGGACACAAGTAGAATTAATCAATTTGCTTTAAAGTTATTGAATATTTGTCACATCTATACGTGTCTAATACATGTATATATCCTACCCCTCCTAGGGTTCGGGCATCACATTCCACGGTCTCGCGTTAACTAATAACATCTTGGTGATCTATGGGTATCACGAGGACTTGACAAGGCATTTTAAAAGTATTATGTCAATGTATAGGTAAACAGATCCTGCTTATTGCTGTGTTTACATAGTGTATATAGCTGTTTATAGGACAATTTATATAAAGTTGCCAAATAAATCATCCAGATGTTTTAAGCGTGCATTGATACACCAATGGTGAATTCAAACTTGCAAACAGAAGGCTTTTAGCTTTCTGTTATTTATGAATATGTTGTTTAGGGAAAAGTAATCCTATTAAAAAAAATGAAAGAAATTTAAGTTTTTTAAAGCATTGTACAAAAAATGTGATGGATGCTTTTAAAACTCTGTACTTCATTTTCAAGATATGCATTGACTTTGTTTAGTATGTCCTGTTGAAAAGCTGCTCAACAAAATCTAGATTAAAAGTTAGTGATTTTAGGAAGCTCGACTTTCGCGTAAGGATCTGCATTGCTGTAGCTGATATGGCTGCCACAATAAAAAGCCATAAATATTGTTGGATAACTTATTTGTTATACAGACCTTATCAACAGAATAAAAAATATACATAGTATTTATAAATGGTGTGTACTTCCGTTGTTTTTTGTTATTTCCATTATAAGCACCCCTTTTATGCATGCATGCTATTTTAAATTCCAATGAATTTTGAATCAGTATTCACTTACAGCCTGCCTAATGGACTTGAGACTGAGCATAGATTTAATGAGGACCTCCTGTGTTTGAGAGGGAGTGTTGGTGCATGGTTATAGAGATGCTGTGATTATGTAATGATGATAATGTATATTTAATGTACTTATTTTAGCGTAGTCAATAAATTCGTAGTAGAAAAACTGTAAATTATGATCTATTAGTGCAGATATACATCAGCACCATTCAGTGGTTTATACTCTTAAACAAAAATCTGGACATGAATTAGCACTCCAAAGACATCACAAAAAGTGCTAAATAAAACTGAAATAATTACATTTACTGTTATATATTTACATTTTCACTGCAGTCCCACTATGTAACCTTACTTAGCGCAGTTGGCAGTCATATAGGCTATGAACTTCAATCGCTTAACATGATGTCATTATCATTGTAATGTCACAATTGCGTGCCATCGATCACCGAAAACAGTTGTTCAAATGGCTGTTCCATCCTTAACGATAGCGAATGATTGATTCAATATAGATGCAAAATTCCTCGAAATTTCAACATAAAATTGTTATCAAATGTAAATATAAGCATTGAACACTTTCAGTTGGCATTCATAGCCAAAAATAATTAATGACAACTGGACAGAGGCAAATCCAACATGAAGCACTTCATGGAATTTGCCTTTGTCCAGTTTGCATTCATTTTTGCTATGAATGCCAAATGAAAGACGTTCAATGCTTAAATGTACATGGTAGTCAATTTTTGTCTTTTTGTGAAAACAATATTCTATTTGAGCCAACTTCCTCCCTTAATTATTGTTTTAATGGCAATTAACATCTTTTTGAATATAGCATTCCATTTAGACACGTCATACTGATATTGAAGTGCAATCTCACTAAAACGTACTGCTAACGTCACCCAGCAGAACACCTTGACACGATTACATATTATACTGTCACATTCTATCAGGAGGATATTGATGTCTTTCAGAAGCTTAGCATTGTCAACATCCCACAGGATGCCTTGCCACAAGATCTTTCAGTGTCACTGAAATGTACTGCTGCAGACACCAAGCAGGATGTACCATGCATTTACATTGTACTGAGATTATAGTACTATCTCACTGAATTGTACTATAAAGTAAGCCCATGAGGACACCCATGTAAAGGTCTATGTAATGAGTTGAGCCTGAACAAGCCACCCCAATGACAACATATTGCCAGACAAATCTCATAACATATATTGCACTTCCATATTAGATATTTTAAAGCCTGTGTAAGGTGTCTGGGTTGATTGTGATATATGGTACGGACCAGATTCCTACCTAGACATAATCAGCAGGATCACCACACAACTGAGAATCAGCCTAGGTGATGAACAAATTGGTCAGGTGCAAATACTTAAGTGGAAGTGATAGTAATATATATCCGTACAAATTGTACAGGTGTGTTAACGAGGCACAAGTAATCAATAGGTCAGGTCTGATAAGTACCACACACCTGTAGAGATAGACTACAGCTCTTACTCATCTGCCATTTTCTCTTGTTAGTAAAAAGCAATAAACTGTTGGTAAATCAATTATAACAAGTACCTGTTCAGTAAATTGCTTTGTACCTAATATGTACGTCTTAATTTTATGTTTTCTTTCATACAAGAAAACTTCAATCAGATAAGATACCTACTGCATGATTATGAATGTAAATTGTCTTTTAAATTGGCCAATTATTCTTCCCAAAAAGGAACAAAATAGAATCAATTTGTCAATTTCAATTGAAAGAGAAAGATTTTTGTGATTTTCATAAATAGCTATGTGTTTCTAAATGAAGAATATGGTAATCACAATATTCAAAGATTTTAATGAAATTTCTTTTTTTCATTTTTTTATTATTGAATTGAAATTGAAATTTTTAACTTAAAATATTAAATTGCAGGGGAAAAAAATTTATGTTGTGGTGTAAACTCAACATAATTGAAATAAAGTACATTTGATCATAGCTTTTACACAATGATAATATCACAAATAACAATTAATATATAATCGGATGAAACAGAAACTAAAGATATAACCCTATTGTATCTCTTATCATTTTACCATCAAACCTTCCAATCTTACAACATCTGCACAGAATCCTCATTTATAGATACATCCATCAAATCATCACATTCCAGACAGAAGGTATATATCCCCTGTGATCATTTAAACTCCAAAAGTCGAAAGTTTGGTGGTAGTATCAGAGCCATCTTTGTAATCATCGCTGATAAAGACGTGTATAGAGGATTTAAAGGTAGACCAATGACAGACAGCCTACAAACGCTACCTTAAGTAGCAATACACACACCACCGATCTATGTACTTTTTGTCATACTGTGGTAAGTGTCCTGGACATTTGATGGCCGTGTTAAATCTTGGATGGGTTATGCTGCTTTAGTTTATGGCATTATGAAATGAGGAAAATAATCAGTCAAATGGTTAAATGTTAATTGGTTGAAAGGTCAAGGTTTATTAGTATATAGTTCCAAAGTCAAGGTGATAAAAGTGTCTTTCAAGAATGTTTTTGTAGAACAAAAAAACAAAAACAGAAAACAATTGACACCATTGCACTTTTGAAATTATAGCATTGTCTTTGACATCCAAAGGTCAAGCATCAACATTATCACTTATATGGAACAAAGTCTTAGGTAATAATGATGGGGATATATTGGATATTCTCCAGATGGTAACTGGTCATCCATGCATTAATGAGACTATTATTCAGTGAATTTCTAGGGAATTGTAGGAAAGTTGCAGTAAGTTATAATTACTGTAGCTATTGCTGAATGAAATCGATGGGTTTCTCCCTCATTGGAAGTTTTGTAAATAAAATTAATGTGATCAAGACTTGTTGACATTTACCTGACCATTGACAAAATAGTCAAGTGTTTTGTCAGGAGCTCTGTTGGGAAGCTCCACTAACATATGTAGGTCTTTAACTGTAAAATATCTATCATTTTACACGGAGCCAATATTCCTAGATAGGTTTCAAAAACAGAAGCCAACATACCAACAGTGGATGGTAGAGTTAGACAGGTTTAAGGTCGATCCCTGTGATCATTGCTCAAATTATTGAACTTGTGCAGTCAATACTGGTCTGAGTGATCAGAGTCACTGATTGGTGATTGTTTTCATACTAACATTATAGTCTGTGTCGTAAGTTACAGAGACAGTCAAACAGGCAAGGTCTAATATAGAGGCTCTGAATGGGACAGTCAAACGACAGATCTGATATAGAGGCTCTGAATGGGGCAGTCAAACAGGCAAGGTTTCATATAGAGGTCTGAATGGGGCAGTCAAACAGCAAGGTCTCATATAGAGGACTCTGAATGGGGCAGTCAAACATGCAAGGTCTAATATAGAGGCTCTGAATGGCACAGTCAAACATGCAAGTCTATATAGAGGCTCTGAATGGGGCAGTCAAACAGACATAGTCAAATAAGGTCTAATATAGAGGCTCTGAATGGCGCAGTCAAACATGCAAGGTCTATTATAGAGGCTCTCAATGGGGCAGTCAAACAGGCAAGGTCTTATATAGAGGCTCTGAATGTGGACAGTCAAACAGGCAAGGTCTAATATAGAGGCTATGAATGGGACAGTCAATCAGGCAAGGTCTAATATAGAGGCTCTGAATGGGACAGTCAATCAGGCAGGGGTCTAATATAGAGGCTCTGAATGGGACAGTCAATCAGGCAAGGATCTAATATAGAGCTCTGAATGGGGCAGTCAAACAGGCAAGGTCTAATATAGAGGCTCTGAATGGGGCAGTCAAACAGGCACGTCTAATATAGAGGCTCTGAATGGACAGTCAAACAGCAGGTCTAATATAGAGGCTCTGAATGACGCAGTCAAAAATGCAAGATCTATATAGAGGCTCTGAATGGGGTAGTCAAACAGGCAAGGTCAATAAGCAAGGTCTATAGGCTCTGAATGGGACAGTCAAACAGGCAAGGTCTAATATAGAGGCTCTCAATGGGGCAGCCAAACAGGCAAGGTCTAATATAGAGGCTCTGGATGGGGCAGTCAAACAGGCAAGGTTTAATATAGAGGCTCTGAATGGGGCTGTCAAACTTGACAAGGTCTAATATAGAGGCTCTGAATGGGACAGTCAAACAGGCAAGGTCTAATATAGAGGGCTCTGAATGGGACAGTCAAACAGGCAAAGGTCTAATGTAGAGGACTCTGAATGGGACAGTCAAACAGGCAAGGTCTAATATAGAGGCTCTGAATGGGGTAGTCAAACAGACAAGGTCTAATATAGAGGCTCTGAATGGGGCAGTCAAACAGGCAAGGTCTAATATAGAGGCTCTGAATGGACAGTCAAACCAGGCAAGGTCTAATATAGAGGCTCTGAATGGGACAGTCAAACAGGCAAGGTCTAATATAGAGGCTCTGAATGGGACAGTCAAACAGGCAAGGTCTAATATAGAGGCTCTCAATGGGCAGTCAAAACAAGCAACGTCTAATATAGAGGCTCTGAATGGGCAGTCAAATGACAAGATCTAATAAAGAGGCTCTGAATGGGGCAGTCAAAAAGGCAAGGTCTAATATAGAGGCTCTGAATGGGGCAGTCAAACATGCAAGATCTAATATAGAGGCTCTGAATGGGGCAGTCAAACAGCCAAGGTGTATATAGGAGGCTCTGAATGAGACAGTCAAACATGCAAGGTCTAATATAGAGGCTCTGAATGGGACAGTCAAACAGGCAAGGTCTAATATAGAGGCTCTGAATGGGGCAGTCAAACAGGCAAGGTCTAATATAGAGGCTCTGAATGGGCAGTCAAACAGGCAAGGTCTAATATAGAGGCTCTGAATGGGCAGTCAAACATGCAAGGTCTAATATAGAGGCTCTGAATGGGCAGTCAAACAGGCAAGGTCTAATATATGAGGCTCTGAATGGGACAGTCAAACAGGCAAGGTCTAATATAGAGGCTCTGAATGGACAGTCAAACAGGCAAGGTCTAATATAGAGGCTCTGAATGGGCAGTCAAACAGCAATGTCTAATATAGAGGCTCTGAATGGGGACAGTCAAACAGACAAGGTCTAATATAGAGGACTCTGAATGGGGCAGTCAAACAGACAAGGTCTAATATAGAGGCTCTGAATGGGGCAGTCAAACAGGCAAGGTCTAATAAGATACTCTGAATGGGGTAGTAAACAGGCAAGGTCTAATATAGAGGCTCTGAATGGGGCAGTCAAACAGACAAGGTCTAATATAGGGTTTCTGAATGAGACAGTCAAACATGCAAGGTCTAATATAGAGACTCTGAATGGGACAGTCAAACATGCAAGGTCTAATATAGAGGCTCTGAATGGGACAGTCAAACAGGCAAGGTCTAATATATAGAGGCTCTGAATGGGGACAGTCAAACAGACAAGGTCTAATATAGAGGCTCTGAATGGGCAGTCAAACATGCAAGGTCTAATATAGAGGCTCTGAATGGGACAGTCAAATTGGCAAGGTCTAATATAGAGGCTCTCAATGGGACAGTCAAAACAGCAAGGTCTAATATAGAGGCTCTGAATGGGACAGTCAAACAGGCAAGGCTAAGTATAGAGGCTCTGAATGGGACAGTCAAACAGAAGGTCTAATATAGAGGCTCTGAATGGGACAGTCAAACAGGCAAGGTCTAATATAGAGGCTCTGAATGGGACAGTCAAACAGGCAAGGTCTAATATAGAGCTCTGAATGGGACAGTCAAACATGCAAGGTCTAATATAGAGGCTCTGAATGGGACAGTCAAACAGGCAAGGTCTAATATAGAGGCTCTGAATGGGACAGTCAAACAGGCAAGGTCTAATATAGAGAGCTCTGAATGGGGACAGTCAAACAGGCAAGGTCTAATATAGAGGCTCTGAATTGGGCAGTCAAACAGGCAATGTCTAATATAGAGGCTCTGAAATGGGCAGTCAAACATGCAAGGTCTAATATAGAGGCTCTGAATGGGACAGTCAAACAGACAAGGTCTAATATAGAGGCTCTGAATGAGACAGTCAAACAGGCAAGGTCTAATAGAGGCTCTGAATGGAGGTCAAACAGTCAAACAGGCAAGGTCTAAATATAGAGGCTCTGAATGGGACAGTCAAACAGACAAGGTCTAATATAGAGGCTTGAATGGGACAGTCAAACAGCAAGGTCTAATATAGAGCTCTGAATGGGGTAGTCAAACAGGCAAGGTCTAATATAGAGGCTCTGAATGGGACAGTCAAACAGAAGCAAGGTCTAATATAGGGCTAATATAGAGGCTGAATGGGCAGTCAAACAGCAAGGTCTAATATAGAGGCTCTGAATGGGGCAGTCATACAGACAAGGTCTAATATAGAGGCTCTGAATGGGACAGTCAAACAGCAAGGTCTAATAATAGAGGCTCTGAATGGGACAGTCAAACAGGCAAGGTCTAATATAGAGGCTCTGAATGGGGCAGTCAAACAGGCAAGGTCTAATATAGAGGCTCTGAATGGGACAGTCAAACAGCAAGGTCTAATATAGAGGCTCTGAATGGGACAGTCAAACAGCAAGGTCTAATATAGAGGCTCTGAATGGGACAGTCAAACAGGCAAGGTCTAATATAGAGGCTCTGAATGGGACAGTCAAACAGGCAAGGTCTAATATAGAGGCTCTGAATGGGACAGTCAAACAGGCAAGGTCTAATATAGAGGCTCTGAATGGGACAGTCAAACAGAGCAAGGTCTAATATAGAGGCTCTGAATGGGACAGCAGTCAAACAGGGCAAGGTCTAATATAGAGGCTCTGAATGGGCAGTCAAACAGCAAGGTCTAATATAGAGGCTCTGAATGGGACAGTCAAACAGAAAAGGTATCTAATATAGAGGCTCTGAATGGGGACAGTCAAACAGGCAAGATCTAATATAGAGAGGCTCTGAATGGGACAGTCAAACAGGCAAGGTCTAATATTAGAGGCTCTGAATGGGGCAGTCAAACAGGCAAGGTCTAATATAGAGGCTCTCAATGGGCAGTCAAACAGGCAAGGTCTAATATAGAGGCTCTGAATGGGGCAGTCAAACAGGCAAGGTCTAATATAGAGGTTCTGAATGGGGCAGTCAAACAGACAAGGTCTAATATAGAGGCTCTGAATGGGACAGTCAAACAGGCAAGGTCTAATATAGAGGCTCTGAATGGGACAGTCAAACAGGCAAGGTCTAATATAGAGGGTCTGAATGGGCAGTCAAACAGGCAAGGTCTAATATAGAGGCTCTGAATGGGGACAGTCAAACAGGCAAGGTCTAATATAGAGGCTCTGAATGGGGTAGTCAAACAGACAAGGTCTAATATAGAGGCTCTGAATGGGGCAGTCAAAGGCAGGTAAGGACAAGGTCTAATATAGAGGCTCTGAATGGGACAGTCAAACAGACAAGGTCTAATATAGAGGCTCTGAATGGGACAGTCAAACAGGCAAGGTCTAATATAGAGGCTCTGAATGACGCAGTCAAACATGCAAGGTCTATTATAGAGGCTCTGAATGGGGCAGTCAAACAGCACAGGTCTAATTATAGAGGCTCTGAATGGGGGTAGTCAAGGCAAGGTCTAATATAGAGGCTCTGAATGACGCAGTCAAACATGCAAGATCTATTATAGAGGCTCTGAATGGGGGTAGTCAAAGCAAGCAAGGTCTAATATAGAGGCTCTGAATGGGGCAGTCAAACATGCAAGGTCTAATATAGAGGCTATCAATGGGACAGTCAAACAGGCAAGGTCTAATATATAGGCTCCTGAATGGGACAGTCAAACAGGCAAGGTCTAATATAGAGGCTCTGAATGGGACAGTCCAAACAGGCAAAGGTCTAATAAAGAGGCTCTGAATGGGACAGTCAACAGCAAGGTCTAATATAGAGGCTCTGAATGGGACAGTCAAACAGGCAAGGTCTAATATAGAGGCTTCTGAATGGGGTAGTCAAACAGGACAAGGTCTCAAATATAGAGGCTCTGAATGGGGACAGTCAAACAGGCAAGGTCTAATATAGAGGCTCTGAATGGGACAGTCAAAACAGGCCCAAGGTCTATTATATAAGAGGCTCTGAATGGGAAGTCAGTCAAACAGACAAGGTCTAATATAGAGGCTCTGAATGGGATACAGTCAAACAGCAAAGGTCTAATAATAGAGGCTCTGAATGGGACAGTCAAACAGGCAGTATATTTGTTATACAGTGTTTCATGTGACACATTTTGATGACATAAGATGTATAACCAAGCAGCATAAGTACGGAAAGATGCAAAAAGTTTAGGAATTTTCTTTGAAATATAAGTTGATATGATAGATGTCAATTTTGGCATTACTGATCAAAGTACTATACTATGCTGACCCCTATGCAAGGCATTTATTCCTCCTTCCCTCCCATATCTGACATTGTCCCCTTACTATGCCCCCCCCCCCCATTGCCCCCTTGCTATGCCCCTATCTGACACTAGTGCCCCCCATCAGACATGTTGTCCGTACAGACAGCCCTGACTGTCCACATTTTGTCTACAACACTGCCACACGTAGGAAACGCGTGTCAGGCGTCCCTTACTCGTGTACTCCTCCACCCGTTCTTTACTTCGCGGGTGGTAACAACAAGCCTTCTTATGATTATCGTTTAGGGTAAATAGTTTCTGACAACGCAAACATTTACTGACTTTCTGCCCACCTTTTGTTTTTGTCGCCTTCTTCACTCTCATTTCGTTCCAGCGATCTCACCAAAGATCGAAAAGTGAAGGATTTTGAGGATTGCTGTGAGCCTTGCGCCTTTGGCACAGGTCGTTCAGTTTCAAAGTCGACGTCCGTGGTTCTGCACCGAGACTAACTGGGCTGACCTGGCGTCTCCGCCATTTAATCCGTACAGGTGGGTCGTTCAAGTCAAGAGATTTGGAGTCTGAAATGGCAGATACATCGGAGACTTGGAACCGATTCATTCGTTCTGAGATGGATCTATTTGTCCTCTCCATGAAGGAGTTTGGTACAGAGTTTTGTTTTCTCTAGGATTGAGTTCTGTAGAGAACTGGTTTTCCTTTCACTCAGAGAACTTTGTGTGGAGGACCACAGTTTTTGTGTAGGCCAGTTTTGTGGGTGGAACTGTTTTAAGAGTCGGGTTTTGGGGTAACACTCCTGAATTTGGACATCCGGTTCCTCATCAACGCTTTGTGTTTTTGTGGTTTTTGAACCTTTTGACTGTTTACTAGTTGGATTCTGTTTTGAAGAAGTTTTTGCATTTTTATGGAAATGGTTCTATCTGTGAGAGAGCATCCTGTAGAGAGTTCTCCAGTCTTTTTTGCACTTGATTGTAGTTTTTTAACAGTTTTTTTCCTCTGTGATTTGTATACCACTGTTGTCACCTTTGGCTGACTGTGTCGGGTGACGTCATTCCGTCTTTTGTCGGCGACAATTCCTGTCTTTCGTCCACCTGAACAGCCTGCAGAATAAACTGAAGCTTCTTATACTCCTCTTGTAGCTTACTTAACTGTTTCTTGTGGCGGTTCAGTTCCGCCATCAGCTGTGTGTTTTCACGCTCCACTTTAACTAAGTGATCTTCGCGTTCTTTGTGCGACTGATTGTTCTGGAACTCCAACTTTTGTAGATGTAGACTTAACATACTAAATACAGTCTGACCGTCGATGTCCGACTCTTCCCAGCTTTAGTAGCTGCCAAACACTGTAGTCTATCCTCCACTAACGTATTGATAAGTTCGGCAAGACATTCGATATACAGAGGCAGAGCGCGCTTGGTTTTCCTTCCTCCTGGGCGCTTGGTTTCCTCCTGGGAAATTTTAATACCACCTGGAGCTCCCTCGTCCATGTTACAACAGGAACCAGTAGCAACTAGAATTGGATTCCGCATCAGTCTCAGCTGATTCGTACACTCGGGGGGTTTCCATGTCTGTATCACATTATGGATTTTCATTAGTCTCTCGATCTGGATTTCGGTGGGGTCTCTATTGGATTGGCACTTCTCTTGGTCCAATGGCCAATTTGCATGTAACGCCAATAATTGTACTGTGTACCTATTCAATGTCCCATCCTTCGCGTTGGCCTTGGTGTTCTGGATCACTTGTGTCCTGAGCCAACCAAGAAAAATATTTGTTTGATGGATGTAAAATAAGACAGTGGACAACTTCCACGATGCTCTCGTATGTAATGTTTTTCCCACGCTTTAAGTATCATGTATGGGATTCATCCTCCAGGAAAGTTGAAAAGTAACAAACGGCTGCTGAGTTATGCTTTGGATGTCATCATCAGTGCGTAGGTCAGTACAAGTCAGTGCTTTGACGTAGCTACTGGTTTCATGTGATGTACCTTAGCCATTTCCATAAAAAATGTTTCAAACTTCTTCAAGTCTTTACTGTGTTTCTATGACGACAGCTAATCATTGGTTTGTATGGGGAAGGTCTGCTGGAACATCTCCTGAAAAATATAAGAATTAGAAAAATTATTTTCAAAGTCAGAACTTGAATACAAATCTATTATAGTCAAACTAATGCTTTAGTGACAACCTCTATAGAAGGACCACCTGATCCTCTATAGAAGGACCCACTTAATTACCACCTGATTAATCAAACTTTTCAGCGGCCTTATGCCACTTTTTAAGGTCCAAAATGACCAATTATCATACTATAATCACGCCAATATAATGCCTGGAACACACTGCACAAAATAATGTCAAGTGACTATACAGTATTCAACTCATAATCCACGCACCATTGTACCTAATTCAATGTCCAATAATTGAGTGAGACAGCCTAGCATACACTATCACCTCCACATAATACAAAATGCAGTTTTGATTGACTGCTTGGGATCAGCATCAATTTGGCCTATGTATAAAGACCACTTGGCTTTAGAGATCACTTTCTCTTTGAAAGAAGCTGATTATATGAGGAAAAGGAAGCTAGCTGAAAGTCTATTATAGTTAATTTATAATTAGATATATATATATAGTTATAATTAGAATTCACAAAATGGTTTGTGACCTCACTATTTTCATAATTACTTCAGATAGTAAGATGGCTGTTTTAGCTAAATTTTCTGTAAGTTATTCTTGTCTTCACCTAATTTGTTTCCATCAATTATTAAAATGCATTTTAATAAAGGACAAGTCAGTTCCTGACTATTACAAAGAGTCCCAACATGAACATATATAATACTGCAGCCTCCCAAAATACACATGCTTTTCATACACGCAACATGCCACATACACAGGAGCCCGTCTTAAATAACACTGGCTGTCAATAACATGTTGATCTAATTAACCAACGAATTGGCCCTGCAGGTAGGGCGTTAGAATTGTACCTGCTGCCCTTTTTGCATGATCATAAAAGTCGACTAAATTTAGAATCTTATCTTTTCTATTCTTCCTAACTGACTTTATCTTTCCTAATGCCTCCCTTGGCACCGCCTCTCTTTTGGCCTTGAGATGAGCGTTCGCCCTTGTGAGGAAGGCTCTGGGTTCTGTCCCCTGGCCGAGACACACCAAAATCTATAAAAGTGGTAGTATCTGCTCCTGCTTAGTGCTCAGCATACAGGGAGTGGGACGACTAGTTCGCCCGTTGTCAGTATAATGCGGCCGGGTGAAGTGTGTTGCTTGGTGTCTTCGATGGCATGCTTCAGTGATATAGCATTATAAAAAGGACAACAGTTCCACTATACAAGAAGACACAACATGAATATATACCACAGTCTCCCAAAACATGCACATCGCACAACATACACGCAGCACACCGCATACATGGGAGGCCGTCCTTACATGACCATAGCTGTTAATAGGACGTTAATTAATCAAACAAACAAACGAATCATTCATATGCTTCTGTACAGTACCGTAAGGTGTGGCACACTTCAAGTGCCGAGATGACAAGGTAAAACCTGTACTTATTAAAGCTGTGTGCCGTACTTCAGTACATCAAACTCTACACCTAACTTGTATTGAGTCATCAAACATTTTACCTGTTCATAATTAAAGGTTGGTTGCGTTTTTACCTGTACATAATTAAAGGTATATGGAGTGTATTAGTTAAATGCAGACAGAATCAATAATTCAGGATATGCTTACAGGTATTATAGAGCTGTGGTTATAGACATTTGTCATAGATCGAATTATGACTGCGTCTCCAGCAAACATATTTGTTGGGTAGATGTTACACAAATTCTTCTATTACCGTTTCTATTCTTATATGGATATCTCTAATATTTCCTGTGTATAACCTCTATAGGGAAGGGGAGTCTGATTTGTTTAAAATGGTTGGATTGATCTTCTACCCCTTACCCTGGGTGGTCAGAGCTCCAGGGACAGGCAAAAGTGGCCAATTTGGCCATGAATGAAAAATCAAATTAATTAGCTTGCTTTTGTTTGGAGAAGACAGCTTCCTCAGAAGAAATGTAGACCATGGTTGACCATCAAATACTTAATGATATTGACCACCAGTCAAAGTACAATGTAATAATAATCATGACCATTATGGAATGATGTTTTTCAAAGCATTGTTGAGATACTATATAAATCCATTAGCTCATTTTGTCATATTTACTGAATTCAATAAATGTGAGTGATACAGGCTCTCTGGGCCTTTTGCGATGAAGAGGGGGAGAGGATGAGTGGGGACATATAATTGTTGCACATTCTGTCCTATCAATTAAAGTTTATGGAATTGAGACCTTACAAATCCCCACACCATCAATTAATTCCAGGATAAACACAAAAGTACTCAAACTTGAATATCAGTTCTCTTAATCAATGATCCAAACTTCAAAGAAAGCAGGTTGTTCTTAGACCAAAATATGTTTAATATAAATATTTATAGAATCAATACCTGATGTTTGTCTGAACGATTATTATTGTAAAAGTAAATAGTAAACCGAGGATAATAGCCGTGAAGGACCATTGAGTACTGAGTTTGTGTTGATCATTAGCTGTAATAGTTAGAACTACTGGAAATGAGTAGTGTATTAGTACTAACAAGATTTACTTACATCTGGGTTTATTAATATTCTTTTCAGGAAATCAGCGATATCAGAAGCGGCATATAATAGCCTCACAATTTAGGTAAGGGAAAATTGATTATAAGGCCAAATTAAATTTGTAGGGTTCATGAGCCAAATTAATAGTTTGCTCATAATTTAGGTCTTGAAACACAAGTCAAATTGATTAAGGCTAAATTAAATTCACAGCATTCATGAGCCAAATTAATTAAACTAAAATCAACCAATTTAAAATATCTTTAAATTTCAGCAAGTTTCCTTAAAATTACATGTTATTCTTGTGATGTTTTTTCTTCCAAATTGACAATTTACTGTATTTATCTGTAAAAACAAAGGAAGACCAAAAAAAAAAAAAACACCCACACATGTTGGTAGCATTATATAGATATAGTTCTACCAAATGGTTGACCTTTTCTTTCTTATGAACTGTCCCAGATAAAAATTTCCCATTTAGTAAAGACCAAATGGCTTCATTTCTTGATGAAAAATATGAAATTGAAATTGAGAAATTTAAAACGTGTTACACCCATTCATTAGAAGGACAATGTACTTATAAACTGTTTGAAAAAAACTTGTTGATTTTACTAAATTTTCATATGAAAAGTTCCCACCTTCATGTACTTTAGGTAGTGTCATATGGACGTTATTTGCTTGATACTGTTATAAATGTTGAGCCACCAGGACCAAAATAAAATGGGGTTTTATTAGTTTAACGTATTATTAACAGCCAGGGTCATGTAAGGACATGCCAACTTTGTCAAAATAAAATATAATTTGGTTTAGACAAAACATTATAAACAGAATTGATATGAGAGAAATGTCTATGGTGTGTTTATTGGAAGCCTGGTGTGTAGACTATTGAACAGAATTATTGATACAAATGTGAGATATACCAGGTACAAAATAATCAATGTATAGAGTACAATGGAGGATAATACACCTGTAATTTGTTTGATCTAACACAGGTAATAAAAGTCACAATTATAATTGAAATTAAAAATACTGGAATACATGTATGTTACAGTAAGAAGTTGTGAACTAATGAATGCTGGTGACAAGTCGATAAGTCTCCTTGTATAACTTAGAAAATATTCTACAATACAAAATCAATAAAAAACAAAAATATTGATTGTTATTGTCATTGAGTGTTTCCTGATTATCAATGAATTGCCAAAGAAGTCAATCTTACTAACATAAGTCCCATAGATTTCAGAATAGCAATAGTTTTAATTGATTCCGTATTGCGATGAGAAATATTGACAGAACTGAAATTAGATTCCTGTGTTAAGTGTGTGGGGAGTAAGGAAAGCTACAGTGACAATAATTTAACAATATATATACGGCTTACATGTGGATGTGAATTTCATTTCACAGTATAATTATATATTGCGCAATTTGGTCATAAAAACTGAAAAGTTATGGGAAGTAAAGTTGTGTCATCAGCCAGGTACTCGTATATGTGTGTGTTAGTATAAAAAGGTATGAAATTTGTCTTCATATGATAATGCTTTTGATTCTTTGATATCGTTTCTAAATATTATGGTTAAACCCTTGTCTTAGTGACCACCTCTGTGTAAAGACCATGGGCTTAATGCGACAACTTTCTTGATGTTTCAAATGGTCAATTTTAACACAATCTTACCTGTTTTAAAGACCATTTTATCTTGGTCTCTGGGGTGGTCTTCATTGACAGGTTTGACTGTTTCATGTATAATCTTTTTGATTATTCAATGATTCTTTCACCTTCAGAGTAAGTCCTGTTTGACTACGAGTTTAGATTAATTAGCATACGATTTAAGGTTTTAAGGAAGTCAAAAAATTTAACTTTAAATGTTTGTCACTTTGTCTGCAATTTGCATTCCAAAATAAATGTCTATATATTGTATTTAATCAATAAAGAGGAATTATTATGTACAATTTTTGCACTGTTTGTTGAAATTAAACACCAAGTTGGAATAGAACCAATACAAAATGTTTATTGTAAGGGCAAGGTCGTATGATTGCGTACCTGTAATTAGGTTTTATCATACCTGTGACACGGGGTTTGATGGGGTGTAATTTACCTGTCATACCGTTGTCTATTGTTTAATTATACAATGGACAGCTACCTGATCGAGTCGGACATCTGATTGACGCGTGGTTCGTGTAAGGTGTCAGTAGTATTTTAGCATTAGGGTAGTGGTACGACTCAACATGAACACATATTAATATGTAGAGTCATTTATAATGTATAAGGGTGATATTCTATGATAAAACTGGTGCCTGGTAATGGTGCCTGACAAATTACCTCCACTTTTTCAAAGTTCAGTCCCTTTGTTACAGAACAAGTAAACGGCTATTCCTCCTAAACTATTTAAGGGGATTTCGACAAAACTTGGAATGGCAATTAATCTATCTCAGAACAAGATACAGGATACTGTCACAATTTTTAGAGTTATGCCCCTTTAATACAAAGTTGGCCTCTCTGATCTTGACGTTTTACATAGTACACACTTTTAAAGATGACTAGTAGTACAATTTAGTTTATTCCCAATTAATAACCAGTACTTAGCGTTCAAGGATAAGCTACAGTCTGAACCTGGCAGTTTAAGACTATCTCTCAATTTAGAATTCAGACACTAAATTATCACTACAGCAGCCTCATAAAATCAATACTTAAATTTTTCTTCTTGTTCATAATAAATATCCTGTGACAGGAAAAATCAATTCATTTCATGTATTGTTTCAACACTACACAATTTGACTTGTGTAGAAAACCACATGACTATATATAGATGTAGACCATCCTTTGGTTGGTCTTTCTGGACAGGTTTTGTACTTACAAATGATACAAATACAGCGAGTGTAGCAGGCCCCTGGGGCCTCTTGTTGTGTATATTGGATTTGTTAATTCACTTATCACCTACATATGAGGTAAACACTCCAACAACTATCTAATACAAATGTAATATCTATGATCATTGGTTATTAGCTAGCCAATCGACTTTCTCCTTAACAATCCGATACTTGACATATCCTATCAATAAAGCAGAAAAAGTGGAAGGGATGGAAAAGATTTTGCTGAAGTATGCCTGAATATCACTAGTATGGATCCAATTGGATCCAATTATGATATACTCATATTCATTTTTTAGTATTTAACAGAATTAACAGTTCGTAAAGTAATGGGGAAGAGTGTACATATTTAAATAAATGTTTCTAGAATTACATTTGAATATTTTTCTACCTGGACACAAGTAGAATTAATCAATTTGCTTTAAAGTTATTGAATATTTGTCACATCTAAACGTGTCTAATACATGTATATATCCTACCCCTCCTAGGGGTTCGGGCATCACATTCCACTCGGTCTCGCGTTAACTAATAACATCTTGGTGATCTATGGGTATCACGAGGACTTGACAAGGTATTTTAAAAGTATTATGTCAATGTATAGGTAAACAGATCCTGCTTATTGCTGTGTTTACATAGTGTATATAGCTGTTTATAGGACAATTTATATAAAGTTGCCAAATAAATCATCCAGATGTTTTAAGCGTGCATTGATACACCAATGGTGAATTCAAACTAACAAACAGAAGGCTTTTAGCTTTCTGTTATTTATGAATATGCTGTTTAGGGAAAAGTAATCCTATTAAAAAAAATTTGAAAGAAATTTAAGTTTTTTTAAAGCATTGCACAAAAAATGTGATGGATGCTTTTAAAACTCTGTACTTCATTTTCAAGATATGCATTGACTTTGTTTAGTATGTCCTGTTGAAAAGCTGCTCAACAAAATCTAGATTAAAAGTTAGTGATTTTAGGAAGATCGACTTTTGCGTAAGGATCTGCATTGCTGTAGCTGATATGGCTGCCACAATAAAAAGCCATAAATATTGTTGGATAACTTATTTGTTATACAGACCTTATCAACAGAATAAAAAATATACATAGTATTTATAAATGGTGTGTACTTCCGTTGTTTTTTGTTATTTCCATTATAAGCACCCCTTTTATGCATGCATGCTATTTTAAATTCCAATGAATTTTGAATCAGTATTCACTTACAGCCTGCCTAATGGACTTGAGACTGAACATAGATTTAATGAGGACCTCCTGTGTTTGAGAGGGAGTGTTGGTGCATGGTTATAGAGATGCTGTGATTATGTAATGATGATAATGTATATTTAATGTACTTATTTTAGCGTAGTCAATAAATTCGTAGTAGAAAAACTGTAAATTATGATCTATTAGTGCAGATATACATCAGCACCATTCAGTGGTTTATACTCTTAAACAAAAAAAAAGCTGGACATGAATTAGCACTCCAAAGACATCACAAAAAGTGCTAAATAAAACTAAAATAATTACATTTACTGTTATATATTTACATTTTCACTGCAGTCCCACTATATAACCTTACTTAGCGCAGTTGGCAGTCATATAGGCTATGAACTTCAATCGCTTAACATGATGTCATTATCATTGTAATGTCACAATTGCGTGCCATCGATCACCGAAAACAGTTGTTCAAATGGCTGTTCCATCCTTAACGATAGCGAATGATTGATTCAATATAGATGCAAAATTCCTCGAAATTTCAACATAAAATTGTTATCAAATGTAAATATAAGCATTGAACGCTTTCAGTTGGCATTCATAGCCAAAAATAATTAATGACAACTGGACAGAGGCAAATCCAACATGAAGCACTTCATGGAATTTGCCTTTGTCCAGTTTGCATTCATTTTTGCTATGAATGCCAAATGAAAGACGTTCAATGCTTAAATGTACATGGTAGTCAATTTTTGTCTTTTTGTGAAAACAATATTCTATTTGAGCCAACTTCCTCCCTTAATTATTGTTTTAATGGCAATTAACATCTTTTTGAATTTAGCATTCCATTTAGACACGTCATACTGATATTGAAGTGCAATCTCACTAAAACGTACTGCTAACGTCACCCAGCAGAACACCTTGACACGATTACATATTATACTGTCACATTCTATCAGGAGGATATTGATGTCTTACAGAAGCTTAGCATTGTCAACATCCCACAGGATGCCTTGCCACAAGATCTTTCAGTGTCACTGAAATGTACTGCTGCAGACACCAAGCAGGATGTACCATGCATTTACATTGTACTGAGATTATAGTACTATCTCACTGAATTGTACTATAAAGTAAGCCCAGGAGGACACCCATGTAAAGGTCTATGTAATGAGTTGAGCCTGAACAAGCCACCCCAATGACAACATATTGCCAGACAAATCTCATAACATATATTGCACTTCCATATTAGATATTTTAAAGCCTGTGTAAGGTGTCTGGGCTGATTGTGATATATGGTACGGACCAGATTCCTACCTAGACATAATCAACAGGATCACCACACAACTGAGAATCAGCCTAGGTGATGAACAAATTGGTCAGGTGCAAATACTTAAGTGGAAGTGATAGTAATATATATCCGTATAAATTGTACAGGTGTGTTAACGAGGCACAAGTAATCAATAGGTCAGGTCTGATAAGTACCACACACCTGTAGAGATAGACTACAGCTCTTACTCATCTGCCATTTTCTCTTGTTAGTAAAAAGCAATAAACTGTTGGTAAATCAATTATAACAAGTACCTGTTCAGTAAATTGCTTTGTACCTAATATGTACGTCTTAATTTTATGTTTTCTTTCATACAAGAAAACTTCAATCAGATAAGATACCTACTGCATGATTATGAATGTAAATTGTCTTTTAAATTGGGCAATTATTCTTCCCAAAAAGGAACAAAATAGAATCAATTTGTCAATTTCAATTGAAAGAGAAAGATTTTTGTGATTTTCATAAATAGCTATTTGTT
Source organism: Argopecten irradians (assembly GCF_041381155.1). Classification (NCBI taxonomy): domain Eukaryota; kingdom Metazoa; phylum Mollusca; class Bivalvia; order Pectinida; family Pectinidae; genus Argopecten; species Argopecten irradians. The sequence goes on from NC_091148.1 coordinate 32,940,238, forward strand.
TCTAAATGAAGAATATGGTAATCACAATATTCAAAGATTTTAATGAAATTTCTTTTTTTTCATTTTTTTTATTATTTAGGATTTGAAATTGAAATTTTTAACTTAAAATATTAAATTGCAGGGGAAAAAAAATGTATGTTGTGATGTAAACTCAACATAATTGATATAAAGTACATTTGATCATAGCTTTTACACAATGATAATATCACAAATAACAATTAATATACAACCGGATGAAACAGAAACTAAAGATATAACCCTATTGTATCTCATATCATTTTACCATCAAACCTTCCAATCTTACAACATCTGCACAGAATCCTCATTTATAGATACATCCATCAAATCATCACATTCCAGACAGAAGGTATATATCCCCTGTGATCATTTAAACTCCAAAAGTCGAAAGTTTGGTGGTAGTATCAGAGCCATCTTTGTAATCATCGCTGATAAAGACGTGTATAGAGGATTTAAAGGTAAACCAATGACAGACAGCCTACAAACGCTACCTTAAGTAGCAATACACACACCACCGATCTATGTACTTTTTGTCATACTGTGGTAAGTGTCCTGGACATTTGATGGCCGTGTTAAATCTTGTATGGGTTATGCTGCTTTAGTTTATGGCATTATGAAATGAAGAAAATAATCAGTCAAATAGTTAAATGTTAATTGGTTGAAAGGTCAAGGTTTATTAGTATATAGTTCCAAAGTCAAGGTGATAAAAGTGTCTTTCAAGAATGTTTTTGTAGAACAAAAAAACAAAAACAGAAAACAATTGACACCATTGCACTTTTGAAATTATAGCATTGTCTTTGACATCCAAAGGTCAAGCATCAACATTATCACTTATATGGAACAAAGTCTTAGGTAATAATGATGGGGATATATTGGATATTCTCCAGATGGTAACTGGTCATCCATGCATTAATGAGACTATTATTCGGTGAATTTCTAGGGAATTGTAGGAAAGTTGCAGTAAGTTATAATTACTGTAGCTATTGCTGAATGAAATCGATGGATTTCTCCCTCATTTGAAGTTTTGTAAATAAAATTTATGTGATCAAGACTTGTTGACATTTACCTGACCATTGACAAAATAGTCAAGTGTTTTGTCAGGAGCTCTGTTGGGAAGCTCCACTAACATACATAGGTCTTTAACTGTAAAATATCTATCATTTTACACGGAGCCAATATTCCTAGATAGGTTTCAAAAACAGAAGCCAACATACCAACAGTGGATGGTAGAGTTAGACAGGTTTTAGGTTGATCCCTGTGATCATTGCTCAAATTATTGAACTTGTGCAGTCAATACTGGTCTGAGTGATCAGAGTCACTGATTGGTGATTGTTTTCATACCAACATTATAGTCTGTGTCGTAAGTTACAGAGACAGTCAAACAGGCAAGGTCTAATATAGAGGCTCTGAATGGGACAGTCAAACAGGCAAGGTCTGATATAGAGGCTCTGAATGGGACAGTCAAACAGGCAAGATCTGATATAGAGGCTCTCAATGGGGCAGTCAAACAGGCAAGGTTTCATATAGAGGTTCTGAATGGGACAGTCAAACAAGCAAGGTCTCATATAGAGACTCTAAATGGGGCAGTCAAACATGCAAGGTCTTAATATAGAGGCTCTCAATGGCGCAGTCAAACATGCTAGATCGATTATAGAGGCTCAGAATGGGGTAGTCAAATAAGCAAGGTCTAATATTGAGGCTCTGAATGGGACAGTCAAACAGGCAAGGTCTAATATAGAGGCTCTGAATGGGATAGTCAATCAGGCAAGGTCTAATATAGAGGCTCTGAATGGGATAGTCAAACAGGCAAGGTCTAATATATGAGGCTCTGAATGGGACAGTCAAACAGGCAAGGTTCCGATATAGAGGCTCTGAATGGGACAGTCAAACAGGCAAGGTCTAATAAAGAGGCTCTGAATGGGACAGTCAAACAGGCAAGGTCTAATATAGAGGCTCTGAATGGGACAGTCAAACAGGCAAGGTCTAATATAGAGGCTCTGAATGGGACAGTCAAACAGGCAAGGTCTAATATAGAGGCTCTGAATGGGACAGTCAAACAGGCAAGGTCTAATATAGAGGCTCTCAATGGGGCAGTCAAACAGGCAAGATCTAATATAGAGTCTGAATGGGAGTCAAGTCTAATAATGGCTCGAGGGCAGTCAAACAGGCAAGGTCTAATATAAGAGGCTCTGAATGGGCAGTCAAACATTCAAGTCTAATATAGAGGCTCTGAAATGGGGCAGTCAAACATGCAAGGTCTAATATAGAGGCTCTGAATGACGCAGTCAAACATCAAGATCTATTATAGAGGCTCTGAAATGGGTAGTCAAACAGCCAGGGTAGTCAAATAAGCAAGGTCTAATATTGAGGCTCTGAATGACACAGTCAAACATGCAAGATCTATTATAGAGGCTCTGAATGGGGTAGTCAAACAGCCAGGGTAGTCAAATAAGCAAGGTCTAATATTGAGGCTCTGAATGGGACAGTCAAACAGGCAAGGTCTAATATAGAGGCTCTCAATGGGGCAGCCAAAACAGGCAAGGTCTAATATAGAGGCTCTGAATGGGACAGTCAAACTTGCAAGGTATAATATAGAGTCTGAATGGGACAGTCAAACAGGCAAGGTCTAATAATAGAGGCTCTGAATGGGGCAGTCAAAACTTGCAAGGTATAATATAGAGGCTCTGAAGCAGTCAAACTGAAAAGATTCTAATAAGAGCTTCAAAATGGGGCAGTCAGCAACAGCCAGGGTAGTCAATTAAGAAGGTCTAAATGGGGAATGCTGTCAAACAGACAAGGTCTAATATAGAGGCTCTGAATGGGACAGTCAAACAGGCAAGGTCTAATATAGAGGCTCTGAATGGGACAGTCAAACTAGCAAGGTCTAATATAGAGGCTCTGAATGGGACAGTCAAACAGGCAAGGTCTAATATAGAGGCTCTGAATGGGGCAGTCAAACAGGCAAGGTCTAATATAGAGGCTCTTGAATGGAGTAGTCAAACAGACAAGGTCTAATATAGGGTTCTGAATGGGACAGTCAAACAGGCAAAGGTCTAATATAGAGGCTCTGAATGGGACAGTCAAACAGGCAAGGTCTAATATAGAGGCTCTGAATGGGACAGTCAAACAGGCAAGGTCTAATATAGAGGCTCTGAATGGGGCTGTCAAACAGACAAGGTCTAATATAGAGGCTCTGAATGGGGTAGTCAAACAGGCAAGGTCTAATATAGAGGCTCTGAATGGGGCAGTCAAACAGGCAAGGTCTAATATAGAGGCTCTGAATGGGGCAGTCAAACAGGCAAGGTCTAATATAGAGGCTCTGAATGGGACAGTCAAACAGACAAGGTCTAATATAGAGGCTCTGAATGGGACAGTCAAACAGGCAAGGTCTAATATAGAGGCTTTTGAATGGGGACAGTCAAACAGGCAAGGTCTAATATAGGGTTTCTGAATGGGACAGTCAAACAGGCAAGGTCTAATATAGAGGCTCTGAATGGGACAGTCAAACAGGCAAGGTCTAATATAGGGGCTCTGAATGGGACAGTCAAACAGGCAAGGTCTAATATAGAGGCTCTGAATGGGACAGTCAAACAGGCAAGGTCTAATATAGGGGCTCTGAATGGGGCAGTCAAACAGGCAAGGTCTAATATAGAGGCTCTGAATGGGCAGTCAAACAGACAAGGTCTAATATAGGGGCTCTGAATGGGGCAGTCAAACAGCAAGGTCTAATATAGAGGCTCTGAATGGGACAGTCAAACAGGCAAGGTCTAATATAGAGGCTCTGAATGGGACAGTCAAACAGGCAAGGTCTAATATAGAGGCTCTGAATGGGACAGTCAAACAGGCAAGGTCTAATATAGAGGCTCTGAATGGGACAGTCAAACAGGCCAAGGTCTAATATAGATGGGATCAAACAGCTCGAATGGGACAGTCAAACAGGCAAGGTCTAATATAGAGGCTCTGAATGGGGCAGTCAAACAGGCAAGGTCTAATATAGAGGCTCTGAATGGGACAGTCAAACATGCAAGGTCTAATATAGAGGCTCTGAATGGGACAGTCAAACAGGCAAGGTCTAATATAGAGGCTCTGAATGGGGTAGTCAAACAGGCAAGGTCTAATATAGAGGCTCTGAATGGGACAGTCAAACAGGCAAGGTCTAATATAGAGGCTCTGAATGGGACAGTCAAACAGGCAAGGTCTAATATATGGGCTCTGAATGGGACAGTCAAACAGAGCAAGGTCTAATATAGAGGCTCTGAATGGGACAGTCAAACAGGCAAGGTCTAATATAGAGGCTCTGAATGGGACAGTCAAACAGGCAAGGTCTAATATAGAGGCTCTGAATGGGACAGTCAAACAGGCAAGGTCTAATATAGAGGCTCTGAATGGGACAGTCAAACAGACAAGGTCTAATATAGAGGCTCTGAATGGGACAGTCAAACAGGCAAGGTCTAATATAGAGGCTCTGAATGGGACAGTCAAACAGGCAAGGTCTAATATAGAGGCTCTGAATGGGACAGTCAAACAGGCAAGGTCTAATATAGAGGCTCTGAATGGGACAGTCAAACAGGCAAGGTCTAATATAGAGGCTCTGAATGGGGCAGTCAAACAGACAAGGTCTAATATAGAGGCTCTGAATGAAACAGTCAAACATGCAAGGTCTAATATAGAGGCCCTGAATGGGGCAGTAGCCAAACAGGCAAGGTCTAATATAGAGGCTCTGAATGGGGCAGTCAATCAGACAGGCAAGGTCTAATATAGAGGCTCTGAATGGGGCAGTCAAACAGACAAGGTCTAATATAGAGGCTCTGAATGGGGGAACAGTCAAACAGGCAAGGTCTAATATAGAGGCTCTGAATGGGACAGTCAAACAGACAAGGTCTAATATAGGCTCTGAATGGGACAGTCAAACAGAGGCTAATATAGAGGCTCTGAATGGGGACAGTCAAACAGACAAGGTCTAATATAGAGGCTCTGAATGGGACAGTCAAACTTGCAAGGTCTAATATAGAGGCTCTGAATGGGACAGTCAAACAGGCAAGGTCTAATATAGAGGCTCTGAATGGGGCAGTCAAACAGACAAGGTCTAATATAGAGGCTCTGAATGGTAGTCAAACAGCAAGTCTAATATAGAGGCTCAGTCAAACAGGCAAGGTCTAATATAGAGGCTCTGAATGGGACAGTCAAACAGGCAAGGTCTAATATATAGAGGCTCTGAATGAGACAGTCAAACCAGCAAGGTCTAATATAGAGGCTCTGAATGGGACAGTCAAACTAGCAAGGTCTAATATAGAGGCTCTGAATGGGACAGTCAAACAGGCAAGGTCTAATATAGAGGCTCTGAATGGGGCAGTCAAACAGACAAGGTCTAATATAGAGGCTCTGAATGGGCAGTCAAACATGCAGTCAAGGTCTAATATAGAGGCTCTGAATGGGGACAGTCAAACAGACAAGGTCTAATAGCAAGGCTAACTGAATGGGCAGTCAAACAGCAAGGTCTATTATAGAGGCTCTGAATGGGACAGTCAAAAGCCAGGGTGTAAATAGCAAGGTCTAATATAGAGGCTCTGAATGGGACAGTCAAACAGAGCAAGGTCTAATATAGAGGCTCTGAATGGGGCAGTCAAACAGGCAAGGTCTAATATAGAGGCTCTGAATGGGACAGTCAAACAGGCAAGGTCTAATATAGAGGCTCTGAATGGGGCAGTCAAACAGGCAAGGTCTAATATAGAGGCTCTGAATGGGACAGTCAAACAGACAAGGTCTAATATAGAGGCTCTGAATGGGACTAGTCAAACAGGCAAGGTCTAATATAGAGGCTCTGAATGGGACAGTCAAACAAGGCAGGTCTAATATAGGGCTATGAATGGGATAGTCAAACAGACAAGGTCTAATTATAGGCTCTGAATGGGACAGTCAAACCAGGCAAGGTCTAATATAGAGGGTTCTCTGAATGGGACAGTCAAACAGGCAAGGTCTAATATAGAGGCTCCTGAATGGGACAGTCAAAACTAGCAAGGTTCTAATATAGAGGCTCTGAATGGGACAGTCAAACAGGCAAGGTCTAATATAGAGGCTCTGAATGGGGCAGTCAAACAGGCAAGGTCTAATATAGAGGCTCTGAATGGGACTATAAGAGTCAAATGCCAGTGTAGTCAAATAAGCAAGGTCTAATATTGAGGCTCTGAATGGGCAGTCAAACATGCAAGCTATTATAGAGGCTCTGAATGGGGTAGTCAAACAAGCCAGGTAGTCAAATAAGCAAGGTCTAATATGAGGCTCTGAATGGGACAGTCAAACAGGCAAGGTCTAATATAGAGGCACTGAATGTGGCAGTCAAACTTGCCAAGGTATAATATAGAGGCTCTGAATGGGACCAGTCAAACTGACAAGATCTAATAAAGAGGCTCTGAATGGGGCAGTCAAAACAGGCAAGGTCTAATATAGAGGCTCTGAAATGGGCTGTCAAACAGACAGGGTCTAATATAGAGGCTCTGAATAGGGTAGTCAAACAGGCAAGGTCTAATATAGAGGCTCTGAATGGGACAGTCAAACCAGCAAGGTCTAATATAGAGGCTCTGAATGGGGCAGTCAAACAGGCAAGGTCTAATATAGAGGCTCTGAATGGGGCAGTCAAACAGGCAAGGTCTAATATAGAGGCTCTGAATGGGGCAGTCAAACAGGCAAGGTCTAATATAGAGGCTCTGAATGGGACAGTCAAACATGCAAGGTCTAATATAGAGGCTCTGAATGGGACAGTCAAACAGACAAGGTCTAATATAGAGGCTCTGAATGGGACAGTCAAACAGGCAAGGTCTAATATAGAGGCTCTGAATGGGACAGTCAAACAGACAAGGTCTAATATAGAGGCTCTGAATGGGACAGTCAGACAGACAAGGTCTAATATAGAGGCTCAGAATGGGACAGTCAAACAGGCAAGGTCTAATATAGAGGCTCTGAATGGGACAGTCAAACAGGCAAGGTCTAATATAGAGGCTCTGAATGGGACAGTCAAACAGGCAAGGTCCCAATATAGAGGCTCTCAATGGGACAGTCAAACATGAAAGATCTCAAAAGAGGCTCTCTATGGGACAGTCAAACAGGCAAGGTCTAATATAGAGGCTCTGAATGGGACAGTCAAACTGGCAGGGTAATCATATAAGCAAAGTCTAATATTGAGGCTCTGAATGGGACAGTCAAACAGGCAAGGTCTAATATAAAGGCTCTCAATGGGGCAGTCAAACAGGCAAGATCTGATATAGGGTCTGAATGGGGCAGTCAAACAGGCAAGGTCTAATATAGAGACTCTGAATTGGGCAGTCAAACATTCAATGTCTAATATAGAGGCTCTGAAATGGGCAGTCAAACATGCAAGGTCTAATATAGAGGCTCTGAATGACGCAGTCAAACATGCAAGATCTATTATAGAGGCTCTGAATGGGGTAGTCAAACAGCCAGGGTAGTCAAATAAGCAAGGTCTAATATTGAGGCTCTGAATGGGGACAGTCAAACAGGCAAGGTCTAATATAGAGGCACTGAATGTGGCAGTCAAACTTGCAAGGTATAATATAGAGGCTCTGAATGGGACAGTCAAACTGACAAGATCTAATAAAGAGGCTCTGAATGGGACAGTCAAACAGGCAAGGTCTAATATAGAGGCTCTGAATGGGGCTGTCAAACAGACAAGGTCTAATATAGAGGCTCTGAATGGGGCTGTCAAACAGACAAGGTCTAATATAGAGGCTCTGAATGGGGTAGTCAAGCAGGCAAGGTCTAATATAGAGGCTCTGAATGGGACAGTCAAACATGCAAGGTCTAATATAGAGACTCTGAATGGGACAGTCAAACAGGCAAGGTCTAATATAGAGGCTCTGAATGGGGTAGTCAAACAGGCAAGGTCTAATATAGGGGTTTTGAATGAGACAGTCAAACATGAAAGGTCTAATGTAGAGACTCTGAATGGGACAGTCAAACAGGTAAGGTCTAATATAGAGGCTCTGAATGGGGTAGTCAAACAGGCAAGGTCTAATATAGAGGCTCTGAATGGGACAGTCAAACAGACAAGGTCTAATAAAGAGGCTCGGAATGGGGCAGTGAAACTTGCAAAGTCTAATATAGAGGCTCGGAATGGGACAGTCAAACAGGCAAGGTCTAATATAGGGGCTCTGAATGGGGCAGTCAAACAGACAATGTCTAATATAGAGGCTCTGAATGGGACAGTCAAACAGACAAGGTCTAATATAGAGGCTCTGAATGGGGCAGTGAAACTTGCAAGGTCTCATATAGAGGCTCTGAATGGGGCAGTCAAACAGCAAGGTCTAATATAGAGGCTCTGAATGGGACAGTCAGACAGACAAGGTCTAATATAGAGGCTCTGAATGGGACAGTCAAACAGACAAGGTCTAATATAGAGGCTCTGAATGGGACAGTCAAACAGGCAAGGTCTAATATAGAGGCTCTGAATGGGGCAGTCAAACAGGCAAGGTCTAATATAGAGGCTCTGAATGGGACAGTCAAACAGGCAAGGTCTAATATAGAGGCCCTGAATGTGGCAAAAATTAGAAGCGGTTCAACCGATCACAGCCAATATTAGAAGCAGTCCTCAATCGATCATATGTCGACATGTCAAAGCCACAAACCGATCTAAAAGTATGCAAAAGGGTAGTGAAAATGTACAATGATGGGGTGTCATATGGAAATAAATCTGAAGCGGTCAGCATTTGTAAATACACCTGTCGAAACATCGCAAAGTTGTACGGGGAACAGCATGGTTCTCTGCTTCCATGTGTTTGGCCTATCAAGAAACCAACAAAGGTCAATGAAGAAGTTGTTTAATTTGTTGAATATCAGAAGAAAATGAAACCAAGCATTTATGGTCGTGAAATTCGAGAGAAACTTATTGAGGCAAACGTGTGTACAAATGATAATGTGCCTGCTCTGTTGGCTGTACACAAAGTTATAACATCCAATTAGAATATGACACAGAGGTTGTTGTCTCAAATACCAGAGGAAACAACCAGAATCAACCATGAGGATATGGTCACGAACTTCATGGCTAAACTTATGCAATATCGACCCCAGCAGATTCATTTTTTTGACGAATCCTCTGTCATTTCAACATGTGCAAATAGAAGATATGGACACTCTGTATGTGGTAAACGCGCTTATGAAATTCAGCGCTAATGCCTATGCGAGTGATGCGACATTCACTGTCAATTTGTGCTGTGGGTTTTTTGGGCTGGACTATTTTGACATTATACCAGGCCCTTCAAATGCATTAGAAATTATTAATTTCTTTGACAAAGCATTACAGCAAACTAATGATTTTGGAAATCCTGTGTTTGCGCAAGGAGACATTATTGTAATGGATAATTGTGGTTTTCACCACCAAAGAGCAGGTGAATAAATGTTAACAAACATGCTTGAACAACGTGGACTAAATCTTGTCTTCTAACCAACATACTCTCCTCAGTACAATCTTGCCAAGTACACATTTCATGCCATGAAATCCAGGCTTCGTAAAAATCCGTCGTATTCATCCGAGTTCACAGAATTAGCTATCATCGATGCCCTGTCTGACATTCCTGGTTCGGAACTAGATTCAAAGTCGCTATTATGGACTTTGTGGTTATGTTTGAGATTAGGCCTAACATAAAACAGAGAAATCTCTGGTAAAAAGAACTGTTTTATATTTCGTATTTCACTGGAAAAAAGTGTTCTGTTCACCATAAAAAGACAAAACAAATGGCAGGCTAAATAAACAGCTTTATTGTGCACACACTTTTTTCTCTTCTATTTTTAGATCAACTCAGCCAATCACAATGCGTGTTACATAGACACTTCACCTGTAACATGTAGCGATGTAATCTACTACAGTGAGTCAATACACTAGTACTGTAACACAATCGTGCTATCTTATGATAGAACGGCAGTAAGTGCCAATATATGGTCATGGAGGTAGAAAGAACACTCATTACAATCATGAACAAATAGTGTTAATTGCAATACAATAAACAGGTTTGGGATTAACAAAATAGAAAATTTGTGGAACTCTTTTGTTGTAAGAGATTCCTATTTAGTTGCTTTTCAATATTCATTATGCACTTCTACTAGTATATCTTGCTATACAATACATGGCTTCTCAAAGCACAAAGTGTTATCTATTGGTTACCACAATACACATTGATTTCTATTGATGTTATGTCTGTGGTAATCATGACAGACAGAAAAGATTGGAGGAGAAGATATTTGGATCGTTTTCTTATTGATCTTCCTCACAAAGGACACAATATATGGTATAGATAAGTAAGGATTATCAATCTTTTTCTTGATTTGGATTTTATCATCTTACAGTTTGACTGAGTTAATGTTAATTGCATGGCCACCTGCCCCGAGACGGTCAATAATTCTAATGTATATTGGGAAACTTTTGTATATCTGCACAAATACATTTCTGGTAGGGTGGTATAGAATTGTACATGCTGCTCATAAAAGGCAACTTAATTTGGGATCCTATCTTTTTTAATTCTTCCTAATGACTTATTTCTTCTTTCTCGCATGAAACTGCCTCACTGGTCAAGAGTTGCGTGCTTGCCCCTGTGAGGAAGGCTTTGGGTTCTGGCCTCTAGCTATAGTAATAGTGATTTCTGCTCCTGCTTAATGCCCAGCATAATTGGAGTTGAGTGACTGGCTTGCCCTATGCCAGTATAATGTAGCGGACCAGTAAGTCCGGGGTCGCGGTTTCCAGCTCAGCTGGCAGCACACTACTCTCACCCTGTTACACAAGCCACAAAATAACCTCTTGGCTAGAGAGAACTTGTCTCTTAAAGTTTGATCATTTGAGTGTTCGATCAGTAATTATAAGCCAGCAACAGGTCCAAATTAAGTTTGATCCCTAAGCACAGGCAGTGATTGTTTATGGAATTTATTCTCTGTTACATAACAAATATATTTGACCAAATAATTATTGCAAACCTGTACAGTTTTGGTCTTCATCTTTATACTTGTTGTATGATATGTGTTTTTTCTAAAATACTCACCAAATCAGTATGTGCCGTGTTTTGTCTATAGATAAATTATACAACAACAAAATATATTGACGTAATTTAGTAAAGAGATACATGTACTTATATGTAACACGACACCTGTAGACTTCAATGAAGATTTGGATAGAACTTTGGTATAAATGACTACATTATACAAATTCTCTACTATACAGCCAAGTTGGAGCTATGTATATACTATACCTGATTTATACTTTTATAAATAACGTTGTTTGAGTGTAGCGTTTCCTGGGCCCGATACTGTTCAATAAATTGACAGTGATTTAGGGGTTTATCGTTTGAAACCCACACCAGTAGGGTATCCAATATCAAAATACATATTGTATTTCATGGTATCCCTGTCTCAAAACTTTGATGTCTCATATGACTATACACCTGCATTGTACACAAAGGAGTCAGTCTTAATGGATATGAGTCTTTATTCAAACTTCACGATTTCTTTCGTATGTGATAGATTACAGAGAAGATACAAAGACTGATTTTGAAAACCAGAACATTTCCATAAATCTTGTGAAACTGTATTATATAACAGAGTGCCACCATTGAGTCAGCATATTACAACACATCTCTAAAAATCAGGCCAGCTCCTTTGAACCCTATTCCGTCCTTGTATATTAAAGAGTTGTCTCCCTTGTGGGTATGTACTATCAATTTTGACAATTGTAGAACAGGGAAAAATACACATGATTCCTATCTAGGTTCTCGGGTGTGAAAATCTTCGGCATTACCAACTGAGCCATAGAAGCATGCTCTGTCAGCTGAGTGACAGAGAACATATTTTACACTATACAAACCACACCAACCCACTCCTTTTACACATTTTTTAATTTAAATTCAAAATACTGAGATGGAAGGGTTTTGGAGGGGGGGGGGGGTAAATTGTTACTGAAGCATGGTATTGAAATAATTCACAAACGTCACCCTAGATCTCAATTTTCAATTTGACTGTAGTAGACCACTCTTTTTTTTTTGCGAGAAATACCTAAGACACAAAATATTGTATAAACAAAAATAAAGTTGTGTATATGTAGTTATTTTCTAATGCTGGTTCTCCAGACAAACATTAGGCTTGTATTGGTATGTTTACATGTTCTGTCCACTCGAGAGTTATGAGATTGAAGGTATTGTTATTTGGACACAAAATACTCCTAAAAAACTGCTTTACAAATAGCATTGTACTCAAGGTATGAATTATGGAAAAGGATCCGGCACGATATTTCAGGTGTACAGATAATTCAGCTGAGTAAATGGTGTGTATTTAAGCTTATTGGTAAATTAAACCATCATAAATTAGAATTGAAATGTACAAAAAAAATACGAGTGGGTTTAAGCAGAATTTCATTTGAATGTCATTGAATTAAACTGTGATCAGTGTCCAATTGAAAAGGTATTGTCAAGTTATTTAGATATCATATTGCGCTCAAATTGGCACGTTGTAGATATTTAAATCAGCTAATTCCATTTGGTGTTAGTAGTAAATACAGGGCACTGTTAAGCCCATAATTACATGTTAATTTAGGTATTTAATTGTATAGTATAAATGTTCAGTAAAAGCTTTGCATAAGGCATGACAATATTGAGATATTGTTATTCAGACATTTTAATTTAGGCAGAATTGTACTGTAAAAGCTTTCCGTAATTAAAGTATGACATCAATATTGAGATATCATTCATATATATTATGTGATGAGCCTGGGAGTTATCAGTTAGGTAAAATTTTAATTCTATTAGATGGAATCTACAGTATTTGACCCATTAAGTACCCATGGTTTTTGTAAAAGGGGGAGGGGTTAATTGCTTATACAAATATAATATGATAATACAATGTATTGTACAAAAATGAAGAAATGAGGATTGTATTTAAATCAGGAAAATTAATCATTGATCTGCACCTCAGTATAAATTGATTAGAAATTATAAAACCAATATGGTATGCCTAATATAAAAGCTTGCAGCTTGTAGATTGAATTGTAACCAAGCATTTTGATTTAATTACAGTATTTGACCCAAAAAGCACTCTCATCTATATTAGCACCCCTTTTCCTTTTGAGAGCACCATTTCACTAATACATACGGTACTTCAAATCAAATGCCGACTGAAACTATGGAAACTTTGTAGGCTTCTCTATTGGATTTCCTTTACAAATTAATGGCTCAACTTTGTGGAATAATTCTGATTTAAAAAGGTCGATAAAAATATATGGTCCTATAAAGCACCTCCCATTTTTTGTAATGTTTAAGTGTTTTTGATGCTTATTGGGTTGGATATGGTATGAACCAAAACCAATGATGAATTAATATCTTTGTTCATAGCTATTAAATACAGCAAACTACATATGGAAGCCTCAATTAACTTATTCACCAATTAAAAAATTGACTCTCCAGGGATGAAAGGGTTTATAAAGTAATAAATAATCTTGAAGCTTATGTCTCAAGATCAGTTTAGATCTCCTTCTATAACAACAGGACATGTATTATGTCAATTATAATGTGATGCCTCTGGACCATCCTGCTGAATCCTTTGAAGAAAGTATTGATATTGAAGGAAATATTAGTTAAATTGATTAAAGGAGAAAGAGAGAGAGAGTTAGACAGAGAGAGAGAGAGAGAAAGAGAGAGAGAGTTAGACAGAGAGAGAGAGAGAGAGAGAGAGCAGCCTAGAAAAAAAATCATTATTTCTGATTGTTTTAGATTACTACTGTATTGTTGTACATTTATTTTTACCTTAAACCTGATAGACACATTTCCTGTATGTCGCCTTTGCACATTACAGAATTATTTGCCCTGTTGGGTAGACATATATATTGTGATGTCATTAGTTTAAATGTGAGTGAAACTGAAGCAGTTTTATCTGAAAAACATGATGTTATGCTCGCGAACAGATGACTCCATTACCAACACCTGCCTGCAAGGGTAGATAACTCTATTATGTATAAACAGAGTAGATGGTACTTTGAATGCTGAGCTCAAATATCGGCAGCAACTTTTAATGTACAAATGTTTGAAACCAATTTCATGTAACTGGTCACCCAATAGACTCCTAGTGGCTTTCCCTGTGTTAAGTTATAGATTGATACCAGTCGACCGTAAACATTGATGGTATTTAAATTTATCTCTGGTATTAGCAATATTATCATCTAACAGTCAACAGATAAATTAACAACAGTGGACCAGACTCTAGTAAAGGCTAAGTGTTGTTGTACTTAAATTGATTACTGTGTTTGGTAACCCCTCGATTGTGTCCTCAAACTAAACCCCTCGATTGTGTCCTCAAACAAGGTGTATTGGAGCTTCAAAGTACCGTTTAGCATGTCAAACTATTACGACAAATCGACCACAATATTGTTTTAACAGATGTATTCGTCTATTGTGTTGGCAATAATAAGGTGCTTTGTGTTTTTAGGACGGCTAAAACAGTTGTATTAACCGGCCGGTTAGCTGTGCCCAACATACAGACCACAGTACTTTATCTAAAACATCTGGCACATTTTCATCAAGATAGTATTGAATTTGGCAACAAAACAATTCAATGAAGAACATTTGTTAAAAAAATTGTCAGAGATTGATAAATGGATTTGTATATCATGCAAGCAAAATTCAAAACTTAAATGACAATTAAATTGTTTCGTCAAGTTAATTGATTTAGCATGGCTGCATGTAAAACTTATTTATTAAACTTGCTTAGTAAATAACATTTGATAATGACTTTCTGAAATAAGATACTGTAAATATTCAACTAACTCTCCTTTTCATTTGAAGTCTCATTGGTGCATTTAGTCAGCTTGTGTCATGAAACACTTGGCTCTGCAGGTAGGGCATTAGAATTGTACCTGCTGCCCCTATTGCATGATCGTAAAAGGCGACTAAATTTGAGATCTTATCGTTTCTCTTCTTCCTAACTGACTATATCTTTCCTAATGCCTTTGCTCCGGCTCATACAGGGAATACGAAGACTGGTTCGCCCGTTGTCAGTACAATGTGACCTGGTGGGGTGTGTTGCTTGGAGTCTTCGGCGGCATGCTTCAGTGATATAGCACTAAAAAAAGGGCAACACTTCCACTATACAATAAGACACAACACGAACATACCGCAGTCTCCCAAAACATGCACCTCGCACTACACATACACTACACACCGCATACATGGGAGACTGTCCTTACATGACCCTGGCTGTCAATAGGATGTTAATTAATCAAACAAACAAACAAATGTCATGAAAGAGCATCAGTCATTTACTTTATGAAAAGAGCTTGAGGAATTCAGACAAGTGTATAAAGAGCATGCTTAGATGAGATCGAACAAGAAAGATTATTCAAAAGAATGACCTTCACCTTTATTAAGTTATAAATGTTTGATTTGCTTGAATCTATATAATTCTGCTACCTTGGTAAAAGTGCACGTAAAATTAAAAAAAAAAAAAAAAATAGTGGGGGATAGATAAAGACTCTATCTCTGAAAATTGTAGATTCTCATATGAAAAAATGTTCATTTATGATCCTATCATACATGTATAAACGTCTATAACAAATATTCATTAATATCTGCATAATGCCTTCAGGCAGAATAATCAATTTTGCTGACTTAAACTTAGTACCCGTAGTCTGTTTCTGTGTTACTGGAAATTAATTTCATCGAATGTCACTTATATTTAGTATAGCTACATATACCTGTTGTAAAGCTTGCCTTATAAATGAGTTGTTATTGTACTTCTGTATCAGATAGGACGAAGACGGTCGGTATAATAGGTATACATGGCATTGTGTAGGTACAGATACAAATAGTCAGATAGTCATAACTTGATGATCATCTTTGATTTGTTAGGCAGTGCTGATTTTCACATGCGTCTTATAAAAAATCTGAGCTGTTGTACATGTGATAGTTAAATTGGAATGTGACCAAAAAACTGTAAAGGAGATAAGCTAGTTTGTGCAAGTTTTGAAAAAAAACATACCACATAATAAAAGAAGGGGGAAAAATAGAAAAGAAAAAAAATAATGCTAAAATTATATGTGTAAAATGTCTACACAAAGGTGGATGCAACTCAAAGGTCAAAGGTCAGACAAAGTGATTTAGAACAATAGTTAAGGCCACATCCCAATCATGTCATGACAGAATTTACAAATTTGCAGCTTAAAAAAGAAGAATGCATGGATAATGGAACAAATCTCAATGTCAGTTTCCAACTTGAAATTTGAAATAATTTCATTGATGTATGTATGAAGAATGGTTATGTAAAGTAAATATTTAAGAAAGTTTGATATGTACCAGTAATACCAGATTATATTGATCATAATGCTAATTCCTCAACTATTATAATCACTAGTTTCTTTAAGATAGCTTGAGTTATCTCCCTTCACGCATAACATTTTAGAGATTTTCCAGCACTTATAGTACTATACACTCCCACAGAGTCTTAAAATATCCCCTCCCACATAGCATGTTTGTATAATCTGATGGGACAAAGAAGTAATTCCAACAGTGTATCATATAATCTTATATAATCTTACAGGTATACTCTTGTAGTAACCAAATAAATTAAAATATTTTTATTGTATTCAATGTGACAAAATTGGAATTCATAAAGTTCAGTTTCTACAACTGTGTTTACAATAGTTATTTTTGGCCCTATATCTACTGTTTATAAAAATTGACCACTGGGTAAAATAAATAGGGGTAAAAGTCAAACACCAGAAACATTTCGCCTTTGACAGGTAAGAGGTGGAAATGCTGGCTAAAAATACTAAACATCGATCTTGTTATCTCCCTTCAAATCCAATGATATGCTGCATTCCAGGTACTATATAAATCACATCTTTGGTGCATTTTATCAGAAATATGTTGATGATAAAAATGTATGCATCATGGCTAACCGTATATCTTACTGTGAAATCTTTTTTCAGAGTTATGCCCTTTTGTTATAAAACTATTAATATACCTCTACTTTTTTTTACACTATATCACATTTACTTTGTTAAATTGACTAGCTCCCTACTTTTTTCAAAAACCCTCACTTAGCTGTGTATAGTCTTTGAACTAACACACCCCTAGAAGCTAGCACACACTCGGACTCGGCTATTTCCGTTTAACCAATCAGATTCGAGGTGGCTGGACTTGTTTCTGATCACACCATCAATTGCCAGGCGATGTAACAATTGGGCGGAGCTAGTTTCCGATCACGCCACCTCCATTGACGTAATCAAATGACGTAAGTATCGACCGGAAACTGTTACCGAACACCTCGTCATGTTTATCTTGTAAGTGAGTAGTTGTGGATAATGTAATGGGGCCAGAGGACAATACATTCTATATGTACATGTACGTACAGTTGTTATGTACATTATTAGGCTACCTGTAAGTGGGTAACGTCTCGGAATTTCAACAATACATGTATATAAATTTAGTATTATGCCTAGTGGTATAAAATGGTGAAATATTGAGAAATGGTATTGGAACCAAATTGTAACAAGCGGTTTGAACAGAAGCAAAACAAAACAGACATGGAATCACAATTATCATCTCGGAATAATTTGAATGTTTGAAGCTTAAAGATTACCGTATTTTGCCTAATGAGGGCGCGGGTAAATGACTGAGGGGGGCGCCGTTATTTGAGACCATTTTTAGATGGTTTTTAGCTCACCTGCCCGAAGGGCAAGTGAGCTTATGCTATGGTGCAGCGTCCGTCGTCCGTCCGTCGTCCGGCTGTCCGGCGTGAACTTTTCCATTTAAACAACTTCTTCTCCAAAACTTGGAGACCTACAGACCTGAAATTTGACTTATAGCATGTTGGGATGAAGGGCTACCAAGTTTGTTCAAATGAACTAAATGTTCTAAATAACCAAGAGGCCTAGAGACTTCTAAATAACCAAGAGGCCTAGAGACCTGAAATTGGGCCTGTGACATGCTGGGATGAGGGGCTACCAAGTTTGTTCAAATGAATGACCTTGACCTTCATTCAAGGTCATAGGGGTCAAATAGGCTGAAATATCTTGTTAAGACTTCTGCTTCATAACCAAGACTTCTGCTTCATAACCAAGAGGCCTAGAGACCTGATATTTGGCATGTAACATGCTGGGATAGAGGACTACCAAGCTTGTTCAAATGAATGACCTTGACCTTCATTCAAGGTCATAGGGGTCAAATAGGCTGAAATATCTTGTTAAGACTTCTGCTTCATAACCAAGAGGCCTAGGGACCTGATATTAGGCCTGTGACATACTGGGATCAAGGGCTACCAAGTTTGTTCAAATGAATTACCTTGACCTTCATTCAAGGTCACAGGGGCCAAATAGGCTAAAATCTTTAAGCAACTTCTTCTTAATAACCAAAGAGCTTAGGGACCAGATATTGGGCCTGTGGCATGCTGGGATCAAGGACTACCAAGCTTGTTCAAATGAATGACCTTGATTTTCATTCAAGGTCACAGGGGTCAAATAGGCTGAAATCTTTAAACTACTTCTTCTAAATAACCAAGAGGCCTAGAGACCTGAAATAGGGCCTGTGACATGCTGGGATGAAGGGCTACCAAGTTTGTTCAAATGAATGACCTTGACCTTCATTCAAGGTCACAGGGGTCAAAAAGGCTAAAAAATTTAAACAAATTCTTCTTAATAACCAAGAGGCCTATAGACCTGATATTAGGCATGTGGCATGCTGAGATAGAGGGCTACCAAGTTTGTTCAAATGAATGACCTTGACCTTCATTCAAGGTCACATGGGTCAAAAAGGCTTAAATCTTAAAACAACTTCTTTTTAATAACCAAAGAGCCTAGTGACCTGATATAGGGCCGAGGCATGCTGGGATCAAGGGCTACCAATTTTGTTCAATGAATGACCTTGACCTTTATTCAAGGTCACACTGGTCAAAAGGCTAAAATCTTTAAATGACTTATTTTTGATAACCAAGAGGCCTAGGGACCTGATATATTGGGCCTGTGGCATGCTGGGATCAAGGACTACCAAAATGAATGACTTTGACCTTCATTCAAGGTCACAGAGGTCAAATAAGCTAAAATCTTTTAACGACTTCTCCTTAATAATCAAGAGGGCTAGAGACCTGATATTCGGCATGTGGCATGCTGGGATAGAGGGCTACCAAGAGGTCACAGGGGTCAAAAAGGCAAAACATTTTAAATGACTTCTTAATAACCAAACAGCCTAGGCACCTGATATTGGGCATGTGGCATGCTGGAATAAATGACTACCACGTTTGTTCAAATAAATGACCTTGACCTTCATTCAATGTCACAGAGGTATGAACCATGTATGATTTCCAGATTACAGGTGAGCGATTCGGGCCCATTGGGCCGTTGTTTTCTGAAACAGACTATAGTCATCTTGCTTTTAGTTTCGTATTTTTCTGAAACTTATGATAACCAATTTAAGTTTTGAAGTCAAGTAAGTATTGAAATTACATAATAATGAATGTATGCACCAGAAGTACATTGGTTAAATATGTCTGTTTCACGGAATTTTTGCATTTCATGCTAGCCTGTTTGTTTACCTTGCGTATACAAAATGGCGGACTTGCTACTTTCACTTTATGGCAAATGGGAAATACCGACAAGAGCACACAATAAAATGCTTAAAAATGATAATATTACTGTTAGTTAGGAACCTTTATCATAGATATACAGTAAGTATTCATAAAACCTGTACAGACATCGCTAAAATGTTGTTGCCAGTTAGTCTTCATCCATACATGTGTGTGGGACATTCAAGTGACACGTTTTGTTTTGAACATGGCGTTCTCGCTTTTCTATTTGTAAAATTGTATGAAATTAGTCAATTTTTTTCAGCAAAAAAAGTGGGGCCGCCCTTATTCCTTCATAGGGAAAATACGGTATGTAGATCTATTTAAATGTTAACTTCTCTCAATCTCTAATTACCATGGCTATACGCGACAGGAATATAAGCTTAGCGTATGAGAGAAATACATTTTAGCCTTATCATAGCTTTTATATGTATCGGTATATTAAAACAATTAAAGTATGGGGCTATAGTGATATAGAAAGTTTCTGGTTTCCCTCGAACTTGCCTATTTCCCTCGGCTCCGCCTCTGGAAATAGACAAGTCTCGGGAAACCAGAAATTTGCTTTGTCAGTCAACCCCATACTTTAACTGTATATTAAACACTAAATATATTCCTCTTTTACTACTGGAGGGATTTTAACAAAACACGAATCACTTCCACCATTTTAGCTCACCAGGTTCGAACAACCAAGGTGCATGAGTTTATGCGATAACACGGGGTCTATCATCTGTCAACAATTGATTTCATCTTTATAACTGCTGGTCAGAATTTAACAAAATTTGACTGGTAGCATCCTTATGGGGTAAATGTCCTGACTGAAAATTGTAAAAATGGTAAGGCTGACCATCTGGGGGCCTGAGGGGCACGGCCAAAAGGGGTCAATTTGGCTATTTCCATATAAACGACTTCTTCTCAGAAACTAAGTATGGGATAGCACTCATAATGCAATGGTAGTATCCTAATAGGGTGGGGATTCAAAATTGTACAAATGATGGGGCTGACCCCTAAGAGGCCTGAGGTGTACGGCCAAAAGGGTTTAACTTTACTATTTCCATAGAAGTAACTTCTAAAGCATGCAATTATATATATAGCACTCATATTGCATTTGTAGCATCTTTATGGGGTGGGGATTCAAAATTGTACAAATGGTGGGCCTGACCCCCTCCAGGGGCCTGAAGGATGGGGCCATATATAAATGGTCAATTTGGCTGTTTAGCCCACCATCATCAGATGATGGGCTATTCAAATCGCTTTTTGTCTGTGGTCTGTCGTCCGTCCGTCCGTCCGTCCGTCCGTCCGCCCTTCCGTTAACAATTCTTGTTATCGCTATTTCTCAGAAAGTACTGAAGGGATCTGTCTCATATTTCATATGTAGGTTCCCCTAGGGCCCTAGTTGTGCATATTGCATTTTGGGACCAATCAGTCAACAAGATGGCCGCCAGGCAGCCATCTTGGATTTTGATACTTAAAGTTTGTTATCGCTATTTCTCAGAAAGTACAGAAGGGATCTTTCTCAAATTTCATATGTAGGTTCCCGCCAGGCAGCCATCTTGAATTTTGATAGTTAAAGTTTGTTATCGCTATTTCTCAGAAAGTACTGAAGGGATCTTTCTCAAATTTCATATGTAGGTTTCCCTAGAGCCCTATTGTGCATATTGCATTTTGGGACCAATCAGTCTACAAGATGGCCGCCAGGCAGCCATCTTGAATTTTGATAGTTAAAGTTTGTTATCGCTATTTCTCAGAAAGCACTGAAGGGATCTTTCTCAAATTTCATTTGTAGGTTTGCCATTAGGGCCCTAGTTGTGCAAAATGCGTTTTGGGAACGATCGGTCAACAAGATGGCCGCCAGGCAGCCATCTTGGATTTTGATGCTTAAAGTTTGTGATCGCTATTTCTCAGAAAGTACTGAAGGGATCTTTCTCAAATTTCATATGTAGGTTTGCCAAGGGCCCTAGTTGTGCGTAATGCGTTTTGGGAACGATCGGTCAAGCCAAGGAGCCATATTGGATTTTGATAGTTGAAGTTTGTTACTGCTGTTTCTAAGAAAGTACTGAAGCGATCTGTCTCAAATTTTATAAGAAGCATTTTTGCAAAAGTTTGAAAAGCAGAGAAAAGATCCCTCTTTCCTTTGTCAGACATAGATCATTCTTTGGTGGGCGCCAAGATCCCTCTGGGATCTCTTGTTATATAAATGATCTGAAACTATACATAAACATGGTATATAGCACTCATATTGCAATAGTAGCATCCTTGTGGTATTCAAATTTGTACAAATGGTTGGGCTGACCCCAAGGGGCCTGAAGGGCAGGGCCAAAAGAGGTCAATTTGACTATTTCCATATGAAGTAATCTTCTCTGAAACTAAGAATGCAATAGCACTCATATGACATTTGTTATGGTTTTGTAACAGGAAAGGAGAACATGTAGCAGCCAGACAGGAGTTTGAACCCAGGCCTTTAGAACACCAGCTGGATGCTCTGTTGAATGAACTATATCTGCATGGTCACTGATAATAAGCCATGCAGTCGTAGGCCAGCTAAACTATTTCTTTCATTACAATGCCCTCAAAGAAACACAAAACCTGAGAACACCACACCTTGGATTAAATTTGATGCTAAAATTGTAATCATCAAATGTTGTAATCAGACTGGGGTTTGAACCCAGGACCTCTGAACTATAGCCGGATGCTTTTCAAACTGAGCTACTACAACACTAATGATCAAACTAGTCCAGGTTTACTACAAAACAACTAAGAATACTCTTCCCTATGGTTTATCTGAAGGGAAAAGTTCTCAGGTTTTCTATAGCCCCAGAGCTGTACAAATAGACAAGTCTGTAGAATATATAGTGACTGCTGTGTACAATTTGCAGTTTCTGTTAAACAGAAAATAGTAAACACTGAATTGCTGGTCACGAGAATTTGAAAAAAAAAAAAAATATGTTTAAAGTAACAGGTACATATATATGTACAAATATTAAGTCTATAGGCATTAATACAAATTTAATTAAGAACTTCAAAGTTTGCTTTAAAGTTTAAAGAGCTAATGTACTTTTAAGTCTACAATTTACTTAACAGACTCATAATACATAGACGTTTGTTAATGGTTTCTTGTGGTGTAAATACCTTTAGTCTTTTTGAAAACGTTGTACAATTGATCACTAATTGATTTTAAGTATCGGTTCTATAGGTGTGTACATGTACTATTATAGCTCTGTTTGGTGTGAACTATCACCCCGCCGGTTCTAAATCTTAGACCTCTAGAAATCACACAACAAAATCTGTAACCTTGTAGAATATAGCACACAATTATCACTAATTGATGCCTATAATCATTACATTATTAATTTTCAATATTACTGATTATAATTTGTATAACATGAACAAGGACCCAGTTTGAGATATTACGACGATAATCACTTAAAAGAAATCCACAGAATTCTATGACAGCTTAATTGTTCAATATTTATGATATAGTGCATTTGTTAACTTGCACAGTCTTTAAGGGATATGTATATAATCTTTTTTAATATAGCTTGGTACTGTAAGCATAGTAATGATCAAATTGCTTAGTATATTTAGTTTTTATTTTCTGTATGCAATTTGTATGAAAGAGAATGTGTCTAATTAATTTATGTAATTAAAAGTCTGTGTGCAAAAAATAAAGGTGCAGATAAAGTGCAAATAAAAAACACTGTAGTGGCCATTAAAAAGTGTAAACATTCAGATTGCCATTTATATACAATAATTTTTGGAGTTACTTCCCCTTATCACTCTCAATTTTATTCGGATGTGGAAAAAATAATTTTATCAAGGGCCACATGCTTTGAATTAAAGCTCCCCCCACCTGCAAAATATATTAATCAGCCTTGAAAATTTATTTTCTCATCATATCAATTTACTAATTATCAGCTCGCTCTCACACTTCAAATAGACAACTTTTAATACCCCCGCCTTGGAAGAAGCCATTGATATTGTCTGGTCCAGGTATTTCAATGTATAACCAAGGCAGGGTTGATCTATCTAACAGACATGACATTTCTAGTTTTAAGTTTGAACAATGATGATATAATAATGGTATAAAACAATACAAACCTGGTAAGTGGTGTTGGTTATCTCCCCTTCCTCTTACTCCCTTAAGATACAGCTGTTACACAGTACATCCAACGTTATCACAGTAAACTGATTGTTATATATCTATCTACACACAAATGTTTCCATCTCACTGATATTTTGTCTGAAAAACATATTTACATCTCCTTTGTTCCAGTTCTGCCTGATTGTTTGACACTATTGACACTATATATAGAGACTAAGTAAGAACACTTATAAGGTCCGAGTCAACTTGACTATGATTTAAAACCCCTGTAATATTGCTGGTGATTTATCAAGTGTTATGATGAGGGGCTGCAGGACCGCCTTTGAAAAGTACATAATTTATTGTGCCACTTGTAAATATACATTTGTGTTGGACTACGGTAGATGTGAATAAATCAAACTGCCAAAATTAAAAATTTTAATGTTGTTTTGTTCTATTGGTTTTTATGGTAAAATAAGAACATTTAAAAGATTTATTTACTATCTGTCCTCTTAAACCCACTTTATCATCCCTTAAAATAGTTTTGGGAATTAATGTTTTTAGAATGTTTACTCTATTCTATTGAAAAATGACAATGTATAAATGTCTGTGTATACATGTATGATGTTTAACTTATTAATCTTTGCAGGAAAGAAAATTTTAAAGGCTGTAATTCTTCAGAATTAATTCCTTCAACTGCTAAGTAGTACAGATATTCTATATATATTCTCAAAACACCCATGTTTCCTCAAAGACTCATCGGCCATTTTGAATTGGACATTAAATAATAAAGGTTTTGCTGAGTTTGTCAATTTCTGATTTTTCACACATACAAATATATTCTGTGAAAATTTATTCAACGCTTCCTGATATTTGTCTTTGATTGCAAACAGTTTATTCTAACCTGTCGTAAGTCGAGGATATTTACCATATCTGGTATTCCATTCAGCCCATGTGTCCATTTGGAGTTAGCCATGTGAGACCTTCTGATATATACCTCATACAGTTAGGGTTAACAGTATTAATAAACTCAATATCACATGATAATCTCATCGTTTATTGCCCAGCGATGTGATCTTCATGTAAATAAATATGTTTCAACTATTTGTGTCTGGTAAGTACATAAGCCAGTGAAGAATTTATCGGTATTGTTATAGATAATCTGTTAATTGTATTGACTCCTGTTACAAAGTGATCTATACCTTCTGTATCTCATTATAGGTTGGTTAACAAAATTCATTGTCCAAGGTTACAGCACTTAAAAAAAAACCATGTTGAGTACCTACTATTTGCTTATTTTAACAAAAATTAGTTACTGAATATCAAATTTTCTTTGTTGATTTTCAAACAGTAATTTATTATTCCTGTAGTTTGCAAAATAAAGCTGTAACAAGATAGGAGAAAAGAACAAAAACTGGAGCCTCAACTGGGATTCAAATCCTGGCTTCGGGATCATCAGGCTCAAAATGACAATCAACTTTCTATAACATCATCTGTCACTGGTGACCTAAAAATCTTAAAACTGGTTTAGACTTTTACAAGGACTGCTCAATTCTTAACAAATATGTTATAAACCAGCTTCATTTTTATAATCAACCATTCTAACGCTTCCTTTAAAAAGGGGAAAAACTACAATTCAAGGTTTCACAGATTTGAGAATCAGTACATCTGATGTATGCACAGATGCATGTACATGTAGCCAAATATTTAGTGCATCTTGAATGATCATGCAGGTATTTGATATACTTATCTTTTGATATAATTTGATGGACTGCAAATCAAATTGTTATGTGTCTTTACAATCAGAACATGGTCTAAAGTATAAATAGCATGCATATGTATAGCTTAATTGAAACAGCTGCACCAGATTTAGGTAGTTATTTTTCAAGATGGTAATCAGATTTTGATTAAATGTAGCCCGGTACATCTAAAAAATGGTAATTGTTTTACACAAATGACAACTATGTGATTCCAGGTTTTAAACTTGTCAATGATGAACTAGCTCCACCAGAAATAACTAAAAGGAGAAGCTACAAAATGAAGGCAATTCTGACGGAAGATTAAACATGTCTTTTGATATTAAAGTTCAAACTGCTATGATTGAAAAATTGAAATAAGAAGTTGAGAGGTCAAAGGTTGACAGTGTCGGACAGGTGTGTACCTTGCCTATTTGACAGATTTATTGATACCTTATACAGTATATGTTTACATACCTGAAATGTATACCGATCCTATTTCTATTTGAGCGACACCTGAAACAGAGCAATTGTCATTCAAAGATTGACCTGTAAACAGATATAGAGGATATGTGTTTTCAATATTGTGGTGGGAGGTTTTAGGCTCAGATTGAATAACAAGATACCTTCTTATACAAGGCGAAACAATCAGTTAATAAAAATGCTTCATCATTATACATTAATATATATATATACCAAATGCTACCCAATAAGCACTATCTCTTTATGCACCCCTCCCTGTTTTCCTTTTTAAGGCCTCAATTTCACATAACTTGAATATATGGACTGAAATACTGATACCATGAAGTACCTTTTCATTACCTGTATTTCTCTTGCAAATTGATTTGTGGCTGTCGCTCAATTCTTTGTAGAAGTCGTGCTCGATCCCTGAAACATTCCATTTCTCCATTTTCAAGTATACAGAGAATTTTTTGAGTCAAATATGGTGTAAGAACACAATTACTTTCAGGATGTATTTAATATTGTTATAACTTAACATTAGTCATAGATTTGATTTTGTGTGCATTGAAGTGTTTGTTTTGAGGGGGAAAAACAATTTCAGTGAACATTTAATTTGTACCTGGTATACCGTGTATGGACTCAAAGGCAGCATTCTTAAAAATTCCTCAACTTAATAGAATATTCACTTTTATATATTCACAGTGAAAGAAGCCATTCAATTGAACCAAACCCTCACATATGTAAATGAGCACCAGAAGTGTCTGATTGGTCGAGACCAAGAGGTCATTGCCAGCCTGGAGGCCAGACTCTTGGAGGCTAACAAGAAAGTGCAGGACAAGCCAACAGTGTGTTCTGATTCTGAACTAAGATTAGACATGGCCAGGATCACACAGCAGCTGGAAGGGGTGAGTGTTCTGATTCTGAACTGAGATTAGTCATGGCCAGGATCACACAGCAGCTGGAAGGGGTGAGTGTTCTGATTCTGAACTAAGATTAGACATGGCCAGGATCACACAGCAGCTGGAAGGGGTGAGTGTTCTGATTCTGAACTAAGATTAGTCATGGCCAGGATCACACAGCAGCTGGAAGGGGTGAGTGTTCTGATTCTGAACTAAGATTAGACATGGCCAGGATCACACAGCAGCTGGAAGGGGTGAGTGTTCTGATTCTGAACTAAGATTAGTCATGGCCAGGATCACACAGCAGCTGGAAGGGGTGAGTGTTCTGATTCTGAACTAAGATTAGTCATGGCCAGGATCACACAGCAGCTGGAAGGGGTGAGTGTTCTGATTCTGAACTAAGATTAGTCATGGCCAGGATCACACAGCAGCTGGAAGGGGTGAGTGTTCTGATTCTGAACAAAGATTAGACATGGCCAGGATCACACAGCAGCTGGAAGGGGTGAGTGTTCTGATTCTGAACTAAGATTAGACATGGCCAGATCACACAGCAGCTGGAAGGGGTGAGTGTTCTGATTCTGAACTAAGATTAGACATGGCCAGGAATCACACAGCAGCTGGAAGGGGTGAGTGTTCTGATTCTGAACTAAGATTAGACATGGCCAGGATCACACAGCAGCTGGAAGGAGTGAGTGTTCTGATTCTGAACTAAGATTAGTCATGGCCAGGATCACACAGCAGCTGGAAGGGGTGAGTGGTTCTGATTCTGAACTAAGATTAGACATGGCCAGGATCACACAGCAGCTGGAAGGGGTGAGTGTTCTGATTCTGAACTAAGATTAGTCATGGCCAGGATCACACAGCAGCTGGAAGGAGTGAGTGTTCTGATTCTGAACTAAGATTAGTCATGGCCAGGATCACACAGCAGCTGGAAGGGGTGAGTGTTCTGATTCTGAACTAAGATTAGACATAGCCATGCCAGATACCACAGCAGCTGGAAGGGGTGAGTGTTCTGATTCTGAACTAAGATTAGACATGGCCAGGATCACACAGCAGCTGGAAGGGGTGAGTGTTCTGATTCTGAACTAAGATTAGACATGGCCAGGATCACACAGCAGCTGGAAGGGGTGAGTGTTCTGATTCTGAACAAAGATTAGACATGGCCAGGATCACACAGCAGCTGGAAGGGGTGAGTGTTCTGATTCTGAACTAAGATTAGACATGGCCAGAATCATACAGCAGCTGGAAGGGGTGAGTGTTCTGATTCTGAACTAAGATTAGACATGGCCAGGATCACACAGCAGCTGGAAGGGTGAGTGTTCTGATTCTGAACTAAGATTAGTCATGGCCAGGATCACACAGCAGCTGGAAGGGGTGAGTGGTGAGTGTTCTGATTCTGAACTAAGATTAGACATGGCCAGGATCACACAGCAGCTGGAAGGGGTGAGTGTTCTGATTCTGAACTAAGATTAGACATGGCCAGGATCACACAGCAGCTGGAAGGGGTGAGTGTTCTGATTCTGAACTAAGATTAGACATGGCCAGGATCACACAGCAGCTGGAAGGGGTGAGTGTTCTGATTCTGAACTTAAGATTAGACATGGCCAGGATCACACAGCAGCTGGAAGGGGTGAGTGTTCTGATTCTGAACTAAGATTAGTCATGGCCAGATCACACAGCAGCTGGAAGGGGTGAGTGTTCTGATTCTGAACTAAGATTAGACATGGCCAGGATCACACAGCAGCTGGAAGGGGTGAGTGTTCTGATTCTGAACTAAGATTAGACATGGCCAGGATCACACAGCAGCTGGAAGGGGTGAGTGTTCTGATTCTGAACTAAGATTAGTCATGGCCAGGATCACACAGCAGCTGGAAGGGGTGAGTGTTCTGATTCTGAACTAAGATTAGACATGGCCAGGATCACACAGCAGCTGGAAGGGGTGAGTGTTCTGATTCTGAACTAAGATTAGACATGGCCAGAATCATACAGCAGCTGGAAGGGGTGAGTGTTCTGATTCTGAACTAAGATTAGACATGGCCAGGATCACACAGCAGCTGGAAGGGGTGAGTGTTCTGATTCTGAACTAAGATTAGACATGGCCAGGATCACACAGCAGCTGGAAGGGGTGAGTGTTCTGATTCTGAACTAAGATTAGACATGGCCAGGATCACACAGCAGCTGGAAGGGGTGAGTGTTCTGATTCTGAACTAAGATTAGACATGGCCAGGATCACACAGCAGCTGGAAGGGGTGAGTGGTTCTGATTCTGAACTAAGATTAGACATGGCCAGGATCACACAGCAGCTGGAAGGGGTGAGTGGTTCTGATTCTGAACTAAGATTAGACATGGCCAGGATCACACAGCAGCTGGAAGGGGTGAGTGTTCTGATTCTGAACTAAGATTAGTCATGGCCAGGATCACACAGCAGCTGGAAGGGGTGAGTGTTCTGATTCTGAACTAAGATTAGACATGGCCAGGATCACACAGCAGCTGGAAGGGGTGAGTGTTCTGATTCTGAACTAAGATTAGACATGGCCAGGATCACACAGCAGCTGGAAGGGGTGAGTGTTCTGATTCTGAACTAAGATTAGACATGGCCAGGATCACACAGCAGCTGGAAGGGGTGAGTGTTCTGATTCTGAACTAAGATTAGACATGGCCAGGATCACACAGCAGCTGGAAGGGGTGAGTGGTTCTGATTCTGAACTAAGATTAGACATGGCCAGGATCACACAGCAGCTGGAAGGGGTGAGTGTTCTGATTCTGAACTAAGATTAGACATGGCCAGGATCACACAGCAGCTGGAAGGGGTGAGTGTTCTGATTCTGAACTAAGATTAGACATGGCCAGGATCACACAGCAGCTGGAAGGGGTGAGTGGTTCTGATTCTGAACTAAGATTAGACATGGCCAGGATCACACAGCAGCTGGAAGGGGTGAGTGTTCTGATTCTGAACTAAGATTAGACATGGCCAGAATCATACAGCAGCTGGAAGGGGTGAGTGTTCTGATTCTGAACTAAGATTAGACATGGCCAGGATCACACAGCAGCTGGAAGGGGTGAGTGGTTCTGATTCTGAACTAAGATTAGACATGGCCAGGATCACACAGCAGCTGGAAGGGGTGAGTGTTCTGATTCTGAACTAAGATTAGACATGGCCAGGATCACACAGCAGCTGGAAGGGGTGAGTGTTCTGATTCTGAACTAAGATTAGACATGGCCAGGATCACACAGCAGCTGGAAGGGGTGAGTGTTCTGATTCTGAACTAAGATTAGACATGGCCAGGATCACACAGCAGCTGGAAGGGGTGAGTGTTCTGATTCTGAACTAAGATTAGACATGGCCAGGATCATACAGCAGCTGGAAGGGGTGAGTGTTCTGATTCTGAACTAAGATTAGACATGGCCAGGATCACACAGCAGCTGGAAGGGGTGAGTGTTCTGATTCTGAACTAAGATTAGACATGGCCAGGATCACACAGCAGCTGGAAGGGGTGAGTGTTCTGATTCTGAACTAAGATTAGTCATGGCCAGGATCACACATCAGCTGGAAGGAGTGAATTGTTCGGTTGGTGTTGGTCCATACTGCTTTTACTTTTCAATGAGCTGATTTTTCTTTGTTTTAGTGAGATATTTTTTTCCACACGGAAATTTTATCCACTGAAAAAAGTAAAATGTATACCAATGTACTGCTCTAACCAGATTCTGAAATTTCAACTAATTGAAAAGTGATTTCCTTCCTTTGAATTTCTTAATCCACGAAAATAACCAGCTTTAAGATTAATAGAATCTTACATGGGTCTGTCAAGTGGACAGGGATATCTTAACCCGAGTGAAAGATTTTGGCTGGTCAACCCGAGGCTTGACAGACTCATGTTTGATTCTTTTTCTCCCATACTTAGTAGAAAAACACGAAATTACTGTTTGTTTCCAGCTGTTTTGTTGCTCCATTATGCAGGAACGTCGTTATGCGTCAAAATTGATGACGTCATCTACAATGCGCCCCGCAGTTACGCCGCATGTATTGATGACGTAACGTAATTGTCTAGCGCATGTGAGCTGTCTTACACCCCCCTGTGTAAGACAGAGTTATCTTTTCCCTAGCAACCACGAGATATCCCTGTGAAGTATGGGAGAAATCTTGTATTCCTCATGTAGGACTGCATGTTGTTTCGACCACTAGCTCTTACAATGTTGGGTTCCTTGTAATTATGCAGAGATGTTTCTAATCTCACTGAAGCATACAGAGTAATTAATAAATCCAGCATGACATCCTACCCAGTCACATTTTACTGAAAATGAGCATATATCATTATGTAATCATGAATATTCAGTCAGTAGACTTATAGCCCAAATATACCATTGTTGGGGCTTTGGTATACTTTAGCTAGGGACAATGCTTAATACAAGAGAGAAGATGATGGTGGGTACAGATTTATCTTACGTTTTGTTTTGCCTGGGTAGTGTTTAGCCGCCAATTAGTTTCAGGTCCCTGGATATAACTAGAAATACCACCCGGTATTGTTCTTAATTTCAATAGAGAGCCCCAAAAAATGTCATAAATTTCATTTGTCTGTATCCTGACTTCAGCAAACGACAAAAGTGGACATCCTGGAAGGAGAGCTTGAGGAACAGAAATCAAGATGCAATGTATGTATAATATTATCAGAAGTGTACAGTGCTGGCAATAAAACACGATTTATTAGTTTACTGACTTTGTAAGAACATAGTTTACTGTTTCCTTTTGGCAACTATTATGGTGGGAAGGCCTCAACTAATTGGAGCTTACACTTAATATATAGTCAAATGATGTGCATCATTTTTGCATCCTTTTTAAGTATTTACTGACCCATTCTGGTTTTGTTTCAAAAGAGTCTCATATGACCATTACGTTTTTTTATCGGTGATACCTAGAGATTGCTGAAATCATTCTTATATGTATTCAGTTCAGAATGCATTTAGCCTTCTATTGCTTGTCTAAAAGACAAGTAATTCTGCTCTTCTATTCATCTTAAGTTTAACAAATGATTCATCATAAGTTTAACAAATGATCCAACGAACAAAGTAAATATATTTTAAATATAAAAAACGCATCCTGGATATCAAAGTTGGAAATCTGAAAAGTCTTTTCTGACGCTATTTCACAGTTATATGCCAAGCAAATGTTTTTTGTATTCTACTGTTGCATTGTATGGCTTATTATATGGTAGAATATACTGAATAAAAAATGAGAAATAAATAATGGAAAAAAAGACAATTAAATAAAAAAAACAATAGGAAAGAAAAAGAAGATAAAAGTAGTGGCGATTAAGAAAAGAACCCAAGGATACTGGATAGGAGAATCTTGCAGATGGTGATATGTAACAGTAAAGTAAAGCTAACTTTCTTTGTTAATATATACAACCATCCAAGATTTGGTGTTTTATAGGAGACTATGTCAAAGCTACAGGATTCCTACCTGCTGGTAGAACGTCACCTTGCCAATGCAGCAACTCACCGCGACGAGGCAAGGATCTTATATCGTGACAAGGAGGAACTTGAGGGGAAGTGTGAGGCTTTGAAACTGGCACTAGACTCCACTCACAAAGATCTAGACATACAGTTATCCCTACATCAACAGGCAGTAGAACAATGGAATATAAAGGTGAGTAATTTCCATAGGTCAATACTGTCCCATGAAGAGTAATTCTACGAAGTCAATAATATAAACCTTCATTACCAAGGCAGTATAGCAAAGTTATGAGGCTTAAAAAATAATAGGCAGTTGAACAATGCAATATAATGGTGGGTAATATCCATAGGTTAAGGTTCAATACTATTCTATGATAATGAATGAAAAGAAATCAACCAAGTAAGTATACTGATGATTCTTTCTTTTTGGGTCATTGCGATATTTAACTCATTCACCACTAAAAACGCTTTTCCACTCTTCTAAATCAAAGACTTGATCATTCCATTATGAAATTTGGCATGAATGAGCACTTAGACTACAATGCCCTCGTCTTACATTTTATGCTTTACCATTGATGACAAAATGTATTCAATGTTGGATCATAAGGCATATAAATAGTGGAGAAAAAGAATAACGTAGTTTGAAAGACAATATTTGACTTGTCATAAATTAGATAGAAAAGTTTGTTGTCTGATCAAGTAAGCAAGTATTTTGACTAATAAGAAGAAACAAAATAACAATGGTCGTAACCAAGTGTTGAATTTGAACTGTAAAGTTATCAAGCAGTTTATGGGTTTTTTTTCAAGAAACAGTTGGTGTGAATAATGATATGGAAAATGTGTTTTTTAACAGAGCAAGGAGACAGCGAAGGAGATAGAGAAACTGAAAGGTGACCTTGAAATGACCTCCAAGAACTGTGAACAGTTAGAAGAGCTCAACTCTAACTGGGCTAAACACAACCTAGAGTTATCCACAAGTCTACAGGAGGCAAAGGTCAGTTAGAGGACCTGTCTGTGGTTAGGTGTTCAATTTCATTTTTTTATTACATGCAAGAGATCACTTCGAATTTGTCAAATGTCTGATGGCAAAGTAGATACATGTATATCGGTATAATTTTTTTTTTATGACGAACTCTTTTTCTTGAAATATGAGTGTGGTCAGAATGACAGTCTAAATACACGTTCCCGGAAAAAATATAAAAATGTTGGCTTTTGTTGTGGCTTTTTGGTAAAATTTACTATAACATATCCTTGATTCTGGTAATTTCAGGCCATACTTGAAGTGCCAAAGTGTGATACAGAAACCCAAACAGATGTTAGTCTATTTGAGGTCAATGACGTTTCCTGTCAGACGACAATTAATGTTGCATCTGTCCCGTCACAAACAGACTCGCCAGTCACCCATCCAGCCTACACCCAAACCTATATCCCTGCCCTGGCCAACCACCAAACACAGACTGTCTGCACACCACGTCACGTGGCAGCAACTCAAACACGTGTGGCAGCGGTGGCAAATACAGGTACCATGGCAAGCACTGATATGGCGGACAGGGGAGTCCAGACGTTACCAGTCAGGGTTTTCAAAGACTTTAATGATACCACCAGTGGTTGTACAAAAGACACAGGTCCCAACAGAAACGAAAATTTGTCGATTGAAAGGTCAATGTTCACCTCCACGTCCGACAGCAGCAAGGTTACAGATGTTAACAAATGCAGTGATGTGGATGTTCAAGAATCCTGTGTAGATGAGAAAGTTGACGAAATAGAAGATGAGGGCAGTCAGATAATTCTAGATGCAAACAGGCATGACACATACACTGATGCTATAGAAACATCTACTGGAAATGGTTGTTTGACACAGATTGAAAGCATTACATATTCGGCGCAGAGTGGTCCTGACTTAAACATAATTTGTTCACATGAAGTTTCTACAAATTCAGTGGTGGCTCTAAGAACGTCCAGAACACCCGGTGAAGAAAATCGCAAAACACATGATGATTCACAAGCTTCCGCCGTTACGAACAGATCACGAATTATGTCATCTGAAAATGATACGCAAACCGCTGCTGCTGCCCTAAACACTGTTTTGAACCCGCCTGTTGCAGATGTGGTAAAAGAGATGGGAAACGATGAAGTTATAGTAGAATTTGTATCACCTGCTGAACAAATAACTAATGTTGCTCCACAATCTGAGAGTTCATCAAATGCTGTAGGAGGCAAACATGAACCAAGAAGAAGCCCAAATAATTCCATGTTGATTTCATCATTCAGAGATTTCGGCAATGGCAATGTTGAAAAAGAGACCACCGAAACAGATAGTGTGTCTAAAGTTAGTCCCAGAACATCAGGATTGTCATTGTCTCTCAGAAAACCCAGGCTGCAGTCTAAGAAAGAATCCACAGTAAGTTCAGACCCTGTGGAAGAAGATAGCCCTAATCTAATGCCTTCAGAAGAGCCTTCACGAAAATCTACTGGAAAGTTCAAACTGAATTCTGAAAAGCCCGGATCTCTATTTGAAGGCAAAGCTCTTCTAGAGGCATACGTTGCCGCAAGGAGTTCCAGTAGTGGCAATTCAAAACAAAGTCCATTTCAGGATATTACTGAAAGAAGACGAACCTCTTCAAGATGTTCATTGGAAGGACATAAAAGAAATTTGTCAGATTCACGGGAGACTAGATACAGTTATAACGTAGAAACCAAAGAAATGGTCATGCACTCTACTGAACGGTCAGGACGAGCAGACACCAAACAAACTAAATCTCTGGGGAAACAAGTTGGTAACAACAAAGAAACAATGAATAGCAGACGTTCGAGTGATTCTAGATATGCATCAGTGATCGAGTCATCTACTAGAGAAACGAAGACAGAGGCAGAAAGGTTAAGTCCATTTAGTCGATATTCGGCGATGTTTAGGTCCAGATTATCGGCGATGACATCCGAAAGCCAGGCAAAGAAAGTTGATAGTCAAAATAAGCAGATCGACGCAGGGTTCTCAGGTATGGTGAAATAAAAAATATTGTTCAGTACTTCATTTGGTTTAACCAACGCCTATGTGGTAAAGGTGTTGTTTTATTTTGATTAATATTTCCCTTAATAAGTAGCATACACATCCATATATTCGTTCATCTTCCAATCGGTCTTCAGTTCTTGCCGTATATTTGTTTCTTTCTTTCCATAATATGAGCAACCATTAAGGTTTTACACACATCATTAGCTACTCTCCTGACGGGAATACATCAAATGGAAATTGGGATTTGATATCGATAGTCGTTATCATATAAAAATTACTAGGAATGCGCGCCAGAGTCATAGCGCTTACTTATCCAAATATTCAAAACCAATGCATTTACGCTAGGGTTTGATTGCGCCAAAGTAACTATGATAAATCTGCATCTCTTTAACTAGTGGAATACCAATATATGTAAACTACTTATTCATCAAAACGACGAAAATAATTAAAAGAAGATTGTCAATACAACCATATTTTCATGAAAAATTTAATCTGTTACTTGGATTTACAATGGTTGTAACAGCAAAGCTATACCGTACACCTATCATTAGTTCCTATCAGGTTTCCGTTAAAAAAGTTTCCGTTATATTCAAAGAATTTTATTTCTTTTCTTTTAATAAACGGTCGCATTTTCGATAGAAGGAAAACTACGCCATAATTATTATAGATATTAACTTGATTCCTATAGATACAACTAATAATTTATGCATTGCTTCGAAGCGAATATACAACTAACTTAAAATCACATTACTCGTAGCTGTTAATAAGATGTTAACCTAGCTGTATGTATTGGTGTATGTTTATGTATATCATAATTGTTTATCTAAATAAAATATTGTTTAAACTAAAACGTCAAACTAATTCATACCAGACCAAATCACTTTTACAAAGCAGTAATTTCTCATCATTCATTTGTTTTCGGTAGTAAATTAATTTTGTCGGTTTCTTTTGGTCCTAATTCTAACGAGAGTTATCCCGCTTTATGCCGCCGTAAGTAAATTTGTAGAGCTCTTTAATGTCATTATCAGTTCAAGTTCGTGTGAACTTACAATACAGCTTTTATTGAATTAATGTAAGATGATTCTATCATAATTAGTCAGAAAAATGGCCTTATTGTACCATGAAGTCGGAAAAGTTTGTCTTTCAGCGCTTACCACATCAAAATTCCATTTGGCGTCTGTAGTTTTTCTATCATCATATATCACATTGAAAGTTTTCACACTATTTATTGTTGTACAGATCTAGAGCCAGACAAGAATAGAGATTCTGTTCGTGGGATCCTGAAAGGTAAGAGATAAGATTTGTGTTTATTTCTGTAAACAAGTATACATTTATAAAGGGATGGTCAATGTTTTAATTCGGCGTGAGGCTGTTAAACATTACAATACAATGCAGTAAGTGTCCCCATTTCATAATTATTAGTAACGCATATTATCAAAGGTGAACTGCTAATGAGACTATAGCAGTACACTTAGGTATGAACGTACACTTGTACTGATGGTTACATGACATATATTCCAGGTTTCAACGAGAGGGCAGGTAATACAAAAAGTGTTCGTTTCGACGAAGGACCTCCAAAAACAAAGATTATCGAGGTACGCTGTACTTATTGTCGGCGCATTTATTTTTGCACCGAGTGCATTTCATTCCCCATCGCCCTGTTAGTCATATTATTCATTAAACGCTAAATTAAATCTTGGCTAAATTGTTTCTGTCTTATTCACGCTATCTCAGTGGAAAACCATGGATATACTTCAATAGAGTCAAACTAGTTTTCTCACCCATAAATAAACTACATATATGTACTTTAACGCAATGATACAATAGGTATAACTGTATCTTCAGAAATGATTTCTTCTGCTATTTAGCTAATTTGTTTTGTATTAATTTCGAAGTACAGAAATGTTGAAGTCACAAAATGTCTTGAATTATATAAATTTTAGAGCGTTCAGACATTTTTTTCTGAATAGTTCACTTATTTTTATATTTGATACGAAATTATGCTTGAATCAATTCACATTGATTTGCATTTGGCGATGAGGCCAAAATGTTCCTGTACCTAGTGGCAGTTCACATCATGTTTGTTAACCTCATATGAGGCTTAAACCAGCGTGAATATTTACAGGACTACCCTGGAGAACGATCATTGTTTTCTGACGGTGAGGAAGACGTAATCAATGATGAGAGTAGCCAGTTTATTTGTCTGGAAGACTTCCAATCCGACGCCGACACAAGTGAACCAAAGAGGCGCAAACTGGAATAATGATATAAATACTTCTAATTACTGTACCTGATCACGGGGTCGTGATAATCAACGTGGGAGAACCATAGAGAACGATAGAGGGATGGTTTATATGTTTTAAGGATATCGGAGTTTCTGACTTAGCTATTAGAAGCGCTCGTGAATTAGTTAAAGGTCCTGATGTTGCGTCATTTTTCAGAGACTAAAATCTATGATAGCATTGATGTATTCACATCAGGAATGTGTTTTTTTATAGATTTATGCACAGGTTTACGACGCGCGAAAAAAAATACTAAAAATACTGAAAGGTTGTTTACTTAGCCCTGTATCCCATTTCCAGAAAATGGGGTAATTAATTTTAAAATGCTCTGAACACCACAAAAATCATCCGATCTGAATATTTTTTAGCTTACGTTGAAGACAATTCCTTACTGGTCACTATGGTATATGATATGATGGGATTATGGGCGAATTTTATTTCATATCGAAAGTTGAATAACGAGGATTCGTGTTAAAATCGTTAGTCGGAAAAAGTACACGCTACATCTCCAGGTCACGATTCCCTAATGAGCACAGACCGCATAAAATCGCCATCTATTCAACGAATGCATCCCTGAAGTGCAGATCCTCAATATAAACTCACTTACTTATAAAAAATTGCACATAAGTATCTCTAAGCGATCCCCACGCTCCATTTATTGTCATGCAGAACAGATGATCACCGATCTCGGCCATTTTGTGTCTGTCGTCTCCGATTTGTTTTAAGCTATCTGATTTAGTCCTAGGAGCGAGTGGACCAATCAGATATATAGCTTATAACAAATCGGAGACGACAGACACAAAATGGCCGAGATCGGTGATCATCTGTTTTGCATGACAATAAATGGAGCGTAGGGATCGCTAAGGGATACTTATGTGTAATTTTTATAAGTAAGTGAGTTTATATTGAGGATCTGCACTTCAGGGATGCATTCGTTGAATAAATGGCGATTTTATTCGGTCTGTGTTCATTAGGGAATCGTGACCTGGGGATGTAGCGTGTACTTTTCCGACTAACGACTTTTACAAGAATCCTCGTAATTCAACTTTCGATATGAAATAAAATTCGCCCATAATCCCATCATATCATATACCATAGTGACCAGTAGGTAATTGTCTTCAACGTAAGCTAAAAAATATTCAGATAGGAAGATTTTTGTGGTGTTCAGAGCATTTTAAAATTAATGACTCCATTTTCTGGAAATGGGATTCAGGGCTAAGTAAACAACCTTTCAGTATTTTTAGTATTTTTTTTTTTCGCGCGCGTCGTAAACCTGTGATTTATGTATGACCAGGCAAAGTAGGCTATTTATGACAGGTTTATTATGACACATGCACCAGTGAGTCAAAGAGGAGAAAGTTCAATGATATCGTATAAAAAATGAACATGTGTTAAGTATATCAGGTCCTTAGAGATCAGGTACAAGTCGTTCTATATAAATACACTGATGTTTCTTTATTATCATAACACTAGCATTCGAAATACTTTTTCTTCTAACTCTTGATTATGCCCATGTTCACTGGCAAAAAGTGTGTACTCGGATTGCGAAGTTATGAGTACAAAGAAATTGTTATGCGAAAATTGTTTATCATACTTCTTATACGCAAAACACGATAAAAGAATATTGTTCATATTACAATCATTAGTATTTGATAAATTTGAACTTTGTTCTTACTAAGTAAATGAATTAAGTTGTTAATGATCGTTGATGTAGTTTTACCAAAAACGTTTGTTATTTCTAGTATTCATTATGTTTGTATTATTCATTAATTTATTGGAAAGCTTTTGCAGCCGTTAAATGTTGAGGTTTTATTGTTATTTGTTCGTCATAATACAACTTAATGTTATAAAATATCGTTAACTTCGTCAGATTACAACTCTGTACTATATTGTTTTATGGTTACACATGGAAATTAAAAACCTTGGTTAAGTTTGAAGTTCGTGTTGTGTTAAATGTTTTACATAAAAGACTTGAAAATCTAAAATATCCTTTATTCTGTTTTCACTTGATGGATATATGGACGCAATGTGCACCGACATAGCAAAAATTGACATCAGGGCCAGCTACAACACTTTCGGTCTTTGACAGTATACTTCAGTAATATAGCACTATAAAATGGACAACGTTTCTCCAATAATACAAGAAACGTTTTCCATACGCTAATTGAAAGAGTTGCAACTCGAATATACCACGGTCCCCCAAAATACACAAGCAGTGCACCACACACATGATTTGCATACAGGATAAATCTTGATTTGAACGATCTTACCTGTAGAAGGACGCTAAGTATAACCCAGTTATAAAGTGAAGTTACGAGTGATAAAAAATCTAGACCAATTTGATTCTTAAATTGACTGAAAACGATTAGTTACTTTGGTTGACTTTATGAAAGCACTAAAGTTACTGTCGGGAATCACAAAAGTCAACTTTCCATGGACTAAAACATACAAGATTTATGTAATTTCGCACTTTAGATGTGTTTACTAATTCCTACATGACTGAAACATTTGGAGGTATAACTTGGTAAGCGTATAAAATAGAGTGCATTGTTATACATTGACCGATTAAGGCGAAATTTTAGTCATTTCATGCATACTATCTTTACGACAAACGCTCGGGTCATGTTCTCTGAATACAATCTTAGACGAATTCTACAGCTTATTTAGATAAAATAAATATAGTGTATCAAGAAACAAGGAATTTTCTATTTCTTACTTGTTTACGTCTCTGTCCTAGGTCTAGACTTGGCCTACTGATACTAGTACTGTAGTTCAGTATGACACAATACTTACTTACTCTCGATTAATATTTGCTTTCTGATTTAGTTGAACACACGGGGCGTAAATTTTGACTTAATATATTTATGAAATACAACACATTTATGTTCCGGCAATTAGAAAGATGCACATAAAACTATATTTTTGGTTTAATGTTTCAAAAAAGTATTCCAGTCCAAATGATATTTTTACTAAACGCTGTGTTCCCATCGGTCAACATTTAGTAAAATTATCAAAGCTGATTTCACTCTGAAAAAATATAATTATTTGATATACTTTGGTCTCGCTCATGTTCCCATGGCACCAAGGTCAATGTAAAGGTCAACGTTATTATCGATAGGTTTTGTCAATCCGGCTACTTTATGGATTCTAAATCAAACTTTTGATCTTTCTCGTGTGTTGGATGATTCAACATACAATTATTTTATACTGCATATTTGTCGGGTTTGTACCGTATCAACCTTTTCACATTTCCCGCCGTATTCACAAACCAAATTACCTATATTGTTATATTCAGATTTTCAATGTCTATTGTTTAAAATATAAAGGTATATGGAGGATATTGATAATCTAGATTTCCGTTATTCTGGGGGCGTGATATCGGGTTGTTGTCGAGGTTTAAATCTCATTATAACATTCTGTCCCTGGTTTTGTACTGGTATTGTGTGTGTCCGCTTCATTGCGTGGTCTTACACCATACAATGTTTACAACTAGATACACATAAACGTATAATGACCTTTAAAGGCTTGTAGTCTTGGACGGAAAATCTGTGTTTGACTCCGATTTGGAATAGCATTTGTTGAAATGTACTTGCATTATATTGCATAAACGATATAATAAGCAAAAATATTTTCAGAATGTGTCGATTTCCTCTATCACTTTGCTTGCTAGCTCCTTGCTCTTCTCCAAGTAGCTCTGGTAATATATTTCCATTAACCCCGTTTCATTCGATCCCGATACTGCAAGTACGTTCACATCAATTAACTTGGAATGCAGTGTTTTCAAGTACATATGCTAAAACTAAATTTTTGAATAATTTCGAACACCAGGGAGAAATCGGGTTAATATATTGTAGCGCTCTACATGAAGTTTAATAGTATTTACGTGTTTTAACCACAGATGTTCTTTCTGGTTAATACAATGTATTTACATGTTTTAACCACAAACGTTCTTTGACTTTCCTATTACAATACAATATTGCAGTTTTATGATAGTGCTCGTAAGCAAGGTATCTCAGATCGTTTTGTTGCAACTAAGTCGGTGGATACCAGCAGGTTTACTCATGTTATGCAAAGAAATAACGATATAGTCAAACCTGATGTAAAAGACAGACT
Source organism: Argopecten irradians (assembly GCF_041381155.1). Lineage (NCBI taxonomy): Eukaryota > Metazoa > Mollusca > Bivalvia > Pectinida > Pectinidae > Argopecten > Argopecten irradians. The sequence goes on from NC_091148.1 coordinate 32,981,880, forward strand.
CGTCAACCTCATTTGTTACAATGGGAACAATTTACTCTATAATTGGTGCCTGTAAATAGGACACCTGTCTATAAAGGACTTTTTATATGTCCCATTAGCATCCTTTATAAACAGGTTTATCTAGATGTTGTTGAAGTGTTAGTGAATTTTCATTCTTTTTTTTAATATGATGTTATGGTGGGTCATCTTCCACAATCTTTATCTAACATATATTATGAGTTTTTAAGAGAACACTACCATGTTGATCATCTTACAAATACTAATTATCCGAAGTATATTATGAAGCTAACGAGTTGTCGGTCGGTATGTGTTTACAGAACGTGTGCCTTTAAATATCTATATATTGTTTACCTAGACACAAGCCTACCCACTACGTTTACTATAAACACATACACCCCACCACCAGGCTTGTACAAGATCTCGTAATGTAATAAAACCACTTAAATACCCCATATCGATCTATCTCCAACAGAGGGCTGATAAGGGGCTCATTGCATATTTCAAATCTAATTTAAAATATAAACATGACTCGGAGATTTAAATTTTGTAATTAATTTAATATTTTAATATAATTTCATACATGTTTTTCGTCGGATTAATTAAGGTTTAAGAAAACGTGACTTTTGAAGTTACCCTTTCTTACCCTTGAGGACTATTTGTGATTGTACTTGTCAGCTTATTCGTGACATTCAACAGTTTTAATTCACAAAATCTCTAATATCATATCGTAAAACGTAACCAGGATATGTTTAAGACGTTATCTTTAAAATATTACCTAGGATCTGTTCTTTTATATAAATGTTTACTCGTAGTTTTACTGGTATAACGGTGGTTATTTCTGACGACGAGGACGGAAGATATACCAAACTTCACTCAACCCTAACACGGTGCCACCGGGGTTTGTTTGAAGAGACAATTACAAAAAAAGTAGGACGAGTTATGACCGAAGTAGCGTACCTACATACCTACCTACATATGTAGGGTATAAAAACCGGTAAATCGTGACGTACACTTTGGAAACATGTATTGTGGATTTTCAACGAAGACACGGACTTTCGGATTACACAAGAGCTGAAATGAAATATTTGGAGACATAAGTGACTAATGTTGTTTAAACTTTGTGTGATTCAAGATGGACGTATATATTTCGGAAACAATATCACGTGTTGAATGGATACATTTATAGACAAGTAAAAAAAACAATACTGTTGAATGTGTGAAATTATTTATTTATTGGATACAAGAAAGACTGGCTGTGTATTCTAGTGTATTTTAATGGAATGGAAACCATAAACTGAGACTTCATGGCTGAATCTTCGGATCCAACGAGGAAGGAAAATACCCATTCATAAACTGTTAAAATGTATCTATGTGATAGACAAGTTTGACTTGAAACTGACAAAACGTGATAGAAGGAGGACAACTTCTATATACTACTGATTGATAACACGACAATCCTTCATCATGTCGAAGAAAGTGATGGGTAAGTAGAGATAAAATATTAACGATGGTTGGGGAAAAGTCTAGAGGTAATTGTTGTCTAAATGATGTAGATATATGTCAATATAATGTTAATAGACAAAATACAGACATTAATTAGATGACTATACCAATTATAAATATCGGCTATACAAATACTGTTATTATTTTCACGTGCGATTTCAGTTCACGTTTTGAGCGGTTGGTTAAAAACCGCGAAAAGTAATAGCCGTAAACATCCCTGGATAACGCAAAATAAACTCACCGCACAAATAAGTTGGCTCACAGTATAGAACTATACAGGGCTGGGATAGAACCACGTCATCCACATAAACGTATGATTTAGTTGATATATATAGCCTCAGCATTGAGTAGAAGGAGTCATTTGGTGTTGAGCTTAATCCAATGAGAATCAATAAGATGATAAAAAATACTGAGATACCGTACAACATGTGTACGTAGTGCCCTGGTCGTAGTTGTAGTTCAGTTATCACGATATAAAAGAAAGGGAAAATATTCTCAATGTTGATAAAAGTAGGGAAAATAACCATTTCAGTATTTTGTAAATCTGCAACATGGCTAACGTAAAGTTGATATTGAATAAGTAATAAAGTTGGTATTCACGACGAGATTATTTGCTCATTATGACGATAATTACAGGATAACACGTCTGTAAGATCTAATCAGAAAGTAGACCAGAGAGTGTGTGTCCCAGAGTCTCCAGAGAGTAAACTAAACTCAAGGCCAAACACGAGAAGTAAAGTGTTTCCTTACTGTACATTGTAACAGACTTCTATTGAACACCGTATTCAAATTATAGATTGATAATGTACATGTATTTCACGACCTTAAGTAGACTAGACAGAATGATGTAATGAAATATGATAGGGATTATACTGCTTTAGGTTTTAGGAAAGCCCTCTATAACATATGGTTATTCTTTTCTTCCTTCTTATAGATCCATTATCATCTTTGAAGGGGTGAGGGTGTTGAAACTGAATGTGATTTTTAATATTGCTTGATACATTATGCATTTGTAGCTCAATTCGTGAACATACCGCAGCCTCTCCAAACACACAAACCAGCACCACATCATCACTGCTGTTTACTGCACATATCACCAATCCAACAATCACAATTTAGTTTATAAAATCCTTCTTTACAATTTTGTATAATAATCTTATAACATTTCTAACCGAAAGTAAATATTACAAATCTCATTCATCATTTTAAAAGCTAATTGATGATATTCAATTCACTAATATTCATGAGTCATTTTTGGAAACCATCTACATCTGTGACAAATATGCTCACTTCTTTTCATCCTCGCAGATTATTTTCGCCCGGTGTAAGGTTGTATTCAATGGATATCACTGTCGTTAGGTGAACACGTCGAGAGAGATCTAGCAGAGGGTATACTCGTCTCCTACTGGCCACCCTTGGTCGTGAGTCGGTCCACAAGAATTTATGATGTTTGTCTAATTTTTATTGTAAGCTATAAATCAATGAAGTGATTATGTACCAGATCCACAGATGTCGAGTACACGGACGTGATCAGTGAAGTCAGATAAAACTAATCGATCTATACTGTGAACGGACTTATTTTAGCGCAATCACATTTTACCGCAGACCCTGGAACAGGTTATATACTCACCATGATGACTCTTTTTACAATACACAGAACATACAATGAACACGATCATATTTTAGTATTACTGTTGCTCTAAATTAATATTATCACTAAAATATGTACAGTTACAGTACTTTTAATTATATGTTAAAGATGGATTACGTCGTATTTGCTATCGTTCTCCGCAAGTATTCAATTCAAAATAATTAGCTAGGATAAAAACCCAAGCATATTCCATTTTTTGTTTTTTCCCTGGGTTTATACGTATAAGCTTTAAAAGGTAACTTGCGGTATACGTAATTCACCATTAATTATTCATTTTCCATTTATGATGGGTTTGTATTATTTCCGATTACAGATACAGATTTTAATAAAAAATAGTTTATATACGTTTAAGCATAAAAAAGCATAAAGTGTCGATTGTTCTCCCATCTAATACAATGGTACCCGTTGTAAAATCACTCTCTCCACACCGTGTGGGTTTGGGTTTCACACAAATACGTTAGTTGACTAAAGCAAGGTAAACACTCCAGCTTGCCATATATGGTTGATGAATATATATGGCCTTGTTACAGAGCAAAACTTACATATTGGAAACAGTTTTCATTTGGCATTGATTCAATTCACAGAAAGAGGATATGTAGACTAAAAGATATTCATCGTTTGATTTGGCGAGTGACAGAGTATAAATTACATAAATGACGCTGGGATTAATTGAATGGATTAATGAAGAAATCGGACAGTTACAAGTACGACAAGTTTAGATGCTAGGTTAATGACTGTACATATATGTAGCATTGTTTCCTCTTTCTTCTCTCCTCGATTTACTGGAAGAGGAAGTGTAGGCTAACACGCGTACGGGTTATATCGACTTTTATATTGCATAATCACGATTGGTTGATATTGCGGGTGGCAATCGTTATAGCAATAAGTCTTCAACAGGTTCCTAAAATGGTCGGGCAAATAAAAAAATGAAGAAACCATTGACCGATACAACTATAGACAAGATAGAAAAAGACATTCGAAGTGACCTGTTAAGTGAATTAGTCTCTCGAATCTAAACTGGCACTGCCTTAGTATGTGAGAGGACTGGCCGGGGAGTCTGTGATTATCGGGACACGGACATCGGGTTCTTAAGCTGGAGCGACCATTATCTTTGTACGTGGTCGGACTGTCGAGGAGATATATGGATTTATATGGGTATCTAGACTGATAAAAATTGAGTCTTACCCATGTCCATTGTCCTAAATCTTCTACACATGTGGTATAAATGAGTGTTCGATCAACAATTTTATCTGACGGCTTTTGATCATAAACAGTCGTGTTGGGTGACAAATTGTTCATCAGTTGAAGTTCTAAAATGGGATTCTTTTAAATTATTTGGATATGTATTCAATCCGTATTCTGGGTGAGTAACAATAAGCTTTTTATAACAAAGTGTCTCATCACCTTTGGTATCGATCCTTTGTGTATCAAAGCGATATCAACCAAATATATAATGCAGTGCTCTATTATTCACTGTTACGTTCAGTAGATATTTAATAGTCCACAACGGTTACTAAATGAGATGAGGTGTCTAGGTATTAAAATACTGTTCTAATAAGCCTTCTTTGATTCGGCAGGTAGTGAACGAAATATTTGAACTAGAGGTGCGCAGGTTTTTAGTGAGCTTCATCCTTGTTGATTTCGAATTGCGAAAGAGCCTATAGGACTAGACTAATAGCAATGTGGATAAAAGTAGAAGTATCAGATTTAAAATTTGTACGAAATAGATTTATTCAAAACTATTCAAATTTCCTTAATGGACCTTCAGATTATAGGAAATTCATTTACTTAAAAATATTGCAATAGTATTTCTGAAGTTAAGAAAAAGGCGTTAACCAAAGTGTATGTGTTGCTATAGAGAATTTTAAGGAATACTATAGTCTAAGGTTTGGATCCAAACTATAGTCAGACTAGGAACAATGCATTCCTATTGATAAGTCGACATTTGCGCTCCAGAGTGAAACTGGGTCCTGTTATATATGTTAAGGTCTAAGTATTGGACTAACACATTATTTTTACAACTAAATTATCCTGTCAAAGTAAAATTGCTGAGTGAATTTGGTAACCCCATTTCGACCATATTCTTACTGCATTTTGTACTAAATATATTCTCGTGCACAATGAAAAGTTCAAAACAATTTGCATTAAGAATAAGACCAAAATTCGGGTCGCAAATTCACTCAGCAATTTTACTTTGACAAGATAATGTACGTTGAAAAAAATGGGTTCTCATGGTAAAACTGGTCCCTAATACCAGTATATGTATGCATTGAAGTCCGTGTAGTGTAAGACTTTTAAAATGATTACTTTATCTCGAGTGTCTCCATTGTGGATCGACTAAACATTGCATAACCAGTGTGTTATTAGGGAACACGATTTCAATGCAATGTTAAATAAAAAAAATAACAGTATAGTTACCAAATCATCTTGGCATGTTCACACGACGTTTTATATTCATTATTCATCTAAAGAGGCACTTCATTGTAATGCGTCTATCACGTACGATGAAAAATGACTATAGCAATAAAAGAATGCATTCGAAACATTGACAATGTGGTTTGAAGTAGGCCGTATTCACAGCTTGTAGATTTATTTGAACAATATACTTTCCATTTTTGCAATATATAAAACGTGTGCGTTAATTAAATTTGTAGATATTATAAAAAAAAATAATCATTGTTTGAGATACATGACCGTTTTCACAATAAACAGATTACGTTATACGTGTATCTAGCTTGGTATGCATATGCAAATATGAATAGTATTAGTATAACAATATTATCTGAACAAATGCCTTTTATTCAAGGACAAGGCTCTCAATTCTAGAATCAAAAGTAGAGACGTAAGTCAAACTTACGTTTTCTCCTTATCTAACTTATTTGAACAATTTTGACTTAAATGATAGTAGTACTTGGAGATAGAATGCTGTCTCCTGTGGATAGTTCTACTGCCATGACGTAGATGTGCTTTACTATACTTTGTTGTAGCCATATCTTTAATGTCTGCAATGTAGAAAGCCTTTGTATTACAAAACAAAAACCAAAGCATTGTCGAGCATACTGTTCCAACGAAGCATACTGTTCCAACGAGTATACTGTTCCAACGTTAAAATATAAACGTATAGTTATCACAACAACTTACACTATAAAAATCGTGTCCCGTTTGAGATTTATTATCTATCATAAGAGATACTTGCATATTTCTGATTTATTACGTTCTGTACGGGAAGTGGCAAGTCCTGTAAAAGGAACTCGATCGTAAAATTTACAATGTGTTTTAAAGTAGGTCGTGTCTACATGTATAGCTAACAAGTAAAAAGTTCTACATGTACATTCTTTGTATAAAACAATGTATGTTTTATGTCAATGTCGGTGATAGTAAAATAACTCTTTGTTTGATTTACATATTCGTATTTATAATGAACACACATTCTGTATATAAGTAAATTTCTTGTAACGTTAATGTAGATGTAGTTATTCTTTATCCAAAAATATGGGTCTTGTTCAACAGAAGTTGTATATGTTTCACTCTACAAACCTTACGTGGCCGGAATGTTATTCTCTCGTTACACATTGTTACATTATGCCAGATTTTTCCTCGATGATTGCTTACTCTTGTGAATCCTCTGGTTTTCGTTAATTTCATAAATCTCGGCGAATCTATATTTTGTTTACATTTAGCCTAGTTATACATTTTATCATAATGCTATGTCTGGACTGCAACTTTTGAGTTAAATGTATAAAACATGTAAATGATATTTCAATCATTGCAACAAACATTTTAAACATCTATCATTTATGCACAATACACATGAATTTTATTCTATATAAATTTATACAGCCATTTAATTAAATCACCATACAATGTACCACTCCCAGACAACGAAGTGCTCACCTACTCCGGCAAATATGTTTGTGTTGTTTATCCTGTGATGAGTTACTAAATGTGCATCACATGTATAAAGGATTGTAACGACCCGACTCATTCTGTGCGTCATATCCCATTAGCTTGTTAATTGATATCATGTTCTTATTATAGATACACATGTTTGAGTTCATTTTTGCAGGAACAAAGATCACGGACTTCAACAAGTCTAGTTTTGACTCCAAGTCCGGACTGTACAAGGCCAAGCCGTACAACAGTACTACGATAGGGGGGTATAAACCCAGACCGTACGAGCCAAAGAGTACTGGGTACAAGTACAGGGAATATAAACCCAAAACGACGGGGTATAAGGGTGGTAAGACATACCAGGCCCACCAGTATAACCACGTGTACGAGTACAACCCTGACTACAACCCTAACCTACAGAAGCCAAAGAGGGTTCCGAAAGCTGTCCCCAAGGTCGTGGTGACCCCTAGTCCGGCACCGCCTCCTTCAACGAGACCAGAAACAGCTGTAAGTACCAGTTGGTCTTTAGACTGGCAAAAGTATCTAAGATATTAAAGTTATTAAATTAAAATCACTAACCTAACATGTGGCTTGGCCATTTTATACGTGTGACATGTCTGATCCATAAGGATCTGAGAATTACTTACAGTTAATGATCCACCAGAGTACACATAGACCATTTTAGATGTTTTAGAAATCAAGATAAAAGATTGGTAAAATCGTACAATATACTGAGCAGGCTGAAAAGTTCTACCCCACCTAAATAGCGGCTAAAAGATTATATTTCCACTACATCATCACAAAAACAGCTACTACTGTTGGAAAAAGCGATAACTTTGTTTTCTTTCAAAATTATCCTACACAACTATATATACAAAATGATCAAACATAATTGGCATGCCTTTATATATCCGGTCAACTTCTAAGCATACTACTCAGACCTCTATAGCTATTATGGTACCGTTGTTTTTGAGAACATATGCGTCTATTATACTAATAATGTTTATGAACCTCTGTATAAAACTGACATCACATCACAAGTATATATCCTGAGGATATCAGGATGCAAACACATATTCTTTTCCAATAATCCCATCAACCTGTATTACTCAAACCGCCGTATTGTAGTTTCTGTCAGCATACGAGGGAAAGCACTTATATAAGACCTCTTCAGAAAGAAATTTATAAACAGCTGGCGCCTGCCAAGATTCAAGTGAAACAAAAACCAGACAGAGAACTAAGAACACACATGTTTAATAACTAACCTGTTGGAAAAAGGTATATAGTTTTTGCCATTCGTGCGTGATCTATTATGAAGTAAATCTACATGTCTTGATGAGTTCACTGATTTAGGCAAATATCCTCAGTTTTACCTGTACCGATAATAATGAAAATGTATGCGATATTCTTACATTAATTTATCAAACAAAGGCTACGTCTCACGATTGTCCAGCTGGATTTGCAATATTCAGTTGGCCCAGAATGTTGACTTAACAGAGGATATGCAATTCAAAATGCGCCTTAAAAGTAATCTCTGACATATATATATATATATATTTAAACAGACAATATTTCGAAGAGCTAGAGCGGTTGCAGGTGGTCATGGTATCATAGTGAAAGTGTAAATTTTCTTTGGAAATCCAACAAATTCTTTGCCCCTTCAAAATACATCTTTCAACATGACAGCGAAAACTTTCAACTTTTTCCATTTCCGCGTTTACTCTGATTTCCTCGTCTAGTCCCCAATTCTTAAAATGAATAATGATATACTCACGTTTGATATTTTTCAAAATTATCCCTTAACCTCGCGTCTTTTAAAAATTTGAAAGGTAACTAACTCGAGTTTTGATAAACAACAGTCACCTGTTGGGGAACCTCTGTATGCAAGTTTGGCAATGTGATGTAAAAACGTCAAAATGTTAGTCCATATTATATAAAAAATATATTAACTTAGAGTTATATTAATGTAACAAATGTATTTATAGTTGTTTTTTCTATTTCCAGGATTCTATTAAAATGTGGCCAGCACGATTCACCGCCCTAGAAAGTGTGAAGCGGCAAATCAATCTGACATTTAAGTCTCCGTCCAAGGTTGCTCCAGCCCCATTCGTGGATCCCCTACCGGTGTTTGAGAAGACGGCATTCATCTGAGGGCTGCAACTGATTCTAGAAGGCTACAGATAGTAACAAACAATCTGTTACGTTGATACACAGACATGGTTTTCTAACGTGAATTTATCATGAATTTCACGTGAGATTGACTTCTTTGCCCCGGTTCACGTGAAATGTCTCACGTAAGTGAGTTTACCAGTGCACACGCCAATGGATCGGGAATAGTGGAAACGGAAGTGTTTATAATAAACCAAAATTGAAACGTTGTAATTACCAAATGTTAAATTATTGAACAACAATATGGTGCTGTGTCCTAAGATTATACCTCGTATATCTTTAAATATTGTTTAAACATTCTCTACCTGTGTGCATATCGTCTATCAATTTAATTTGGTAACAAAATATGACTGTTAGTTTGTCGATCGTCGGCTTTTTCTATCTGATTCTATAGAGCCCCTTGTTGTATTTCTCGCATTAACGTAGTTCATCATTTCTCGCTCTTTACGACTTGTGGGACACATTAGCGGTGTAATTACGGTTACATTCTGTGCGCTTTTTTATCACATTCTTTTCCTGGATTTCCTCTACTTTTATTGAAAAGAAATATTACACAGAGAACGGATATATGTTACGATAATGAATCCCAATACAGACTAGAAAATCTAGTGAAAACCAACTTAGAAACTCATGTCGGAGTCAAGAAAATTTTTTTAATCTCTAAGTTACCAAGTATTTTCAAGAAACCATTACGAACGTAATATAAGCGGCTGCTAGGCACAGACAATGGAGAAATTGCTTGTAACGTTTCGAGTATGATTTCTGCTTCCATCAGCAGATTGCTACAAAGGCTTTATCAAAATGTCAGACAATTACTCTTTGGCTACGTTTCTGTGAACAGTGTGTGCACTATACCCCAACGAGAACCTGTAGTTCGGCATTCATAATGGAAAGAGTATACATATATGCCATTTTCTTTGTTTCTGTGTATGTTAAGTTTGGCAAGAACTTAAGGATGTACTCTGAGAAGTCAAAATTTTCTTGTATTAAACTTTTTTTCTCATATACATTTTTGGAAAGAGGAGTTCATATAATGAAAGAAAATGAAAGAAAAAACATATGTCCGTGTGCTCGTTTTTGAGCTACTCTCACTCAAAGATACCTAGTTGACAAAATATTGGATTTTATGGGAATTTTGCCGTTTTGACCATATACACAAGAGATTAAAGCCATAATTTCCTCATGAGGTGTTTGATATGCACTAATGTTTGTAGAATTTATTTTCCAGTAGTCTTCTTTTAAAATATACCAGTTTTGATTCATAAGACTAATATGTTTTCTCAGAATAACAACATATCCTACCCCTAAACCTTAATTTTGAGCTACAAAATGCACCATTTTCAGCCATTTTTGCCAAATCTAACCCTTTATAGAAAAAGTTCTGGTATTAAACTTTTGTTTATATTTTGTATATCAATAGGGAAAGGGTTATTCTTTCAAAATCAGGCAGAAAAATGGGGGGTCCGTGTGCTTACTTTTTTGCCCCACTTGAGTATTTGTTATTTTTCAGTATTTTAGAGTAAAAAATAAAAGTGCTCAAATTACCATTAAATGTAAAAATAAAGTGAAAAAAGTGAATCATTTCACATATTAATGCTCAATATTTTAATTATCACGAACCAAGTAAAGATTTACAGCAAAAATTAGCTCGATACAGCTAAAAAAGCTTGTGCAGTGATGATTTAAGTAAAAACAATTTCAGTAAAAAATGGTAAAACTTTGGCTCTACTCAAAGCGAAAAAAGACAAAATTTCAAAATGGCCGCCAAATGGGCCATTTCTTAAAATCCCCGTATAAAAAAATCTGCTAAAGTTAGAACTGTAATTTTTTGACAAAATTTGCAACAGGCAACTTGCTACAGATATTGATAAATTGTATTTGAAAATCTCATAACTTCTTTGTTTTTTGTCGAAACGAGACTTCAACGGAACTGAAACCTCAGAAGAATACATCCTTAAGTTATTTATGCCAGTAACTTGACAAAATAAGTGTTTGCGGAAGTACTACCTGTACTATGGAGACAAAAGGCAGAAAGAATAACAAAATAAAATTTATTTCAACAAATTTATTTCTAATCATTCTTGATACAACAACATTGATAATAAATTATATAGATGCCAATATCGATAACTTATAATACTAGAAATAAGGTTGAAGCAATGGTGGTACATCTCTGGGACGAATTTCTACAAACGTAATATTACCCTTTTAAGTACGTGGTCCCCATACATACAGACAGTTTACCTGTACATGACTTAAGTACTTAATAACAAAAAACACTAATACAAAACCAAACGTATTCTAAGTCTCTTGTAAAATCCATCTATTTACGATTTTTTGTAACAAACACTGCTCCAACCATATATATATAGTAAAACCATTTAAAAATCGTAAATATGGTGGCTGAATATTTCATAAGAAACATGTATTTGTATTTATCTAAGTAGTAATCACGGGTTACAAGAACTTAAATCTTTAATTGATAAAAAGAAAATTATCAACATTTTATTTGATCACTGCAAGTCTGTAGAGCAACCACAGAAATCCCGTGCTGTCAGAAAATATTTGGAAGTTTCAAATCGCAAAAGAAATCACATCTATGTTTTAGAGTTAAGAGTACGTCACAACTAAGACATCATCTCCAGAAGGTCATTAGCGCTAGGAGTTACATAAAGTTTTGGCAATGGCATTCTAAAAGACAAGCAGCACTGTGGAAGATTTTGTGTATACTGATGAGTCTATCTATTTAGTCTATACGTCCAGAACCATCATAGAAGTCCTAATACATTTCTTACACATTTACCTGTACACATCATCACGGTTAGACTGTTGTCATACAAAAACATCCTGTTTTCTAATCTACATAACTACTCTACATCGTGTTAGCACCGCAGAAAAAGTTCAACCTTCCTTAAACACCTTATTACATATAAACATACAAAAAGAAATAAAAAGAACTGATTTTGATTGTATTTTAAACAGTGGTTATGAATGATGATGCAGAGGAATCCACTTATTTGCACAGGTAGTTTTCTCAGACAAAAAATTCAAATATCCAGAGAGTTTATAAAGGTTGAGATGGATTTTTACCTCTGTATATCTTCAAAATTTTCCAAATTTTGTCATCGAATAAACGGAAGTCGTGTAAAATATTAATATAGATATATACAGAGTTGTAATACAAGTATAAATATGAATACAAACAGCGACCAGACAATTTTATGCCGATATACAGTGAATTGCTCAAATAACCGCTATGAACATAGCTGGAGTCCTCTACATCTTTTTCTCTATATGCAATGTAAATGAAAAAGAACAACTGTTTCTAATTTACAATTGATGTATAATTCTTAATGGAATATTTAAGATAATGTTTTACACAACAAGAGATCCCAGAGGGATCTTGGCGCCCACCAAAGATTGATCTATGTCTGACAAATGAAAGAGGGATCTTTTCTCTGCTTTTCAAACTTACACTTCTTTTTTCTGCTTTTCAAACTTTAAACTATCAAAATCCAAGATGGTGGTCGCAAAATGCAATAGGCAGAACTAGGGTCCTAGAGGAACCTACATATGATATTTGAGAACAATCCCTTCAATACTTTCTGAGAAATAGCGGTAACAAACTTTAACTATCAAAATCCAAGATGGCCACCAGTCGGCCATCTTGTTGACCGATCAGTCCCAAAATGTAATATGCACAACTGGGGTCCTAGGGGAACCTACATATGAAATTTGAGAAAGATCCCTTCAGTGCTTTCTGAAAAATAGCGGTAACAAACTTTAACTATCAAAATCCAAGATGGCTACCTGGCGGCCATCTTGTTGACCGATCAGTCCTAAAATGCAATATGCACAACTGGGGTCCTAGGGGAACCTACATATGAAATTTGAGAATGATCCCTTCAGTGCTTTCTGAGAAATAGTGGTAACAAACTTTAACTATCAAAATCCAAGATGGCTACCTGGCGGCCATCTTGTTGACTGATCAGTCCCAAAATGCAATATGCACTACTAGGGTCCTACGGGAACCTACATATGAAATTTGAGAACAATCCCTTCAATACTTTCTGAGAAATAGCCGTAACAAACTTTAACTATCAAAATCCAAGATGGCTGCTGGTCGGCCATCTTGTTGACCGATCAGTCCCAAAATGCAATATGCACAACTGGGGTCCTAGGGGAACCTAAATATGAAATTTGAGAAAGATCCCTTAAGTACTTTCTGAGAATTAGCGGTAACAAACTTTAACTATCAAAATCCAAGATGGCGGCTGGTCGGCCATCTTGTTGACCGATCAGTCCCAAAATGCAATATGCACAACTAGGGTCCTACGGGAACCTACATATGAAATTTGAGAAAGATCCCTTCAATACTTTATGAGAAATAGCGGTAACAAACTTTAACTATCAAAATCCAAGATGGCTGCCTGGCGGCCATCTTGTTGACCGATCAGTCCCAAAATACAATATGCACAACTAGGGTCCTAGGGGAACCTACATATAAAATTTGAGAAAGATCCCTTCAGTGCTTTCTGAGAAATAGCGGTAACAAACTTTAACTATCAAAATCCAAGATGGCTACCTGGCGGCCATCTTGTTGACCGATCAGTCCCAAAATGCAATATGCACAACTAGGGTCCTAGGGGAACCTACATATGAAATTTGAGAAAGATCCCTTAAGTACTTTCTGAGAAATAGCGGTAACAAACTTTAACTATCAAAATCCAAGATGGCTGCCTGGCGGCCATCTTGTTGACTGATCAGTCCCAAAATACAATATGCACAACTAGGGTCCTAGGGGAACCTACATATGAAATTTGAGAAAGATCCCTTCAGTACTTTTAGAGAAATAGCGGTAACAAGAATTGTTAACGGACGGACGGACGGACGGAAGGACGGACGGACGACGGACCACGGACGAAAGGCGATTTGAATAGCCCACCATCTGATGATGGTGGGCACAAAAATACACGTATTACAACAAATTTAGTAATGGCTAATAACTATTTTGAATCTATGAAAATTGAATGAATATTAAAATATTGTTTGAGTACAAATCTTGTATATTCTATGTTTTATACTCAATATAATGCTGATATATCTAAGTTTTTCATCCACAATTTTTAACACAGCTATAATGAAACTACAATGCCTTACATGATATGTTACAATACTGTACTGCTACGTTGAATTTAATTTTCAAATTATTCTTTTTTTCAAAAGGTGATTAGGCTAATCAAAAGTTTATATTAAAATTTCCCAAAAAACATTTTTGTTCAAAATCATCTAAATAAGTTTTACAGCCTGATCAGTGTAGGATTTCACTTATTCGACATCCAAAATTATTATTTCCTATTTTTCCAATTTCCTTTTTCCATTAATCATACAGAACTAATACTAAAAAGAAAAAGATAAAAAAATTATTAAAAAAATCTTGCTTACTTAAGCTAAATACATCCAGAACATTCAAGCCCAGTATTCCTGTAACTGACAACTCCTTATCTATAATATGCAATCCATTTTGAACAATGATGTGACGAATAATGTTTAAAGATACAGTAAAACATTAAATGTTGTGCAGTGTTGTCCAGAGACCACCTCAATTTAATATCTTCTAAGAAGTAAAGCAAACTGAGTGAGGCTCAGTAATTCTTTCAACTACAACATTATATCTATATCTATTGATTTTCCTTTGTAATGATTCCTGCTCTGTATATTCTTTTTAACACCTATATCATATACATATTTTGAAAAATAATATAATGAAAAAGAAAATATGCAAAATTAATTAATGAGCATCATTTAATGAGCCACATCCTATACAAACTTCAAACTTTGAGTCAAAAGATGAATATAGTAAGGAGAGTGCTGGAGTCACTCATTACTTAAAAACAGTCGAATGATGGAAGGAAGTTAAAAGCCAATTAATGCAATTACTACTGCAAACAATCCTACAATCCAAAAACTATTTATAACAGAGATATCTGATGACATTATATTGACAAGAATTGGCACAAATTGAAAGTGTGTCCAAAATCAAGCATTAACGTAATGAAAATTCCATTAACAACTTAGTAATTCAGAAACAATTCACGTGGGTACAGTATAAATGTATTGAATTTATTTTATGGGCACTCAGAAAACGATTTGTAAAAGGTAGTTTTTTCATGAGAACGTTAATTTTCTTTACAAATAAAGCTTTGCTGAAATGCTAAATGAACCTAAATAGTTTACCCTTTTATCAAATGATTTCCAGAAAAGATAATTTGAAATGAATGTTGAATTAATTCAAAGTTAAAATGATATCTAAAATAATACATATATTTAAACTGCACCAAAAATTATACAGCAAAAATGACAATTATTTTGTTAACACATGATATTTATAAGATTAATTGCTAATTGGAAGCCTTGCTAATTATCTGATTATTTTGATATAAAGAGGAAGAATACATTGATTGTTTATAAACTGCAATTAAGCCAATTTTTTTGTTAAATCAGCAAATATTGAGAAGTAAAAGACGTTTATGGAAAGAGCACCATTTTTATTACATTGTAGTTTTATGCAAATAATGCATCATACTATTTTTTCTATAGCACAAAGCACTGTCATCAAACAGCTTGATTTTCATAGATGTTTTTCCATCCCTTAGTGACACATTTTAACTCTTCAATTTCTAAAGGTGGAACAGTCAATTTTTAGTTTAAAGGGAGGGATGAATAAACAGTAACTGATCATAAAATTGAAAATAAAATGTTGCTGTTATACTGACCTACATAAATTATACCTGAGTGATCAACAAACATCAAACGATAGTAAAAACCTGTAACAAATGTAACCCCTAAAAACCTGTAACAAATGTAACCCCTGCAGACACATATGAATGCTTCTAAAATAAAAGCTGGAACAGTTTATTATAGAATTCCAGGGGTGAATGTGAATCTTAACAATATAGGAACTGTTAAGAATACAAGAACAACTTAATTTCTCGATTAACCAAACTTTTACTCCATATAAGGCAAAGGAAATAATTAAGTAATAATTCAAGGAAGGGTTTTAAATGCTAATTGGAAGACATACATTGGAAGACATACACCTGTAAAATCATTACAACATTTAGTAGTAGAATAATCAAAGGAGTTTTTAACAAGTACATGAAGATTTACTTAAACATCAAATATGATTTTGATTTTAATTTATTAAATCAAATAATGATTTGTTAAATAATAATATTGAGAAAAGAACCCCAGTTTGAAACATGATCACAATGTAAATATGATAAATACCTCTGTTTGACCATAACACCTAACAATGACAACAAAGTCAGAATAAACACACAATACAACACAATAAAAACAACGATGTATATCTCATCATTCTAACCAGACTAATACATTTTACATTTTATATGAACTACAGAGGGCCCTCAATAATCCAAATATTTGTGTATTTGTATTCTCGGCCCAAACTTTTCGGACTGCTATTTTTCCAGATTGTTTGATTCTATTTCTCAGATATTTTTGTCTGGATTGTACATTTTTTGCTGGCTATCGGTGTCTGGATTATTGTGGGTTCACTGTAAACATACCTTTTCAATACTGCATAGTTTGAATTTAACCACTTAAATTTGTTCACCCCTGAACACACATTTGGAATCTTCCAATTCAAAGGTTGGAACAGTCTATTATGAAAATTCAGGGGGTGAATATGTTAAACAACTGATGATGCACTGCATGAGTTCTTAGCATTACATCTCAAATTCACACACATCAAGGATCATATCTACAATGTCTGTCTCCTGATCATCATTCAGCCTTGTTGTAAGGTAATGCACCTGAACCTCGGCAAGTTAAGGCTGTGGACTGCTACAAACTTCAATCAACCGTGTCAGCTGTAAAGGAAATTTGCATTAGTTAGGATCTTAGAATCATTACCTAATTGATGCAATAAGCCTTCCCATACATATAAGCACCCATCCCCCTTTTGGAGGCATTAGTGCAATTTCAATTAACTCTTATGAAACGCAGAATGAAAATTTGAAAAACCTTAGGTTTCTTTATTTGTGATTTCTTTTGCAAATTAATTCATATTGCTTACTTGGTACAGCTGCTTTTATGAAATGCTGGTCCAAATTTGGTTATATTAAGAGCCTCCTTATTTGTGTTCTAATTGGGTCAATTATGGTCTATCATCATGAACATGCTATAGACCATGCTGTTTGTAAAAGGTTATGAATAGAACTACTTCTTTCGTGTGTTATGCAAAGACAACACTATTTAAATCAAGGCTTATAGAACAAACTGGTTTCTAAACAGCTCCAGAAAAATAAAAGAGAATTATTGGTTGGAAGAGTAAGCTTTTCTGTTACATTGACAACATCTGCCATACCAAGTTAGTTTAGTATATATGAATTATCTCCCTTGCAGGATGTGTTAATTGTGATATCATCCTTTTGTTTCCTCTAAGAAGTATGATGTTATGCTCCCTAATACATGATGTCATAATCAATACCCAACCTACCAACAAGGGTAGATAACTTCAATAAAAAGATGGAATACGATGACAAAATATAGCATCTAGAACAGAATTCCTGTTATGTAAAAATGCTGTTCAGATACCTGGATAATTAGTATAAAATACATCATGCAAAATTAAAATCACAAACCTTATATCTGGATTTCATTTTCAACAATTTATTCTGTAAAAAGAAATAAAATCTGTTAGATTCAAAACATATTTAAAACACATCTTAACTGAAGAGAGGTACGGTGAGGAGGGGAGGGGTGGGATTGAGGAGGAGGAGGAGGAGGGGGAGGGGGTGGGATAAGGTACGGAGGAGGGGGGGTGGGATAAGGACGGCGAGGAGGGGAGGGGTGGGATAAGGTACGGCGAGGAGGGGGGGGTGGCGAGGAGGAAGGGAGGAGGGGAGGGGGTGGGATAAGGTACGGCGAGGAGGGGAGGGGGGATGAGGTAAGGCGAGGAGGGGAGGGGTGGGATAAGGTACGGCGAGGAGGGGAGGGGTGGGAGGTAGCAGAGGGGGGTGGGTACGGCGAGGAGGGGAGGGGTGGGATAAGGTACGGCGAGGAGGGGAGGGGTGGGAGGGGGGAAGGTACGGCGAAGGAGGGGAGGGGTGGGATAAGGTAAGGCGGGAGGAGGGATGATGAGGGGTGGGATGAGGTAAGGCGAGGAGGGGAGGGTGGGATGAGGTAGGCGAAGGAGTACGGGAGGTGGGATAAGGTAGGCGAGGGGGAGGGGGGATGAGGTAAGGCGGAGGGAGGAGTGGGATAAGGTAGGCGAGGAGGGGAGGGGTGGGATAAGGTACGGCGAGGAGGGGAGGGGTGGGATAAGGTACGGCGAGGAGGGGAGGGTGGGATAAGGTACGGGAGGAGGGGAGGGGGGTGGGATGAGGTAAGGCGAGGAGGGGAGGGGTGGGATAAGGTACGGCGAGGAGGGGAGGGGTGGGATGAGGTAAGGCGAGGAGGGGAGGGGTGGGATAAGGTACGGCGAGGAGGGAAGGGTGGGATGAGGTAAGGCGAGGAGGGGAGGGGTGGATAAGGACGGAGAGGGAAGGGTGGGATGAGGTGCGGCGAGGAGGGGAGGGGTGGGTGATAAGGTAGGAGGAGGGGAGGTGGGAGGAGGGGAGGGGTGGGATAAGTACGGTGAGGAAGGGGAGGGAGGGTGGAGGTAAGGGGGGGTGGAGGAGGGAGGGGGGGAGGGGTGGGAGGTGAGGTCGAGGAGGGAGGGTGGGATAAGGTACGGCGAGGAGGGGAGGGGTGGGATAAGGTACGGCGAGGAGGGGAGGGGTGGGATAAGGTACGGCGAGGAGGGGAGGGTGGGATAAGGTACGGCGAGGAGGGGGGGTGGGATAAGGTACGGCGAGGAGGGGAGGGGTGGGATAAGGTACGGCGAGGAGGGAGGGTGGGATAAGGTAGGCGAGGAGGGGAGGGGTGGGATAAGGTACGGCGAGGAGGGAGGGGTGGGATAAGGTACGGCGAGGAGGGGAGGGAGGGTGGGATAAGGTACGGCGAGGAGGGGAGGGGTGGGATAAGGTACGGCGAGGAGGGGAGGGGTGGGATGAGGTAGGCGAGGAGGGGAGGGGTGGGATAAGGTACGGCAGGAGGAGGTGGGATGAG
Organism: Argopecten irradians; assembly: GCF_041381155.1. NCBI lineage: Eukaryota > Metazoa > Mollusca > Bivalvia > Pectinida > Pectinidae > Argopecten > Argopecten irradians. Next base: position 33,001,231 of record NC_091148.1, read on the forward strand.
GTACGGCGAGGAGGGGAGGGGTGGGATAAGGTACGGCGAGGAGGGGAGGGGTGGGATGAGGTAAGGCGAGGAGGGGAGGGGTGGGATGAGGTACGGCGAGTAGGGGAGGGGTGGGATAAGGTACGGCGAGGAGGGGAGGGGTGGGATGAGGTAGAGTAGGCGGATATTCTTCATCTCTGTGACAGTAAGTAATATTGATATATTTTCAATTTATATGTATCAAACTGTATCATGTATTTCATTTAAAATATTGATTTTGTTAATGGAAATAAAATATTTACAAAAGAATTGAGCACATGCAGCTTATAAAGAAAAACATTTACTGGATACTTTAATCCTGTTTTCCGTCTCGACCTTTGAACTCGTCCATCGAGTTGGAGGCTCCGAAGTATAAACACAATATAGACAGCACTTTGGTTGGAATAATTCTGGAAAATAAATAACAATTTAAACATTTTAGTGTCAACTAGGGATTGGCAATGACACAGATTTCACTTCAAAAGTAGGTAAAAACACTCTTTAATGATCAGTTTGGCATATAATTATTTTGTTTCACATGATTCAATTTCAACATCTGATTTAGTATTTAGAAAGGATTTCCTTTATATCCTTTCGACGGCCGGCAGGATTCGATCCAGACTCAATTTTGACAGTAGGTTATAACAAATGCTATATATGAAAGCAGTTAGCATCTAGATTTCGGTTTGATGTCATTTTCACAATTAAAATAAACTGTACACACTGCAAACAAGCAAAAAATGACACCCGAAGTCCCCTAAAGGTCGCCACGATTTATTCTGCCAGGTGCTACACAGGAAGTCGCATCGAGCATGCGCTACATACCAATTACAAAGGGAGACAACTGCGCTTCTGGGAGTAGCACACCATCAATATTATGTCATTTGATATCGTATATCTTTATACTTTCTTGTCCCTTTCTTTATTTTGTCTCTTACTTTGATCGCTCCTCTATCGTTTGAGACCATCTGCATATCTGTATCTTGACAATTAAGCTCACAATGACAGGTTTCTGGACACACACTAAAATCCGGATTTCAGACCTCAATTTTGACTTATTTGAGTATGTTCAAAGGTGATTTGTGATGTCACTAATGCGATGACAGAATCGATCATTATTGACATGACGTTATATAGTGATGAAAATCTAGTATTTAGTTTTCGAGGGTCTCAATGGGGCTCCAGAAGGGTGTATGAAGTGGGACAAATGCATAATTACGCATAAATACGTTACGGCCGTCCAAAGGATATAAACTTCTGGTAGTCAGTATTCATAAAATTTACAATTACATTATTAAGAAGGCAACAAGCAAGTTGAAACACAGTTACATGTACCTAATCCTTCCATTTACCCGCAAAGACATATTTAAACACTTCTAATTCAAAGACTGCACTACATGTAGTTCAATGTGAATATTCAGGGTACAACAGCTAGGGCCCAGTTTCAGCAAAATTTCAAAACTTAAAGGAATTCTTTAACTGAACTTTTTCTGCACAGGAAAGCGTTACAATAGTCAATGAAAGTTCCTTTATCTCTGTAACGCTTTTCTATGGAGAATTTTAAATTATGTTGAAGAATTCTTCAAAATTAAGAAATGTTGATTGAACTGGGCCCATGTAGACAAATACCTCCCCCTTGTAGACAAGTTACCTACCCTTTAAGTCCCATAAAGAAGTAGAGGGAGCGAGGAAGGATGATCATTTTCTGGTTACAGAGGACGGCGTCTACGATTCTATTGGCTGCAAAGTCTGGTTTGAGGATTGGCAGTAACCATGGCACCCTGGGGAAATAAAAGGGAAAACATAATAAGGTTAAATACCACATTATTGGTCTGTTCAACATGCCATACGGCTATATCGTAAATATCATATTTAATATACTTGTGTAATAACACAATTGTAACATCACAGCCAATAATGATGTCATAATCAAAATATGATGTCACACATTCGTCTCCGTAGACAAAAATGTCCAATTCGAGACAGATTTCACCACTGTTTAAGTTTTATGAATTTTTTCATAATAACTACAGTTATGTGATACATGAAATCTTACACTCATGGCTATGTAACATAAAATCTCACACTCATGGCTATGTAACATAAAATCTCACACTCATGGCTATGTAACATAAAATCTCACACTCATGGCTATGTAACATGAAATCTCACACTCATGGCTATGTAACATAAAATCTCACACTCATGGCTATGTAACATGAAATCTCACACTCATGGCTATGTAACATAAAATCTCACACTCATGGCTATGTAACATAAAATCTCACACTCATGGCTATGTAACATAAAATCTCACACTCATGGCTATGTAACATAAAATCTCACACTCATGGCTATGTAACATGAAATCTCACACTCATGGCTATGTAACATGAAATCTCACAACTCATGGCTATGTAACATGAAATCTCACACTCATGGCTATGTAACATGAAATCTCACACTCATGGCTATGTAACATGAAATCTCACACTCATGGCTATGTAACATAAAATCTCACACTCATGGCTATGTAACATAAAATCTCACACTCATGGCTATGTAACATAAAATCTCACACTCATGGCTATGTAACATGAAATCTCACACTCATGGCTATGTAACATGAAATCTCACACTCATGCTATGTAACATGAAATCTCACACTCATGGCTATGTAACATGAAATCTCACACTCATGGCTATGTAACATGAAATCTCACACTCATGGCTATGTAACATAAAATCTCACACTCATGGCTATGTAACATGAAATCTCACACTCATGGCTATGTAACATGAAATCTCACACTCATGGCTATGTAACATAAAATCTCACACTCATGGCTATGTAACATAAAATCTCACACTCATGGCTATGTAACATGAAATCTCACACTCATGGCTATGTAACATGAAATCTCACACTCATGGCTATGTAACATGAAATCTCACACTCATGGCTATGTAACATAAAATCTCACACTCATGGCTATGTAACATAAAATCTCACACTCATGGCTATGTAACATGAAATTCAGTAAATTCTTTAAATCATTTGATGCCACTCGCTTATAAGCTTGTGGTACATTTAAATATTGAACTTCATATAACTGTAGAACACTTTTATAATGATCACGCTTACCTACAATGAATTCACGGTTATAATGTAGTAATTCCTATTATTTGGGTTCCCAAAGATGTACATAATATCTGTATAACGAACTATGTTTATAACAAAGTAATTTTGTTGGTCTCCAGAGGATCTTAAAGGGACAATTCATTCTACGAGAACATTTAAATTTGTATATATATCGGAAAACCCCCAGTTCTAATGGAAATTAGATCAGTCGGTTTCACTGTGATATGTCAGAAAATCCCATGGTGGTGAAATGCGTGTGAAATGTTCAAACTCACTCGCTGTCCGCCATTACACATTGTGGTCGAATATCTTGTATGCCGAACCCAGTCCCTTGCTCGTAGAGTAATGCTACTTTTGTCTAGAACTGCTCAAATCGCTCTGACAGAAGTGTGTTTACCTTATTAGGTGAATTGTTTTGCCTAAAAAATCATTACGGTAAACCTCCGGTTAATTCGAACCGCCGGATAGTTCGAACACACAATTTTTTCCAGAAAAACGGTAATTTTTTAGCTAGTGATAGTTTGAACACTGACTTTTTATAATCAATCCTATTTCAGATAGTTCGAACACGTCAAATTATGAACGTAAAAGTAAGATCAGCGCAATGGAGTCCCTAAATATGGCGATATATTTTGCATATTGCAACAGTTTTGATGTTTGGAATAAAGATTGTATAAATGATCATTATTATAATGACCATACGACAGATACGTAATGAACATTTTAAGCCATAAATACAAATTATTCATGCCGATATATCGTACACAAAGCAGCAAGGCCAAATGTTTAATCTTAGGCCCCGACAATGTATATTTAAATTCGCTGTACCTGATGGAAACACGTGGAAGAAATCGCCAATGTTTGTTAAGTCCAATCTAGATATGGAAATCAGTTTAAGTCGACATTAAAATATTCATTCAATCTATCTTTAATCACCCAATCAAGGTGTTAAATTACCTGTAAACACGTGCCTCACGCTGGCTTGGACAGGCCAGTTACGAGGTGCACAGCGAGCATCAAAAGCCAGCCGCTGGGTCACAGCAAGTGAGTGTGATTACATATTCAGCTCCAGCCAAAACAATCCACGTGTTGGGTAATTGAAGAATAGATACGCAGCTTTTCATTAGGTTAACTAGTTACGTAATTTTAGAAGCAGACAATATGCAACCGGGTTTTGGACAATCTGACAGTCACAGTGCGATTGTGACCTAATTTTACGAAATGAATGTAAACAAATATTTTCAACAGCAGTTTCGTAAATGCAACCAGATTTTCTTTACTAAAAAAGTAAATAAATAAATTTACGTTTGTTACGAAATATAACAAAGATCTTACTAGATTTTCTGTGGTTTAAATAAAGTTTCTATCCCAGTTAATGGACGTCAATGTAAATTATATAGACCGCGATCGTGAACGGTGCTGTTTGGGGCCTTGTCCACGTGCACATATGCATGCGGCTTCTGCTACGCAATTAATTATAAATTCACCAATTAAATGCTCATGTTTACGAGAAAATGATTGAATATAATATCTTCAGGAAACTAAATACTTTCCCTATAGATTTTCTGCCTTACATTGCTTATGCCAGGTACGGTACATCGGTACTCAAAACTGGTTTTTACTGATTTCACTTGGATAGTTCGAACTCACGACTTTTTCCCGAAGCTTAATTTCGGATAATTTGAACTGGTCCATCAATATTTATTTAATTTTGTTCGAACTAACCAAAGGTTTACCGTATATCACCTCCACAGTGGTTATGTAGTTCATTTGTTTAACGTGCGTGACTTTGGCTCGGGTATGGGTACAGCGTACATATTGTACCTGCTTAATCGTATTGATCAACGAATTGTAATTACAACAGTATCAATTAAAATACTAAATAATGACGTGGAATTTGTCAATATCTTATGTTATATGTTTCATAAGAAATGTAGAACAATACATTTATGCCATATTTTGCTTCTTAGTTATGTAAAAGAATAAGCCTGAGTGAATTGTCCCTTTAATAACCGTGTTTTATTGTATATAGGCCGTCATTTTATAAAGATGAAGTAAAATGTTGAAAATAAACATTCTAATGTTACCTCGTCTTACAGCCAGCAAACATGCCGGTTGATATGTAGAAGGGGCAGACAACTGTAGTATGAACTCCGTCCTTTCCTTGCATTTCCATCTCGAATCTGAGTGACTCGTCAAAGCCGACAGCTCCAAATTTACTGGCACAGTAGTCACAGAGTCCATTTACACCAAGTAATCCTGCCGAACTGGCGATATTTACAACATGGCCGTGGTTACGCTCAACCATCGCAGGTAGAAACGCTTTACATGTCTGTGGGAAATTATCAAATATTTTTTTAATAATTAATACAACTCATGTAAAGCTGAGGTATAGTTGCTACACCATTTTAATTGAAATTATAGGACATTATGACAACACTTACTCATTAACCCTTGAACACACATTTGGACTATTCTACTTAGAGAACTGGAATAGTTCATGATAAAATTCCAGGGGTGAATGGGAATTTACAGTGAAACTTACCCAGAAGTGAGCTAATGTGTTGACCTCAAACGTTTTCTGGATCATGCTGTCCGAAATCTTTAGGAACTTATTACCGGACACGATTCCCGCATTGTTTACTAAGATATCAACATCTCCGATATCCTGCTTTACCTGGAATAATAGAGAGCAATTAATATATTATTAGGAATCTAATCAGGTAAATTAATGTTAGCACAGACACAAATGATTTATACAACGAAACCTGTGTAGGGTAATTTTTACCATGGTTTGACCACTACAATACTTCTCTAGCTCCAACCTCAACATTATAGAGAGGGGCTAACAAAGTGACGATTGAGTGTTATTTCCTTATACATTCAAATAAGGGTTATAGCTATAAGAGAATTATACTATCATACAAGTATATAATTAATAACAGAGATACGTACCTTGAGATAATTTTAGGTATTAATATATATTTCTGAATAAAACATTGGGTTAATTATTTTCATATATATTTGTATTAATGCATTTGAAATTGACAACGCCAAATGTCAGAGATTTACTGACCATCATTACAACAATTCTGAAGATTAAAGACATTGTGCAGACGTTGCTTTCACGAACAAGGTGATCATCTTCGCTGACAAGGGCAGAAAACTCTGTTTAGCTAGAGATTTTAATGACTGGGACTTGAACTGATAGACAGCCGTCACATCCGTTCTGCTCAGGCGTTAAGTGGTAATTTGATGACTCCACTTGACAATCCTTGACTTATCATAATTATACTGAGCAGTCAGTGATAAGTATACAGACCTATACCGTGGGGATACAGCTTGATACAGCATTATACACGGCTGTGATACAACGTAAGATATGATGCAATACAGCGTGATACAGCATGATACAGTGTGATACAGTGTGACACAGCTTGATACAGCATTATACACGGCTGTGACACAGCATGATGTTCTTGACTTAAAGTGTGGTGATACAGCATGATACAGACCTCACCAGCTACTCGGTATATGTCCTCCCTCTTACTAAGGTCCACCGTGTAGGTCCTGGCGGAGGCCCCCTCGGCCTTACACTGACGGGCAGTTTCTTCATTTCCTTTGGGATCTATATCCCATAATACTAACCGGCATCCTAGCTTCGCAAAACGTACTGACATCAACCGTCCGATGCCACATCCTGTACACAATTAAACAATGTAATTATTAATATACATGTAGTCTTCAATTAAGTCAATTTGAAATATAAATTATTGAGAAAAAACTTAATTCAAATTATTATAAGATTAATTTTCTTCATGTACAGTACCATATTCGACCAAATAAGCATCCCTCATCCCTAAAAGGTCCTCCCCACATTGTACGGCCCCAATTTTACTTACCACTAATTAAATTCAACGAAAATATGCAAACCCTATAGGCTTCTTTAAATTATTTCTTTTGCGAAATTAATGAATGGCTTACTTCATACAATAAAGTCATGAAAGGCTAGTCCAAATTTGGTTTTATTAAGTGCCTCCTTACTAAATTATCATATTTTAAGCCCCAGTGCGCTTATTGGGTAGAATAAGTTGCTTTTACCTAAATATACATATACACGGTACTTAATATATTTTGAGAATTTGGCATTTCATAGTAAGTATAATAAGATGAATATTCTCCATGACCTCAAGCTTTGAGGCATTCATAATTCAAAATTTTTCATTAAGTTTGTATGTGAAACAGGCAAGGAGAAAATTTAGAGGCCAGACCAAGATTCAAACTCTGGACCCCTGAACACTAGCCATATGCTCTATGGATTAAGCCATCTGGTCACTGATGACTGACCAAGTCCAGTTCCTCTACAAGTGATTACACAGCCTATCAACATTTTATTAGGAGATACCTGGCCTTAAAATGGTTACCAACACAGCTAGCACACCCTTACTGTATGCCAAAAGAGTAATTGTTAGTCGTAACCAAGCCAAGAAAAGTGTTTTATAAATGATGGTGACCTATTTTAGTGAAATCTGATAGCACTTCAAGGTGACATTACACATATATTATAGGGCCTGGATACCACTAGTATAAAACTCACATCACCTAGACAGAAACCTCCATTAACACCGCATATATATACCATACCTAGGTATCAGGGAGGGATGTTTATGATTTCTATGTGTAGTTATATAAGACAGATGAGGTATCTCAGGAACTTCCTAATTTACATTTGTCTGACCTAGGGTACAATTTATCATAAACAGAACTCCTAGTAAACAAACTGCAGATGTTACAAATATTCAAATTTCTTAAAAACTGAGATAAGATAACAGTATTACATATTTAAGCTAGTCTGTAAATTTATATCCGTAAAATTACAAAAATCTAAATCCTACACATGTTACCAGTCTAACCTGTTCACCTACAAAATAATAAATTAAACTGAAGCTGCTTGAATTCATCACAACTGCTAGTTAATTCTACTACCAGCTGTCTTGATAAATCTATTTTATTTATTGATTAATTTATTGTTTAATTTTTAATTTCATTAGTGTATAAACAAAACAAAAAGAGACTTAAAACTATAATAATACAGAAAAGATAATTAGCATCAAAAAAGTTCACCCTATATCTCTCTCCTAGTTGCTCATCAAAAGGGAAACACATACATAAACATTAACTGATACCTGCTATTTGTAGTGATAATTTAATACATCATGTTACACACTTTCAGTAGACTAAATGCCACTAGACCCTTAGTGTTTGTTTATAGATATGCTCACTGAAATTCTAATACTAGATTTTATCTCACTAGCTTGAAACTTACAAACAGACATATTATTACCAAAACAGAAAATATGAAGCAAAATTTTAGTGATTCTGAGTGAAGTCAAACAAACTGTTGAAACCTACATTATACATAATATATATGAATGTTTATAGATTAATATGAGCTAAAGTCATGTGTGGGTTTCATCCTTAACAGATAGTAATTATCAGTCTGACCTTATATCACCTACACAGGTACATTTTAAAGGTGTATAGTTTAAGGGTATTACGTACATACATGTAAAACAGGTGATTTGGGTTGTATACATGTAGAGGACTATACAGGGGTATATAGGTCAAATACAGGTGTTAATAGTTACAGAAAACAATACCTGGTACAGGTGTGTATAGGTCAGATACAGGTGTATATAGGTCAAATACAGGTGTTAATAGTTACAGAAAACAATACCTGGTACAGGTGTGTATAGGTCAGATACAGGTGTATATAGGTCAAATACAGGTGTTAATAGTTACAGAAAACAATACCTGGTACAGGTGTGTATAGGTCAGATACAGGTGTATATAGGTCAAATACAGGTGTTAATAGTTACAGAAAACAATACCTGGTACAGGTGTGTATAGGTCAGATACAGGTGTATATAGGTCAAATACAGGTGTTAATAGTTACAGAAAACAATACCTGGTACAGGTGTGTATATAGGTCAGATAAAGGTGTATATGGATCAAATTCAGGTGTATATAGGTCAAATACAGGTGTTAATAGTTACAAAAAACAAGACCTGGTACAGGTGAAAAAATGACATACAAGTGTCAGTAGTTGTTACACAAATCAATACCCAGTACAGATTTTTAAATATAGGTTGTGTATTTGAAACAGACAAAAATACCTTGTACAGGTGTATATAGATCAAATACAGGTGTATATAGGTCAAATACAGGTGTATATAGATATAAAACCAGGTGTATATAGGTTAAATACAGGTACATATAGGTCAAATACAGGTTATATAGGTCAAATACATGTGTTAATAGTTGTTACAGAAAACAATACCTGGTACTGGTGTATACAAGTCAGATACAGGTGTATATAGGTCAAATACAGGTGTTAATAGTTTTTACAGAAAACAATACCTGGTAAAGGTATACATAGATCAAATACAGGTGTTAGTACATGTTACAGAAAACAACACCTGTATATGTGTATATAAGTGAAATACAGGTGTTACAGGTAACATACAGGTGTAAATAACTAATTCTTGTATCATATCAGAAACAATATCAGGCACAGGTGTAGGTTTTGTTAAAACATACATGTAACAGCTAGGTAACCATGCAAAATGATACAGGTATACACGTTTAAACATCTCATGGGCAGGTGTGTTATTACAGTATACTAGTAGATTTTGTGATTTAAAACTTGTTTAGTTGATCTGACTGTAGTGTACGTGACAGTGGTCACTGTATATATACGTTATAATTACCACACACACACCTGAGATATATATACACACCTGTCAATATATATAGGTATATCTAGACTGGCCAACACATATACACCTGAAATATTTCACAGGTGTGTCACACGTGCATCAGAAAAGCCACGCCCCCTTTATACCCCAGCACACAGTACAATCCTCATTAGTTACATTTTAAATACGACGTAATTTGACTACATGCTGTGTATCTAAGTGCTATGAGATATACTGGAGTAAGCCTACCTGCGCCAGTTATCAGGACAGTTTCGCCAGATATGTCTTTCGCCTGTAAACTTGTCGGCACAAATGTCAGAACAATCGCTTTCAACCAGTAGTAAATTATCGATAAGATCATCAGGATAGTTTCCTTCACCAGCTCCATGTAGTCCGCCATGTTTGCAGCTTCAGTAAACCGTATAGTTAAAATGGACTTCGGCCCGTCCGAAATGTAGGCCCTGGTTCAAATATCACTCGAGTGAAGTGTGCCGCGAGCTTCGAATTCGATTCTAGATAGCGTATCCCTAACAGTCTGTAGTTATATAGCTCATGCAGCACTACCATCAGGCTTCATTGAGACTGACACTTCCCGATTCACCATAAAAACTTATAATTAGGGTTCTTATAAATAGGAGTGTGGGTGGGTAGCGCCTCTAATTATTGACGGGTTTCCTCTTCCCGTATTGTCGTGTCAGTCCATCCCTTATTGACTTGAATGTCTGAGTGATTTATAACCAAACTGACCATGGCAAGGTAAACATAAAGCAAGGGGAATAACTCGTATTGCTAAATATGTCTGTAGGTAGCACAACGTTATAGTTTCAGAATGTCGTTCCGCATCATTGTAACTGTAGTGCTCTTTTCGTTTTAATGTTTTATTGCTTTTTATGAGTAAAATCACTCGTTTCAAGATTTCCTTTTTTATCCTGCAACCATCATTGGCGATGGTGGAACGCACTGACGAAAAGCAGCTGTGTTAGAGAATTTCAGCACGTGCGCCGATTCGATTGATCTGAAAAATGGATTATGTCGCTGAAATGACATCTTTGGTAAGCTTCTGGGCTTGTTTGATGTATGTTGATACTTTCTTCAACTGGTATAGTACTATACATGCGCGTACTATTTGTTTAAAACTTCCGGTTGCGTTAAAAGGTGTCTATATTTGACACTTGGTAATCGTTCGTTAATTCCTGTAATGTTGATTTTGTACATATACGGTACATCATGGTGACCCTATTGGGTGTTAAGAAAAAACCTCTCCATTTAAAATGTTAGTGGTTGTTTAACAGTTCATACTACCACTACACAGTTCAGTTGACTAACTCACTAGTAGAACGATGGTCGAAATTTGGTTGGGTGGTTGATCCACAATTTGTTCAGTCTGGATTTGAAGCAATTAAGCGTTTGTGATGTAACCACTTCCTCTGAGAGCGAGTTCCAAGTCTTAATTACTCGATTACTAAAGAAATTTCCGGTTGAGTTTAGCCTAAATCGTTTTTTGAAGAATTTTTTCGAGTGTCCTGTAGTTGCTATACCCGTTATTTCTCTGCACATAGTTGTATGATCCAGAATGTCTATTTTGTTTAAAATCTTGTAGACCTGAATCACATTATTTGCAACAGTGGTGTTGTATTTCAGCCTAAATGCGTGTGTTTTGAATGAATGTTGCAGGATGAGAAAATACATCATCAATGCCTTAAATATAAGCTGCACTCGCCACTTTTGTATTTCTTAATCCTTACCGAAATACAGCGTACATTTTAAGACACTGATCAGGTATTCTCTCTATATAAATGTAAGAACACTTGAAAAAATATGATGTGATTGGTTACCAAAACAGATATACATATATACATACTTAATATATGTTTCTTCCTTGACAGCTGTATCACAACATATTCGAAGTATGCATGACGATCGTATATTACAGACCATTAGTTTTATACCACATATCATCTCCTGTTGAACCGTATTAATTATCATGTAAAGAGATTAAAATCTTATATAATGCTGAAGTAATTTAGAAATACAGTATCTTATAAAAATTTTCTTGTTAGGGCTTTTTAAGGATGTACACCTCTGAGAAGTCAAACTTTTCTTGTATTTAACTTTTTTTCTCGTATAGATTTTTGGAAAAAGGAGTTCATACCTTAAAAGAAAATGGAATAAAAAACATATGTCCGTGTGCTCGTTTTTGAGCTTTTGTCACTCAAAGATAACTAGTTGACAAAATATTGGATTTTATGGGAATTTTGCCGTTTTGACCATATAAGATAGAGATTAAAGCCATAATTTCCTAATGAGGTGTTTGATATGTATGAATGTTTGTAGAATTCATTTTCTAGTAGTCTTCTTTAAAAATATACCAGATTTGATCAATTAGACTAATATTTTTTCTCAGAATAACAACATATGCTACCCCTACCCCTTAATTTTGAGCTACAAAATGCATCATTTTCAGCCATTTTTGCCAAATTTAACCCTTTATAGAAAAAGTTCTGGTATTAAAATTTTGTTATTATTTTGCATATCAATAGGGAAACGGCTGTTCTTTCTAAATCAGGAAGAAAAATTGGGGGTCCGTGTGCTTACTTTTTTGCCCCATTTGAATTTTTGTTATTTTTCAGTATTTTAGAGTAAAAAATAAAAGTGCCTAAATTACCATTAAATGTAAAAATAAAGTCAGAAAAGTGTATCATTTCATATATTAATGCTCAATATTTTAATTACTACGAACCTAGTAACAATTTGCAGCAAAAATTAGCTCAAGACAGCTAAAAATGCTGGCGCAGTGATGATTTAAGTAAAAACAATTTCAGTAAAAAAGGTAAAACTGTGGCTCTACTTGAAGCAAAAAAAGACACAATTTCAAAATGGCCGCAAAATGGGCCATTTCTTAAAATCCCCGTATAAAAAATTCACCTAAATATAGAAATGTAATTTTTTGACAAAATTTGCATCTGGCAACTTGCTACAGATACTGATAAATGATATTTGAAAATCTACAAACTTCTTTGATCTATGTTGAAACGAGACTTCAACGGGACTGAAACCTCAGAAGAATACATCCTTAAAGAGCAAAAACATGACAAAACTTCGCTACTTATGCATCCTTTTTTTACGAAACAAATTATATTTCTGCAGATGCATAATGTACAAAAAGAAAAAACTGATGTGCTATCACTTATATCGACGGTCACAGAAAAAACTGATCAACAATTTTTTAAGATTACTTTTGAGTGAAGTTAATCGTACAATAACTTTGGCTCGAATTTAAATAACTAAAAGAGTGAAATTCGATGTTTCAAATACTCTAATTTATGCTCTAATAGCAGGTATTTTCGTGTAATTATGAAAGAAAATCCGCATAGAAATAAAAGTTTCGGATTTTTTTTGTCGAGGAGTTCAGCAACGAATAAGCTTTAATTAGATAATATTTTCCTGTAGTCTGTGTCTTTGATACATTGTGAATTGCAAAGTTTGTGACTGTAAAATGAAATTTTACGTAACAAGTAAAGAAATCCTTGATTAAAGCATCGATGATATGATGCTTGACGTACGTACATACCGATGATTGATCATTACAAACATTGTGTTGTGTTTCTAACCGAATAAATTGAGATACATTTATTACAATACCGTAATACGTTTCAACATGTGTTAGAAAGAATTTATTTTTGATAGTATAAACGATCAAAATATTGAAATATTAAGCAAAACAAACTATTTTTATATACGTCCTTGGCAAAACAAACTATTTTTAAAGGGACAATTCACTCAGGCTAATTCTTTGACATAACCAAGAAGTGAAATATGGTATAAATGTATTGTTCTATATTTCTTATGAAACAAATAACGTTAAACATTGACAAATTCCACGTCATTGTTAAGTATTTTAATTAATATCGTTGAAATATCAAATCGTTGATCAATACGATTAAGCAGGTAGAATATGGGCGCTGTACCTATACCCGAGCCAAAGTCACGCACGTTAAACAAATGAACTACATAACCACTGTGAAGGTGATAAAATGATTTTGAGGCAAGATAATTCACATAATAAGGTAAACAAACTATAGTCAGAGCGATTTGAGCAGTTATAGACAAAAGTTGCATTACTCTACCAGCAAGGGACAGGGTGCGGCATACAAGAAGTTCGACCACAATGTGTAATGGCGGACAGCGAGCGAGTTTGAAAATTTCACACACATGTCACCACCATGGGCTTTTCAGGCACATCACAGTAAAACCGACTGATTTAAATTCCATTAGAACTGGGTTTTTCCGATATATGTACAAATTTTAATGTTCTCTTAGAATGAATTGTCCCTTTAAAATAATGAGTTGCATAACGTTAATCGATATACAAGTAGATACGCCGATATAGATTTATAATTAGCCTTGCCTTTGGTTTGATGGTTATGTAATACCTGGACCAGGATGTTATTTACCTGTACACAACGCCATTCATCGAACTCACATGTAATTACCTGGCCGCGGGCAATTTGCTATTCGAACTATATCGGGTATTGGGTATTGTCTTACTGTCAATCAGGTTAGGACATCCGTTAATTGGATTGTGATTTGAATTATGGAAACCCCGTAATCTATGCTCTAGGTATTTTATTGTCACCTCCATTTTTAAAATGAAGATGTAAAAGCAAATGGAAATAAAATATCCCTGATCATACCTAGGAATATATATTACACACACATATATAAATATACGTCGTACACAGATAAAATAATAATGGAAGTTGACTTACTCAGAAACAAAAATGGTTCTAAGAACTATTTCAACTAAAGGTTTAACCTTAAAAATTATTCCAGTCAAGTACTGTAATAACGGAATCGTGGCATATATAGCAATCTTCCGTAATTTCTAAGGTATAAGTAAGAATTCTAAGCATGTATTTTCACCGTTTCGAATCTACATGTATAATCATATAAGAAGGGTTACAGCATTACCATACTAAATATACTAATTTAAATATCACAAAGTATGTTAATATATCACACTATTAAAATCTCGGTATGATATACAAAAGGTTCGACAATGAATAGGCTATTTTAAGGAATAGTATAATTTTCAAATAATGTTTTTTTTTTAAATCTACACTTATGCTGTAATTATAAAACCTATATCAGAAATATCATTGATGTATTTCTGCTTTTTAGTAAACGTTATGGATAAAGTTTCAAAGGCAACATTATGGATACACATATTATTTTCGGTATAAGATCGGTACTGTTACTCCAATATCACATAACTGACAACCGTCCACATTTTATTTTTACTCAAAAACAGTGCCGTTTTTGCATCGTTATGACAGAAGTTTGAAATAAAAACACACATTATAGATATATTTATACTTATTTTTGTGATTTTACTCGTAAAAAGATAGTGTTACAATATACTGGTTTTTTTTATTACACATAAATTTACATGATATTCTATCTAAATCTCAGTCCAGACTGATCCGAACATCATTTTGATATCGCTATCAAATTGGACTGATTATCTAATCTAAAGTTAGAAATATACTTGTTTGAATGTTTGAAATGGTGTAAATGTAATGTTTTGAAACTGAAAATTTCTACATCATAAAGCTAGAATAACCATTTACCCATTTAACCCATTATTACAAGTATGTTCTTGCTGTACCTCTTTGTAATAGCCGATCTCTCTTGTCCTTTTAACGGCTGCAAAGGTAGTTTGAAAGCCTAAATGTGTTATGTATGTCCTATTATACTGCTCCATATATGATAATTGCAGTATAATTCCTGTTTTTCCTGGAATCATGAGTCTATGTAAGTTAATCATGACCTGTGTGCTTTTCCAAGATTATAGGGTATATATTTCCGGATAAAAGTGGCACACAATTCAACCCGTACTGCACGATTTATTTCAATACTTACCCCACATTCTCTTAGGTAAGAAAGGAAAACAAAGAATAAACTGATGCTCAAATGACGGATTTAGAATAATATTTAAATAAAGGTATTAAGACAAATGTTTGACTGGTTTGGTTTAGTATTCGTTTAATGTCCTAATGACATCTAAGGTAATTTAACGACGATCTCCAATGTGTGAATTGTGTGTTTTGGGAGGCTGCGGTATATTCGTGTTGTGTCTCCATGTCATACTGGAATTCTAGCAAAACACCCACTTCTGTGGAAATAATTTCTGTGGATTTAATTACTGTTGTCACTCCTTTTATCGTGTGATAAAAAACAAATCATTTTAATTATTTGTAATTCATGACTTTATTAATGAATCAGGAGCTAGATAGAGAGGAGAAAAAGAAAACCCTCTACTGGTTCATTAAATCCAGACTTACAAAGACGGTCACAAAAGTAAAATGTGCATATCACTTTCTCCGAATTATAAGAGAAGGAAATGAATTTGAAGAACTCCAAGTTAAGCTTTTTAGACAATACTTTTGAGATATAGTAGGTGTGCCTAGGAGCATAAATGAAGAAAGACTTTCAGTTGACGAACGATCCCTAGATACCTACCCAATGGTGTTCTAACTAATGTCATTTATCCCACACAGCTTCCAACCAAAGAAGATTTTTACCTTTCTGTGAAACATCTATTTATATGGAGATATTTATCATGTCAGCGACATATTTCCTCGAACCGACTTCAGCTTAGTCAATAACTTCCTCGAACCGTCCCCAGCTTAGTCAATAACTTCCCCGAACCGTCCCCAGCTTAGTCAATAACTTCCTCGAACTGTTCCCAGCTTAGTCAATAACTTCCCCGAACCGTCCCCAATTTAGTCAATAACTTCCTCGAACCGTCCCCAGCTTAGCCAATTCCTCGAACTGTTCCCAGCTTAGTCAATAACTTCCTCGAACTGTTCCCAGCTTAGTCAATAACTTCCTCGAACCGTCCTCAGCTTAGTCAATAACTTCCTCGAACTGTTCCCAGCTTAGTCAATAACTTCCTCGAACCGTCCCCAGCTTAGCCAATAACTTCCTCGGACCGTCCACAGCTTAGTCAATAACTTCCTCGAACCGTCCTCAGCTAAGCCAATAACTTCCTCGAACCGTCCCCAGCTTAGTCAATAACTTCCCCGAACCGTTCCCAGCTTAGTCAATAACTTCCTCGAACCGTTCCCAGCTTAGTCAATAACTTCCTCGAACTGTTTCCAGCTTAGTCAATAACTTCCTCGAACTGTTCCCAGCTTAGTCAATTACTTCCTCGAACCCTCCCCAGCTAAGTCAATAACTTCCTCGAACTGTTCCCAGCTTAGTCAATAACTTCCTCGAACCGTCCTCAGCTTAGTCAATAACTTCATCGAACCGTCCCCAGCTTAGTCAATAACTTCCTCGAACTGTTCCCAACTTAGTCAATAACTTCCTCGAACCGTCCCCAGCTTAGCCAATTCCTCGAACTGTTCCCAGCTTAGCCAATAACTTCCTCGAACTGTTCCCAGCTTAGCCAATAACTTCCTCGAACTATTCCCAGCTTAGTCAATAACTTCCTCGAACTATTCCCAGCTTAGTCAATAACTTCCTCGAACCGTCCCCAGCTTAGTCAATAACTCCCTCGAACCGTCCCCAGCTTAGTCAATAACTTCCTCGAACTGTTCCCAGCTTAGTCAATAACTTCCTCGAACTGTTCCCAGCTTACTCAATAACTTCCTCGAACCGTCCCCAGCTTAGTCAATAACTTCCTCGAACCGTCCCCAGCTTAGTCAATAACTTCCTCGAACCGTCCCCAGCTTAGTCAATAACTTCCTCGAACTGTTCCCAGCTTAGTCAATAACTTCCTCGAACTGTCCCCAGCTTAGTCAATAACTTCCTCGAACCGTCCCCAGCTATAAGTCAATAACTTCCTCGAACTGTTCCCAGCTTAGTCAATAACTTCATCGAACCGTCCCCAGCTTAGCCAATAACTTCCTCGAACCGTCCCCAGCTTAGCCAATAACTTCCTCGAACTGTTCCCAGCTTAGTCAATAACTTCCTCGAACTGTTCCCAGCTTAGTCAATAACTTCCTCGAACCGTCCCCAGCTTAGTCAATAACTTCCTCGAACCGTCCCCAGCTAAGTCAATAACTTCCTCGAACCGTCCCCAGCTAAGTCAATAACTTCCTCGAACCATCCTCAGCTAAGTCAATTACTTCTTCGAACTGTTCCCAGCTTAGCCAATAACTTCCTCGAACTGTTCCCAACTTAGTCAATAACTTCCTCGAACCGTCCCCAGCTAAGTCAATAACTTCCTCGAACTGTTCCCAGCTTAGCCAATAACTTCCTCGAACTATTCCCAACTTAGTCAATAACTTCCTCGAACCGTCCCCAGCTTAGCCAATTCCTCGAAGTGTTCCCAGCTTAGCCAATAACTTCCTCGAACTGTTCCCAGCTTAGCCAATAACTTCCTCGAACTGTTCCCAGCTTAGTCAATAACTTCCTCGAACCGTCCTCAGCTAAGTCAATAACTTTCTCGAACTGTTCCCAGCTTAGCCAATAACTTCCTTGAACCGTATTCAGCTTACTCAATAATTTCCTCGAACCGTCCCCAGCTTAGTCAATAACTTTCTCTAACTGTTCCCAGCTTAGTCAATAACTTCCTCGAACCGTCCCCAGCTTAGCCAATTCCTCGAACTGTTCCCAGCTTAGCCAATAACTTCCTCGAACCGTCCCCAGCTTAGCCAATAACTTCCTCGAACTGTTCCCAGCTTAGTCAATAACTTCCTCGAACCGTCCTCAGCTAAGTCAATAACTTTCTCGAACTGTCCCCAGCTTAGTCAATAACTTCCTCGAACCATCCTCAGCTAAGTCAATAACTTTCTCGAACTGTCCCCAGCTTAGTCAATAACTTCCTCGAACCATCCTCAACTAAGTCAATAACTTCCTCGAACCGTCCCCAGCTTAGTCAATAACTTCCTCGAACTGTTCCCAACTTAGTCAATAACTTCCTCGAACCGTCCCCAGCTTAGTCAATAACTTCCCCGAACCGTCCTCAGCTAAGTCAGTAACTTCCTCGATTGCTTTCACTAGCAATGTAAGTTTGATTTTTATACACCACTTGATATTCCACAAGTGTATGAACTTTTCTTGATTAAAGCTCAAAATGTTGTTAATTAAATGTTTAAAAGGACAGACGTTTTTCAGACAAATTGCCAAGCGAGTTCCCACAAATGAAACACGACACTAGTCTGGTCGTAATGATGGGTTCCGCGAATTTGCGCTCACTTTTCAGTCTCTGCAGACATATTTCATTGGTTTTTCCTCTGTGTTATTTAAGCTATGAGATTTAAGTTAATACCACGCTTCACTCAAAGTTATTAAAAGATTAATCTCTTTATCAGAATTATTTCAAACCCGTAATAAAAATTGAATAGTTTATTCATAGTAAACAACTTATACAAATTGACAACACAACAAGCTTTCTTTCAATTATAACTTTTAATTTTCACATATGTATACCCTTTTCAGTATTCATCAAATACTGTACATTCACAAGCAAATAAATACAAACAGGCATTTGCCTTCTTAATCAAACACCGTCACCAGCAAAGTATGCGAACAATGTACATTTGTCTCACTAAAAGATACCACGCCATTTTGTTTACGAGTGTTTGTTTGATTAACTAACGTCGTATTAACAGCCAGGATCATGCAAGGGCACTCTCCCATGTATGCGGTGTGCTTCGTGTATGTAGTTTTCGATGCGTGTTTTGGGAGACTGCGGTATATTCGTGTTGTGTCTTGTATAGTGGAACTAGCCCTTTTATAGTGTTATATCACTGAAGTATATAGACTGCCGAAGACTCCAAGCCCCACGACATACTATGAGCGTTTGTGTAACCGGATTTGACTTTACAAAAGAATATACGTGTACAGCGAGTTCTTTTCGACCATGGGGTTTATATTGAACATTTTGTGTCTTATACCAGGCTTCTCACTATGCTCAGATAACAGTATTGCAAGGGTGTAAAGATATACTTTACTTTTATTTAATTAAGTCAATATTTGCAAGATTGATTTGAAAGTCAAATCCGTGTATGTTTGCGTCATTTTCTAGCTGTCAGAACCATTTTATCTGGAGACTAACATCGACTGTGGAAATCTAAATTATGATCCTGAAAGATGTTGACAATTACATGGAAAGTTTGGTTTAGTTGATTAGATTCGTCATCTATATAGTGGGGGAGGAGAAGTAGGTTCCCATGTACCCCTCTGGCAGTTTTTCGAAACATGGTTTTTAAGGACCGGTATAATGTCTAGTTTCATTTTATGCTTGTTGCCATTGACTAATCTTGGATTTCAGGTATCAAAAATGGCCAAAATGACACATTCACATATATGCACAAAAATAGAGAACCAGACAACATTCAGAGGCAAATAAACACAATTTTTGATATGATTGAAACATGTTGAATACGATTAAATCATAATAATGACGTTACGTCTTCTCATTTTTGTAAAACACGGGAAAACAATAAAATTAGCTTTTCCCCCCTAAAATATCGATAAATGTCATAAATTACACCACAAGTAAAACAATTGATGGACAAAACAACTTGTACCAGTCATTTCGAATTGCACTTACTCTTGTGTAAACATATGTGTATTTTAAAAGGATTTTATGTTTTTTAGCTGAAGAATCGTGGACATCCCCCCTCCCAACACTACTCATAGAGAAAAAAATCTCATCATTATTATTACATAAATTACATATTTCCTGATCTATGATTCAGACAGTTCCAAACTACAATTACATTTTTAACAGCCATGGTCATGTAAGGATGTGCCAGGTTTATTGGTGGAGGAAAGGCGGAGTTCCCGGAGAAAAAACACCGCTAGCAGTCAATACCTGGCAACTGCCCCTGTAAATTCGAACAAGCTACCCAGAGGTGGACGGATTGTGGTATTATGTCGAGACATCATAACAATCAGCCATCCCGGCCCCAATTACAACTAGAACGTGGTTAGAACCGTATAATCCACTCTTTTAGTGAACAACTGGAAACATAGAATTTTTCATACATACCACTGTGTTCGAATTATTATCCTTGTTTTTTTTGTCCTGAAGACACGATGGTATAGCACAGCTCATTACCACAAAACTAAATCCTTTCGGTATCACGACTGTTACTTTGCTTTTCATCAAACTGCGGCAGGTTGGCGTAGGTTTTCATCACTCCAGGAAAATTAATGTACACATCTATTTCGACGATTCCCTCATACTCCACCAAGTCTAGGAATCGTTGGAGCGATGACAAATGACAGGTTGGGGGGGCTTACCTCGACGCCATTGCCAGTCGGGGGAGTTGTTTGGGGATCAGGTCTCAGAGCACATCAACGTGCTGGAGATAAGGCTGTTCAGTTGGCGCTGCAGGCTTTTCGGAAGATTCTACATTCCAAGGTGGTTTGTGTGACCACAGACAACTCTACAGTTGTCGCGTATCTGGAAGGAAAGGGTGGGGGGCAAAGTCCCACGTCCTTTGTGCCCTCGCTATTCGTGTTCTTCTCTTCTGTCAGGAAATGCGGTTGACTCTCTTAGTCAAGCATCATCCAGACAGGTTAAATGTTCTGGCGGATACTCTTTCCAGGCGCCGCAAGCCGGTTGTGACAGAAAGGCAGCTAAATCTCTTCGAGGACATTTGCTAGATGTGGAACATACCTCATATAGACCTTTTCGCCACTTCGCAACTAATTGTCCACTTTTGTCTCTCCGGTGCCAGACCAAATGACTTGGGCCGTGGACGCTCTATCTCTAGATTGGGAGGGGATACATGAATATGCATTCCCTCCATTCAACCTGGTGGGCAGGGTTCTAATAGAAGTTTCGGGAGCATCATTTTCCCCTCCTTCTGATAGCGCCCCTGTGACCGAGACAATCCTAGTTTCCGGAGCTCTTGTCGTTTCTCTTGGTGGATATTCCTCTGGTTTTCAGTACCAATCTCCTGCGCCAGCCTCGGTCCCGAAAAATCCATTCAAGAGCGTGGAAGCTATCTCAGGAGGCCTCGCTCAGTCAGGCTTTTCTTAAGACTTGTCAGCTCGCATCGCCCGATCAATAAGTCTTCCTCACCTGGCGTCTAACATTCATGGAATTTCTCATGGTAGATCAGAGTTAGGGTCTTCCAACTCTTTGTCTACCTTGATTAGGTGGTTCAGTCTGGACAGGCCTAGGGTATGGCAGTTAGCTCCACAGTGGAATCTAGCACTTGTGTTACTGAAAGGGGCTCCTTAAGAGCCTTTGGTGTCGGTCTCCATTAAGGTTTTTACTTTTGACTTCCTGCTTGCTTTTGCCTCAGGCCGTAGAAGGAGTGATATCCATCTATTCAATTTTCGTGCTTCGTTGGGCCAGATATAGCTCTGTTACCCTACTCACTAATTCTGCCTTTTTGGTAAAGATTCGCAATCTCTATTGAGTCGAAGGAGAATGATCGGCTGCTTTATCCCAGTCGGACGCATAGGTTTTCCCTTGATTAAACAAGGGGGCGATGTATTATTCTTGTCCATTAAACAGGGCTAGCGGGATTTCTCCTCCCAGTACATCTCCAGATGGATATGTTAGATGATCAGGATTGCTTATGAGCAGTCTAATTATCAATCTGGGCGAAATGCAAGGAGATGGCCCATGAGGTAAGAGCCCTTGCGGCTTCTTTGGCTCTCCATAATTGGTCATGGTTCCAGGACATCATGTCTGCTGCCTTTTGGCGTGGTCAGACTACTTTCAATGACTTTTACCTACGGTCCATGTCCTCTCATTCTAATCGACTGTTTTCCTAGGATCCCGTTGTGGCGGCCCAATCTGTGACTGTTCCTCCTCAGCAGATATTATATGTATTCGTAGTTTTAACTTATGCGAGGAGGAATCACAATGGTACACCTTTTTCATGGGGAGGTATATCCAAAAATTGAAGGAGAATAATTCGAACCCAATTGTTTTCACTAAAAAGAAATAAATTATTACGGTTATTGGGAACTGCCTGAATTATGGATAAAACATGTGAACCAGCCTTTGGATGTTAACTGGATCCGGGAATATATTTTTTTTAAATTATTGGGGAGGGGGTTGGAGGTCGTCTCGGCTCTTCTGCTAAAAACCATAATTCTATCCTTTTATAATTCACATATGTTTAGACAAGAGTCAGTTCAAATCAGAATAACCGTTACAATGTGTGTTGACAGAATATTTGGAGTTTTAATTTATTGATTTTGTTTTTCAATTTTTTTCTTCTGCGTTTTCTTTTCAGTGTGTGTGTGTGTGTAGGGGGGTCCCTCTCTTTTTCCCACCTCACTCATGCGATATTCTTATAGTACACATGCGTTTACACAAGGGTTAGTGCACTTCGAAATCCATTAATTGTTTTACATGTGATGTAAATTATGACCTTTATCGATTTTAAGGGGAAAAGCTGAAAATTTCATTGTTTTTCCCGTCATTTCATAAAAAATTAGAAGACACAACGTCATTATTATGATTTAATCGTGTTCAGCATGATTCAATCATATTCAAAAATGTGTTTATTTGCCTCTGTGTGTTGTCTGGTTCTCTATCTGTGCGCGTACATGTATATACGAATGTGTCATTTTGGCCATTTTTTGATAATTTTTCAAGGGGGGTGGGGTCTCTCTCTTTTTCCGACCTCATTGATGCGATCTATGTTTTTATAGTACACATATGTTTACGCAAGGGTTGGTTCAATTCGAATTGACTGTTACAAGGTGATTTGTCCATCATTTTTTTTTACTTGTGATAAAAATTATGACATTTATTGATTTCTTAAGGAAAAAAGCTGAAAATTTCATTGTTTTCCCGTCATTTCACAAAAATGAGAAGACGTTACGTCATTATTGTGATTTAATCGTATTCAGCATGTTTCAATCATATCAAGAAATGCGTTAATTTGCCTCTGAATTTTGTCTGGTTTTCTATCTATGTGCATATATGCGAATGTGTCATTTTGGCCAGTTTTTGATAAATTTGTATGGGGGGGGGGGTCCCTCTCTTTTTTTCCAACCTCATTGATGCGATATGTCTTATTATAGTACACATATGTTTACACAAGGGTTGTTTCAATTCGAAATGACTGTTACAAGGTAATTTGTCCATCAATATTTTTACTTGTGATAAAAAATTATAACATTTATCGATTTTTTAGGGAAAAAAAGCTGAAAATTTTATTGTTTTCCCGTCATTTCACAAATATAAGAAGATGTAACGTCATTATTATGATTTAATCGTATTCAACATGTTTCAATCATATCAAAAAATGTGTTTATTTGTCTCTGAATGTTGTCTGGTTCTCTATCTATGCGCATATATGCGAATGTGTCATTTTGGCCATTTTTGATACCTGAAATTCAAGATGGCCGCCATATGACCCCCATGGGACATTAGTTGTCAATGGCAACAAGCATAAAATGAAACTAGACATCATACCGGTCCTTAAAAATCATGTTTCGAAAAACTGCCATAGGGGTACATGGGAACCTGCTTCTCCTCCCCCACTAATAAGGATTGTCTCGCATGTGTGTAATGTCTTGTGTGTGTGAATGTCTATGTTTAAGGAGGCTGCCGCACATTCTTTGTGTGCCTCCTTGTAATATTGTAAGCCTTTCCCTTCTTATAGTGAAAACTGTCACTGATCAAGCACATCAAACCCAGCCATCTTGTACTATACTGACAACATTTGACCTAGTCACCTTACTCCATTTGTACTGAATGCTAAACAGGAGAGGAAATTCATATTGTTATAGATGATGCCGTGTCTCGGCCAGGAGAACCTGTAGCTTCCTAATCTACCTCCTCAGTTCCACCAGACTGTATCAGACGTGACCCAAGCAATAACGTTTTCCCACAGCATGTGTGGACGAAAAAAGGCTTTATTATGATGCATATGGCATAGGTAGTGGAAGACTAGAATCGGCCATACACTTTGATATGTACGTGTCATCTAAGAATCATCACCTTGTAATTGCGTTTGAATTGGACGTAGTCCGTTTAAAGACTGACACGTGATCCACTTATGGCCAATCAGAAGAGAAGGTACTGTAAACTGACTTAATATCGCACTTTTATAACTAACGATTTTACAAGATGATTTAATTTCGTGATTAAGACTTCTACTCAAGCTTAAACGGAACTCGCGTCTAGGTGGTGTCAGATCCATTTATGAAATATACATATTCTCGCAGGTTCCAAGTTCGACTCTTGTATTACATTTACATCGTATTATCCATAAGAATCTTAATAAACTCCAAAATGTCACACCAGAATATTCCTAATTTTCACATTACAGAGTTATCTGCACTTGCGGGTAGGTATTGATTGTGACGTCATGTGTTTAGGAGCGTAACGTCATAAGTTTCGGAGAAAACGACGTGAATTGCGCTCACAAAATAATGACGTAACAATCGATACCTACTCGCAAGGGAGCTAACTCTCTAATATGCAAAGACGGATATGTATCCATTGTGGCGCCATTCATTTCCTTTTAGCTGAGAAGTATGACGTTAAGCTGGTAAACGTATGACGTCACAATCAATACCTACCCCAAGGGCTTATAACTCCGTAACATACAAATACAGAATAACAGAACATCATTAACGTTTTTGTGTCATTTCAAAAATCATATTATGAGTTGTTCCCCCTGGTATGTATAAGAGTATGTCGCCGGAAGCTGTTCCTGTAGAGGAATGTCTTTGAGCACGTGTCACACTTGTACAGCTTTTCTGATTTATGTACACGGAGATGAATGTTTAAACTGTATTTCCTGCTGAAGGACTTTCCACATTGTACACATTTGTGAGGTTTTTCTCCAGAATGTGTTTTCAAATGCTTCCGCAGATTTTCCTGCGAACTAAACCTTTTATCACAGTCGTCACACGAGAAAGTTCTGTCTCCAGAGTGACCCTGTATATGAACTGCCAAAGAGAACTTTCTAGTGAAGGACTTTCCACAGATATCACACGCATATCTCTCTTGTCTAAAATGTGTCTTTAAATGTTTCCTCAGGTCACGTTGGTCAATGAACCTCCGATCACACTGGCTACACGGGAAAGGTTTCTCACCTGTATGTGTGCGGCGATGTCTGTGTAGGTCCATCTTTACATTGAAGCCTTTACCACATGTGCCACACCTGTGGAGCTGTGTACCCGAATGTATACGCACGTGTGTCCTCATATCACTTTTGGTTTGAAACAACTTACCACACAGTTGACATTTGCAGTTTTTGTCTCTAGTATGTGCACGGACATGTTTCCGCATGCATCTTTTATCATTGAAACCCTTTCCACAGTGGTAACATGAGTAAGGTTGAGGATCAGAAAGCTGGGACTGTCCGACACTCTTCTGTCTAGTCCCGTCATTCCAGTCTTTACGACTACAATCTACCAAATTCCTTCTCTTTACTTCATACGAGTCTTGTTGATCGTTATCAGCAACATGTAGCCCCAGCACTCTGGGGAGTTTTCTTTTCAGGACATCCACTACAATACAACAAACGGATTATACAGTAGAAGTGTTTTATGACCACTTTCACTTTAACATTTATTTTTTAAAATCATTGGTTAAGAGGAAGGGAAAGAGACGTCAAAAGGTATAAATTGTCGAATTCTAGGCCTACATGGAGTAACTGCTGCAAGTCCATATTTGTCCATGTGAAATCGGGTATAACACTGTCTCCACAGAAATAGGTAGTATTGATATACTGTAAACATACATAATATTGTAGTACTTTTCGTGTGCTGGAATTATATTCTTAAATACGATTGCACAAAATTGAATCTGATGTATTACGCTTGTATAGCTGCAATTGAAATTACGCAAATTTCATTGCGCAAACATATTTAAAATCGATTTAGCGCTAAAATTTTATTGCTCCAAAATAGAAACGTTAACTTAATCCATACCTTGATTTTCAGTACCTGGTACAGTTGTCGTCTCCTCTAGGTTTTGCCTTGTTTTCAAGCCTTTCTTGTTCTGCTGCTGATATTTCTTCTTTGTCTCAGCCACGACGATTCCTTGTACAATTTCCCATACGTTTGGGTGGTTCTTTTGTATAATGTTGACAACCCTACATACCAGATAAAGCAAAAGTAATAGTGTCGAATATGGGGCCGTCAAGTATGCTAATAAAATCTGTTACCTGTCAATGATCGAGATCGGGTTATCTCAGTCGAGGGCTAAGATTTTGTAACATAATCCCTACCGAGGCGTTTGGTGAGTTTGGAATGTTACAAAATCATAGCCCGAGACTGTGGGAGTATAATTACGCAAATTTTGGTGTAAAATTATCTCGTGTTCAATCGGTGCATACTGTTTTAATAATTAAAAACAACCAAAAAATGCATGGAAAATCATTGAATGCACATATTTCTTATAATATTGAATATTTGAAGCATATGACGTCATCGATTCCAGAGTAAGACGTCAAATGCGCGAGGTATTATGCGAGATTTCCCTGTCCGATGTGCGAGAAAAAGCTAATATCTTGTATTAAAGGAAGTTATTAAAACTATTATAATTACTGATGTTACGCGTCAAAGAGGTTATTCTGTTTCACAGTAATTAAATTTCATAATCGATATTTCTATAGGCGGCTTAATAAATTTAATTAATTAATAATAATACTATTGCGGAAGCCATACATGTGGGTAAAGTTAATATATTCAAATACTATTCGTTAAACTTAGAATATGAATAATACCTGAAGAAACACACAGATGTTGTGTCGGAACACAACACATTTAATTCAAAGTCACTTACCTCCGTAAATGTTTTATTTCAAATGCTGTCCATTTGGTTTTAGATTCTAGTCCACTACCGACATCTAGCGACCTCGACATTGCTCTGGTGGTCATTCTCCTCGTGTAGGAGCCATTTGTGACGTTAGCCATACCATTTCTATGATAAATCTTGGGTGTATTTGAATATGAAGGAACAACATTCCTTACAAGATTGGTACCATTTGTTTCGAGTATTTGAATTTTCTCTTGTTTAACCATTTTCTCTTTTTCCGCTTTCTTCGCCTCTTTCAGTCGGTCCCTCCTTGATGTTGTTTGTCCCTTCTGTCCTTCCTGTCTTATTCTTGATATCCGTTGTTGCCTTGCCATGTTCCCTATTGGGTATATATAGTACAACACGTGATCACTATTCCCCTCTGCTATCAATACAATTAATAATAAGAAACATGACCAAATCTCTGTTGTGTAAATATAACATAATTGATCCGTATTTGCATAATCTTTTGCTATCAACAACATTCATAATTATGCATAATTTAGTATGAATATGGAGAAACTGCTAAGGCCACATGGTATGGAGATTGGTCCATAGATGACAATTAACAAACTGATGCTGTTGATGTCATGATGATGACCGGTTACCATTACTGTACTGTATATTGCTTTAATCTCGGGATTTTATATATGGGACATACTCAGAGGTTAAATTTCATGGTTCGTTATTTCATTTCTTAATATTTCTCTGGTGTTAATAATTCAATGATTAATAAACGTGGAAATAGAACTAATACCGAACAAAAATGAATTTTCTTAAAGATGCTCCACCGCTGACAGCGCATAAATGATATTTATTATATGAACAATAATTGGTGTTTAATCGTGTATATATATGTCTATTTAACACAAAAAAATAATACAAAATAATTTGTTTTGCTTTAGATGCATGCGCAATCAGTACTTCATTCCATATAGGATATAGTGCCAAGGCATTTTTTCGGGATGCAATTAATTCTTTTTCATATTTTTAACTTGAAGAAAAAATTAGAAGCTCAAAGTTTTCCATGGTGGTAATGGTGTAAAGTAAGTAAATTTTGTAACTGAAGAAAAATACAAAATCGCCCGCTCTTGTTTTTGATAGTGAAAAAATATCATTTGTCAGCGGTGGAGCATCTTTAAATTCAGAGCACATATTAGGAGCAGAGACAAATGCCGATATGTCCCTAGGTTGAGGAGAATAGACTATGCATGATTTGGGCCCTTTTTTGGCCCCCAAATCCATTAAATGTTCAAAACTGTTATTATATGATTAATTTGTTGTGTTTTAAATATTCAGTACATCTCTGACTCAACCATAATGACAGTTTTCTAATTTTCCAACTGTAGTTGCCATGATTACCATCTAGTAAACACATAAATTATGAAAATGTGCAAAGGACCTCTTTCACGAATAATGGGAATTTGACCAATTTTATTAAAACTAAACGTTACATGTAGCAACATTCATGCAAACCCTTGAAATACGTTTAAAAAATTCAAAAGGTCCCAGGGGCCTGTGCTGTGGCCAAATTAATGTTGCCCAGTAGAGGTGTATGACAAGATTATCTTTTTGATCCAAAAAGGTATCAAAATAATGTTTCATGTCATAAAACTGTATTATTTTCTGAAGAGTATAAATAATTACATATCATGATCACAAATATGTAGGCAAAATGTGACAAATAAATATTGGCTACATTTTAGAGACAGAAAATATCGACATTGTGGATGTTATTTTCGGCCATGGCAATTATTAACAATGGTGATTCACCCACTTCCGTACATGGCAACTGGTATTCTGTTAAGATCCACATCGTATTCAATTCCAAATAAATCAAAGCGTGTGGTTTCCCATTTTAAGTTAAAATTAGAATTTAATGTGTTATTTCTGTATTTCATACTGGAGATTTTTTTGTATTTTTTTTTACATATATCATGGCATAACATATATGACACAACACGCACCTACCCTCACTAAAGATGCTCTCTCCTCTAAAATACACACACACAGACCATAGACATTATAGCTACATACACTCACACATTCGTACTCAAACACATGTACACTCATCAAATACACGTACACCTGTTAAAAATTATAGACCTATACACATAAATAGATGCTCAATATCCACATGCATGCACTCGAGCTCACAAAGATATACCCCTATACACATCATACAAACATACAAATCGCACACTGACGCACAAATTTCAATCATGATTTCACGTTTGTTTGTTTGTTTGATTAATTAACGTCCTATTAACATCTATGGTCATGTAAGGACGGCCTCCCGTGTATGATTTAACGTAGATTAATTAACATTGTTATACCTATACACACCAACAGATGATTCACACACACACACACACACACACACACACACACACACACACACACACACACACACACACACACACACACACACACACACACACACACACACACACACACACACACACACACACACACACACACACACACACACACACACACACACACACACAGAGTTAGAAACATGATTGCAATGTACCATATATTATGTCCAATAAATGCCTACAAAGTTTAAACTACATAAACACTTAGTTATAGACCACTTGGAAAATATAACCTGCAAAGCCTACTTATTTTAATACATTGAAAATAAACTATGACGATTTCTTTTTAAATTTTGGAACTTTTTGAGATATGCAAATTATTGCACAGTTAACAATATACTATGACGTCATTATATACACATATTATGGTTTTAATATTATATCTAAAGATTTTCAAAACCATCTAAAATAATTGACGTGTCATCAAAACAATTGGTCCCAATTGTTTCCTAAATATGTTTAAAGTTCAACACAACCGTCTGAGCCAGGACATTATCATTATTTGTTTTAGAAGAGTGTTGTTTAATTTATTAATGATTTTTGTGCAGATAATTTAGGAACAGTATACGATTCTAAAAGTTTTTCAAGATCGACATTATTTAGTATGGTGTTTTCTTTATATAAATTTCTTATAGTAGTTTTTAGATAGTTATATAGTTCCATACTGTGCTATACATTTGGTCATGTCCGATGCCCTGGAAAAACACCATACTTAAAAAGATAATTTAGGTTTTTAACTTCACTCTAGTTCCTCACATAAAAATAAGTGTAAATATCTGCTTTTGTCAATATGTGTTGGAGTCTGTTTTGGTGTGTTTAGTGCAAAAATTATAAAATTACATATGCGTATTCTCATGAATAGAATGAATATATATACCTCATACCATACTTAAAATACAAATGATGGGAATGGTAACTGTTGTTTACAGGTGATGATGAACGTTTGTTATAATGAATATAAATCATTATTTTGTATGCAAACATCAAATTACATGTAGCTGAATTTGATGAGTGAATCACCGATGAATATAAAATACTATATATTTTGAGTGTAAATGAAAATGACTAATGAGAGTAAGTAATAATTGTTTGTTTGTTTGATTAATTAACGTCCTATTAACAGCTATGGTCATGTAAGGACGGCCTCCCATGTATGCAGTGTGTTACGTGTATGTTGTGCGAGGTGCGTGTTTTGGGAGACTGCGGCATATTCATGTTTTGTCTTCTTGTATAGTGGAACTGTTGCCCTTTTTATAGTGCTATATCACTGAAGCATGCCGCCGAAGACACCAAGCAACACACCTCACCCGGTTACATTATACTGATAACGTGCGAACCAGTCGTCCCACTCCCTGTATGCTGAGCGCTAAGCAGGAGCAGAAACTACCACTTTTATAGACGTTGGTGTGTCTCGGCCAGGGGATAGAACCCAGAGCCTTCCTCACTGGGGCGAACGCTCAACTCAAGGCCAAAAGTGAGGCGGTGCCAAGGGAGGCATTAGGAAAGATAAAGTCAGTTTGGAAGAAGAGAAAAGATAATATCCTAAATTTAGTCGCCTTTTACGATCATGCAATAGGGGCAGCAGGTACAATTCTAACGCCCTACCTGCATATATAACACGTTCTGAGTACAAATGATGAATAATGAAATGTTAGATTAACAAGTGGTATCGACGAGTTATTAGTGTACATTTTTCATGTTAAGGAAGTGATGATAAATGATGAATGTAACATGTTAAATACATGTATTATTGAATATGATGATGTAACATATTACATACATGTATAATTGAATATGATGATGTAACATATTACATACATGTATTATTGAATATGATGATGTAATATATTACATACATGTATTATTGAATATGATGATGTAACATATTACATACATGTATTATTGAGTGTGATGATGTAATATATTACATACATGTATTATTGAATATGATGATGTAACATATTACATACATGTATTATTGAATGTGATGATGTAACATATTACATACATGTATTATTGAGTGTGATGATGTAATATATTACATACATGTATTATTGAATATGATGATGTAACATATTACATACATGTATTATTGAGTGTGATGATGTAATATATTTCATAAATGTTTTATTGAATATGATGATGTAACATATTACATACATGTATTATTGAATGTGATGATGTAATATATTACATACATGTATTATTGAATATGATGATGTAACATATTACATACATGTATTATTGAGGGTGATGATGTAACATATTACATACATGTATTATTGAGGGTTATGATGTAATATATTTCATACATGTTTTATTGAATATGATGATGTAACATATAATACATACATGTATTATTGAGTGTGATGATGTAACATATTACATACATGTATTATTGAGTGTGATGATGTAACATATTACATACATGTATTATTGAGGGTTATGATGTAATATATTACATACATGTTTTATTGAATATGATGATGTAACATATTACATACATGCATTATTGAATATGATGATGTAATATATTACATACATGTATTATTGAATATGATGATGTAACATATTACATACATGTATCATTGAGTGTGATGATGTAATATATTACATACATGTATTATTGAATATGATGATGTAACATATTACATACATGTATTATTGAATGTGATGATGTAATATATTACATACATGTATTATTGAATATGATGATGTAACATATTACATACATGTATTATTGAGGGTGATGATGTAACATATTACATACATGTATTATTGAATGTGATGATGTAATATATTACATACATGTATTATTGAATATGATGATGTAACATATTACATACATGTATTATTGAGGTGATGATGTAACATATTACATACATGTATTATTGAATATGATGATGTAACATATTACATACATGTATTATTGAATATGATAATGTAACATATTACATACATGTTTTATTGAGTGTGATGATGTAACATATTACATACATGTATTATTGAGTGTGATGATGTAACATATTACATACATGTATTATTGAATATGATGATGTAATATATTACATACATGTATTATTGAATATGATGATGTAACATATTACATACATGTATTATTGAGTGTGATGATGTAACATATTACATACATGTTTTTATTGAGTGTGATGATGTAACATATTACATACATGTATTATTGAGGGTGATGATGTAACATATTACATACATGTATTATTGAGTGTGATGATGTAATATATTACATACATGCATTATTGAATATGATGATGTAATATATTACATACATGTATTATTGAATATGATGATGTAACATATTACATACATGTATCATTGAGTGTGATGATGTAATATATTACATACATGTATTATTGAATATGATGATGTAACATATTACATACATGTATTATTGAATATGATAATGTAACATATTACATACATGTATTATTGAGTGTGATGGTGTAATATATTACATACATGTATTATTGAATATGATGATGTAACATATTACATACATGTATTATTGAGTGTGATGATGTAATATATTTCATACATGTTTTATTGAATATGATGATGTAACATATTACATACATGTATTATTGAATATGATGATGTAACATATTACATACATGTATTATTGAAGGTGATGATGTAACATATTACATACATGTATTATTGAATATGATGATGTAACATATTACATACATGTATTATTGAATATGATAATGTAACATATTACATACATGTATAATTGAATATGATGATGTAACATATTACATACATGTATTATTGAATATGATGATGTAACATATTACATACATGTATTATTGAATATGATGATGTAACATATTACATACATGTATTATTGAGGGTGATGATGTAACATATTACATACATGTATTATTGAGGGTTATGATGTAATATATTTCATACATGTTTTATTGAATATGATGATGTAACATATTACATACATGTATTATTGAGTGTGATGATGTAACATATTACATACATGTATTATTGAGTGTGATGATGTAACATATTACATACATGTATTATTGAGGGTTATGATGTAATATATTACATACATGTTTTATTGAATATGATGATGTTACATATTACATACATGCATTATTGAATATGATGATGTAATATATTACATACATGTATTATTGAATATGATGATGTAACATATTACATACATGTATTATTGAGTGTGATGATGTAATATATTACATACATGTATTATTGAATATGATGATGTAACATATTACATACATGTATTATTGAGTGTGATGATGTAACATTTTACATACATGTATTATTGAGTGTGATGGTGTAATATATTACATACATGTATTATTGAATATGATGATGTAACATATTACATACATGTATTATTGAGTGTGATGATGTAATATATTTCATACATGTTTTATTGAATATGATGATGTAACATATTACATACATGTATTATTGAATGTGATGATGTAATATATTACATACATGTATTATTGAATATGATGATGTAACATATTACATACATGTATTATTGAGGGTGATGATGTAACATATTACATACATGTATTATTGAATGTGATGATGTAATATATTACATACATGTATTATTGAATATGATGATGTAACATATTACATACATGTATTATTGAGGTGATGATTTAACATATTACATACATGTATTATTGAATATGATGATGTAACATATTACATACATGTATTATTGAATGTGATGATGTAATATATTACATACATGTATTATTGAATATGATGATGTAACATATTACATACATGTATTATTGAGTGTGATGATGTAACATATTACATACATGTATTATTGAATATGATGATGTAACATATTACATACATGTATTATTGAATGTGATGATGTAATATATTACATACATGTATTATTGAATATGATGATGTAACATATTACATACATGTATTATTGAGGGTGATGATGTAACATATTACATACATGTATTATTGAGTGTGATGATGTAACATATTACATACATGTATTATTGAGTGTGATGATGTAACATATTACATACATGTATTATTGAATATGATGATGATGTAACATATTACATACATGTATTATTGAGTATGATGATGTAACATATTACATACATGTATTATTGAGTGTGATGATGTAATATATTACATACATGTATTATTGAATATGATGATGTAACATATTACATACATGTATTATTGAGTGTGATGATGTAATATGTATTATTGAATATGATGATGTAACATATTACATACATGTATTATTGAATGTGATGATGTAACATATTACATACATGTATTATTGAATGTGATGATGTAACATATTACATACATGTATTATTGAATGTGATGATGTAACATATTACATACATGTATTATTGAATGTGATGATGTAACATATTACATACATGTATTATTGAATGTGATGATGTAACATATTACATACATGTATTATTGAATGTGATGATGTAACATATTGAGGGTGATGATGTAACATATTACATACATGTTTTATTGAGTGTGATGATGTAACATATTACATACATGTATTATTGAGTGTGATGACGTGCATGCTTCGTGTCAGATGTGTATATATACGACATCTGTTGTAGAATTCTACATATCAAAAGTACGTAATGAAAAAATCAGCGATTTGAAACATGAAACACGGCAATCAAAAACATTATTTCAGATAAAACACGAAATAATATAAATCTTGAGTCGACAAACGTATTGCTTTGTCAACTCAAGCTTCTCCGTACCTACCGTGTTTTGCTCCGTCTCAGGACTGTTTTTTGTTACAGAACAAGGCTACTGTTATATCATGTAGGCTGCCTTGTTAGTCGGGTAAATGTTCATAATTATTGTGCGCCCGCTCCATATGCAGCCATGCAAATGACTAACCATAGACGATGTTTATCTGCATGTATCTCCCTGTATGCTGAGCGCTAAGTCGGAGCAGAAACTACCACTTTTATAGACTTTGGTGTGTCTCGGCCAGGGGACAGAACCCAGAGCCTTCCTCACAGGAGCGAACGCTCAACTCAAGACCAAAAGTGAGGCGATGCCAAGTGAGGCATTAGGCAAGATAAAATCAATAGGAAGAAGAGAAAAAATAAGATCCTGCATTTAGTTGCCTTTTACGATCATTTTAATGGACCTGCTGCATTAAGATTAATTGAACGGATCACTGTACAACAGGTAATGTGGCCAATGAATTTCGTAAATAAATAAATTATAAATATCATATATACTACATCCACCATAACAATTTAACACTTTATGTGATTTAAGCGAAAAGAAACAGCAATTGTTTATATGATCGTAATTTCAAAACTTCATTTGTAAATAAGAAACGTTCTGTATACATGTCACACTGCGCGTCTCAGTCGTGCCCATATTTAACATGCATGGCAAGTGTTTGTTAGACAACCGTACTGCTTGACTAAGTTCAGTTATCAGATACAGAAAATACAAAAGAATTAAACAATGTAGGTAAATGTATTTCTTTAGCTTTAGAAAGGAAAAAGTTAAGACCAAGCTTAGTACTCCATCTGTCCACTACAATAGCCAATGTAATGGTCGTATTATGTCAGGAATGCATGCATCTATCGAGACATGTTTAATTAATATTGTTACAGCACCATCTGTATATTATGTTATATTTACACGTGTAATTAGCAACAATCTGCTAACACGCTGCAGAAGTGAAAAGTTAATATCGGTGTACAGCAACATTTTTGTTTGATGGTAATTTTTAATTTGAATGCTATACATGGACTGTCCAATGTACGTCCGACTTAATAGAATAGAGGTTAGATAACTGGTATTTTGAAGGACAAAAAATCTTAATCAAAAGATTTGTTCGACACATTAAAAAAAATGGGTTACAGAAGTTCGTCTGTATTTATCGATAATAACATGACAATATGACGAAGAATTAAATACTTATAATGTATATATAAATATAGATGTTAATGTTATAGAGATGTATGTAACCCATGTTTGTCAATACCCCTGATCGATTCGTTCTGAAAAGCGGCTACCGGCGTACGCCGGTCACGTGACGGGGCGACGACCGGGCGATCTGGCAAAACAAGCATTACCGGCGTATTCTATTATGACGGACATTTTCTTCAGAGCTTTAGTAACGTTTTGATTTTTGCATTAAACACAACCAAAGACTGAATTTAAGTTGATCTAATAAAAGGCATGCTATTCTAATTTGGTTAATATGTGTATTAAATTATGGTAAACATTAATTACGCTAACTTACCGTTAGCACGAGTAAGGAAAATACTTCTATGTGTACGCTTACAACTTTAATATTTGACAAATTAAAGGCGGTTAATTAGTCGACATTTGTGCGTGGTTGTTTCTGTTTGTTAATGAATGAGTAATTGTTAATAATATATAATGCGTATATGGAAAAAAAGAGATATTGCCAATAAGAAATTTAGCTTTCAAATATTCCTATTTTTCATAACCGGGACAAGAACTTTAAGAAATTCATAAATCACTATTTAAAGTTTAAAATCAATAGGATACCGTGACTGGCTAATGTCATTTTGAAAAATGAACACCCCCCTCCATTCTCATTTTTTCTTCATCGTGCATGCTACTCTGTGTGATATACACGTGTATGCTGTTTTATTCTAAAAGAACAAATATAAGAAATTGCATTATACTGCATTAATCTCTTGTGTTGAAGTTTCTTATGAAATAGAAAACATATATGGTGGCCTATTTCGGCCATGACGCATTGTCGCTCCTCACAAAATCGCTCCGCGCGTTCCTGTTGTAATGCACATTTGATATAATGTATGGTGCATTGTAATTTGTATTGTAGAATTATATACATATAATATGAGATAATTTTATAGCATTGCAGCTGGGAATTTAATCACACAATACACGAAGCAACAGTGAGATTATGCGCGGAGTGACACTGCAACAAAAATACACTGTCGGTGCGACAAATTTTATTTTCTCGCTTATGCGACAGAGCGACATAGTTGTTTTATCGCACAGTCACGTGAGTTCGGCAGGGTGTTTTTGTCGCTCAAAGCACTGTCGCTCCATGCATGGTTGCAATGGGCCACACGCCAATCATTATTTGTTCTAACTAAAATTGCAGAGATCGATGAAGCACTGATTAGTAAAGCATGAGTTATCTTAATAAACTGGGTTTAAATTGATAACCTGGTGTTGCAATGTTGTAACTTTATGTAAACTATTTTATTAATTTATTGCTTACTACATGTCACCAGTAGAATTCTTCTTCTCGTGTCTTGACATGCAAATGTAGGAATTAACAGAATACCCGTAATCATATTCACTTTTGAACATTCTTTCTGAATTATGTATTTACAATGTACATTTAGGTATAATACTGTACATATAAATATATGTTCTTATGTTACACTCTGAATTAAATGTCATTGTGTTTGACGAAAACGATTCATTAGAAACTTAAAATGTGTTGTTTACGAAAGTGTAAAACCTCAGACTAAATCTTAAATAATATGTTTTATTGTTATAGATAAACAGTCCAAGAGAAGTCATCAAAATATTTCATATACTTGGAACAAAACATTCAATTTTTATATACATGAGATTAACAAATTTTATTATGGTCAGACTAATAGAATGTACATGCATAGGTATTTGGTTTTATAAAATGCTGTGACACCGTACATATTACATTATAAAGAGAAAAAATATCTATGGAGCCAAATGTCTGGGGTACATATATCTAAGTCTATACATGTACATCACCTCTCTTTTCGATGTATTCGCTTCATAAATGGATATTTACATACCTGTGCGTATCAAAAGAGGTTTCAATTCCTGTCCGTTATATAATTAATGAATTCAACAAGAAAATCATAATGTTTGGAGGATTTATGTGTAAACGGAATGAGTTTTGCTTAAAGAGAGTTTCGTCAACAAATATCTAACCTTATTTTGCCCTCTTGCGCCGGTATTAGCCGGTGATTCACCGGCTCACTTTTTCTTTGAATTGAGCGAGTTAGCCGCCTCGCCCGCTCTTGACGAATCGAGCACGGGTAATAGTACAGTACAACCTTTATACAGGAGCAATATATTTTACATTAGTATTTTCGCTTTTACATGTACTACATGTATGTGACCAAAAGAAATATATTTTGAAGCAGAAGATAGTCATACCGATAGCTTGGCTCTCGCATCAAAGCAATTAGCTTGTTTCTCTTCAGGCTGTACACAAAAATATAGGTATGAGGTAGGCTCTGCGTTATGTCCCCTGGTCGAGACACAATGAAATGGGAATTTCTTCTGCTTATCGCTCAAAAAAATAAGAGGGGCTGTCCGTTTGTCCGTTGTCAGTATAATGCAACTGGGTGGGGTGTGCTTGTTCCGTGTCTCTTCCGTGGTGGAATGCTTGAGTGAGATAGCGCTATAAAATGCAGAAGTTATCACAAAGAGACATAACACGATCATACGGAAGTCTCCCAAAACATTACATCCATGCACACAACACATCGCTTATTATGTATTTACTTACTTTCGTTATCAATAGAAAGAACTGATGTAAAGTGGTTTGGTGTTCATTCTGTTGATTGGTTAAGATGATTAAAGTAAGGGTCTCACATTTATGAGCATTTTTTGCCCAATTTTCATAGGAAATGAGTAAAACTTGGTTAGAATTATTAGTCTGAGATAGCATTTTAACATCATATCCATATTGGGCTCGGTCGGCCCCTGGGGGCAGAGGGGCGGGGCCAAAAGGGGTTAAATAGGCTAGAACTTCATAAAATCATCTTAAATTCTGGAAATGGTAGTCAAATACTCTTTATAGATGGAAAGGTCTTAAGGTTAATTATGAAAATTGTGAATTATATGAACCTGGTGTCTCACATTGCCCCCCTGGGGAGGGGGTCAAGTCTACTTTAGTTTATATAGGAAAACACATTTATGAACATTATTTGCTCAATTTTCATAGGAAATGAGTCAACATTGATATTAGCCTGAGATATAGCATTTTAACATCCATATCGGTCCTGGCTGGCCGTATTGCTCATTCGATTAGGCATGTGTTCCGTAATTATGAGTTCCCTGATTGGATATTACTTTTATTAATTATTTGCCCTTTTTATAGTGATATATCACTGAAGTATGCCACCGAACACACCAAGCAACAGCAATAGTGTGTGACACTATATTTATACAGATATATCGGATCCGTGCTGTAAACCAAATAATTTTTGTGACTACCTAATTTCCCTCTTTTACAACTAACCAATTTTCACGACATTTTAAATTCGTGACTACGAGCTTCTACTTGGTCAATATATAAAACTTATTCCTGGCGATTTATTGTCGTGAAATTTACTGTCCACGTTAATCGCATACGAAACTAATTACATAATAATTACCCGCACGCATAAGTGCAGATGAAAGTCCATAACTGTATAACAGGCCAGTGCATATATTAATCTGGTCGTTTTCCTATTTTAAAAACCATATCATGAATTGTTTCATCTGCTATGTATAAGAATATGTCGCCGGAAGCTGTTCCTGTAGAGGAATGTCTTTGAGCATACGTTACAACTGTACAGTTTTTCTGATTTATGTTCAAGGAGATGAATGTTCAAACTGTATTTCCTGCTGTAGGACTTCCCACATTGTACACATTTGTGAGATCTTTCTCCAGAATGTGTTTTCAAATGCTTGCGCAGATTTCCCTGCGAACTAAACCTTTTATCACAAGCGTCACACGAGAAAAGTCTGTCTCCAGAGTGACCCTGTATGTGAACTACCAAAGAGAACTTTCTAGTGAAGGACTTTCCACAGATATCACACGTATATCTCTCTTCTCTAAAATGTGTCTTTAAATGTTTCCTCAGGTCACGTTGGTCAATGAACCTACTATCACAGTGACTACACGGGAAAGGTCTCTCGCCTGTATGTGTGCGGCGGTGTCTGTGTAGGTCCATCTGTACATTGAAGCCTTTACCACATGTGCCACACCTGTGGAGCTGCGTACCCGTGTGTATACGCACGTGTGTCCTCATATCACTTTTGGTTTGAAACAACTTACCACACAGTTGACATTTGCAGTTTTTGTCTCTAGTATGTGTACGGTCATGTTTCCGCATGTATCTTTTATCACTGAAACCTCGTCCACAGTGGTTACATGAGTAAGGTTCAGGATCAGAAAGCTGTGACTGTCTGACATCCTTCTGTCTAATCCCGTCTACCAAATTCCTTCTCTTTACTTCATATTCGTCTTGTTGATCGTTATCTCCTACATGTAGCCCCAGCACTATGGCGAATTTTCTTTTCATGACATCCACTACAATACGACAAAAGGGTAATCAAATTCACACAAATACAGATATTGTTTATACAGTAGAAGTGTTTTATGACCACATTCACCGTAACAGACATTTATATTTTAAAATCTTAGTTTGTTTGTTTGTTTGTTTGTTTGTTTGATTAATTAACGTCCTATTAACAGCTATGGTCATGTAAGGACGGCCTCCCATGTATGCGGTGTGTTGCGTGTATGTTGTGCGAGGTGCGTGTTTTGGGAGACTGCGGTATATTCATGTTGTGTCTTCTTGTATAGTGGAACTGTTGCCCTTTTTATAGTGCTATATTTAGGGGAAGGGAAAGAGACGTCGAAAGGTATAAATTGTCGAATTCTATGCCTACGTGGAGTAACTGTTACAAGTCGATGTTTGTCCGTGTGAAATCGTGTATGTCTTATATCTTATTATTGTTTCCGCAGCAATATGTAGTTATGATATAATAGAAATACTGCAAACATAGTTGAATGTACGTTTTACAGTTATGTTATTTCAGCAATTTTCGTGCTTCTGGAATTTCATTCTGAAATACGAGTGCACTAATTTAAACTGATGTTTTTCGCTTGTATAACTGCAATATGAAATCACGCAAATTAATCATTGCGATTATATTTTAAATTGATATAACGCTAAAATTTTAATGCTCCAAAATAGAAACGTTAACTTTATTCATACCTTGATTTTCAGTATATGGTACAATGGTCGCCTCCTTTTGCCTTGTTTTAAAACCTTTCTTGTACCGCTGCTGACATTCCTTCTTTGTCTCAGCTATGGTCATTCCTTGTACAGTTTCCCATACGTTTGGGTGGTTCTTTTGTATAATGTTGACAACCCTACATAACAGATAAAGCAAAAGTAATAGTGTCGAATATGGGTCTGTCAAGTAGACGATGGTAGAGTGGAAGATTTTGACTGTCAAAACTAGGTTTTATCTCGGTCTTAGTGGAAGATGGTGGATGGTTACCTGTTACCTGCCGAGGAAATGATGTGAAGGCTCGGTCACCTAACCCCATGATCCGAAGGTGAGCTTAGGTCATACTTTGGTGCCCGTCAGTTAATAATCGACTTTATCATAACTACTGGTCAGATATTAACTTATAATTGTACAAAGTATCCGGATGACGGGGACGGACTAAATAGTTCAGTCAATCTGATTAAAATACAGATCCTTATTATCACTACGTTGGATAAGAGGATCTGAGAATATCCCATTAGCGTCAAGATGACCTTTTAAAATGGCCAATCAAATTGGCACTGCCAGAATCTTGACTGGGGACCAAATAGTTCGAAAAAGCTGTCTAAATTATTTTCGTGTATGCAGTCAAATCGACAAAGTTAATTGAAAGTTAATTGTATATGTATACTGGGGCGAAGAGACGTTTTCAATTGATGTTGTAAGGTGTAGAAACTGCATTTGCTCTGAAGTACACGTGGTATAAAGGTCATCTGGACGTGACCCCTTATGGAATATTGTCAGATCCTATATTGAACAGAGTGGTTATAAGGATCTGTGTTTTAATCAGATTGTAGTTCAGTTTGCCTTTTTTCATTTAAACGACTTATATGTCTGACGACTAAGTATTTGATAGCACTCATATTGCTCTAGTTGTATAAATGTATGGGCTGATAATTATCAATTGAACAAATAGTTTGGCTTCTCTTTGAAGACTTAACAGTGGGGCAAAACGGGGTCCATTTTCCACATGTCTTCTCTGAAATTGAGCATTTGATAATACTCATTTTACATAAGATGCAACTATATGTAGTATTCATGTAAAACTATACAAATGGTTGGCTGAAGGGCT
This sequence comes from Argopecten irradians, assembly GCF_041381155.1. Lineage (NCBI taxonomy): Eukaryota > Metazoa > Mollusca > Bivalvia > Pectinida > Pectinidae > Argopecten > Argopecten irradians. The sequence continues at coordinate 33,044,486 of NC_091148.1, forward strand.
GGGCCTAATAGGGGTCACTTTTACTATATTTACATGCTACATGCAAGTGTGATTTTTATATTTGGTTGATGACATGCCTTTGAGACGGAGACCCTGTTGCTTCTAACCACTGGGCCTGAGCAGGCGTTACAACAAGTGGTCAGTTTGGCTAAATATTTGGCTTGAAGTCTCTTATGCTGTGGGGTGAGGGACTGTAATTGTCAGCCCGAGTGCATATTTAGATACAAAAGACTAAAGGCAAGCGAGAAAATCCGCTAGGCCTCTTGTTGAATATGCTATTGTAGCGGGATTGTAGCTACATTATACATGTATTATGACTTAAAATTCATATTTTCTTGATCTGTTTCTATGTTTATCAAACAGTAAATGTATAAAACGAATATAAAATGAGTATTAAACACATTTCATATGTTATATTCTACTACTCATCGATCTAATGTAACTTTATTAGCATTGCTCTTAGTAATGTGAATACCTCCAAGTCAGTAAGGTTGAGCGTCCCATTACAGTTATGGTCATTTAACCACGTGTGCAATGTGCTGTGGTGTTTGTATGTCTCTGGTTTAGGAGGCTGCGTCTACGTTTATGACAGCTGTTAAAGATTTTTTAATCACTGATTTTGTCCGTCAAAAAGAGTTGATCGTGTTTCGCAGGAATCATATTTCATAATCAATATTGCTACAGGTTTACTACTACCCTTATAGACTAATACATGTGGGTAGTTAATATCTTATAGACTAAATACATGTGGGTAGTTAATATCTTATAGACTAAATACATGTGGGTAGTTAATATCTTATAGACTAAATACATGTGGGTAGTTAATATCTTATAGACTAAATACATGTGGGTAGTTAATGTCATATAGACTAAATACATGTGGGTAGTTAATGTCATATAGACTAAATACATGTGGGTAGTTAATATCATATAGACTAAATACATGTGGGTAGTTAATATCTTATAGACTAAATACATGTGGGTAGTTAATATCTTATAGACTAAATACATGTGGGTAGTTAATATCTTATAGACTAAATACATGTGGGTAGTTAATATCTTATAGACTAAATACACATGACTAAATACATGTGGGTAGTTAATATCTTATAGACTAATACATGGTAGTTAATACATATAGACTAAATACATGTGGGTAGTTAATATCTTATAGATAAAAATAAGTCTATAGACTAAATACATGTGGGTAGTTAATTCATAGATACATGTGGGTAGTTAATGTCATATAGACTAAATACATGTGGTAGTTAATATCTTATAGACTAAATACATGTGGGTAGTTAATATCTTATAGACTAAATACATGTGGGGTACATGTGGGTAGTTTATATAATAAATAAACTAAATACATGTGGGTAGTTAATATCTTATAGACTAAATACATGTGGGTAGTTAATATCTTATAGACTAAATACATGTGGGTAGTTAATAGTATATAGACTAAATACAGTGGGTAGTTAATATCTTATAGACTAAATACATGTGGGTAGTTAATGTTATATATCTTATAGACTAAATACATGTGGGTAGTTAATATCTTATAGACTAAATACATGTGGGTAGTTAATATTCTTATAGACTAAATACATGTGGGTAGTTAATATCTTATAGACTAAATACATGTGGTAGTTAAATCTTATAGACTAAATACATGTGGGTAGTTAATATCTTATAGACTAAATACATGTGGGTAGTTAATATCTTATAGATAATACATGTGGGTAGTTAATTCATATAGACTAAATACATGTGGGTAGTTAATGTCATATAGACTAAATACATGTGGGTGTAGTTAATATCTTATAAACTAAATACATGTGGGTAGTTAATATCTTATAGACTAAATACATGTGGGGTAAGTAAATCATGGGTAATATCTTATAGACTAAATACATGTGGGTAGTTAATATCTTATAGACTAAAAATACATGTGGGTAGTTAATATCTTATAGACTAAATACATGTGGGTAGTTAATGTATCTTATAGACTAAATACATGTGGGTAGTTAATATCTTATATAGAGACTAAATACATGTGGGTAGTTAATGTCATATAGACTAAATACATGTGGGTAGTTAATATCTTATAGACTAAATACATGTGGGTAGTTAATATCTTATAGACTAAATACATGTGGGTAGTTAATATCTTATAGACTAAATACATGTGGGTAGTTAATATCTTATAGACTAAATACATGTGGGTAGTTAATGTCATATAGACTAAATACATGTGGGTAGTTAATATCTTATAGACTAAATACATGTGGGTAGTTAATATCTTATAGACTAAATACACATGGGTAGTTAATATCTTATAGACTAAATACATGTGGGTACAATCAATATATTCAAATGAAATTCGTTATACTTTGAATATGAATATCTCTGAAGAAACACAGATGTTGTGTCGGAACACATTCAAGTCAAAGTCACTTACCTTTGTAAATGTTCGATTTCAAATGCTGTCCATTTGGGTTTTGATTCTAGTCCACTACCGACATCTAGCGACCTTGACATTGCTCTGGTGGTCATTCTCCTCGTGCAGGAGCTATTTGTGACGTCAGCCAAACCAGTTTTGTGATAAATGTCGGGTGTATCTGAATGCGAAGGAACAGCATTCCTCCCAGGAATAGTACCGTTTGTTTTTGATTTTTGAAATTCTGTTGTCTTGTCCGACCGTTGATTCTTCCCTTTATATCCGTTGAATTGCAACTTGAATTCTTTCTCTTCCCATTTCGTTCTCTTCGCTTCTTTCAGTGGATTGCTGCTTGGTGTTGTTTGCCTCGTATTTTCTCCCTGTCTTTTTCCTATTCTTGATATTCGTTGTTGCCGTGCCATGTTCCCTGTCGGGTAACGATAACACAATTGAAACATATTTGCATATTCTTTTACTATCATCGATATTCATAATTACGCATAATTTAGTATGAATATGGAGATACGGCTTAGGCTAAACGTTATGAAAGATTGGTCCATAGATGTCCGAGACTGTTGATTGTTAACAACTTAACATAAGTGGCTCATGGGCCGTTAAGGTCACCTGAGTTCAGATACAGAATGGAACAAAGACATATAAACACTATATATTGGCCCATCAGGCACTTGAAATCAGTCAGCGATTTTATAAATTTGACTTTTTAATCTATGAAGATTAATTGGTTCCATCAAATTTGTAAATTCAGAAGAAATATTTTGAAACTATACCATTTTGGCCCCGCCCCTCTGGCCCCTTGGGGTCAGCTAGAATCAATACGGATATGACATTAAAATTCTATTTCAGGTTGATAATTCTAACCCAGTTTGACTAATTTCCTATGAAAACTAAGAAAATAATGTTCATAAATGTTTTTTTCCTATATAAACTATAGTAAACTTGATCCCCTCCCCAGGAAGAAACTTGAGACCCCAGGGTCATATAATTCACAATTTTTGTAAAGGACGTGAAGACCTTTCCATCTATGATGAGTATTTGATTCTACCACTTCGTCTTAGGTGACCTAAAACATTATGCTGTCAAGATTACTCTGGTGATAGAAATACTATAGAAAAAAAAGCATATTTTTTATCTAAACTCCAACAACAGTGATGGAGCACTATATTATGAAGCAATATGCAACAGTATAATGCAATATCATACAATACAAAGAAATATTTTCTAAATGATGACGTCACATATAGACAAGAAACAATACCGAGTGTATCATTGATATTCACGTTATAAGTTAATATATTTAATTGTTTAATTATATTACACACACACACACTTAGGGCTCAATGAGCCTAAATCGCTCACCTGCTAATCATGTCACAGACTTAATAAGAGAGTAATTCAGAATTTCTATGAATGGTCTAGGTAATATCAGGTGTCAAGACCTCTTGGTTCTTGATAAAAAGTTGTTTAAAGATTTTAGCCTATTTTTAGCCTACCTTGGTAGCCATTTATCCCAGTATGCCCTAGGCCCATAACATATCTCTATGCCTCTTAGTATCAAGAAGAAGTCGTTTAAAGATATCGGTCTATTTGACCCCTGTGACCTTGAATGAAAGTCAAGGGCATTCATTTGGACAAACGTTTAGCCCTTCATCCCAGCATGCCACAGGGCTAGTATCAGATCTCTTGACATCTTGGTTATTAAGAATAAGTCGTTAAACGATATCAGCCTATTTGACCCCTGTGACCTTGAATGAAAGTCAAGGACATTCATTTGGACAAACTTTTAGCCCTTCATCGCAGCATGCCACAGGCCTAGTATCAGATCTCTAGACCTCTTGGTTATTAAGAATAAGTCGTATGAAGATTTCAGCCTATTTGACCCTATTTGACATTGTCAGTAATTCAGAACATGTGATGTTCTTTGAGTGGCAGTCATTATTTCACATCAGGAAATAACGTCAGGGATTGTACAACAGTATTTCAAAATATTTTCACAATAGTACTATTTCACAATGATCAAAGACCTCCATAACACGATGTAGAGATCATTCATAACATTGGAATATATTCTATGGCTACTTTGTCCAGTGAAATACATTCACAAATGTTATAATGACTGTGCAGTGTATCATAATAAACTATTATACATTATGATGCAATACCCCCAATGACCTGGCATAATTATGCCAATAACACTCTGATACATAATTTCATTTCAGGCAAAAATGAGTATATATTTACAAATCAACGAAATTCTGGACCTTTATTTTAATCAAGATTTCTTGTTGTAAAAATAGTAAACCACATACAAAATCAAGTACCGTAATTTCCTGCGTATTGTCCGTGGACTCGAAAATTTTTATTATTGAATTTATAATGCTTTTTCTATCATTAACATTAAACATTCTTTTCATGTCAAGTTTGATTTAATGTTACAGTACGTTTACTTACTTTGTATCAAATTCATGTTTCTTTATCAGAATTTAATGTTAAGTCAACGACATCAATGCTTGCAGAAAAATGAAAGAATCAGAGAAAAAAAATCATCATAAAAATATACAAGGGTGTGGAAGGTCATGCAAATTTGAAAATGCATTTGCTGATCATTCAATGTGAGAATAGCCAGGTTATCAATTATAAAGGGTCTCATTAGTAATAGCAGCCTTATTGATTTGTTAAATGTATGTCATTTAATTACACATAAACATTCATTTGTTCATTTCATCTATTATGGTATTAAGATGATAAGGTTACATTGTCGACCCAAGCTTCTCCATACCTACCCTGTTTTGCTCCGTCTCTGTTTTAGTCACACTAAACAACTTTGATTATACTATCCCACCCTATAAACATCACTTAAATCATATACAACACTTTTGTACGATCACTTTTCCAAAATGAATGGATGAATCAGAAATATCCTTGTGTATAATAGTGGTAACACATGAGAGAATAACCAGTCCTCTCTATCCAGTCGATCTGTCTATAGTCTGGACTTTTTTTCAACCGTTCACTTGCACATGCTGTAACCATAGATGCATGCACATTAACCTACAATTCTGGCTTACACTGGTTAATGTGTTCCGATTTTAGACAGGACATTATCACTGCAATATATGCACATACATCTTTAAGTCTTTTTATTATGTGTCATGTGGTTATATTACGTTCTTAATGTGCGGAGTTTATGATAGAACCTGCTTCGAATGCAGCCATACCAGATGATATACTTATTCAACGGTGTCGAGAGGCGCTTACAGGATAAAAGTTAAATGGAAATAAAACCCAACAAAAATCAAATAACAAGAAAAAGTAAAACAACAACAACAGTAAACTCTAACTATAATAGGCGAATACGTGTTTACGTCTTCTAAACATTTATGTATTCTTTGTTCTTCACAACTCTGAATTGGACACCTTAGTTTATTGTTGTTACATATGTAAAGTGTTGATTTGTGCTATTCTCACATATCATTATCAAGTAAAAAATAACACGAATAAAACAGCAAGTTTTAAAAACATTCATTGTTTTCTATCTTATTTTAAAATATCTGTATGGTTCTGGTAAAGACCAAAGTGATTGTTTAGTGAATTGGATCAGAATTTCAGAATTCGTAGACCATGAATCAAGAAGAGAAATCTTTTAAAATGACCTTGACAAAATGTTGTAATCTAACATGTACATTTTTTATGCATGCAACAGGACTTTGTTTTAATATAATGTTGAAAGAGAAACGTTAAGCCAAACTATCGTCAGATGGCCAAAACAGGCAATTTGCCATTCATTTCATACTGTATATACAGTGTATATGCTATCGTGCAAGTTGATGATCAATTCCGAAACTGTGGCATCTACATCGACATTTATTCTAAGGAAATAATGATTTTAGTATAATCAGCAGAAAGTTTAAGCTTCTTTCAGAGAAGCAATCGGTGCAGCAAAACTGCTGAGCATGGTGCAATGGACAGACATCTACTTAATATCACTGCGATATCCTTCACGTTCACGTGAAATTGGATAAAGTCAGTTGCATATCTGAGTTATAATAATTTCCATTGCCGATAATCAATAAATTGTTTGTTATATAAAACACTTCTAACATAGAAATGAACACTTACCTTACATTCTCCAGTCCCCTGGGTTCATAGCCGTCGTCCTCTCAGTCATGAGTTATAATAATTTCCATTGCCGACAATCAATAAAGAGTTTGCTATATAAAACACTTCTAACCTAGAAATGAACACTTACCTTACATTCTCCAGTCCCCTGGGTTCATAGCCGTCATCCTCTCAGTCATGGGACATTGAATATAGGTCACATTAAGTTTATCCTTCACTTTGATTCGGCCAAGTACACGGGATACGCCGCAATTTTCCCATGAAACCATACGCGACAAGTCCCGACTAAACTCGTGTCATAAAAGTGTGTTCAGTGATGCTTATTTATTAAATGCCTGCCTATTGATGTGGAAACGTGACCAGTGTTTACCTTAATACAGGTAAAACCTATCGTCAATGTTGATGAAACCTTTGGCCGTTTACCATCCGTGAGGCTTGCATTAGGTGATTTATACGATACCTGTAATCGTATACATCGATTCAGGTAGCGATAAATATTTAAAAACGAGCCTTATATCCATAACATTTTAAGATAAGGTAACAAAAATCAGACTTTATGCAATCGTTATCAACTTGTTGTTTTATAAAGACAAGTTCATAATTTAAAGCGGCACCATCAGGAAAATAAGATTAAATAGTAGAAAACAAAAACAAAACGCATACACAATATACTCTGATTAAGGTCGGCATCACTAATATTTTTAATGTCTGAATATAAAAACTAAACATATGTATTATATGAATGTTTTACTTAGTTGGCTCATCTACAGTTCGAGTTAACGGCTATAGGGCTTCCCACCCGTCTGACTCAGTATTATCTTGTTATCCGGCGTCTGAAGCGTGACACATACATTGGATTTCGTATTTGCATCATTGGTAACAACAAAAGGCCCATGCTTATAGGTCTTACAAAGTTTGGTTTATTTCCCATGTAAATTAAACAAATACTCAAAAATGTCTTTCCTATCACCACTATAGTATACTTGTAAATTCTCCAGCGGAAAATCTGAAACCTCGAGGCTATGAAATTCGATAATTGTAAAGGATTTGTTTGCTTGATTATTTTAACGTCCTATTAACAGCCAGGGTCATGTAAGGACGGCATCCCATGTATGCAGTTTGTGTGAAGTGGGAGATGTGTGCTTTGGAAGACTGCGGTATGTCCGTGTTGTGTCTTCTTGTTTGGTGGAACTGATGTCCTTTTTAAAGATCTATAACACTGAAGCATGCCGCCGAAGACACTACGCGTTGTTTGATTGTTTGTTTGATTATTTTAACGTCCTATTAACAGCCAGGGTCATGTAAGGACGGTCTCTAATGTATGCAGTGTGTGTGAAGTGCAAGGTGTTTGTTTTGGGAGACTGCGGTATGTTCGTGTTGTGACTTCTTATATAGTGGAATGGTTGCCCTTTTTATAGTGCTATATCACTAGCGTTGCCGCCGAAGACCCACTGCAACACACCCCACCCGGTCACATTATACTGACAACGGGCGAACCAGTCGTGCCACACTCCCTGTTTGCTGAGCGCTAAGCAGGAGCAGAAACTACCTCTTTTATAGACTTTGGTTTGTCTCGGCCAGGGGACAGAACCTAGAGCCTTCCTCACAGGGGCGAACGCTCAACGCAAGGCCAAAAGTGAGGCGGTGCCAAGGAAGGCATTAGGAAAGATAAAGTCAGTTAGGAAGAAAAGAAAAGATAAGATCCTAAATTTAGTCGCCTTTTACGATCATGCAATAGGGGCAGCAGGTACAATTCTAACGCCCTACCTGCAGGGCTCAAATTTTAGGTTATGTTGTGTACAGGATGGCAGTAGACAAACAATGTCAGCCTGACATCTAAGCCATTACCAAAAGGTCGTTTGCTTATGGAATAAGGAAGAGGTGAGACATACAACTTCAAGGCAGAAGCTAATGATTTGTTCTGACTAGACAGTTGCAGCAGCCATGAAGAAAAAAGTATAACCAGACAAAAAGTCTATCTGTAAAACATACATAAAACGTAGGTCTAAAACACCTTTATTTAGTCCAATGTGAAATATGTACCCGACATAAGTTCTAACCTGTCTATAAAGACCAAGCAATGATCAAAGGGAAAAATAGTCATTTGAGACCATAGAAAAGTGATTTTTATTAATTATAGATCCTATAAAAAGCCAAGATCATATCAGGACGATCTCCCATGCACACGGTGCGTAGTGTGTATGAAGTGCGGTGTGGGAGACTGTGGTGTATTTGTGTTATGTCTTCTTGTATAGTGTAACTCTTGCCCTTTTTATTGTGCTGTAATGTCTAGAATATAGTCTTACTTGATAATGAAATGCCAGTGTAAAAGCTTTGTGGATTGATTCCATTCGGTGACATCAGAAGCGATAAAGGTTTGTTTGTTTGTTTGATTAATTAACGTCCTATTAACAGCCAAGGTCACGTAAGGGCGGCCTCCCATGCATGCGGGGGGGGGGGGGGGGGGGGAGATATGTGTGTTTTGGGAGGCTGCGGTATATTCGTGTTGTGTCTTCTTGCATAGTGGAACTTTTGCCCTTTTTATAGTGCTATGTCACTGAATCATGCTGCCGAAGACACCAAACAACACATCCCACCCGGTCACATTATACTGACAACGGGCGAACCAGTCGTCCACTCCCGTTATGCTGAGCGCTAGGCAGGAGCAGAAACTCCCACTTTTATATACTTCGGTGCGTCTCGGCCTGTGGACAACCCAGAGCCTTCCACACAGGGACGAACGCCCAACTCAAGGCCAAAAGTGAGACGGTGTCGAAGGAGACGTTAGGAAGAAAAAGGTCAGTTAGTTGGGAAGAGAGCAAAGATAAGATCCTGAATTTAGTCGCCTTTTACGACAATAGGTTGCTATGCCAACTTCTACTTTATCACACTTTACACAGTATTGTTTCAATGGAATCATTTATTGCAAAGTTTTAAGATTTTTTCGACCAACGATGAGAGCCTCATTGAGGTCGCTAATTGTGGACTGGAGTCCGGTTAAGAAACTACGGCGTTGTACGTTACAGACCTCCAGTAATGACAGAGGTAACGGTTAAGACCACGCAAATTGCAGCCAATACAGAAAGGCTTGGATAGGTCTGCCTGTTTGGATGCGGAACAAATTTCAGGCATCCTTTCATATCCAAGTTGCAATAGTTGGAATTGTGGATGACATGTGAGAACAACTGCTATTCGCCCATAATAGCTTCCTTGTCAATGCACTTCTGTATCTTCCATGTCTAATTGTCTGCCTTGAATTGCTGTTTGTAGTCCTGCTTATTCTTGAAATCATGAACTTGATACAGGACGAAGTCAGCATTTTGTTGGCTTTCCTGTATCACTGTCATGGTGTGCGGACCAGGGTAGCTGCGCATTGACTCAATTGACAAGATGGCAGCTTCAAGCTGACTTCATATGTGCCTTGGACTCTTGGTAAGATATATCATATTTTTTGTATGCTTTGACAAAGGAGACCGAGGACACCAACAACGTCAGCTAAAAAGTGGGTCATCAGGAGAAATCTGTCCCCATTTGTGACGCAACAACCTGCAGAACAGCTCTGCCTTTAGTGTCTCGTTCCATGGCAGTGACAAGAAGAGCAGATATAACTGCACCAATACATCCTACCAACGCCTGAACGCTGTCACCGAAAGACAGCCATCTTGTAAAAAACACTTGCTTAGTTTTGTTAGCCTTTACCCCACTAATAGGTTTGCTCTCTTACAGAATACGCTGAAGTAACAGCGATATATTTGACTATGTATGGAACACAGTTTGCTGATTTCCCACTGAAAAGTTGAAGTCGTGTGCCATGCAGTGTGTTGTTATCAACTGAGGAATAAGTTGTTTGAATCTGGAAAAAACCCATAAGATTTTTAAGAACAGCAAAATATCTAAAAGATTTATAAACATTTGTTCTTTTGGCAGTTATCATTACTGGGTACATGTACCATAGTCACATCATGTGTTTTTTATTACAATTGTATGAATGTTTTGGATAAAATAATATAAATAGAATACATTGAAAATTTGAAGATTAATCAATTTTGAGGGTTTTTTGTGCAGTGGGGATGGCTTCCTGTGCTTGTACCAAAATTGTTGCCATTTGGGCAATCACACAAGACTAAACAGAGTCAAATGCTGTAGTGGTGGCTTTCTGGAAGTCTTTTTCTCAGACACCGGAGTCATTTGAGCACTTCGGTGATCCACAGAACGTTCACGCTTCATCAGATTATCTTTTTTAGTATCGACACAAGACTTACCGCGTGTTGGCACATGTACTTTCTTTCCCTGACAAATACACTGCACAAGTAAGTTCACTCTGATCAAGTTTCAGCCACTTAAACTGAGCAAGGCAACTTGTTACACTGCTAAAATTTCTCTTCTTTGGGGCTGCTGATTCTGTATTGTATCATCTGTTGCTGAGAGCCACTGCCACGTTCTGTACTATAGGCTCTTGGCTCACAGCGACTGCCTCGTTCTACACAGGCTCCTGACTCACGGCGACTGCCTCGTTCTATACAGGCTCCTGACTCACGGCGACTGCCTCGTTCTATACAGGCTCCTGGCTCACAGCGACTGCCTCGTTCTATACAGGCTCCTGGCTCACAGCGACTGCCTCGTTCTATACAGGCTCCTGGCTCACAGCGACTGCCTCGTTCTATACAGGCTTCTGGCTCACAGCGACTGCCTCGTTCTATACAGGCTCCTGACTCACGGCGACTGCCTCGTTCTATACAGGCTCCTGGCTCACAGCGACTGCCTCGTTCTATACAGGCTCCTGGCTCACAGCGACTGCCTCGTTCTATACAGGCTCCTGGCTCACAGCGACTGCCTCGTTCTATACAGACTCTTGGCTCACAGCGGCTACCACGTTCTATACAGACTCCTGGCTCACAGCGACTGCCTCGTTCTATACAGGCTCCTGGCTCACAGCGACTGCCTCGTTCTATACAGGCTCCTGACTCACGGCGACTGCCTCGTTCTATACAGGCTCCTGGCTCACAGCGACATCCTCGTTCTGTATAGATACTACTCTGATGTCTTTTCTGCATAGCTGCTTCTATAACTTTAAGGTGCATCAGGAGACCCTAGAAATCACTGAGCTGGTCAGCAAAATGATATAACAATATCATTATTCAAGGGCTATTATCCCTCAATCAAAACAGTGTGTATTAAGTTCATACATAAACATCCGCTGAAAGGCCGACAAAGGAGAAAATTCAAAACGGCAAAATTAACGAAAGTTACGCTGGACTAATCGGACCAAAATTTTCTGTTTGTTATTGTGAATGTTGTGCTACGTCTCGATTTTTCTTCAACCTTACTTCAAACATGCTAGTTGAAAGGCCATATATTGGTTCACGTTTTGCCATATTGCCGCCATAGCCTTGAATATCCGACACATTATAAGTTGAATATCATGAAATCTACGCCTTATTTCGTTAACGATTTTTGTCAAACAATATCAATTACATTTTGCAGTCAGCATAAACGATCGGTGGCGAGGAATACAACAACAAATACATATTTACCTAGTTCATCTATTCACTTTCGTTTTTGCCTCGAACTACATTTGTACTTATATTCCAACGCCAGACAGTGTTTGATTGTAAATATACTGAAAATACTCACTATTGTGTGTTGGTTGAATTTTCGTATAATGTTATATTACTTTCAATTTGTAAAATTAGTAAAAAAAAAAAAAGCTAATTTGATACTATAAAAATAAATGGCATAATGGTTTTATTTGTGCGTAGAGATATCCGCTTAGGTGTTGTATGGTACCTGCTGACAGCAGGAATCAACCTCAATAGATCAGAACAAAATCGGTGTTATTGATGCCTACGCTCCTGTGACGGCAGGAATCATATGGGTTATAGTGTCACTATCTTCCATCTTTAAATCCCGATCGTAAGTTTTATGTGTATGTGGCGAATTAGAAATTGTCCTCTCCTGTCTGTCAGTCGGTCTGTCATGTTTACAAAATGACGTCGATTTTTGGGTTTTGTAAAATCATTCTAATATATATTTTTCAATTTGCTCCATTTGCAAGCGAATTAATTATATCTAAAATATAACCTCTTGCTTTATTTTAATTCCCGTTGATGATTTGCATGTATAAACTATGCCTTAAGTTGGAAAATTCAATGTTCCATATTACTAGCTCTAATATCGATATTTTTATGTATAGGTCTCCATACTTTTAAAAAGTAGTCCCAAACATGACTGACAGCTGTAAAATCCAAACTTCAAACACATCTACTTTCATGTTTGTATACAAACACTAATACTATACAACATATTAAAGTTATCATAGCACAACATTAAGATGTTATACAACCTTAATTTTAATTGCAACAAAACCTACACTATCAAGGAATATTGAGAGATACTAATTATGGCATATTTTACTAAAAAAATCCTGATTAGTATCAAGTGTAGAGATTATTAAGTGTAGAGCACAACACTAAGATATTTTACAACCTTAATTTTAATTGCAACAAAACCTACATTATCAAGGAATATTGAGAGATACTAATTATGACATATTTTACTAAAAAAAAGTCCTGATTAGTATCAAGTGTAGAAATTATTAAGTGTATATGATTATTTAAAGCATACTCTGTTGAAAGTGTCCAGATGCACCTAAATGAATGACCTCTTGTAATTGTAGGGTGTAGTTCATATAGTCTTGATGTCAATCTAGTGTCTTTTTTTCCCACTCAATATTTTGAATGGTTCTATCATATCTCCTAAGTATTACCACATTACCCTAAGCAGGGTCGAGCGATCAACATGCAATTGGCGCAGCGGTTACAATTCTAACGCCCTACCTGCAGAGCGATTGCGTAGAGGACTGTTCCGTGTTCGGCAGAGATCTTTTCAGCGCTTGCAACGTACTTCTGATATAGCACCGTTGACTCTGTCTATTTACTGGAGAAGAGAGCTACAAGAATCAAGTGTGTAATTTGGATAATCGACGACCAATTTTCTGGCATTTTTTTATTGTGTATTCATTCAACGATTAGTATTTACGATCTCTACTCTGATCACTGATTAAATACAATCTAGCTTAACAACCGCGAGTTATCCCCCTTCTCACATCTTCATATCTGTTGGTGATGTGTTTTTTTACAATTCACGACTTATCTCCCTTTTCATGAATTTGAATGTAGGCAGCGGTATGTTTCGATTGATGATTTGTTATTTGTCTCCAAGGAAAATACGACAGAAGATTTGAAATTAAAAAACCTGTCTGCAGTGTCTGGTTATGTTATAAGTGATAGTTTGAAAATTCTGGATTTTATAATAATATTAGCGCTATCACCCCTGCCTTAGCGACCAGGCTCAGTATTAAGGTCACCTTTATAGAACACTTTCAGTTCTTCAGGGTCCCAAAGGCCAATTTCAATATAATTTGAATTTTATAATGTGTATGAAGATCATTTGTACCATTTGTTTTGTTCTTAGTTCCTTGGGTTGTCTTTATAAACAGGTCCATTATACGCCAATGGTGGATAATAGGACGTTAAAAATCTAAATAAATATTGTTATACTTAGTGCGGAAACCAACGCAGTTTGTTCACAGTTCACAGGCGACAAACTGAATGAAATTGAAAATTATTTACATCTGTATTGATAAACAATTATGAGATTCGACATAAATGACGGTAAAATGTGGTACAGGTTGAGAGCTGAGAACGAACTGACTTGGTTGGTACGTTCTGAGTCTGTAAAACAATTCCGTGATACTGATTACATATTTCCAAACAATACATATATATAGACCAGTGCATTGTAATACTCGTTTATATAGAGATACATATACGGGATCTATAATCGCTACTGAACCGTTTACTATTGTCATGTATACCTACATATTGTGGACGTGTTAATTAGTATGGCGCCACATTCATCACAGGGACTTGAGGAAATTAGTCACGTCTACTTCATGTCTGACACCAGCTTCTCCAACTTTCTTTGCAGTTATACATTTCGCAGTTGGTTTACAGCACATTGTATATGTATATATCGGAAGTCCAACACATGGCATGCAGAGGATGCCGTGTCCTTGAAATGGTACACAATACGACGAAATGTAGTGACAATACCTGAATTCTGATATGGAGCCATAAAAATCTACTCTACCAATCAAGCCACCTGTAAATAATGGTCGACCATCGGTACCAGTTGTTTGTTTGATTAATTAACGTCCTATTACCAGCCAAGGTCATGTAAGGACGGACCCAATGTGTGCGTTTTGTAGCGTGTATGAAGTGCGATGTGCGTGTTTCGGGAGACTGCGGTATGTTCTAGCCCTTCTTTTTCCAAGTCTTTGTCCATAAAGACACAACTACTCAAAACCCATGTTCAAGTAACCTTTACTCAAATATTTATTTAGTGACCTTCTAAACACTTCAGCATTGTTACGCGAATGGATAATTTCCTAAAACAATATATAGTACCACTAACCATATTTTTGACCGAGTAAATGAAAGCTGCAATTTGTGCTAAACGCGACTACAGGACAAAGTCCAAAATAACCTCACACACAGGGAAATTCTCGACTTCAAGATGTAAAGGCGAAAGGAAAGTTTGAATTTACCTAGCTTTTAGTTAAAGTGAGGAACTTATTTATTTATATAGAAATACTTTCTCGTATTCACTTTAAAATGAAAGTAAGTCTGCATTAAATCCTGCAAAATGGGCAACAGGTACACTTCTGGATGACACTTGTTGCATAGAAATCCGCAAGTCTTGACTCGAGATCATACTCGGGTAGTTTTTTCATCAACATGCTACTTTGTCAAATATCTTATCCAAACATAACGGTGATTCCATTTGATTGTTGTCGGGGATCTGTGAAGTACCGTATACTTAGATTTAAACACTTGAGATGGTTATCAATTACAGATAGCCATCATTCGTTGGCACATAGGTATAATACACTGACAGGTTGGAGTAGGTGGAGAGCATGCAGTGTAAACACTGATGAGTGCAACCAAGGAATTCATAAGAGCTTTTTCGAAACGAATTTAAGTTTGTCGCCTATATGAAGGAGTTACATTTTCTTATAAATTATGGATTACCAAATTATTTGAGAAATGCGAAATGTAAGAGCAGTGATAAAGGCAAGATCGGACAGAGAAATGCGACTTGAAAGAGCAGTGAAAAAAGACAAAACCGAAAAATGTGAAACTGAAGGAAACAAATGAGTTGAAGAAATTCCAGCATAATCAAGGCTTTTGTTACAGAGGAGATACAGATATTGTCAAAACTCGGGTGTGATTAGAGAAGTATAGAGAAGAGAAACTAGTGGCACCAAGACCTCTTACCTTAAATTGAATACAAAAACTGAAGACTAATATCTAGGACCAACCATACAACCAATAAAAAGGACATTGACATGTAAAGGATAGAAAGGAACAGCATCAAAACATCTAACCATGAATTGAATCAAAGAGAAACAAGCGATACCTAATATTTAGTGAGCATTGTAAAAACCTGCTTAATTTCTCAAAATTAGAAGTTTTTGATACTTGGGTGGTTCTAAACTTTCTATAAACTGGATAGGTGTTTTAGCATAAATTCCATTAGAAAAGTGGGCGTATATCAAACACTCAAGTCATGGAGTCCAATATTTCGAAAGTTGATGATGTGAATTCGATTTTGTTCTTAAAATTAGAAGTTTTTGATACTTGAGTGGTTCTAAACTTTCTATAAACTGGATAGGTGTTTTAGCATCAGTTCAGTTAGGTAAGAAGAATTTGTATAACTCAAGTCAGGAAATCCAATATTTCGAAAAATGATAAGGTGAATTACGTTTTGTTACAATTGTCTATCTCTTGGAAAATAACTTTAAAGAAGCAATAATGTAGATATTTTTACAATTCAAGAAATGATATCAGTTATCGTTTGTATTCTGAGTATTTGCCTGCTCTATCGTTATATGATAAGGGTCATTTAAGTTTTGTGTATATAAACAGTATTTTTCAAATTCAAATATTACCACTTCAAAACACGTAAACACAGTCTTTACGATAACATATACTTAATTTATTATCGAAAACGAAATAAAAAACGGACATTTAGAACTATTCCACTCTCTGGTCATTTGGACAGTAAACAACCCTTAACAGGCAAAATATCTAGCATAGAACATACATCAATGAAAGACAAGTTGAGATGAAATCTGGACGGTTTTAAGTCATCCATTATTCAAATTATCACAGTATTTGGCTGGAATGGAAATCCAAAATGAGGTCATTGGGCTAGAACACGTGCTTTATTCAGTCACGTGATCTACACCTTCCCCGTACACATAGAAGGTGTGTGTATAGCATTCACTGTAGAATTTCCACACGAACTTTGAGCATAAATACTCCGTATGGTTGATCACAGATTAATCCCTTGGGATTTTGTCGTCACATTTTTTGGACATATTTCACTCATAACAAACACAATAATCATCACAAAAGCTCGTCATCCTCCGGTTCCACAAGCGCCTTTTCTACGTCAATTATCCAGTTTTTAATCCAGTCTAACTTTTCTACGGTCATGAGTTCGTTGTCCTCGATATATTTGGCGACGTCATTGTAAGCATACGACTCATTGACGTCACGCCAGGTATGCCAGGTGTGTTCCGACCCGGCGTTGTCATTTACAACATCCCCAGTGCCAACATCCTCAACCTCCATTTGTTTGTCAGTGTGCGCATGCGAGGATGTTGGTCCGTCATCCGGACTTTTAGTACTATCCTTCGTTGTCGTTTTGTTTTCCTTACCCTTGTCCTCTGATCCATCCTCGACCTTGTGCTCAGGTTTGTTTTTGTTTACATTGTCCTCCCTGTGTTTTGACTTTGATTTTAATGCAGATTTTGTCATTTTGCGCTGTTCAGCCTCAAATTGATTGTCTATCTCGTCCTTTAACTTCTTAAGTTTCTCTTTATATTGTTCCTCGTGCCAGCGCCGGAACTGTTCTATTTTCTTCCGAATGGAGAACGGTTCGTTGCCGTGGATAACACGTGTGCGGTGTCTCTCTGTCCGGTCTATTAACCCTATCTGGTTACTTTGGACATGTAATTTGGAATTATTTCGATCTAAGTCTGATTTCTCCGTTACATATTTATTTGGTTTTCTATCATACCTAGACTTCCGTTCAATATATGGCGAAGACGATTGAAGCTTTGTGATAGTCTCGTGCGCGAACGAGTCCTGGCGCATATGCGAGACTTCCACAATATTCGTACCCCCGTGAGCTAAACCCCCCATTTTAGAGTAATGTTCCTTTCCTGCCATCGTATACTCCCGACCGGGAACGGGAGACATACCGTCCATTTTTGATATATGAGTGTTCATTATATATGGCGTCGACACATCATGGAGACGGGAAATCCCGAGCGCGTTGGTATACGGCGTCTCGAGCGCTTCATGTGTTGAGGTGGCGTTGTTGATATATGGAGTCGCTATCTCCTTCCGGTAATTATGAGACCCGTTGATTGGGGGAAGCATGGCATACTCACTCGCGCGCTTCTGAACATGTTTAGCCCGTTTTTTCATCACCATTTTTGCTCGAGTCCTTGGATTTGCACTGGTTTCCAGTGTCTCCTTTATATTATAAGTATCGGGGTTGTCTGGGCGGTGCGCGGGGGAAAATGAACCCTCGTCGCTTGCTATCGTATATTTCAGCATAGTAGTGGAAGGCTGTTGGCGATTCAGGTACATCTGAACCCGTAGTGATGTCACGAAATAGTAATATGTCCTTGGTTGTAACGCCGCAGCATTAGTTCAATGAGAAGGAAAGCTCCATCGTTACTTCTGATTTAGTGGGCCTTTCAGATACAGGAACCATTTTCAATAACTGAAATGACACAAATATCAGTTTTGTAATATGAAAGTATTAAGGTCAATTGGTTATCGAACTCGTCTACAGTAAGCGTAATACAGGTAACCACAACATGTGATAATTTACTAATTACATGTATTGACGTTTGTGGTATAACAATGGTATTTGTGAAAGGTATTTATACAGATGCAATGTAAGCATTACAAATGGGTGTTTTCTGACAGGTGCAAATGTCAGGTGACTGAATACAATATGTAAACAAACCAAACAGCTGTCATCGAAAGCGAATAGAAAAATCATGGCACATATACATGAATTGTGTCTATCTAGTGTAACACGGGGACAAAGGCCTACCGTTATTGTCGATTTGTATCATATTCTATGTAAAAAAATGCCCTCAAATAGGAAGAAACCGGAAATAGTAATGATTGGTGTCGGTGATACGTTATGTAGGTAATAGGCGGAGTAATGTAGGCAATATAACCGTATCTAATCAATACATGTACTGATTACGAACCACGTGCTAATTGGTTACTCGTGCAACAACATCAAACACTGTTGGCCTGGAAAAGGGTCATAGTAATAAAGTAATACTTCATTTAATTTGTCTTTTCGTTTGGATACCAACATAACAATAAAATTGTCTTTCATTGTGATAACAACATTACATTAAATCGACCCTCTCTGTTATTAGGACTTTATACCTGATAAAGCCCACATAACCAAAGTATTTAGGATAACAGAAGTTTCAAAATGTCACTCGATAGACTTTTCTACGATATCGAATGGTATTCGATAACGGTTAATAATTTGATATACATGTATAACATTCATTCAATGATATCTAATAAGGGCTGCATACAGGCGTCTAAGGCTTAACTCTGATTGAGTACTGGGATTTTTTGTGTGACCCATCCACCTATTTCATTCTCCGTTATACAAGTGTGCTTACTGAGATTCCCTATGTTAAGAATTAACGACGAAATGCTAAGAGACGTACACTTATAAATAACTGGATGTCTACTTTATAATTATAGAGGTCTCATCATACAGAGCTTTCATATTGATAGTACAGAAATACACGTACCCTCATGGAAATCTGTGTTGTACTGAAATGTCGCGGAGTGCATATATCTTTTAAAGATACACTATAGTTATTGTGTATTAACAATATGTAATAGATGTTAAACATGTCACAACTCATTATGCCTTGACGTGTGGACGGACAGTATAGTAACCTTACCTGAACGAATCCCGGGGGTCGGGACTACCAGCCCCAGCGGTGGTGTCATACCTAGCCTTCCTGATTTGTTGACCACATCTGAAACACCAGAAATATAGTTATAATCTCACCGGTATATTCCATACACATACATATGTGGGCCTGTGGATGAAATATGCTTTTCGTGTCTAATGAAGCGTCCATGAAGATTTTTTCACACAAACCTCTGAATAACAATTGTTGTCAGCTCCGTGTATTGTCAAGACGCGGGCTAATTGGAAGCGTTCGCTATTAAAATGTTTTCTCTTTCGTTTAAAGGTACGCGTACCTTTAAAGTTGTAAAATCAACACAGTTCTCCGATATTCATAGCCTAGTATCAGTAACGGGAATCTGTTGTGATCTACAGAGGTAACGACTGGGTTATTACGGGTATTATTGTCTACTTTGAGAGGGCATTGTCTTCTGTCACTATGTGGCACAGTGCCGTGGTCAGTCGAGCGGAACACCAGGTACGAATGAATGACCTCACACAGGTAGCAGTTCTCCTTAATTAGTGACCTTGTTTTAATAATTTAATTACAGACAATAGCTTGGGGTACTCAATAGACACTTTGTACATAATACCGGCTTGAATGACATGTATCTATGACCATTCTTACATACGTGTATATAATAACTATACATCCATGTTGAATCCGTTCATTAAGAGCGCTATTGTCAATGAATTATAAAAGAAAATCGAAAATTGAATTACAAAAGCACACAGGAAATGTGATATATTGAAGCTATGGTTACAGGTAACGGTTCACAAGATAAAGGACCATTTGTGTTGCGTATCGAAAAATACACCCTCCAGAATGTTCAGACATGGTTTCAAGTTTACAGTATGTACATGCATACATATGTGTGTATAATGACTCCAAATACCTAGCCCATCATGAATTGTAAAATTATTAATTATTATAAACCAAATATGACTTTTTACTTAAGTATTGATAGATATGCTCATACATGTACAGTGTAGATTCTACCACAAAAATGAAATATTGAACAAAAATTCTAAGAGTCCAACCTGAACCCCATACATTGTATGTACATTTCAGCAAACTGAATATACTGCCTCCTCAAATTACATGACAACGACTTGAGGGATATTTGACATGATGTTTAAAAACCATGTTCTTTAGGATCCACACACATGTTCATTATTCCCAGTAGGGGGTCTGTAGTGGGGGACTAGGTCAGTGTACAATGGGTAGTCATGGTCATTAGACCCCCTATATAGGGTTTAATGGAGGAGATTCTGTTACGTTAACTACTCGTAAAGTCACGTCAGCGGGTCTGTACAGTAGACGTCTGTCACGGGAGGATCAGCGACAGAACTACTACTATTGTATATTCGATCGGTAAGACAAGAAATATCATGTCATGTTGGCGGAAAAATACTTCTTCCAAGAGAAAAAAAGAATATAACTGGGATACTTTGCCAGAAATATCGTCCCATTTTGGATGCACTTCTAGGTCGATGTTGGCGCCCCGTTCCCCATTGCAAACTGCAACTTATCTTTTCCCAAATGTGTAGCCTTGTTTTTATTCTTCAATTGAAATTTCAGATTTACAGATTCCGACGTATCATATATATGAATATTACTAAATCTATGAAACGATATGACATGAAAAGGGTATTTCAGAAAAAGGTTTTCTCTGGAAAATATTCAAATTGCAGCATTCATCAAAGAATCCCTATCACCAAATTAGACATAGAATTCTTAAATCAGGAGAAGTAGAGAAATGCATTTAGTCACAGATGTAACAATACTAATGATAAATGTAAGTTTAGATCGAAAATAGACTGAAATAGTGCTGTATTTGAATCGGGGAAATATAGACACGTACTGATGAATGTAATGATATTGAGTGATGACGCCATTTCAACAATTAATATATCTAAGAAACCATAAACGTCGTTCACTTGATAATTTGAAAATTTGTGTATTTACCACAACGAACTCGAAAACACGGTGTTTAGCACGAACACGAAAAACGAGGATCGGATGAGGTGAATGAACTTACATATTATATTTTATGGATTATAGTCAATCAATAATGACGTGCGTGATGTGACGTCATCAATTTTAATATCGTTGTATTTTATTACTGTATCGTGAACATATTCCATGTGTATTAACATTATACGCACCTGGTCAATATAGGCGCGTTTAGTCCAGGGAACCAAATTACCATTAATTCCGAACGGAAATAAAATACATGCTTGGTACACGTCTTCGCGCGTAGCTTTAGAAAACTTTCAGAAATTAGTGTTTGCAATTGCAGTTTTCCCTTCATTGATGGGCTTGATCACCATAAACATCAATTAAATACCCGAATATCAAGTAGATATAAACATCAAATTTCATATAAATCCCATCAGGTGAGCTGTAAGTGAAATGTTTTCATACCTGGTTAGACAAACTGTTTACCTGTACAACACTTGATTAGATTTCCACCTGATATTACGTCATTCGATCCGTCATTTGAATTGATACATGGAAAAATCTCTTTAAAACACTCTAGCATAAAAATCCGTCAATAGTTGAGGTTAGGCTCTACGTTTATATTTTCCACCTGAGTGGATTTGTTTAGAGACCTAGCACTCAGAAGTGTAACATCGAACTATAGATTTCATTGTTAACGGAAAGTGATACAGACTTCCCAACGAACAGGAGCGGAAGACGACGTCAGCTAAGCAGTAAACAAACAACCAATTAAAAGCCAAATTCATTTACCAATTGAGGATCGAAATAGAGATCCTCTTCACCGGACTCAAAATAATAACAATATTAATGTACACGAAAGTGATGTTACTTGGGCCTTAGACTTGTGTCACATCTACATTTTTCCTGGTCCTTCCAATGTTTATCCAGTCCGCTTTTTAACATGTCAATTATTGTTAGTAAAGTATTTGAAAAGAGGTTTGAGTTCGTGTATAAAATAATATGTAACAGGTTCAAATTATTGTGAATATCTTGAGTCTCTTAAACAAGTTAGAGATTCCCTTTCCATTGAACATTTGTTTTTTTTTTAAATTGTTAACTCAGACATTTCAGACAAACAAGAGTTCAACACCAAGAACGAAATAAAAAACAACAAGAGAAAGAAAACTTAGGCTCTACACCTTTGGTAATGTTCCCCTCAATACCACAGTTTTATTCCTGCACATTTCATTGTCATCATGGAAGGCGTCTAAATTTGGTACCATCTTTATTATTGGATATATATGGGTACAAAAACGATGTTCTGTTAAGACAAATACTCGTGTACCAGTGGAATCTTTCTTGGAAATTCAGTTTAGACACAATATGAATCTTTTTCAATAAGGATAATTTTCTTACTAATTGTTTTAGATTAAACACGTAGGAAAGTAAACAAGCAAACACGTGAAAATGTACATGGAACACTTTACTACGTGTGTATAAGGCACCATTATATAACAGACGGCGTGAAGACACATTTCACCGTACAGGTCACTGGACTGTGGTTCATGTTAAGTACTACTGTGCATTATTTATGTAAGAAACTAAAGGTACACAGCTGATCAATATACTTTATATTGATACGGGGCTATTTATTGAGGGAGGCGGGTAATAGAAAAGCAGGTAAGCTTAAAAGGCCGTCATTTCTAGATGGGTTCAGTAGACGTGTGCAGTCACTATATGATTAATCCATCACGGTGGTGTAGTGAAGATACAAAATTTACATCGTCAAAACAAACATGACGAACCGCATCACAACACCTGTCCTACTGGTAGTGTGCTCAGCATTAAAGGAGCGAGGAGGACGGGTTTGTCCGTTTTTTTTAAAGTGTAATGTGAACGTATAGGGTTTGCTCTACTTTTAGTAAGATTCAGTGAGAACGTTAACAATGTGACAAGAGTTTCCACCGTTGCATAGAGACAGAGACACATTACGATTATGCCGCAGCCTCCAAAACGCAAACGCAACGCACTATACACAGGAGACATCGCGGCCGCCCTGAAATGACCTTGACTGTTAATAGTACAATAAACCCAAACAACCGACTCAACAGGCACAACAAATTATGAAATATTTCATTCAGTCGCAACAGATCATGACCTATTCCATTCATTTGGTCAGTAAAACAGATTGTCATATTATTTAGCAATTGATGTTGAATAAATGAAGTTTGTTGTTTTTGTCACGAGATTATGACATCATTGATTTGACAAAATACTAGTGATCGATTCTTTTGGCTGCTATAACACGTGTGTAAGATGATCAGGATACAGATATTCATAATTCTAACAATCCTACATTTAATCTTTAAAATCCCATAAATGGTTTATTACTAAGGCCATATTGTACCAGACTATTATTAACAGTATTCAATACTTAATGTTACTTGTTGGTATTTACACTTTTATAGAACATGTATTGATAAAATTTACATACATTTAAACGTTATTAGATTATTCGTAATTAAAGTTAAAAGATTATTTATGTGCATTATCAGTGACCTGTTATGAAAAGATATATAATAGGACACGATATTGCCTCTTTCAACGACGGTTTTAAATATTACACACCAACAGGACAGGTACATCATGCAAGTGTTTTATTTATATATTTTTAAAAGATGAACATTCTGTCGGTGTTTGCTGATATATATTATTATGTAAGGATTTTCAGCGAAAACCGGCATGTAAATTGCGACATTTCCAAACTCCACACTTTGTCGATGCTTCTTTAAGATACTCATCGATGATATAAGAATCATGAAAATAATTTGATATCCTAACATGTGAAAATTTACGCTTACGTATGTAGAATAAAATCCAAAGAAGTCGCCTTTTACATCATGCACAACCCGCTTGATACAGAGAGGGACTGTGGCTGTATATACCAAACAAACAACCAAACACACATACCTAACTGTATGATAATGTAGGTACGTGTATGATTATTTTAAAATTAGTATAGTTTGTTATCTGAAGGTAAACACGCCACATTGTTTCCATTGACATCAATAACAGATACTAAACAGATTTGCCACGTGAACTTATAATCGTGTCACAACGTTAGTATCCTGAATTAATTGGAGGTTGAGCCAGATTAAAAAAAGGTTGTGATGTCATCTAACAGTTATTGTCGCCATTGTAACGATGACATGATCATAACACTATTGTATTGTTTTGGTCAGTTATCATACATACGTAACAGAATTGTGTTATCCATCCATAAACGAGAACAATTTGATTCTCGGATGATAATATCTGGTATAATAATAAAAACTTTACGAAATGTATAGGTACGTCATAGAAGTAGATCTCTACGCCATCAATGCAATTAAGAAAAGTCTCAAATACTTTCAACAAAAACATGTGATCGCTGATGTTTTAAATAGCAACACAACATTTAATAATATATGTAAATGATGTTTGTTGGTTAGGTAATGCTACAAAGTCGTTCAGTTGCGAAAGTTGACAGATTTATAAAGTCGATTAATGATGCCTGACAGGACGGGCATTCCTGTATGGATGAGGTGACTGGTTGCGGTTTAGGATTCCAGACAAAACTACCGGTCACCTAATCACATTGTTATAAAAACGGGCACACTCACGGTACCGTTATATTAACGTAAATTAAGCGAGAGCAGACTATACTTTTTTTTATAAACTTTTGGTTGGAGACATTAGGAAGAAGTCATGAAGGATTGTCAGGAAAATGCATGTATTTATTTTTAACAAAATATTCATAGTATGTATACTGCACTGCTATCATGAATATGGAATAAAATACCACATGCAATGAAATATGATAATTTTAAAGTATTAACATAAATATAGTCTCTTATATTTACTCCTAACTATTATGATGAATGCTTACGATAATGTTTTAAACACTCACATATGCCAAAGACAACACTAAATGTAATCAACGATGAAAAATCGAGAAATAGGTAGAGTCCACTATGTGAAAACTTGTAAATTTTGTGTATATTAGTGTTTTGTTAAATCGGTTTAACGTCCTATTAACAGTCATGGTCATTTACGGACGGCCTCTCATGTGAGTAAAGTGTGGTGGGATGTAAATTCTGGGTTCTGTCCCCTGGCCGAGAGACACCAAAGTCTATAAAAGTGGTAGTTTCTGCCTGCTTAGCGCTCAGCGTACAAGGAGTGGGACGACTGGTTCGTCCGTTGTCAGTATAAAGTGACCGGGTGAGGTTTGTTGCTTGGTGTCTTCGGCGGCATGCTTCAGTGATATAGCACTATAAAAAGGGCAACAGTTCCACTATACAAGAAGACACAACATGAATATACCGCAGTCTCCCAAGACACACACCTCGCACAACATACACGCAACACACCGCATACCTGGGAGGCCGTCCTTACATGACCATAGCTGTTAATAGGACGTTAATAAATCAAACAAACAAAGGTATGTGAATGTCTGATTGTTTTGGGAGGCTGTGGTATATTCTTGTTGTCTCCTTGCAATAGTGGAACACTTGCCTTTGATATGCTTCCGAAGACGCCGAACATCGCCGGAGTAATATCGGCATCACTATTGACATATCTGCTTTATAAACTTTCCACGACCTCGTGTATTATCACATACAATACATGATAGCCTTAAACCTTTACATTACCGGGATTATGTAGCCTTAACACTTTATACTGGCTCAATTACCTCGCAAAATACTTCAGAGTAAAAGTATGTCTGTGTCGTAGTGGTAAAATGAAATGTTTACAAAATATGACAATAAGTGTACCTCACAGATTCCGATATTAATTATTCTTTTATAGAACTATTATGAGATGTATATAATGAAGTATGCGGTTTCCTATCTGGACCACAGTTCAATCTCTATACACGGTGTCAATAAGTTTAAAAAGTCACTCTTGTATGTACTGAATCGGTTAAATCTATGTGTGGTATACAACACATACCCCTTGTGCACTTTGAATTGCTATTGACCTAACTCGGCAACCGCTAAATTCTAAGTAATCATTTAGTTAAAGAGTGTTTTTTATTTTACGTTTTATCGCTTTCTTTTCAAAATCCTAAAAGTTTAGGAAGAATAAAAAGGAAGAAATTTTCAACGGGATATTTTAAATTTCTGCTCTAGTGTCATTCGGTGTGCATCTGAACTGGTATGTTCTTAACACAAAACATTTTATTAATTAACAAACAGAACTACGACACGGTCTAGCAGAAATTACGTACACATGTAATACTTCTTCTTTCAGGACGACCTTCCCTGTATGTGATGTGTTGAGTATAATGGGCACATGGACATTTAGGGAGACTGCGGTATGTCTGTTCTTTCACAATACCAATTATTACACATCATTACACTTTTGATCACACTAAATCTGGCATGAAGGCCTTTAGACACATTTTGTATATTGTAACATTTTTGGGTACGACATTTACACGCTAGAGCTAGATATTTAGTATACCGGGCTATACTGTAGAGGTATAGATCCCGTGATAATACTATCTCGCCTTGATCCTGTATACACACACGCCACCCCTATAGTATCAAACCTTTACTAGGCTAATCAATAACGCCCCAGGTTCACATAGAAGAAAGCATGCAGTTTAAGTCGATCAGGTTTCAACATTGAGTAAGTAGGATTTCATTAAAGGTTTTATCGCAGCGGAATTAGAAACCAAAATGTCGTTATAATTCGTCTGATTATGTCTACGTGGTGTTTGTTAAATCGACCGTAACGACTCCACAAGTTTCAAGTTTTTTATTTACCAAATGCTATACAGCATATAGGTTTAACATATACATAAATACCTAATACAATGATCACTGATCGTAACGACTCCACTCTACACTTTAATGTAGATAAATACCTGGTGGTCTATTGTCAGTTGTAATTAATATCGATAATATTGGATTATTAATTTTGATAAAAGTTTGGGTCGTAGACACAAGACATATTGAGCATAAAAGCGTTCTCATCTCTTTTATTAATTAATAGCCTGTATATTAGGCGGAAAAGCTAAGACTAGACACTTGTTCTTTCCTGATTGCGTCTGTTGGATCATGTGTCTTTAGTGTAAAGAGAGATTGATAATTAGAAAGTCGGATCACGTGTGGTCAAGTGCAATATGAAGGGTGGACGGGTGAAATATCGAGGGTTGGGGAGGGAGAAATTGATGCCGAGAACTAGATAAATGATATTAACGGTTTGTGAGCTTCTATGGTAAACTAGGCATAGAAGGATACGTGATATTGAAATTAATCGAGTGACTGTAAAATGATGGAAGAATGAAAACTCATGGTTAAATGACTGATACATGTAATTAATAACTTTGACCAAGACGTGGAATACAGAGCAGGGTTAGTGAAAATTTCTCCTCATAAATTTTGTTTGATTTATTAACGTCCTATTAACAGCACCTCATAAAAGTAGTAAGGTGATTTGTAATGTCACCATAGGCAAGATATTGTAATGCATGCTTATTAATTAATTTGAGTTGTATTATAACGACAAACATTACCGTAAGGATAACGCTTACCAAAATGCCATATCATTCCAATGGAGGTTAAATCAGCGTGTGGTAGTTTCCTAACACCATCCATGTAATGAACACAACACTTGGCGGTCCTATAAGATATTAGTTCAAAGTGAAATATTTGAGTATTACTATATGAATAGTGAAATCTATGGCGTTCTTAGTCACACGAAGAGTATCTGTAAATGAGAAATATAAGATTTAAGATATCTAAGTATTGCTCACCCGGAACGCCTGGTCCGATACAAACCTTAGAATTTACCGGATGATTTTCGTAAGTTTTGATCCTCACATATCAAATTTTGAAGAATAATTTGATGCTGCTTCATAGAAAATACATTTGTACTATTTCCATTTCAATACACATCAAGTAGCAAAAAAATTTCCTTATATCTTAACGCCAAAAATAATTGCACAAAACATTTTTAAGTAGTAATTAAAAAACCCATTAACACATATAAAACAATTTCAATGAACATTCATATTTCTTCTAGTTTCGTAACAAACCAATGAATATAGTGATATAAAATCAGCTACAACTCGGCACTAGAAACTTTGAACATCGCAATGTTATTAAGAAATACAAAATTATCGTCATCACGATCTAATTTCAGCCAAATATTTGGAGAACACGTTTAACACCAGTTTAAGCTTATGTGCCAGCGGCAATGACAGAGCGATACTACGTGTACTATAAAGATAGTCCATACATATTTTAAAACATAACTCATGCCAGCAATTTGTTCGCAGTAGCATTAGAATGGCCTCTGTTTGTATGTCGGTAGGAACGACTTCAGTCCAATACCGTAGAGCAGGTTTCACACATCCATCATAAATCTGATCACAGTATAGGTGACATCGATTTGTGTGTACCGTGTCAACAATTCGCGAGCCGGTGTAAGGCCACCACAGGCGGTAATTCCCCTAACTCCTTCCTGTGATTGGGGCTGTTCTCAGTCAAGTGTTTTCCTAACTCCAATAAGAGCCGCAATGTGTGTTTTAAAGTCAATACTATAATGATTTAAATGGGGAAATTAAACAAATATAAAGTCCTACTCAATACGGCTCAATACAACACATTAAAATTGTAACTGTTTAGCATAACTTATGGTTATGCATTTTTCTTCAAAGAAATAATAATATTGTTATATCGCGAAATAACAAGATCTTGCTTTTTGTCCTCGAAACCTCCATCCCGTATAAACATACATGTTTACTTACAGGACACAGCATACAAAATACAAAAGGATATAGTGTTATGATTGATATCGTGTATTGCGTAATAATTCATGTTATTCTACATCAGCATAACATTTAAATTATTATTTATATTAAAGAGTATACCAACTACACTGAATAACGCCAAATATTCAATGTGTTTAAATCCCCCACTGCTTTCCTTGTTACATTTGTAAATGGTAATTGCCACAATCAAACATTGAACCACACATGTGTAAGATGTCAAAGAGTTCAACTTCTCATAAGGTTCCCCATTGAACGTATTTTTGTCAGATAGATTTTCTGACTGGTGATCAGCGGTCAGACAGGTGACTAGCGGTCACCAGATCACCTAATTATCGACCCACTGTCCATGATTTCCTACAGGTATCCGGGATTAGGAGGTCTAGTCCATCACGAGGTGTTGGACAGTGGTCATTGTACTGGCGAACAAATGAGAAATCTTTAGCGGTGAAAAACGAGCGGTCGATCGCTTATATTAGTTAGGTTTTATTGTTCAATCAAATATCACATGTAGTCATTACCTGTATTGTATTGCTTGTTATTGTTGGACCTCAAACCATATGAAATGACAATATGACAATGTTGTTCATGCTGGTATTATTTAGCTTTAGTGTTATGTTTCTCTATCAACAATAAACTTTTTAATTTGAATTTAAGGTTTAGCTTGGTTTTACATCGCGTAAGATCACATTAACAGATAAAATGAATCAGTATATAGTCTCATCTGTACAATATTGTGCAAGCGTGCGTGTTTTGGAAGACTGTGGTTTGGTTTCGATAGTACAAGAAAATTACACTGTAACTCTTCTATTTTCTTTATCGATATCAAAAATTTAAGCAAAGCGGCTGTGTCGAGTCTATTCCGCCCTGAAAAATTGCATTAATATATGGAAGGTGGAACCCGTCTAATATTGTCATTTGTAGAGTTCTGTTGCCAAGTGGGTATCGATTCAGTAAGAACATTGTATTTAACATAACGATCTATAAACACATTTTGTCAACAAGAGATCCAAGAGGGATCTTTGTGCCCACCAAAGAATTATCTACATCTGGCAATGGAAAGAGGGATCTTTTCTCTGCTTTTCGAACTTTGACTTTATAATACATCTGAAATTCAAGAAAGATACCTTCAGTACTCTCGGAGATAAATAGCACTAACCAACTTCAATTATCAAAATTCAAGATGGCTACCTGTCAGCCATTTTGTCGACCGATCAGTATCAAAATGCGATAAGCACAACAATGCTCCTAAGGGAGTCTACATATAAATTTTGAGACAGATCCCTTCAGTTCTTCGCAGTAACAAACTTCAATTATCAAAATCCAAGATGGCTGACAGTTTGCATTCATATAGTCTAGGTTTGTTTGTTTGTTTGATTAATTAACGTCCTATTAACAGCTATGGTCATGTAAGGACGGCCTCCCATGTATGTGGTGTGTTGCGTGTATGTTGTGCGAGGTGCATGTTTTGGGAGACTGCGGTATATTCATGTTGTGTCTTCTTGTATAGTGGAACAGTTGCCCTTTTTATAGTGCTATATCACTGAACCATGCCGTCGAAGACACCAAGCAACACACCCCACCCGGTCACATTATACTGA
This sequence comes from Argopecten irradians, assembly GCF_041381155.1. Classification (NCBI taxonomy): domain Eukaryota; kingdom Metazoa; phylum Mollusca; class Bivalvia; order Pectinida; family Pectinidae; genus Argopecten; species Argopecten irradians. The sequence continues at coordinate 33,075,529 of NC_091148.1, forward strand.
CAACGGGCGAACCAGTCGTCCCACTCCCTGTATGCTGAGCGCTAAGCAGGAGCAGAAACTACCACTTTTATAGACTTTGGTGTGTCTCGGCCAGGGGACAGAACCCAGAGCCATCCTCACAGGGGCGAACGCTCAACTTAAGGCCAAAAGTGAGGCGGTGCCAAGGGCGGCATTAGGGAAGATAAAGTCGGTTAGGAAGAAGAGAAAAGATAAGATCCTAAATTTAGTCGCCTTTTACGATCATGCAGGAACTTCAAGCGCTTATCATGACGTCATTATCATTGTGACGTCACAATTGTCGTGCCAGTTATCACGGAAAAACGGCTGTTCCATCCATGATGATAACGAATGATTAATTCATTATAGGTGCGAAATCCCTTGGTATTTCAGCATAAAAATGTAACCAAATGTAAATATGAGAATTGAACGTCTTTTAATACTTAAAAGAACACTTCCTGTATTCCATACAGTTGAATTAGTTACATTAGTTTATGAGGATATCCTAAACATCGTTACAATCTATCATAAAGTGTTACACAGTGAACAGCTGGGGATTGAGACTTCAAAATTCATTTAAATCATCCCATATGTACACGCGCAGTTAATCAGCCCCAGCTATGACCAGTGCCTTGTGGTCATTTCAAGGCTAAGCTCCAATAACAGTCTGAACCCTGGATAATTGCCACGTGGGTATAATATACGGGTTATATTTCTAATCTGATTTTTGTACTCCAGTGACGTTTATACTTATTTACGACAATGTCATTAGCTACTTTTATATAAATATGTTTTATACTCTTTTCAGCTTCTATTAGACTTCTATTTTAGGTTAAAAAGGTCAGCTGCACGTTAAGAGGATAAGTAATGTCAACACCACTACTCAGCTGGTAAGTTGTTGCATATCGACAGAAACAAAAGCAGTTATATAACTTCTTAATCTTTTGATTTCGGTTTTATGTATTTCAATATAGATACATTAATTAATTTATTTATCTCTGATATACCGCAGTCTCCCAAAGCGCACCCGCACTTCATACACGCAATACACCGCATACATGACCAGTACGCATACAACGCCTTACATAACTCTGACTGTTATTGGGACGTTAATTAATCAAAGACAAAAAAAAAAACATATATCTATTAATGAATAATCTTTGATATCATTTTTCATCAATAATTAACCTCTATAGTATATATAAGTATGAATGAAATATACATCTAGCGCGTTCCTATATAGTATATATATGCATGGGAAACGGTGAACGTTTTGCTCAAAAACAATGGGCGATTTCAGATACACATGTACATGGTATGGTAACAAAATATTTTGCATTTCCATATCTACTTTATCTCCTTATCGGTGATTGAGATTTAAAAATGACTTCCAAGAATCACTTCTCAAATGAATGGGATATACGTATTATCTCTTTAGTTATAGTACAATCACACTGAAACGTACTGCAATTAACATATCCAGCTTTACAGCCTTCTATCATACCTAAGTGGTGCTGATATAAGAAATAACGAGTCTTATACAGACAAACTTGAAAGGTCTAAATACTAAGTATATGTATCCATTTCTACGACTGCCCATTACATTTACACAGGATGTAATAAGTCTTGCATCTTTAACAGCTTCGGAAACTGAACCCATTTCACTCTCAATGTTTATTAGGAAATTTAGGAAATTTCAGCAAGTTACGGAAAAGGAGTCAACAACATAGTAAAACATGGCATAGTTGGGTATGCTTGTTCGGAGTCTGTCGGCATGCTTCAGTGAGATGGTAATACCGAGTTATTATAAAAGGGCAAGAGTTGCCACTATATGTATCACAGCCTCCTAATGCACACAGACATTGAAAAATTTACACTCGCAACGCATCACATACATGGGAGGCCAACCTATAGATAGACTGTTAATAAAACGTTACAACAATTATCTAAGTAACCGACTAAAACATTTGATGACAACCCTAGAATAAAAGTCCCCTAACCACAACCTTATGTATATATATCTATAAATTGCCACAAAGTACAGGTGACCTAAGTTACAGCTGTTTGGGATTGCTATAGTTGTGAACAGCAGGAGGAGGTATTAAAATATAGGACCAGGTTCGCCCCTTATAACATCTCATATAACGTAAGATAGGTCTAGTACTTAGATGTTCTAGATATAAATCTCTCTATAACATCGGAATACAATCGTAGTGTTTCAAACATTTGTAAGAAAATATATTTTTTTATAAAAGTCAATAAATAAAATAAATATCTTAAGAATTTTATTTAACATGAATATTGTTATTTTGACGAAAATCTTGTTAATTTCATATATATGATCTTCTAACAACGGTATATTTAAGGTGTTTTAGATATTAAACAGGTATAGTACTGGTCGTTGATTATCACCTAATCTATCAGATATGTAATTAGATAGCGGGATACTAATTGAGCACGTGTAATTAGAGACCAGTAGCTATTGGATCTGTAGATATGATATTTGTCCGACCATTATACAATGTGAGCCAAGCTATTGTTATCGAGCCTCTAGTGTCTCCGTGTGAGTCTCGTATCAATATGTAATTTATATCAAATTATTTACAGCGATAACGAGGGCAGACTCTATAAAATATTTCATCTGTTTAATATTATAACGAGTTTATATTTTGGTCAGTGAGTAAGCAAACTCTTCACTAGTTATACCATGTTTTATATTATTTCAAAACCATAAAATAGTTTGATATCGATTTTCAAATTTATATCAAATTCTTTATAACATTTAAAAGCACCAAGAACAAACTCTATGAAATATCATAGGAAAAACTTAACAGTTAAATAATTTTTTGTTGCTTTTGTAATTTATATAAAATTCTTTAAAACAGTTCAAAGCACCTAGGACAGCCTTGGATCTGTTTGAGATAACGCAATAATATTGTGGTCTATAAGCAAAATCTACACCAGATAAAGTAATTTTACGTTGATTTTTCAATTAGGAATATTGATTTATATAGTAATTCCTACAACCTGGTTCCATATCCGTCATGTGGGCTTGTTAATGTTGTCATGTCAGCTATAATAACACAACTACGGAAACTCGGGGGTTAAACTATACACCTGTAAAACTTTGAAACAGTCATTTTACTAATCACTAATTTCCTTGACTTATTCATTTAATCTTTATGAAAATGTTATATCCATGCAATTGAAGACTTTAAAACACAAGTATATTACTTTTAGGCATGTATGAAAAAATCTGGCTTCGTTGAGAACAACGTCCCCACTAAGTTTTCTTCATGTTGTGAAAGATTGTGTTATTAGGGAAGTATCTCCTTGTTTAAGTGAAAACTTATTAACTAGTGCTACCTCACTGAAGAATTCATCATTTCACGAGTTAACTGACGAATTAACCAACTTACTTACTTCCACACATACATCATACAGGTATAGATGTATCGACCTAGGTATCGCCTAAATCTATATAACTACCGAATAAAAGATAGAAATAGACTTTAAGTTATGTTTGAACAAGAGCTAGACAAATGTTTGTGGATGTCATTCCTTCTACCCGAGAGATATCCTCAACTGTAACGACGGCACCCTTGTCACAATGCAAGCTTGACATTCTCCGTGTTATATTAAACATGGGAGATTGGATTGTAACTACCAAAAGTTGTCACTGTCAATATTCAGGTTGCCTCTACCCACCCCATCGACCACTCGTTTCAATAATATTTCTGTCAAATGTCACTTTAGCATTGTGTATGCTCGTACAACATCCTGCCATTCAAAACCGTTTTATGATGTCTTTTAATAAACTAATATATGTGCTATACTAATACCCACTTTAAATACTGGTCTGTCGTTCTTTTAACTTTCTTGCACTTTTACATTCTCAAGATATTAAGACTAAGCCTCAAAAAATTCTCTACCAACCAGGTCTTAATACAATTCGGTATATATAGGGTCTACCACATAATCCTATGGATTTAAATTATAATCCAATGATTACTGTTTTACTTAAATCTTACCGACAGTTTCTATTGGTCAACTCTATTTTAATAATCCTGCTATTACAGATGTGTGGTCATTTGAGGTTTTTAATAGACTCTGTCTGGTGCTCAAATGTAAGCATATTAAAACATTTCAAATTGACTTTATTTGATCACTGGTTCACCTTTATGACAGACAAACACTTTTGTTATTGAACACACTTTTGCATTTGATCTTTGATATTGAGATTGTGTGTCCTTCTATATGATAGTAATAAGATGATGTTTATTGTACAATACCATCACTGAATGCCATACGATGAGATCTCGTCACATTACTTACCGGTTCTTATAGATTACAACTAAATACCTCAAATACATACTTAAAGAAAAAGAGTTTTTTGTTGGTAATAATAATATATCTTTAGTTAATTAAGCTTCTTTTTCCGAGACAGAACATATTATCTAATTTAAATGATGTTTTATGTCGTGATTTCAATGTTTACCCATACTTACTTTTGAGCTGATTGTATGGACATATCAGCGAATTTTAGAACCTACTGCAAATGTGAACGCCTATCTTGAATTGTCATATTCATGGTCCTTTCTAGGATTAGTTTTATTTGTAATTCATAATATATTGATGTTCACTCGGTGTGTAGCACTGCACATATCTAACATATACCACAAGCACGAAGAAACCTGCATCGTATATACTTCATGCCAATATCTGAAAGAAACAAGGCGGCGATGTGTTTTACAGGAAACATGATCATGTAAAATGAAATAAATGTTACCATAGACAACCAGGGGTGATTAAGTCTCCAGACGAATGTTATCACCACACGTAATCCTGGCTACCACGTTACGGATTATCGGCATATGTATCGGTATTTCATTAACAGACACGCTTCAAACCTTGCCTTCCATGTCATATCACATATCAATGAATTTGTCAAGGTATAATTAAACTGAATACAGGTGTAAAAGTCTTACCTGTTGGCCAGGTAGGTATTAAATCCGCCAGCTGTCTCGGCAGAGGTCACAGGATAAGGAAGCTATATACTATATCCTCTACATGAGAAAACGATATGGTATCCAGTGTAATTCCTCCCGGTACATATAACGGTAGCCCTTGGTGCCTGTGAATGAGATCTTTGTGTGAAGGCAGGTGTATTACTGCTCGGATTGATACACAACCTGGGTACTGGCTACTGTATAACTGTATATACACTATACGGGTGGGTACGTAACGTCACACCCTGGGCGATGTGTGTTTGTCGCTGTGGGTACTGTATAATGTATATAGTATACTCCCAGTGATGTGCGCTTGTGAATCTGGATATTATTATGTGTACGGATGGGTACGTAACGTCACACCCTGGGCGATGAGTGTTTGTTGCTGTGGGTACTGTATAATGTATATAGTATACTCCCAGTGACATGCGCTTGTGAATCTGGATATTATTACCGGTATGAGTACGGGTGGGGGGTACGTAACGCCACACCCTGGGCGATGTGTGCTTGTCGCTGTGGGTACTGTATAATGTATATAGTATACTCCCAGTGATGTGCGCTTGTGAATCTGGGTATTATTATGTGTACGGGTGGGTACGTAACGTCACACCCTGGGCGATGTGTGCTTGTCACTGTGGGTACTGTATAATGTATATAGTATACTCCCAGTGATGTGCGCTTGTGAATCTGGATATTATTATGTGTACGGGTGGGTACGTAACGTCACACCCTGGGCGATGTGTGCTTGTCACTGTGGGTACTGTATAATGTATATAGCCGAGAAATGTCGCACACCTGGCGATACATATGTGTGTGAATCTGGGTACTATCCCTTTACGGATGGGTAAGAAACGTCACACCCTGGGCGATGTACGAGTTATCTTGGGTAGTATGTATAGTATACAATTGGTTTGTTAATCGAGTTTTACGGCTCATCGAAAACTAAGTAGCTATTAAGTATTATCAGTCAAATATTAGGAACAAAATGTTATATTTGAACACACAAGATGTAAAGGACAGGATACATCACAAAAATCACCGATCGTTACAGAAAACATCAAGTTGTAACGTCATAGAAAACACCAAGTTGTAATGTCACAGAAACATCCTACCGCAGTCTCCCACACAGTCTTCATATACGCTACACACTGTATACATGGGAGGCCGTCCTTACATGACCCTGGCTGTTAATAGGACGTTAATACATCAAACAAACAAATCAAGTTGTAGGGTCACAGAAAATATCAAGTTGTAACGTCAAACATGTACCTGCTGCCCCTATTCCATGACAGTAAAAGGCGACTAAATTTAGAATATTATCTTTTCTCTCCTTCCTAACTGACTTTATCTTGCCTAATGGCTCCCTTGCGACCGCCTCACTTTTGGCCTTGAGTTGAGCATTCGCACCTGTGAGGAAGGCTCTGGGTTCTGTCCCCTGGCCGAGACACACCAAAGTCTATAAAGGTGGTAGTTTCTGCTCCTGCTTGGTGCTCAGCATACAGGGAGTGGGACGACTGGTTCGCCCGTTGTCAGTATAATGTAACCGGGTGGAGTGTGTTGCTTGGTGTCTTCGGCGGCATGCTTCAGTGATATAGCACTATTAAAAGGGCAACAGTTCAACTATACAAGACACAACATGAACATACCGCAGTCTCCCAAAACACGCACCTACTAATTACGTTCCTGAAAGAGGTGCCACTAAGTACGTAATATATATTTGTTAAAGACGGTTTCTGAAGATATTGACGATGTAATGAAATGCTTTTCCGTAGAACAGGCTAGTGCATTATCTGGTTAGTTACATGAATCTCGTAATCTGCTGCTGCTATTCTCAGTGAGTGCCTCTAGTATGACCCATATAAGACGACTCCTTGGAATGACGAAAATATTTTAATATAGGATCTTCTTGGTGGAATGATGTGATTCTATAGCGTCAACATCAACCTATTATGTATTTTGATTACTTTACACATCATAGTAGTATTTGAAGTATAGATGGCATCCTGTGGGATATAAATATCGTCTTTTTATGGTGTTTAAACATTGTTTGGTGTGCATCACTGGAAAACATTTGGGTATATCTTTACTATGCGATTGGTTATATCTATATACGTTTAAGCTATTAATGTCTTCCTACAGGAATAATGAAGTATCATCTATCGTGTTAATTAATAATTCTATGTATAGAAGCTCGGTATATTGATACTTGTCCTTTTTATAATGATATCTTACTAAAGAATGCCACAAAAGGTACCTTACTAGCATTTTATTTTATGCTATCCCATATTAAATATAGTTTACTGGAATCACTGATATGAAGCATGCCGCCGAAAAAAATTTCACCTCACGTTTGAGATGGTTTAAAGTTTGTGAATATATGTATGTTTTTGAAGGCTGTGGTATATTAGTGTTGTGTTTCCTTGCAATAGTTTGTTTGTTTGATTATTTAAACGTCCTATTAACAGCCAGGGTCATGTAAGAATGGTCTCCAATGTATGCTTCTTTGTTTTTTTTTTTTTTTTTTTTTTTTATTTAACGTCCTATTAACAGTCAGGGTCAAGGTATTCCGTGTGTAACGTGTGTGAAGTGCGAGGTGTGTGTTTTGGGAGACTGCGGTATGTTCGCGTTGTTTCTCCTTGTAATAGAGTAGCGACTCTTTCAACTTAACAGGAGAAGAAAAGAAACAATAAGATCCGATATTCAATCGCCATTTACGACCATGCTATACCATGAATTAACAATAATTTACCACATCGACATGTCTCGAATATATAACAATGCAAAATATCATTACATCACCTCGAGTGCGCAGTTTCAAACCGACATACATAACTGATACAGAGAGAATTGACATTGCCACTTTGAATGTCTTTTAAATCATATATTATTCAACATGCATTCACACACCATGCTCTCTGTAAAAGGTTTGAACAAATGGTGTGTATCAAGTTCAATAATGAATTTAACGATGTCCCACTTTGTAACATTTGCTGCATCTGTTTCCTGACATATTTAACTGAGTGCCGAGACATATGGAAACACGTTTTAGTTTAATGGTATGTTCAAATGATTTAGAAGTAAACAGGTTTAAATGCTCCCATCTTTGTTGATGTTTAATAATCAACATTCAAAAAATATTTTTTAGGACTTTTACAATATAGGTATCGCTAAAATAGTATTCAGAGATTCATATCTCACGAAAGACTTAACCCATGAAGAAATACCACAAAATTGTTGCTTGTAAAACACAAGGATGGGAAAGTTATCAAATTTTATTTACAGTAATGAATACGAGAAATGAAAATTCATGCTGTATTTCGTTACTGTTAACTGTAACTCTTCATGAAATGTAAATACTTATTTTGAATCTTTGCTTATAATTCATATTAAATAATCTAATCCCCCCGGATTAGTTTTATATAAACTTAATACCTACTTGATTAAACGTAATGAAGTGTGTGTACCTGGCCAATGACGTCATTACACCAGTAAGAAATCAGCACAGCAGGACACCCATCGATCCCGATTATTCCCCCCTTAAGACACGATTGAACACTTCCTATTCCAAGGTTGGAACGGTTCATTACAAAATTTGAGGGTCGCATGCGTTAATCCCGTTACTAGTCTAAAACGGCTCCCCGCGTATTGTGTTTATATATATACAGAATTATCTACACAAAAGTATTGATTAAATGTGAATTCTGTGGAAATAGACTGTAATCTTTACCTATCCACCTATGGGGTAGTATATATACCGGTCTATGCCTTTCCTACTGGGCAATGCCAACACGCTACCCGTTTATTTTTAGGTGGTGTTTATCTTTTGTTTTTAGCGGTGTTTTAAACTCGTACTATTTGGTGACAATTTTATCTTGTGGTTTACGGTACTAGGTCAGAAAGGGTTGTTTTAGGACAGTTGATTGAAAAGTCACTGATTAAACTTTTAATTATAACACCTTATATTGAATATCCGTAAAGTACAGCTCCCTTCTTTTGATATATTTTAAAATTCAAAATTGATCAAACGCAAACTTTAAAAAAAAACCCATTAATATCTAGAGTCATTTAAGGACAGTTGGTTGGTTGATTAGTATATTTCAAATTAAAAATAAATAAAATCATGATATGGATGCGTTAAAATACATTTCAAATATGATTCGAGTCTTGCATAACTAACACCTTTACTTTACAGAAGTTCATTACCAATACACGGATTTCTCGAACAATTCATTACAATCATCAATAAGCAGACCCGTGCGACCATTCCTACTCTCACCATCTCCAACCACTGACCGATTGGATCTACGTCTCTATGAGGTAAAGCTAATACTCAAAATCAATTTGTCCATTTCTCAGTGTCGTTAGACTGTATTTACTCAACACTATTGAGCTTTACTTTGTGTCTAAATCAATAGGCGATATTAACTGAATAAATGATTTGAAATGAAATTATATTTGTTGTTTAGATATAAAAAAATACCGGTAAATATTAATTGAGATAGTATTTAATGATAAAGATTTTCGCGTGTTTAACGAGATTCCCATTGATATTACAGACCATATTAATTCACTTATAAACCACCGGAAGTCTATGGAGCACTATTTGCAATTGACGGAAAACAATATTAGGAGTCCTATAGCGACAGGCTTCGTACAATTAAAATGATTTGTTTTCCATTGGTGTTTTTTTTAACATTTTATAACGTGAAATACTTCATTGCATCAAAAATACATAGGCTGAGAAAACGAATCAATGCTCATGTTTATAGTACAATTGTGATTCGTAATGAATAATAAATAACAGCTGCGTGACTTCACGAATGCGTGGGGGAAGGTGAACGAGAGCGATAAAAATGGGCGAAACCTGGTCTCTTAAAATAACCATTTATCAAACACTGATTGACAATATCAGAGCATATTGAATGCAAATGAGCTTGAATATTTTGTATGTGCGGTTTTTTTCTTTTTTCTTTTTTTTCTCTCGTTTTCTCCATAGAATCAACACGTGGTAAAAGAATGTAATGTATTGAAACGTGCAAGAGTGTTATGTATCAAGACCGATGACAATCAATAAAACCATGTGTCCAGTTAGGTTACGCTTCCTTTCCGTCATTGAGAGCATTTACCGAGCGAATCTATGTCAAATTAGTGTTATCTCACAGCCAACATAAATTACCATATGTCAAAATGCTTCTGCATGCAATTTTAACACATTACATACAATGAATAAAACAGTTTAGCTTTTTAATCTGCATCTCTGAATACCCGACATAAATGTACGTCATTTTCCTTCTAACTGATAGTAATTAAAACCTCTACAATACAAACGCTTTGCTATACCGGCCAAATATCCATGTGACATCCGGATTATGTAAGTTCCACATTATTTGCCCTATGATAATGACACACTTATTCGTGCCATTGTTTTGTAATGTTAGGGATCGTACTCAAAATCCTCTATAGTCGACCTGGCCGAGAAGCCTAGTTCTGGTGTTCAGTCCGATGACCCGTCACAAAGGTCCTGGCCGCGTGCCTGGGAGCTGCCACGCTGACATTTCAACAATAAGTTCAGTCTACGTCACACGAGACCGAACGCTTCCCACGATGGACCGGAGATATGACAGTCTAGTTCAATCGCAGGAAGCTGTCTTAACTTAATTCTCGCACGAATCTATCTAATTGTCGCAGGTTATTTGATATGATTATTGTAAATCAACTCACTTTCGTGTTTTGTGAAAATCGCGCAAATTTACCGCCACAAAATATTTTCAAACAGAAGAACATTGCAAATCTAGATCACGAATCAAAATGCTAGTGAAAGTGGCATGTAGAATGAAAGTCCCCAAATAAAGCTGCCGTGACGGTTAGTAGTTTTACAATCCGGACATAATTTTTGGCAAACAACTTTTCAACGAAAAGCGATAGAAGTAACAGACCGGTGTTGTAATATATATGTAAATTGAATTAAATATACACTGTAGGTCGTACATTTGTGGAAAATAGAACACTTGAACAACAATGGAAATAGTCACACATTTCAAAATCAGATGATAGGTTCGATGGTGTAGTTTTGTCAATATGGTAGATTGACAAGATTAAAACGTAACTTAGAGAATTTCATTTTGTTCAAATAGAAGTTTCAGTAATTATGTAGCAATAAATGAAGCCAAAAACAATTATGTTAATATTACCCAAATCCGTATTACACAAAAGCGGGATGTATGTTGTTCCTCGTCCATGGTTTGTGAATACTGCCGAAGGCAACATCGATTATCTCCCGTAGATTCCATATTATACGGGATCAACACCCGTCAAAGGATCAACACCCGTCAAATAATAAAGCATATCGTTCAACGAATAAATGACGTGTACAGAGCGTTTTACCGAGACGCATTCGGATAAATAAACTTGCGACGTCCTGTAATCTTATTTTACTGAATGTTTTATTCACGAATTGAAATTATAAGACATTCTTCTATTTATACAAAGAAACTGCAGAAAGAAAATTTTTTGACACCATAATTATTGAAAATATGACATAGTTTGCCCTTTTTCCATTTGATTATCAAATCACCGGAATTTGACATCTATCGAAACTAAACACGACTTGTACAGTATAATCAAATATTATGCATAAATCATATGCATTTGTTATCGTTTCTTAAAGTATTCCAACTATCCTCGATAGGTATTGAGACTGACTGCTGGATGCTTGTTTCCATACCCGAATCTTGCTGGTAATATTCATGTTCTGTATCTTTAAAAAGCCACAGCATTCGCTATGGGTTTAGCTGCAAATGTCTAAGAATAAGTCGCTTACAATTATAAAAACAACTTTTGAATTTGTACATTTTAAGGGAAAGCGACGGAATGTCCACACTCAAACGAATGACAGCGCAATAAAGTAATCATCGAAAGGGCAGATAACTCTGTAATATTGAAAGAAGCATTAATGTTGACTAGGGAATGGTTGACTGCCTGCTGCAGAAACGGGTCAACCACATTTACCAGTTACCGACACAGAAGCAGTTCGTTAGTCGGCAGTTTTGAACACATAGCTCTATTAGCACCCAGACACGAGCAAGAGTTCACACCATCGATGTTCTGAAATTGCTGTCCAGTATAGTACACATTGCCACCATGAACACACGTATCTGGAAATTAACAATTTTAAATTGAATGGACTTGATGGTATTTGAACAATTCATCTAGAGAAACAAACTTATTTAGATAAAATCCTTTCATTCCTTTGCATAAATCAGTCATTCGCTTGGCAATTCGTTTTCATTACGTAACCTCGAAATGACATCAACATAAGGACGTCCTTGTAAATAGCGTAATGATATGGAAAACAAAGTTTCAAAACAAATAAGTGCGAGTTTAAAATAGAAAATTATTTTAGTATATAAGTAATAATAAGTACAAGTAATAATAACATTAAATTCAGACTATACTAACCTGCGCAGGACGGACATTTATCAACAGACGACGATCGCAATTGCTCGGGGTAGCACGGTAGTTCTGGACAAGGAGTCTCCCGACAAAGCCTGATGCTACCGCTTGGAACGCATGTTCGTTCGCCATTTTCTAATACTGGTGGGGTTTCCCCGTTAAAGTAAATTATGCAATTTCCAAATTTACCAGTCGCATCTGAAACAAAACACTGCAAAGTAAATGTCTGTTCCACAATGTTCGAAATCGTTTTGTTAAATAAACTTAGACACAAAAGCACCTAGGAAGGCTGATTTATAATTACGCCCAACAACATTCTAAATCGACATAAAGAACCAAATATATCTACCGTATTCACCGTAATTTGCGCCCAGGGCACTTAAATAATTGTAACAAAGGGGGTGTGTAAAAAAGTCAGCCATCTTTAAAATGTTTCTGTACTCATGGGCTTGTATACAACTTCAACTTTGTTGTCTCTTAGGTAGGTTAGTTGGTTAACAAAACCAGGGCCATGCAATCTGATGTCTGTTTTTAAGGACAGTCTAAAAAAGTTCATTGAAATGTTTTATGAAAAATAAGGTGCTATATACACGGCCTCAAAAATTAAGCACCACCCAATTTTTCTACGTGCAAACAAATTACAAAGTTACGAATAATCAAGACTTTTTTATGCATTCTTTGTTTATTGTTATAATGGAATGGTACTTAACCTTTCTCTGTCAATTGACTCATACTTCTAGCAACGCAGGAATGCAGCTCAACAAATTCGAAATACGATGTCTCAACAAGTATGGCCATCACATAAATTCAAGGTTCATTTTATTCCAGTGAATGACATCAGTAACGGACAACATCCCTTGTTTGTATTAAGACCTAGTATAGATATCTAGTGTATACTCCGTTCACATTAAACGTGTCTGCAATACGTCTTCCGGTCAGACGACGTATCCGAAGCATCAGAATACTTTCCCATTCTTTGTGGAGTGCCGCCCTCAACTCTTGGTGCACATAGTGACTCCAGTGTGGACGGGTACAATAGTGCTCTCGATACGTTACACACGGGTAATATACCTTACAGGTAAATGGTCATACGGCATTTACCAAAATATTGCAGATAGAATTTAATGGTGCTTAACTTTTAACGCGTTACAAATCATAAGTTACAAGGTTGTAGGATTTGCTTCCCCTTAACAGGTAAATTGCAACGTTGTTATTTTAGTTGAAGCAATATTGATGCCAAAAGAGTCCTTTTTAAATACGGCTAATTATTTCAATTCCTTCGAATGGATAACTGACCTTTAGCTTGCAGCGAAATGCAATAGATTTATAAGTTATAACGCGAAATTGGAAAAAGGCCATTTTCGTCTGAATTTTAGAGTACAATGTATTTATTTTCTGAAAAGTGATTAAACTCTAGTTTTTGTTTTCTATTGGTGTATTTTCGGGATTCCAGCCCTGGCATGATGTGGTGAAAATGGATTTCACTATACCTTTGTTGATTTAAGGAATATATTTTTTTATTTCGTTGAGGTTTTGAGGTTATGATGATAATGGAGCTCGTGTAAATTTTAGCTTCGCCAGGATTACATAATTTACACGGTCACCTTTATCAGTATTTCCTCATAACCTCAACAAAATACGCCAGCGACTAATCGTTTTTTGTTTGATTAACGTCCTATTAACAGCTATGGTCATGTAAGGACGGCCTCCCATGTATGCAGTGTGTTGCGTGTTTTGGGAGACTACGGTATATTCTTGTTGTTTCTTCTTGTATAGTGGAACTGTTGCCCTTTTTATAGTGCTATATCATTGAAGCATGCCGCCGAAGCCAGCGACTAATCCTTTCATTATACACGGATAATAATAATTCTAGAAAGCATGGTTATCGAGTCCATGACAGTGCAAAGTGTAAATATTTGTATAGTTATGTAAAACGTTAGACTTGCGTCAGTGTAGAGACTGGACATACAGTATAAATCACATCATTTATAAGTAATCTAGATAAAAATGATATGTAACAACAGTATTACTGTATGTTGTATCAGTAGAGAGATAACAATTTGAATTATATATTTTATAGGAATAAAAGGTGTAAAAATTGTCACACTAAAGGAAGAAAACGTGTTTTGTTTATGATCATTCATATCGTTATATATGTATTATGGCTACAAGGAAAATGAAGAGGTCACCGATAACGGATCCATTTCCGGCAAAAATGAATATTTTTCACCTGTTTATATATCTGTTATTGTTTATCTTATTAGCATTTTGAATAAATATTAAAATATATTGATATATTAATATAATGATTTCCGGTGGTGATAAAGTCTGTAAACAATAAAATAAATTAAATCGATATAGTGGACAACCTTGTATTTTGTCGCCTGGTCAAAAGTGCTTAATCTCAAAGATTGAATTACCTCCCTTATATTTCGTTTTTGGAAGCTGTTGTCTGTCGCCACAGGAAACAGACGATATATGAATCGGGACTATTTATCTTAGAATTAAATTTATGACATAGCTGGCCCGTCCAGCTATGCCATAAAGACCTATGTGTAATAATACTATTATGACGTCAAATGTAGTTTTGACGTCATAAGCAAGCTATATATGACCTCGCATGATTGTCTCTTTGTATAGAGACGAAATTTAAAGCTTTTAATAAAACTTGTGTGATAAATATAATCTTACACACGTGACTAAGGCTCGTGGTATATAGAATTATTGAACGAGTTCGATATAATAGATTTCATATCACAAAGCTGCTCGCGTAAGTTACGAAGAAAGAAAAGAAAAGGTCCTAAATTTAGTTGCCTTTTACGATCATGCAATAAGGGCAGCAGGTATAATTATAACGCCCTACCTGCAGCAGGCAATCCATGTATCATGATTATTCTTTTATTCTTTATGCCCGCCATCTAGTGGTGGGCTGTTCAAATCAGCAACCCTTTAAATTTCATGAAAAACGTTTGATCATCAGATAACTGTTCGTTTTCTGGAGCCATATTAGACTCTGATTGGCTGAACATTTTGAGTCATATCTTCTGTATCAGTTACAAACTAATGTATGTAGAATGGAATCTAAATATTAAATTGTAATGTACACCAACCTAGGCTTGCTACATTAGGATTACCATTTACTCTTGTTTAATTATTTACCAACCAAAGCACTTAAAGTGCTAAATTATCAAGTGACAAAATTGTATTAGAAACAGACAAGTTTGTCTTCAAAAATAAGCATGCCCTAGATTTCTTGATATTGTAATAGACATCAGCTTTTGCAAGTCTATGCAATTACCTGTGACGTTACAATAGCGTCATTACACGTGTGTCATACGATATTTATCACAGCCATATGGCATACTGAATATATGATAAATCAGCTTTAATTATTTCAATGAACTGGATATAATTTCTCGTCAAATGTTTTGTTTTCAGGAATCAATTGTGATATTCATAGCTGGTTACGAGATAAAGGGATGCCCAGGACATATAATCAATTTTCAGCCTACCAGTACTGAAGAGAAAGATGACTTTAATATCATCAAAGTTTTCAAGTACCAAAGACAGTAATTCCTCGATTCACACATGTAAACAGCAGAAATACACTGCAGAGTGTATGCCTTGTTTATAATGGTTAAAGTGGGGTTGTCATCTATGAGAGAACCATGTAAACATGAGAAAATGGCAGCAAGATGTTCAAGTATCCAAGACGTGGTGACAACACAATGTGAATCATAATACATATTTCTTGAACAAATGGATTCACTCATTTGAAAACATTTCAGTGTTGTGATTTCTGTTGAAAATTTATGTCATAAATGTTCTTTCATCTTACCCGAGACAAAGTTGCAAAGTAATACTATAGTGGTTTGTTTTTGAAAGAGATAATAGCAGCATCATCATTTTAATGAAAGTTTTGTCATTTGATCTTTATTGATTTGATTTGAAGATGTTTGTTTGATTCAATTAACGTCCTATTAACAGATAGGGTCATGAAAGGACGGCCTCCCATGTATGCAGTGTATAAAGTACGAGATGCGTGTTTTGGGAGACTGCGGTATGTTCGTTTTTGTGTTCTTGTATAGTGTAACTGTTGCCCTTTTTATAGTGCTATATCACTGAAGCATGCCCTAGATTTCTTGATATTGTAATAGACATCAGTTTTAGCAACTATATGCTATTACCTGTGACGTTACAATAGCGTCATTACACGTGTGTCATACGATATTTATGACAGTCATATGGCATACTGAATATATGATAGATCAACTTTAATTACTTCAATGAACTGGAAGTTATTTCTCGTAAAAATGTTTATTTATTTAAGAATCAGTTGGGGTGTTCATAGCTGGTTACGAGGTAAAGTGATATCCAGAACATATTATCAAACTTCAGCTTACCAGTATTGAACATGAAGATGAGATATCGGTAAGGTATTCGGTGATTTCCCAATCCACACATGTCAGCAGCAGAAATATACTGCAGAGTGTATGCCTTGTTCATGAGTGTTTGGGTAAGGGTTGTCATCTACGTGAGGGTCATATTACCATGAGATTTGTAAGGACTCCCATGTATGTAGTGTGTAGCGTGTGTGAAGTACGAAATGCGTGTTTTGGGAGACTGCGGATGTTCGTGTTGTGTCGTCTTGAATAGTGGAACTGTTGCCCTTTTTATAGTGCTATAACACTGAAGCATGCCGCCGAAGACACCAAGCAATTATACTGACGAGGGGCGAACCAGTCGTCCCATTCCCGGTATGATGAACGCTAATCAGAAGCTGAAACTACCACTTTTTAGAGTCTTTGGTGTGTCTCGGCCAGGGGATAGAACCCAGAGCCTACCTCACAGGGGGAAAGAGCAGCAAGATGTTTAGGTATTTAGGTATCCCAAGACGTGGTGGTAACAAAATATGAATCATAGAACATATTTCTTAACCAAATTTCGATTCACTCGAAATCCAGGTATCAATTAACTGTTGTGATATTTGATGAAATACTATCTTTTACGATCCTGCAATAGGGGCAGCAGATACAGCAGATAACCCTAAAGACCAATAAAAATAAATACAAGGTACTTCCACAATATCGAGTAAATGTTTGTTTGGTATCGAGTTGTTAGTTTTTCGAAGTTCCCTGATTGGGGCATATAGGAATATATACATACATGTATGAAAATGTATAAAAAAGATTTGGTTTCTTCGGTATTTCACCAGAACATAACACGACAAGACAACGTGAACCATGATCAACTGAAAAGATGTTACACGAGTAAATTACCAAAAGGGGCTCATGTGATTGAACAATAAACGTTGTATTTTACAAATGTTACCTATGCAGTGTACCCGTTGTCCAGAGAGATTTACAAGAAAGAGGAGTGCTTATATACAGATATAATAACACCATCTACCTAGGAAGAGGACCCTATTTGCCAGTTTGCTATGTGGGTTTGTTGGTATGAATCTGAAATATGTAGAATAAGATAGAGGAGGGAAATTGATTTTATGGGAAAGAAATTTTTTTATTATTAAATTATCTATGTTAAATTGTTGGATTGTCTTAGGCCAAAACATAATCATTTCTGTTACGCCATTTTTGAATGTAAAATATGCATGTTTTTGAGAAGAGAAACGATAATATCCTAACTTTAATCGCCTTTTCGATCATGCAATAGGGGCAGCATAATAACGCCCTACCTGCAGGGCTAATTTAAGATGTTCGCTATTGTTACATTGGATTCATATACCAAACATTTTGAAAACTCAACTTACAAATTCTCCAGTTTGCACAAGAAAGGGTAACGAAGACCATAAATACGCTATACACTACACTGTTTCTCACTTAACAGAACGTATTCTTCATTAAACTCATGTTGTATTAAGATGTCAGGAATCAGCTATTGTTTCACTGAATTCATGTACTGCATGCATTTTGAAAACTCAACTTACCAGTTCTCCACGTTGCACAACAAAAGGTAACGAAGCCAACAAAGAACCAACTAACTATCCGTGACATGTTTAGTTGTAGAAGTGAAGTAGGTTTGGAAAACTTTGCTATATAAGTAACAAAAACTGTCAAAACAACTTGACCAGGATTGGTGAATTGGCTGTATTAAATCTGACATTAAAGCAAATAGAACATAATCACCGCATTCATTTCCAGTAGCCTAGCTTCAGAACTGTTACGTTCACAACTAGCCATGTCATTATAGTGTTTATATAGCTGTTTGACTTTTAGTGGTGACGTTTGTTTGTGTGATACGATATCATACAAATACCGGCTAGACAGGAAATGACCACACGAAGTGTTATTTAGTCGGAATTATAGTGTCACACAAAGAAACAATATATGTATACTACGTAAACAGCTACAGAACAATATCATTACTTTTCTTATTCATCAAGTAAGAATACATTTATTTCACTTTGCATTTTTTGTTCCATATCTACAATCACAGCATATATAAATATATGACAGAGAAATTTTACATGTTTCAATATTTTTGTAATTCATCAAGTAAACTTGAATTAATTCCTATCTTATTAATAATTTCACTTGTGGTCGGCTCTTGCTCCAACCAGTAACGTTTGGTCAGTTACATATTCCTAACTTATTAATAATTTCACTTGTGGTCGGCTCTTACTCCATACAGTAACTTTTGGAAGTTGCATCTTATTAACAGCCAGTCATTTTGTTTGTTTGTTTGATTAATTAACGTCCTATTAACAGCTATGGTCATGAAAGGGGTCTCGGGTGTATGCATTGTGTTGAAACGTTAGTAAAAAAGTTAAAAAAAGATTCTAAATTAGTTGCCTTTTACGATAATGGAGTGGTTATAATGATCTATATTTTAATCAGATTGATAGTAAACCAGTTCTTTTACGAATATATATGAACAGACACATTAGCACGTTTTTTTGGTAATAAAGGTTAATTACTTTACATTATTACAATTATTGACATGTTTCATGTTCAGCGTAACATTTCATCCCGAAAAAAGTACACGCCCTTTCTGGAATGTGGTATTAACGATATATTAATCAGATATATTCTCGTTTCGTATATTTAATAAATATAGGATCTTACATGAGTGTTCATGCAAAAATATTACACGGGCGAAATCACTGGATATCAGGCGGATTATGTGATAAATTCTTATACGGACCGGTCATCCAATTTTTCAAATTCAGTTGCCTTGTGCAATCGCACGGTAGACGAAACAAAAGAGGTGGCAGGATGCACACACTGCTTTTAAAAGTCATATAGAAGGAAAATGACTAATGGGACATGAGGTAGTCCACCCCCTGAGGTTCCAATAGAAGCTGGCGAACAGGTACACCTCATCACTAAAGGGAACAGAATTTTGCATCCGCCGATATTTTTTTGATTATTTTAACGTCCTATTAACAGCCAGGGTCATGTATGGACGGCCTCCCATGTGTGCAGTGTGTATCATGTGTGAAATGAGAAGTGCGTGTTTTAGGAGACTGCAGTATGTTCGTGTTATGTCTTCTTGTATAGTGGAACTGTTGCCCGTTTTATAGTGCTATATCACTGAAGTGTGCCGCCGAAGACACCAAGCAACACATCCCAACCATTCATATTATATTGACAACAGGCGAACCAGTCATCCCACTCCCTGTTTGCTGAGCGCTAAGCAGGAGCAGAAACTACCACTTTTAAATACTTTGGTGTGTCTCGGCCAGGGGCCAGATTTGTTTGTTTGATTAATTTACGTCCTATTAACAGCAATGGTCATGTAAGGACGGCATCCCATGCATGCTGTGAATTGCGTGTATGCTGTGCGAGGTGCGTATTTTGGGAGAATGTGGTATGACCATAGCTGTTAATAGGACGTTAATTAATCAAACAAACAAGGTATATTCAACTCAAGGCCAAAAGTGAAGGGGTGCAAAGGGAGGCATTAGGAAACAAAGTCAGTTTGTTATTTCTATTTTATCAAAGGTAATTTTTAATTTCAAAGTTCTTAATTTTTGCTTTAGGGGATGGGGTGGTATAGTCTAGTATATTTTACATTCATACATTTACTTCGGTTTATTGCATTTTCTAATGTTTGTTCTTAATCACCTGGCTGTTTTAGGAATAGCTTGGTGAATTCATGGGAATGGTTCCTTATTTGCCCCAGATGTACACAAATGAAATGTCAATGTATTTTCAGTATAAATGAAAGTGGGCATCACCAATATCAAATACGCCGGATTTCAGCAATGCCAGTAGCGAAGAGAAGAACGAGAGTCAAGATCTAGTGATAGACGATCTGGATATGGACGACGGCCTCAGCGATTATTCTTTTCAGTCAGATACGGAAAGCAACGACAATCCAGACACCTGCTCATCCAAGGGCACCTTAAGGCCAGATCAGTTCTGTGGAGTGACTTTTGGAGCGACGAACTGAAGAATGTTGACACTACGAACTTCACTGAGACAACCGAACCCTGTCAAGTCTTGTCACCTACAGCCAGTGTTATGATGAATTTTTTCTTTATGTTCAACGATACTTTTTTCAGCACCATATAAAGGAGATTCAGCTGGTATGACAAAAAATCTTACAGGTAAATCATTGGTCAGTTGTTTGTCAATTAAGTCCTATTAACAGCCAGGGTCAGGTAAAGAAGGTTTCACGTGTATGAAGCGCAACTCCAAATGTGCCTTTTGGGAGACTGCGGTATAATCGTCTTGTATGGTATAGTGGCACTCTTGCCCTTTCAAAGTGCCATATCACTGAAGCACGCTGACGAAGACACCAAGCTACGCAAACCACAGTCACATTTCACCAACAACGAGCGAACCAGTCTTCCTACTCCTTCCTACTCCTTTCATACTCAACGCTAAGCATGAGCAGAAACTACCATTTTATATAATATGGAGCGTCTCTGCCAGGGGACAGCTCAACGCTGAGCAGGAGCAGAAACTACCATTTTATAGACTATGGCGTGTCTCTGCCAGGGGACGGCTCAACGCTAAGCAGAAGCATAAACTACAATTTTATAGACTATGGCGTGTCTCTAGCTCAACGCTAAGCAGGAGCAGAAACTACCATTTTATAGACTATGGTGCGTCTCTGCCAGGGGACAGACCCCAGCGCCTATCTCACAGGGGCGAGCGCTCAACTGAAGGCCAATCTCTAAATAAACGTTTCTGAGTATACAAGTAGACACAACACGAATACACCGCAGTCTCCGAATACACGCATCGTACATAGGAGGTCGTCCTTACATGATACTGGCTGTAAACATAGGCGGTGTCAAGAGAAACGTGAGAAAGA
Source organism: Argopecten irradians (assembly GCF_041381155.1). Lineage (NCBI taxonomy): Eukaryota > Metazoa > Mollusca > Bivalvia > Pectinida > Pectinidae > Argopecten > Argopecten irradians. The sequence continues at coordinate 33,097,272 of NC_091148.1, forward strand.
AAACGCCAAAATCCTAAAATTTAGCCAACTGCAGCGTGGTTGGTGTGAGGACAAACAGAAAAAATCCTGTCTTTAAGTTGCTTTTTCTCCGGTTTGGTCCAAAATCTTGATTCTTTTCCTTGGTCGAGACACTGACCCATTATTTCAATGCCAAATCATTTAATGACCTCTAAACTAGTACACATGTATGATTTGTTTGTTTAATCAATTAATTAACGTCATATTAACAGATATGGTCATGTAAGGACGACCTCCCATGTATTCGGTGTGGTGCGAGGTGCGCAGGAAGGACGTTAGAATTGTACCTGCTGCCCCAACTGCATGATCGTAAAAGGCGACTAAATTCAGGATATTATCATGAGTGAGTTGAGTGTTTGACCCTGTGAGGAAGGATTTGGATTCTGTACCCTGGCCGAGACACCTAAGTGCAGGCAGATCATTACCACTCACACGGAAAATGATAAAATTGTTCATCAGACAAATCATAAAAATGTCCGCGAAGAAAATCAGCATAGGACAATCAGGACCATCCAACAAGCGGATACTTAAAGAGGAACCCAAAACTGCACATGAGGAAACTCGAGAGTATTGACGGCGGAAGAGCGAGAACGGCCTCTCGTGTATATGGTGTCTTGCATGTGTGTCATGTAAGGACGGCCTCCCATGTATGCATTGTGTAGTGTGTGCGAAGTGCGTGTTTTAGGAGACTGCAGTATGTTAGTCTTGTGTCTTCTTATATAGTGCCTTCCTAACAGGGGCGAACGCCCAACTCAAGGCCAGAAGTAAGGCGGTGCCTACGGAGGCATTAGGAAAGATAGAGTCAGTTAGGAAGAGGAAAGAAAGATCCTAAATTTAGTCACCTTTTACGATCATGCAATAGGGGCAGCAAGTACAAATCTAACGCCCTATCTGCAGGGCCATAATAGGATCACCGTAGCCTTATGAGTGGTGTGGGAGCCGTTACGAAAGGGCCACTAGAGCCATCATTTATTTCCATGGAGTATTATGTGCACTGACAAATCATTGTCATTGTCCATCACAATTTTGGGAAAGTAGAATGTTTATATGCAAACTGGCGCCGGACACCTACTGCTAGATTTTTTGTTTGTTTGAATAATTAACGTCCTATTAACAGCCAGGGTCATGAAGGAGGAACAGGCACTAGTAGATTACGTTACTTACATGGGGGAAAGAAGTTTTCCGATAGACAAAGAACAACTGAAAGTATTTGCAAATATAAGTAATTGATAAATTTCAGACACATGAACTCCTCAAGGTACATTGACGTATTATTTGTAATATTTACTAGGCCTAGACTATTAAGAAATTCTAAAATAATAATTCTGACTACGACAAATTAAAACAAAGACTTTGATGTTAGTTTGATTGATTGAATTTACAGACACGTTAAAATGCTTTATTCCTCTGGTAAACACGCCTTATATGGAGGCTGCCATAATGTTTTTTCAATAGTTCACAAACCGAAGTGACGTATAAAGTGCGGGAATTTTAAAGATACTTTGTTCGCGACGTTGCGTTCGATAGGGGTATCAAAGGCAGAAATTCTATATCGTTACCATTCTCTCGCAGACGTCAAAGCCATCAGCCGAGTCACACAGAGATATCACTATTATATCTAGAGCTATTATCATGGCAGATTTTGGAAATTGGTGAGTGTTGGTCAATCCTTCACAATGGATATTTAATCCAGATTTGAAGCAATGCACTTTTTTAGTTTGTTTGTTTGATCAATTAACGTCCTATTAACAGCATTGGTCATGTAAGGATGGACTCCCATGTATGTGGTGCGTTGCGTGTATGTTGTGCGAGGTGCGTTTTTTTGGGAGACTGCGGTATATCCAAGTTATGTCTTCTTGTATAGTGGAAGGGTTGCCCTTTTTATAGTGCTACATCACTGACGCATGCTGCCGAAGACACCAACCAACACACCCCACCCGGTCACATTATACTGACAACAGGCGAACCATAAAGATAAGATCCTAAATTCAGTCGCCTTTTACGATCATGCAATAGGGGCAGCAGGTACAATTCTAACGCCCTACCCGCAGGGCACAAAAGAATCTAAACATTTCAATTCTAATTTTAACCAGTTCCAGATCCGGAACACAGAATGGTTCCAAATCTGGAACTTTAGCAAATACTTTTATAACTAGGGTGGAATGCTGGGAATCTCTACCAATTAAAAGTGCGTATGCAAATGCTGTGATATTTCATTATAATATATATATATATATATATGATGTAAATATCGGAAAGTTTATTTGTTTGTTTGATTTATCAACGTCCTATTAACAGCTATGGTCATGTAAGGACGGCCTCCCATGTATGCGGTGTGTTGCGTGTATGTTGTGCGAGGTGAGTGTACTGGGAGACTGCGGTATGTTCGTGTTGTGTCTTCTTGTATAGTGGAACTGTTGCCCTTTTTATAGTGCTATATCACTGAAGCATGCCGCCGAAGACACCAAGCAACACACCCCACCCGGTCACATTATACTGACAACGGGCGAACCAGTCGTCCCACTCCCTGTATGCTGAGCGCTAAGCAGGAGCAGAAACTAGCACTTTTATAGACTTTGGTGTGTCTCGGCCAGGGGACAGAACCCAGAGCCTTCCTCACAGGGGCGAACGCTCAACTCAAGGCCAAAAGTGAGGCGGTGCCAAGGGAGGCATTAGGAAAGATAAAGTCAGTTAGGAAGAAGAGAAAAGATCAGATCCTAAATTTAGTCGCCTTAGTTATATACTTGTCCCGGTTTTATTTGGAGGTTTAATTACTGTAAGGTTTCTTCTGCAAATAAGAATTCACAAATAGAGATAATCATAGAAATATTTAGTTCATGCTGTAAAAACAATTTTGGTTAAAAAAATTTTCTTTAAATTTTGAATACTTACCCAGCACATCCATTCTAACACACAAGTTCCAGTCCATTTTATAATTTAAATCTGTTAATTTCTTTTAAAATAATTAAATAATTAATTCAATTAAAATATTTGCATTAAAATTCAATTACATACCATATTTCTTTAAAAAGTTGTTTATTACAGACTTGTTGGACATCCTGGTCCTGCCTTTGTCCCGGAGTTGAGGGGTCTTTTCTGCTAATTCTTTGTGTTTACTGATAAAGGCCCGACACCATTTATCTGATGGTCCCTTTTCCGCATTGAACAAAGAAGTTCTTTCAGATCTGTTATTGAAATTAGATCATTTAAGATAATTTAATCTTTGAATCACATTGCAACTAATGAACATTTCTTTACATGTTTTGCTAATAAAACATACATTGTATATCAAAATAAAAAATAAAACAAAATTAAAGCCAATTATTTTGTGGACGACTTTGCAAGTAGCTATAAAGTCATTTAATTAAAATATGTTGTACCTGGTATGTTAATACAGCATTATGAACATTTTTAAAATATGCTATTATTTAATACCTCTTAATTATTTCATCACATAGCTCCTTAGGTGTTGTCGATTTAGTGGGAAACCACGTTGACCCATGTATTTAACGTAGTCTACAAGTGCCATTTCCTCCTCAGGCAAGAGCATAGTCTTTGGTCCCGGCTTTTGCTTGGCATATTTCTTGTTCACTGTATCAACAATGGTCTGTCTGGGGACTCCTTATTCTCTGGCTGCTGCTGTTGGAGTTAATTTCTTTGTATTTATAGATCCAACAGCAGCTGCCAATAGGCTGAGGTCGTATATACTTAAACTAATATGTTTATAATTAAAAACAGAAACAGATAATAATGAAAATAATTTTATATATATATTATGTAAGTATACATATGTTAAAAACATAAATCTTGAATTTAAAATTTCATTTCAAATTATTTTAGATCATGTCTTGCTACGTGTACATGTATATACGTGGATGTATATGTATTTTTATGTTTGTATATAGATAATTAAAAACAGAAACAGATATTCATGAAAATAATTTTCATGTTATATATATATATTAGGTAATTATACATGTGTTAAAAACATATACCTTGAATTTAAAATTACATATCAAATTATTTTAGATCATTTTTTTCAAAATTTGTGCTACGTGTACATATGAACATCTAAATCTTTTTTCATTTTTTTACCAATTCATATTTGGGCTAATATAAAGCATCAATATGAATATAGACTATGTAAATCATAACACAATAAGAATACTTTTGACATTGCAACAACGAAAAGTAAATGCCTTGTTGCTTTTTTGTGGTATCTGATTTTAATAAGTAGGAGTTAGCTCCCTTGGTACGTGCGCCCCTGACAGCGGAAGTGACCTTTCTTGGTTTGACAGCTTCACAGACGCTTAGTAAACAAACGGCATAATGATTTTCCTGAAAACCTATGCAAGTAAGTGTACATGTAACGATCCCCCAGCACACATGGACGGTGTAAATTAGAACTGCAGAAGGAAATAAACTTTTTTCTCTGAATATTAACTTAAAAACATTTTTTCTGCGAGTGAAAACTTTCTGAACTCTTCCAGACGCAGCATCCAGCATCGCAAAATCGCGCGCGTGCTATTCCGCGCTGGAGACAGCAACCAACATACCCAACCCATTTTGGCCTTCTGTTTAGCCTTCGCCCCTGTGAGGAAGGCTCTGGGTTCTGTCCCCTGGCCGAGACACACCATAGTCTATAAACGCGGTAGTTTCTGCTCTTGCTGAGCGTTCAGCATACAGGGCGTGGGGCGGCTGGTTGGCTCGTTGTCAGTATAATGTGACCGGGTGGGATGTGTTGCTTGGTTTCTTCGGCGGCATGCTTCAGTGATATAGCACTATAAAACACTATAAAAAAAGCACAGCACTTCCACTATACTATTACAAGATGACACAAAACGAACATACCGCAGTAGTCTCCCAAAACACGCACCTCGCACAACATACACGCAACACACCGCATACATGGCTGTCCTTACATGACCATAGCTGTTAATAGGACGTTAATAAATCAAACAAACAAACAAACAAACATACACGCAACACACCGCATACATGGGAGGCCGTCCTTACATGACCATAGCTGTTAATAGGACGTTTGTTTGTTTGTTTGTTTGTTTGATTTATTAACGTCCTATTAACAGCTATGGTCATGTAAGGACGGCCTCCCATGTATGCGTAGTGTTGCGTGTATGTTGTGCGAGGTGCGTGTTTCGGGAGACTGCGGTATATTCGTGTTGTCTTCTTGTATAGTGGAACTATTGCCCTTTTTATAGTGCTATATCACTGAAGCATGCCGCCGAAGACACCAAGCAACACACCCCACCCGGTCACATTATACTGACAACGGGCGAACCAGTCGTCCCACTACCTGTATGCTGAGCGCTAAGCAGGAGCAGAAACTACCACTTTTATAGACTTTGGTGTGTCTCGGCCAGGGGACAGAACCCAGAGCCTTCCTCACAGGGGCGAACGCTCAACTAAAGGCCAAAAGTGAGGCGATGCCAAGGGAGGCATTAGGAAAGATAAAGTCAGTTAGGAAGAAGAGAAAAGATAAGATCCTAAATTTAGTCGCCTTTTACGATCATGCAATAGGGGCAGCAGGTACAATTCTAACGCCCTACCTGCAGGGCCATAATAGGACGTTAATTAATCAAACAAACAAACATACCACAGTCTCCCTCGCACTACATTCATTCTCACTCAAACTCAATAATAGAGTGCAAATGAAGTCGCCGTTAAAATAGAAAAATACAGAAAGCTGCAGTATTGTTATTTATATTGACATTTATGCTTGCCATCCCTGTCGTAGAAAACCAAGAAAAATATCAACAGAAATTCTTCATTTTACTCTCTTACTGTTAATAAAGAGCCTAAAATATAATGTTCGTTACTGTCGCCATTTAACCTCTCTGTATTTAATGCGTATTTAAATTGTGATACAAATGGTTTCACACATTATGTTTATCTTAGAATACATTATAATACATGTACATTGAAACATCGTGCTACATCAGCCGAAACATCTATTTCATAATTAGAGGTTCATGTTACAAGCAAGAATAACAGAAATGAGAAACCAGCAGCTAGATTCAAAAAACAATTTAATTATATATACAATATTATACAGAGATGGTTTACAATATCTAAAGTAATTGGTGGTGGTACAAGAGTAATACGATGATTTAAAGTGTTACTTATCTGTATGCGAATGCTTAGCGCTCAGCAAAAAGGGAGTGGGACGACTGGTTCGCCCGTTGTCAGTATAATGTGACCGGGTGGGGTGTGTTGCTTGGTGCCTTCGGCGGCATGCTTCAGTGATATAGCACTATAAAAAGGGCAACAGTTCCACTATACAAGAAGACACAACATGAATATACCGCAGTCTCCCGAAACACGCACCTCGCACAACATACACGCAACACACCGCATACATGGGAGGTCGTCCTTACATGACCATAGCTGTTAATAGGACGTTAATAAATCAAACAAACAAAGTATGCGAATGTCCTGGTATAATCCTTGATCCTTCCAGGTTTCAAATTAACAATAGTCACAAATCCACGAGGAAAACGAATGTCCACAGATGATTTGTAAAGTTCCAGGCAATATGAATAAATCCACACAAAGTGTTGTAATAATCCACAGATAAAGTCACAATAGCTCTCCCAATAGAATCTAATATGGCACTGTACAATTCTTGATATGTCTTATTACAGGTCTCATTACAGTTCTCATTACAGTTCTGATTAGCCTTGGACAGCTGGAGTATATATAGCTAAACCCTTATTCAAGAATATTGGAGAACCTTCTACTTCTAGAAATATCTAACTAAAAAAAGTAAACAAATAAACACACAGAACTTTCTGGAAATAGACCATTCTAGATCCCTACTTATAATCAACATGTTTACAAACATGTTTGTTTATACATGATAATATTCTAGAAAGTTCTATAACCTAAATTAATGATATGAACTTTATAGGATGTATCAATAATAAAGCTATAGGAGTTATCTCCCATATCTAATAACTACATGTATTTAGTGTCATACATAACATTCAAAACACAGGTTTAAATGCTGTCGCTAATTCCAATGTAATGTTCGTTACGAAATTAATATCGGGTTCAAATAAATACCTATTGTTGTTGAAATTTATCACAACGTTAACGTACGTTTCTGCGAGAGTGTCTTTTCTTATAAAATGACCACCAAAACATACACTGTTATAATGAATCAATGATAATTCTGTGTAAATCATATTAAACAATAGCGTAGATATAAGGCTGTAATGTTCGTTACTGTCTAAAAACAGACAACATTTCCATTCACCAGTTGAAATTGTATGAGCCTATGGAGACCTTATAACTTCAGTATAGAAACAGTAAAAAGGGAGTTTCTAATCGTATTATTAAGCTGAATATTCGAATGGACATGTGATTTTGAAATGTGCGTTACCGAAATGTTCGTTCCTGTGATTTACGAAACTACCTACAATGTATATACTGAATCGACAGCTATACCTTAAATGGAACACGTGATTCGAAGTGAGTGCCCGCCATCATTTCAAGGTGAAATATATTACCGGAAAGGCTGTTGAAGACATATGGCACTGTTTTGAAAAGTTTGACGGGTGAGTACCTATTTCATACACAATTTTAAAGATTATGCTGTAGATATGGTATATGTTTCAATGTGCATTGTAGTTATTTAATGTCTTAACATCTATTTTAAAGTGAAAATTTCTTCAAGTGTTCGATAGAATAGTGGTCACAAGTGATTTATTACATTGAAATGTTCGTTACGCTTGGTAACGAACATTTTAGCTATTTGCATGCTCTTTCTTGTAAGAAGTTTATTAAATTAGGCAAGCACATATCAAAAATGTTTATTTCTATTATATAACCGTCATTATAAATACATAATGCACAGTAGAAAATGTGAAATAGTCTTATTAAAAACCTGTTTGTCATATAAAGAAAAATGGATAGGATTTTAATATCACAGTGTTTATAGTCTGAGCGGTACAATGCTTTACATCGACGGTATCCTAACAAAAGAAATAACACTCGAAGCAACTAATTGCTAATTATCATTGTAATAAATAATTTTTGCAACTTATTTCATTTGTCGTATTGTTTTCCTAGGTAACGTACATAACACATGGAAGTAACGAACATTTCATCATGATTATTACATTGTAAAATACGATAATTGTGACTAATTGACACTTAGAACACATAAAACTGCAACATTTGATTGAAGTTTATGTTAAGACTGTACCTTGTGTTTCCTAACCTTTGCCTTTTGTATAATTTCGACTATTTTGTTTTCATTTTCCGAAGGGTAATTTCTATTATATTTTTTCCTTTTTAACAGGTAAATATGGCAAAATCGAGAGCAGATTCAAAAGCTTATCGAGAGAGACAAAAAGCTAAAAAACAACGAAGAATACCTGAGAAAAGAAAGAGAAAGAAGAAAAAAGGCTATGTACCTACTGACAAACTTACCAAAAGGGAACGGTTAAGACGGAATATAAAAGGCAAAGAGGCGGTAAAACGCCATCGAAAACGGAAACGTGATGCAACCATTGCAGTATTAGAGGTTGAAGATCATCGTGAAGAAACAGAAACGAGTGGATATGAAATTATGGACAGAAAGTACGATCTACGTTCTCCTGAAGAGCCTGGCCCCAGTCACAGCTCTCCCAGTCAACTTCTGGTGCGAATGTCTTTTTCTAACAGGAAGAACGGTCCACGGAAGAGAATCGCAAGAACACTGGCGAAAAAATCAAGACAGGTATTCAGCAAGGAACCGATGACGCCTAACAGCAAAACAGAGGCCCAAATTCAAGAGGCTGGATTAGATAAAAATCAGGCAAAGAAAGTAAGGAAACAGCTGTTAGTGAGCCATGTTGTCATGGATGAAATGAGATCAGCTAAGGAGAAGAATAATCCGGGAAAAGCCAGGATTCTTCATAACGTGGTTGCAGGCGGCATTGTGAAAAAGTACACGTGTGCTAGTGTGCTCAGTAAATGGACAGGTTTAAGTAGAAATAAGTTAAACAAAGCTGGAAAGATGAAATCAAAGACACTAGAAATATACAAAACAAGCACGAGTGAGGGAAGTCGTGAAGTTTAAGCGGCATGTCATCGACTTCTTGGAAAGGGATGACAACAGTCGTAACATGCCTGGAAAAGCGGATAAGATTAAAACAAACACACACGAAAGTACCCAAAAAGCGGTGCTTACTAATTATCTATCAAATCTTCACACATCAAAATCCCACCATCAAACTCTCCTTGGCATCATTTCAGAGAATAAGACCAAAATATATCTTGACAACCTCCTTCATCACTCGGAATTCATGCTTATGTACCAAACATCAAAATATGGCTCTCATCCTAAAGGCTGTACGTCAGTTTGGTGCTAGTGTCCCAGCCAACCCGGAAACATACGCTGCAAATCCTCCGCTTCAGCAGATACGGGATTAAATCGACGGTACAGAATTTACATTTGAGGAATGGAAGCGTGTTAGTGTCGAGATAAAGGGAAAGCAAAAATTGGTTATGAGGGTCGTTAAAGTCACCAAGACAACGGAAGATTTCCTGGACTATTTGGAAAAACAAACAACCAAGTTCTCGGATCATGTTTGTTTGTTTGTTTGATTAATTAACGTCCTATTAACAGCCATGGTCATGTAAGGACGGCCTCCCATGTATGCGGTGTGCTGCGTGTATGTTGTGCGAGGTGCGTGTTTCGGGGGACTGCGGTATATTCATGTTGTGTCTTCTTGTATAGTGGAACTGTTGCCCTTTTTATAGTGCTATATCACTGGAGCATGCCGCCGAAGACACCAAGCAACACACCCCACCCGGTCACATTATACTGACAACGGGCGAACCAGTCGTCCCACTCCCTTTTTGCTGAGCGCTAAGCAGGAGCAGAAACTACCACTTTTATAGACGTTGGTGTGTCTCGGCCAGGGGACAGAACCCAGAGCCTTCCTCACAAGGGCGAACGCTCAACTAAAGGCCAGAAGTGAGGCGGTGCAAAGGGAGGCATTAGGAAGGATAAAGTCAATACCTGCAGGGCAGCTCGGATCATGTAGCCAGAATGAAAGAACAGTATACCCAGATTCGCATACTGAAGGAAAAGCTGCCAGTCCACCACGCCGTAGTCCATATGGATTTTGCGGAAAACTACAGTTGCAAGAGCGTGGAAGAAATCCAATCCGCCTATTGGAATCAAACTGGTGTCACCCTTCACCCTATGAAGTTGCATGCTGTGGTAGGAAGGGGTGCTAATAGTATCCTAGTCGGGAACGTGAGCTGCTCAATGCTTAGAAGGAAGCAACTACTGCGACTTGTGGAAAAGGGAAACAACGAAATCCGACGTACATGTATCAGCTGCAGTTGCACCGCTCTTTAACAACCAACCCCAAATACTACAAGTTGGCCATGACGTGGAGTCGCTGACGCTGCAAATTCAGTCACCATTTAATGGAGCTGCACAGACAACTGATTATGGTTTATCGACACCTCCGCCGGCATCTGTCAAAGAAGATTCAAGCGCTAGCAACTTAAATGAGATATCTCCACATCCAGATTCCCCCGACATCGATGATTTTGTCTTGCGCTCTATGAAGGCAAATGGTATATTGGCAAGATCATAGACGTAGACCCAGATGATGAATTCCAATTTCACATATCATTCATGGAACAGAAAAAGCGCATGTTTGGGTGGCCTAAATCTCCGGATACCATTTGGTACATGTGATCAGACATTTTGTTCAGAATATCGGAGCCACAGCTGTCAGGGAAGTCAAAGAGATTGTTCGGTATCGGGGACGAGGTGTGGAAAAATCTCGACACTCTACAACTGAATGTGTGAGACGGTAATGAACATTTTCCTTTGTGTGAACAGAACATTGTGCGATTTGAAGGTGTGAATACGTTTATGGTCTTTTCAATTGATGTTTTCGTTGTGTGACAATTTATGTTATTCATTTGAATAGGTCTGTGAATGATGAGGACACACGGTTTTAGTATATCGATATAACTGCACATCGTAACGTACATTTTCTTACAGGTAACGGAACTTACAGTGTATTATTCACCAGAATTATATAAAAATGTACAAGTTCTCCATGTCAATCTTTGTATATTTTTCGAAGTATTTGTATAATGATGGCCATTGAAAAAGAGAATTAACTAGGCTTCGTCAGTTTTTTTATATGTAATTTTTCCTTAATTGTCTAATTGCTCTTAAAATATGTTAAAATTACATACAATTTTTTCATTATTCATTTTGATATAAGTCTTTACTTATTCTAAATGAAAATTCTGATGATTGAAGATTGTTTGCGTTTGTTAAATATTTTTTGTCAACCACCCCATTAGTCCATAAGACAATGAAAATCATTTGTTTTGATTTTCATTAGCGTAATGTTCGTTACATTTACAACATTGTTTTCACCTACATCCCACTCTTATTTTTAATAACCAACCTGTATCTCAGCATGACTTTCACAAACACTTAGGGCTAACATTTAATAGAAAAGGAACATGGTCAGAACACATATCAAATATCTATGAAAAAGCATCATCCAGACTCAATATATCAAGAATTCTTAAACATAAACTTGATAGAAACTCTTTAAAAATACTATATATATCTTATATTAGGCCAATTTTAGAATATGCCGATATTGTTTGGGATATCTGTACAAAAAATGAGTCTGATCTTTTAGAATCAATTCAAATAAAAGCTATGAAAGTTATTACTGGTTTAAGAAGAGGCACTTCTCATCATGTTCTTTACTCTGAAACACAACTTGAAACATTGCAGAATAGACGACATCAACACAAACTAACATTACTATATAAAATCCTAAACAACCTTACTCCTACTTATCTATATAACAATATACATCCCTACATAAATACTAATAATAATTATGCATTTAGAAATGAAAGGTTCTTTAACTTGCCACAATCAAGGACTAACAACTATAATAATAGCTTTTTCCCATCTTCTATGAAACTTTGGAACTCACTAGATCACTCTATCAGAGATTTTCTTCTATTTCTTCTTTTAAATCAAAATTAAAAACAACCTTTCCATCTATAATCTCCAACATATATTTAAATATCCTTTTATGCCAATTGCGCAATAATGCCAGTGACTTAAATTATGACAAATTCTCCGATCATTTGACAGATGATGGTTCATGCTTATGTGGTGCTCCAACTGAAAATTTTGAACATTTTTTTTTATTGTACTCATTTTTCTGATTTTAGACATCACATAATCTCTATTTCTAATATTTTGGGTTTTGTTAATATTGAAATTCTGTTGTCTGGGTCTATTGATTTTTCTAATGATATTAATGAAATGATAGTACTTCATACAAGTAATTATATTAAAAAAACTTAGTTTCAATTGTACAAATAGTTTTATGATAATATTGAAATATATGCATGTATTGATATAGACCTATCCACATCAATCCGCCATCTTGGAATTTTAGAGTTATCCTCCCCTCTATCGGAGTAAAGACACTTCCGGTTTACTGTGTGCACCATGCGGTACGATCACGTCTGGTGGTAGTTTACCTGTTAATGTGATACTGTCCTTTTGAAAACTAACACCTATTGTTTTGTCGTTTTATTTATGTCATCAAATATTCTATGGTTTTAGTATATGCTCTAAATCTATCAAAGTTTTGACCACAGTACATGCACTCCAACAATGAAAGAGGTAAACTTTTGATCATTACGTCGTTGATATTACCCATCAGAAGTTTCTCAATATCGACTGCCAACTGCGTCAGTGGGGTTATTTATAATTGATTACACGATCGCTGTTGCTATTTCGACCAATAAAAGATTTATACATATACATATATGGCAGTACAGTTGGCCCTTGACAACACCAAATCAAGTGTCCGCCAAGATTTTTAGCACCGATGGCTAGCCAATAGATTGAGCAATATTCAACTGGTTTCAACTGGTTTTACTAGCGGAACAATACACTGCCAGACCGGATTCGAACCATGACTCTCCGAACATTACTTGAGTGTTTCACCAGGTCCCAGTTTCACAAACATCCCTTAACTTTAAGGAATTCCTTATCTTAAATTTCTTCATAGAAAAGCATTACAAAAATTAAGATAAAGTCTTAAGTTAAGAAGCCTTCCTTAAAATCTGCAATGCTTTCCTATGGAGAATTTTAAGTTAAGTGATTCTTTAAATATAAGGAATGTTTTTTAAGCTAACCCTGATTAATTGAGATAATTTTACTACTGAATGTAAGGTTCTTGGATGAAATGCTGAATCTACACCAGAACAAAATTAAGTCGACACAACAAGATCCAATGTACACATTTGTATACAACTGTGTGCATTATGAATTGATTTATGTTAAATTTCTATGGGCATAATGTACGTTTTTCACTATATCCAATATCTATTTGCAAATAGAGACAAAATCAGGCAATAAAAGACTAATTTGATAATTTAAATTCAAATTTAATGATACCACTTGTACATAACATCTGGTATCTATCAATGTTATTATACCAACATAGTAAATTCATACATTAAAGCACACATACAATACATAAGTTTGTTGTGTGATTTATGAATTGTATATTGATGTTGAAATTACTGGTAGATTATTTTCTGCATATACATGTAATATCATCATCAAATATAATTGTAAGGTGTTTCCTAATTTGCTATCACTGTTATACACAATGGATAAAACATTTGGTCTCTTTTTATAATGGTCTTTTGTAACGACAACTTCAATTCCTAGTATTGGTGTGCTTACTGCTGCTCTATTTTGATAAACACAACCACAGGTTTGTTAACAAAACCCAATATATCATTACTTACAACATTTGTTCGATTTACAGAAATTTGTGGAGGATTTAAAGACTACTAACAAGCATTCATGCTACATAATGAATGTCCTGCTTTGTCTCTTAAGCCAGTTCACCCTTTGTCCTATGTCAGCTTATTAAAGACTTCATCTTGACATATCTGTCTCTACTTATACCTGTATTTGTAAGTTTATACTTGCTCTATTAGTGCATATTAGGTAAATTTAACAGTATTTGATGATAGCCAACAGTGAAGCGTATGCTTTCTTTTACATATATAATTCAAATAATGAAAGTATTTCTGGAACTTTTTTGTTTATTTTTTTTTCTTTTTTGCCTCATGTTCTCCCTTAACTTAAATGTTATCTCACCCTTTTGTTTTGTTTGTACTGTGCACTTATTTTGTTTGTATTCTAATTTGTTCATTTGTTTTAATTTTCGAAGGGATAAAGGTATTAATGAATGAATGAATGAATAAGTTTGTTTTAAAAAATCCAATATATCATTACTTACAACATTTGTTTGATTTACAGAAATTTGAGGTGGAGGATTTAAAGACTACTAACAAGCATGCATGCTACATAATGAATGTCCTGCTTTGTCTCTTATGCCAGTTCACCCTTTGTCCTATGTCAGGCGGGGCCGCGGTGGCCGAATGGTTAAGATGTCCCGACATATTACCACAAGCACTCCACCTCTGGGATGCGGGTTCGAATCCCATGTGGGGCAGCTGCCAGGTGCTGACCGGTGGTTTTTCTCCGGGTACTCCGGCTTTCCTCCACCAACAAACCTGGCACGTCCTTACATGACCCTGGCTGTTAATAGGACGTAAAAACTAAACAAACAAACAAACAAATCCTATGTCAGTTTATTAAAGACTTCATCTTGACATCAACCATCTCTGCAGCTTATGCTTGTTGTGCATTTACTAATAACTTTTACTACTATGACAAACAAACAAACTACTATGAAAATGAAATATCCTAATTTTACCAGTGTTAAACATATATGCATACATATGTGTACAATGATAATCATCAGGAACAGGGCTATGAAAAGTGCAGCAACCAACCTTTCTAGTGCATAGTTTTGTGTTTGCATTGTTCCTCAAATCTCCCTTGACCTTTTGCACTGTAATGCTTAATTATGCTTCACTGCTTTTACTAAAATTATGTTTGCACTGTTATTCTTTTAGACTGCTTCTATGTTTGCACTGTGATGCTTAACGTATTGTTCTAGACTACCTTTTACTAATCTACCTTTGTGCTGTAATGCTTAAATTATTGTGCTAGACTGTTGTATTGCAACGCTTAATTGTCTGCTAGTTGTTTATGCAAATCTTTATTGCTATTGCACATTATTTAACAGCATTTTGATATTTCATTATTCATTTCCAGGTGAATAAAAAGCAATTGTTGTTATAATGCATTGCAAGCTAGTGTATACTGTTACACGACCGTATATGGTACAACTCTAGTTCTTCATTAATATTTAATCAATGTACATGAAATTATCACAAAAAGGTGCATTTTTTCTTTTATTTTTTAATGTATTTTTGTGTCTATTTATTAATATGTCTAAGCGAATGTGCTGTTTTAATGGGTGTTCCAATGGTGGGTACCGTCTCAGAATATGGAGAAGTAGGTTGTGTACACTTCATGAAAGTAATTATGGTACAGAAAAATGTACATGCAAGCCTCCATTTCAATTTTTCCCATTCCCAAATGATTCCTCCCTTCGCATGCAGTGGACAAAAACAGTAAATAGAAAAAATTCCCCAAATCCAGCCAAAATATGGGAACCTAATGTAGATTCTAGGATCTGTTCCTCTCACTTTGAGGATGGATTTCCAACTGAGGAAAATCCCATACCATCACTTCTATTAGGTTACAAGGTTACACAAAAAACAACACCTCGTAAACCACCAAAAAATAGAATAAGCACACCAGATTTAGGTTCTCCTCAAACAAAAAACACAAAAGTCTGACAGTATTACTGAAACTTCTTCAAATATTAGACTCCACCATGAAATTGGAGTTACAGAGGATTGCTTCATTCAACATGATCACTTGTATGTTGATAAAGGATGTTTACAATGTGTAAACAAGGATTCTCAGATACAATATTTGAAAAAACAAATCCAAACACTAAGTAGAGACCTGGCAACAATGAAAAATATCTACCAGGAAAAGGTTAGGAAGCCTTTTGGATACAGCAGTATCTGCACAGACACTGATATGAAATTCCATACTGGAATTCCAACAATTGAGGTTTTTGATACTATCTTCAGTGTAATGAAGCCTAGTATAGCCAATATGAAATATTGGCACAGTGGTACAACAAATTCCAAATTTGTCTGCAATCCTCTAAGGTACAAATACAATCCCAAAAAGTCAAGTAGACGGTGTCTTTCATCCAAGGATGAACTTTTGATGACGCTCATGAAAATACGATTGGGAACATTGAACCAAGAACTGGCAATGAAATTTGGCATTTCCAAGCAGACAGTATCAAATATATTTACAACATGGACCAAGCTTTTGGCCAAATTTCTTAAAACAACTAGTATTCAATCCACCAAAAGATGTTGTGAGGCAAAACTTGCCCCCATCTTTTCAAAATCCAACCTACAGGTCTGTAAGACATATCATAGATTGTACAGAAATATTTTTAGAGACACCTCAAAATCTGTCAGTACGAACAAACACATGGAGTGATTACAAACATCACAACACTGCAAAGTATTTCATCAGTATCACTCCAGCAGGCTTGATTAATTTTGTTTCTAAGGCATGGGGAGGGCGCACAAGTGACAAACATATAACAAATCATTGTGGATTTCTAGACATTTTGGAACCATATGATAAAGTTCTCGCTGATCGTGGCTTTACAATAGCTGAGGACCTTGCCCTTATGCAAGCAGAACTGCTTATCCCTCCTGGCAGGCGTGGTACTGCACAGTTCACAAAAGAAGAGGTGAAAAAAACTAAACAAATTGCCAATCGTAGAATTTACATTGAGCAAGCTATAAGACGAATGAAATATTTTTCGCATCTTGAAACATGAGCTACCACTAACACTGTTGCATCACTTGGACAAAGTTGTTTTGATTGTTGCAGGAATCTGCAATCTATATTCACCTCTACCAAAGTATAACAAATGAACATCTATAATAGCACACAGTTTACATATTTAGGACTTTTTTTATATATATATCTGTAGCTCTTATGTCATATTAAGGATGTTTTTGTGAACATTATGAAAGCAACTGGTCATATTAAGGATATTTTGTGAACATTATGAAAAAAACTGGTCATATTAAGGATATTTTGTGAACATTATGAAAGCAACTGGTCATATTAAGGATATTTTGTGAACATTATGAAAGCAACTGGTCATATTAAGGATATTTTGTGAACATTATGAAAGTAACTGGTCATATTAAGGATATTTTGTGAACATTATATAAAATACATAATTAAAATACATATATATGTACAATCAGTTAAAAATGTATATACAACTTTGAGATGAGCACACCTATTGGGCATGCAATAGAATAGTGTTTTCTTTAAAGAAGTAAACATGATTGGCATAACCATTCTCCTAGTGACTTCAGTGTAGACTTGGTCATTTTGACACACTTAAAATGGTGCCATTTATCACACATATCACAGCACACACTTCTTGCCCCAAAACAATTGATGTTTTCACGTTCCAAAATTTTCTGGCAACACAGTGGACAGAAATATGTATTTCCAAATACTTCATCAATATCCATATCCTCAATGACTTCATTACTTGTAGAAATGGCAGTGGATGGGGTGGTGATTTTGAGCATATCAGGAATCATGTGCTGTTTGAAAAAAATCTCCAAATTATTGGATATCTTTGTCCAATATGCATTGAATTTAATTCTTTGCTGAAATGTTGCATATGAAGTATAGACAAAGAAGTCACAGAAGTGCATTCCTGTCACAGCCATTTGCCCCTGAATCTGTGCATAGTATGCACGGGTTTCTTTCAAACAGAGTTGCCAATTTACGCATTCAAAAAACTTTAAATGTTTGCCAGGACATGAACATATTGTTATACATTTAGAATAAGGAGGAGAAATAGGACATCTTATTTCCACCACAGTAGGAACAGGAAGTTAACAGATCTGGGCTTGCACCCAAATACTGTTTTTCAGGGTGTACAAAAAAACCACAGTGTTTTACAACTAGGTCACGGTGGCTCTTCTTTTGCATTGACAAATTCTTTCTTGGCAACTGCCTCCATTTCCCGTCCATGCTTAATTGCTCTTGGAAGATTTACAGCATGACCTGTAGACAAAGATGTGATTAATTAAAATTTTAGTTTATTCACGATTGGAAGCATACATGCAGTAAAGGTATGAAAAAAACCATATTAACCAGTTTATCAATAATTTTATTATAATGATCATCTATATACATGGTCTAAGATTATGTTACAACACCAAACAAATGCAATATTCCCTATAGTACAATGAAAGTTAATTTCACTCATTAGATTTTGAAATGCTTAGTCAACTGTATTACCTTGTAGACCTGATTCCCCCTTCAATACTTTAAGAAGTGATTTAGTGTCTGGTTCCCCGGATGCCTTGTTAATGGTGTTGACTTTCGTGTAAACTGCATAAAACCTAAATGCATAAAAAAAAATTATTGATCAACTAACAATGTTAGTTTTATAAGACCTCATTCTTGTAGTTAAAGTGTAAATTATTTAGTCAAAGTTTTCTATAAAAACCAATATACGGTACAAAGAAAAAAGTCTTAAAGTGTACACGGAATGGTTTGGTATATAAGGCTTGATAAATGCGTCTTTGGATAAAATTTAGAATGGAGAAAGTACGAGTTTCATAGCGATTACGGTATTAGAGATAATGCGACTTTTCTCTAAAACACACCTGAAGCCCCAAGCCATTGACCCCGATTCGGGACCCCTGACCTGTGACGTCACGAGGACAACGGGACCTATTCTACTCGCATAAGATAGAGAGGCGATTTTTGGTGCCTGCTATCTAATATAAACTATCTGTTTGTAAATATCGATTTTGAAGACACAAATACCTGTGTTCATGTCCGATACCTATTCAATATTATCCTTGATCACATATATGAGTTTGAAAAACGCTTGAAAACAGGGATTTATGCCATGCATACATGTATATTGATGTACATGTCTTAGATAAATGAACATCTCTACGCAATTACTGCATAACTTTACACAATAAAATGTTCATAATAAGTCCACGTACGTTGTATATCTGCGGTGGTTGGAACCACATATATGTGAATATTATATCAAGAATTCTTGATTATGTTATCCAAAGCCCGACTCGGGTCTTTGAATGTCTACTGGTCAAACCCGCTTAACAGATTTCTGACTTTTTTTTTATAAAACCTGCCCATACGATTAAGTTATGATTCCAAACAGAATTTTTAGCATATATGTAAATGCATCTACATCTGAAATCGATCTATTTGTTTTTTGACAAAATATATTCAGCTTACATATAATACAGTACACTCGACGACTTGTTGATATTTCGCTCAAGTTCATTCATTAGTGTCTTTAATTGAAAAATAAATCATTTACGGGTTAGACGAAAACAATGAGACTGAAGATGTCTATGTGACAAGTCTAATCCAAGTAGCAGATATCAAGTACAGAACAAATGCAGAACTGTCATTCCGAATAGCCAATGTCGTGCTGCGTTAATTTCTATACCTGTATACTGCAGTAACTAAACCGCGTGGTCAACCGAGACTAAAGAGGGGGCTAACCAGGTTACGTAAGAAAGGTGTTTAGTGACCTGTCACGCTTTGTTGATTAGCTCGCGTCAGCTGTCAAAAGTAAGATCACAGGTAAGTTAGCGATGGACCATCATGTAATTGTTGTATAATGTAATATTTGTTTACACTTAAAAATCCCTAGTTTACAGTAAAATATACCGTTCTAACATAACATATGACAAGTGTATCAATTACTAGATGTACAGTATATATTTCAGAAAGACTCATTATACATTTGTCTTGTTTATATGTTCTGGTTACACGTAAATGTATTTTTATAACAAAAACTACAAAATTATTTACAAATGGCATGTCGAGAAAGAACAATGCAAATATGATGCTCAATGTCAGAATTTTGATATTTATGACAGTTGCTAGATTTCGGATATCCATTTTTTACTCCCCTCCTAATTTATGTCTATGATATCTACGTGAATTGAACTATGAAATACATTTAAAACATTTTCTTTTCGTTATGTTGGTTCTTGAAATCAGAAACATATATACATATATATTTCTGTTGAAATCCATAGGCCTAGTGAGAATTTTTATTTATACAGAAACATATTAAAATGAATAATTATATAACCATCATTTTCCTAATTCGTCTCTTTTAAGATCACATTATGAAAATGAAATATTCCCGAGGTTTGATAATTTAGAAAGTTGTTAAAACAGAGATAAGATCTCTAGTTAAATGTACCAGAAACATAAATAACGTATACATGTTTCCGCTTATCTACATTTGTATTTAGCCTGATTTCAGTTGTAATATTTCCTATTATATATATAATTAAATCGTCAACATAACTGTATACTGTATATATATTTGTAAGATTCTCGTAACCTCATTTCAGGAATACATTTATGTCCCCCCCTTTTTGCTATAACCCCACTACCAAACACCTCACTGCCGTTGTCCTCGTGATGTCACATCCGGTTATCCCTCAAATCAGCGTGAGCGGCCGATTCCCTGATTAGCAGTCGATATACAGGTAAAAATCGAGCATTTCGGAGGGCTGTATCTCGGTACTGAAGCGGCCGATTTTGATGCGGTTTTCAACATTCTTGTCAAGAGATCAAACAGAATAACATATCTAAATATTATTTTCCGTTCCGTGTACACTTTAAAAGTCAACAAGATGTCTTTGTATATACACAGGTAGGTTAATTTGAGTTTAAATTAGCCATTTAGGACCCCACTGAAGTGACAGGTCTTATAAGTGCTGAGTATCTTTATATCTTGTGGTCGCTAAGACAGGATTGACTTTTCCTTGAAGCTGTAATTCGTCCTTTACGAGCTGCATGCCACAAAGGTGAATTTGATTGCAGCTCTGTTGCCTCTGCCAAGCCAATAATCTCTGTTTGATCAAGGTGGTGGAAGTGATTTCATAAAAGCCTCCTCCTCATGCACTAAACATTTCTCGGCATGCTTGTAGATACTGAAGCGTTTCTCTGGTATGCTGAAGCTACAGGTACTACTTGTCTCCATATCTACCAGGAAATTAAATAATATGACTGACACTGCAATACATTAATTTCTTTCTTAAATATATGTTTTAATAAGACACGTTGAAAGTGACACTTGTTGTTAATGCTTAAAGACATGTGGCTTATATGTTTATGTATAATATCATAAATATGCCTCCATGGAATTGAAGAAGAGAGTGGACTTATTCAATTCAGAACCCTTACCTGTCCCCAAAGCAGATTTCATATGAGGGCAGTTTTGTTTTAGGAATATTTCTTGTTTATTAGGAACACTTTTATATTCCTAAGCTTAGCAAACTTAACTCTTTAGTACATACCTTGTATATCACTGTGCGTACTGGTACTTTGGGTTATGTGTTTCCCGGAGGATTGAGTATCACATTCTGCACAAAAAATGTGTCTTTTTTTTTTACATATGAATACATTTGTATATTACTTCCATGTGCTTGTTTAGAATTAATGACAAAATACCAAGTCTTATGGTACTGGCAAATTACCAAATTCTCTCAACAAACATGATTATGTATGGTAACATCAATTCAATATTAATAAATACTGGTCAATTAATTTCACATGTTACACTCATTTCTATTGGTTAGATCTTTGAGGTTATTTTTCCATAAACAGAAAGAATTGTACGTCACGTATTTTATGACAGTCATAAATACAGCACATTTTTTGCAGGGAATTTTAAAAGGGACACAGTCATTGGCCAAACTAAATTATCGTATAAGATATCAATGTGCCACAACTCAATTTGTTTTATTGTAAAAGTAAGTAAAATCATGAAAATTTATGCTTAATATGTTTCTATTCATACAGATGAGTACGTACCGACTAGATTTTTTTCTGATTGACCTGTAGGCTCATTCACCGTGCTGCATCTAGCTCCTTTTGGAACATATCCTGTAAAAACAATTTCCCTGTATTATACCTCAGATAGAGCTTATGCAGACCTTGTGAGGAAAAGGTGTTGCTCCTAGATATGTACACTTTGGAGAATTTAATGTAAAATATGAAAGGCAACAAGTTGAAATGTGCTTCAAAACAATTGTCATAATTCATGAAGTAACTATAGAAAATTTTGTCTAAATAAGATTATCTCATGCTGCCCTCGTTTAAAAATGAATACTAAAATGAATGTTTTAGGGTACCACTATTACAATGAAATGTATGATTATGTACCTTTAAAAAACATGCATTTGGTTACACTTCATAAAAAGCTTCCCCAAGCTTTCCAAGATGTTCCCTTCTGCAGTCTTGTTAGGCTGGTCAGGCTGGAATAGTGATTTTTTTAGCACTTACAAGGGGTCTGCTGGAAGCTGAAAGTGAACAAAATAATAATAGATAGTTAATTTTAAAGAATTTTTAATAAGTTTTAGTTATTGATGGAGTCACATTTTACAATATTTGGAAGTATTACACATCTTTGTATGTTATGTATCTTTGCAAACAGACACTTTTGTGTTTAATGTGTAGTAGTAAAGGTATCCAAATGTAATTGTTTTAAAATGTGTAATCTGATTGTCATTCCAACACAATGACATATTATCTAATTAATAATAAAAGAAATCTGTTTTATTCATTACCTGATTTCCCGTGTTTTGATTTCTTTGGGACCATGTCACAAATCTGTTGTGGCCCATATTTCACTTTCTCACCAGGGAGTCTAGGTACATGGCAGTGACGTGCATGCTGCATCACATAAACCAATCTTATTGGCATGTTCTACCCTGTACAGCAGGCCAGCAATGTGATTACATGTTTGCCCCAACCTTGAATTTTGTAAAGAAATGAGATATTGACTTAGGTCTACAAAAACAATAAGCATATGATGTTCTGTGGTGCAGGTACAACTACATATTTAAAATTGATAAAGATTGATTATTATGGCAGAATGTTACCAGTAAATGCATTTAGAAAATTATTTAAAAGATAAAATTTTGTACAATTATAATGATGTTATATAATGTCATATGGATGTAAAAATTATTAGAACATTAACAATATGTTTGATCAATAACTTACCCAGCTGTACAGGAGCAGTAAGCACACATAATAGCACCGGATGTCTTCTCAATGCACGTCCAAACTCCATGATCAGTATCAGACACACGTTGTGAGGGTGTACATTGAGATCTTAGCAGACAGAATTTCGATTTATTTGACAGTGGATGATAATGAACTTCTTTCATCCAGCTGCTTGTGAAGTACTCGTATGACCTCCCGGTTTTGTAGGAACCCAAAAATGTTTCAGTTTTGGGATCATCGGTAGTCTGAATGAAAAATCTAGTAATGTCACTTAGGAACACTGGAGGCCAGTAGCGCATGCCATCATGCTCGCCAAACCATCCTGATGAAATTTTAAATGGGTCAGTTATAATGTCACTTTTCACTGACAACAAGTCTGTATACGCTTTTTTGTTGGCCGTTAAAATCTGTTGGGATGTGGGCTTTGGCTGTATGTTTAGTTTATTCACAGCAAAGCATAGAGCTGCCAGTTCCGACTTTGTGCCTTCTTTTGACATACCACGTTTTTCCAAAAATACTTTCAGCGAGTCATTTTGTTTGTTTGATTAATTAACGTCCTATTAACAGCTATGGTCATGTAAGGACGGCCTCCCATGTATGCGGTGTGTTGCGTGTATGTTGTGCGAGGTGCGTGTTTTGGGAGACTGCGGTATATTCATGTTGTGTCTTCTTGTATAGTGGAACTTTTGCCCTTTTATAGTGCTATATCACTGAAGCATGCCGCCGAAGACACCAAGCAACACAACCCACCCGGTCACATTATACTGACAACGGGCGAACCAGTCGTCCTACTCCCTTTTTGCTGAGCGCTAAGCAGGAGCAGAAACTACCACTTTTACAGACTTTGGTGTGTCTCGGCCAGGGGACAGAACCCAGAGCCTTCCTCACAGGGGCGAACGCTCAACTCAAGGCCAAAAGTGAGGCGGTGCCAAGGGAGGCATTAGGAAGGATCAAGTCAGTTAGGAAGAATAGAAAAGATAAGATCCTAAATTTAGTCGCCTTTTACGATCATGCAATAGGGGCAGCAGGTACAATTCTAACGCCCTACCTGAGTCAACGCACCATGATAAAAAACTATCTAAAGTCATATCGTCAGGAGCATCAATATCCATAATTTGCAGCCGGCTGCTTACGTTGTAAAATGAGTATAAAAACAATCACCAATTGTTTTGAAACGTACAATAATGTAGAAAAGAATAACGTATATATGTAACAATTACCAAAAGTTAATCAAAACAACAATATTTCGCATTAACGACGTTCTAATGGCAAATTGATAACTCAAATTGACAGCTGTAACTACAGACGCCTACCATAACCGGAAGTGTCTTTACTCCCGGCGCCACAATCGCTGACCAAAGGGCGATAACTCAAAAAAGTTATGTGGATAGGTCTATATTAAAGGCCAGTATGAGAGGATGTGTATGGATGTGATATGTATGGATTAATTAATTAATTTGTTTTCTATAAATGAGATTGCCTATTTATTACCTATTCATTTAAAAAGTCCCCAAGTCAAGCTTAAAACGACAGTGGGTAGCTATGTAACGGAGATTTCAGGGCTCCCTGATCACATAAAAATAGCCAAGGTTTGAAACGAGCTCACCAAAAATATATTTGATCGATGTTAAAAAAACGTTGGAAATTATAAACTTCAAATATTCATCTTTCAAAAACAAAAAGACTCAATAGGATAGATAAACATTTATATTTTTTCCTCTGTCATCCTGATAGACTTTGATGTGTCTCGGCCAGGGGCCAGAGCCTGCCTCACAGGAGCGAACGCTTAACCGAAGGCCAAAAGTGATGCGGTGTCAAGGGAGATGTTAGGAAGAATAAAGTTAGAAAAAAAGAAAAAAGTTGAAATCTTAAGTTTAGTCGCCTTTCGATCAGGCAACAGCGGCATCAGTCTGCCAAAACACGTACAGCACATCCGCATAAAAATAATATTCTAAATTTAGTCGCCTTTCACGATGATGCAATAGCGGCAGCAGGTACAATTCTAACGCCCTACCTGCAGGGCCAGGTATGAATATACCACAGGTTCACAGTCTCCCAGAATGTGCACCACGCAATTCATCCAACTACACACCGTATACATGTGACCGGGTGGGATGTGTTGCTTGGTGTCTTCGGCGGCATGGTTCAGTGATATAGCACGAAAAAAAAGGCAACAGTTACAATATACTGTACAAGAAGACACAACATGAATATATCGCAGTCTCCCAAAACACGCACCTTGCACAACATAGACGCAACACACCGCATACATGGGAGGCTATCCTTACATGACCATAGCTGTTAATAGGACGTTAATTAATCAAACAAACAAACTGTAAGAGGGTCTGCAATGCAATACTATGTACTCTTGACAACGTTGAGGGATCGTGTCAAAGGAGAGAATTATTACATATCTAGATCTAGTCTAAAGTTACATTTCAATAAGTCATGATCAGATGTAAAAATGTGATTTCGGAAAATTTATCATGAAAGTGTAATTCAAGTCTGGGTATCGTTTAATCACGACCACCAAGAGATGTGGGTTATTTCAAACGCAAAATTAGATAGCTTGGCATCAATATCTGAACAAAATATTTACATGACGTCACCAGGCCTTCCGGTAGTGTGTTGAGGTAGCGTTGTCAACTTGACAAGGGCGATGGGAGACTGCAGGTAGGGCTATATTATGACATTAACAAGAGCTGTTGGAGAACAGCAAAGCTCGCCTATTCAGAAGAAGTTGATGTTCAAGTATTTACTATTTAAACATGGAAATATGACAAATTAACAGACTCAAAAAAAACCTAAAGGACCCCAAATTGGTTGTATTATCACGTTCAGCATCCATACACATTAGGAAAATAAAATCATAAACATTTATGATGACTTATGCTTAAACAATTGACAAAATAGAAACTTGCTCAAAAACTTTAACATGGAAATATGACAAATTAACAGACTCAAAAAAAAACCTAAAGGGCCCCAAATTGGTTGTATTATCACGTTCAGCATCCATACACATTAGGAAAATAAAATCATAAACATTTATGATGACTTAAGCTTAAACAATAGACAAAATAGAAACTTGCTCAAAAACTTTAACGTGGAAATATGACAAATTAACAGACTCAAAAAAAAACCTAAAGGGCCCCAAATTGGTTGTATTATCACGTTCAGCATCCATACACATCCATACACATTAGGAAAATATAAAATCATAAACATTTATGATGACTTAAGCTTAAACAATTGACGAAACAAAAACTTGCTCAAAAACTTTAACGTGAAATGGAACGCCAACGCTGACGCCGACGCCGACGCCGACGCCGGGGTGACAACATTAGCTCCCCCTATTCTTCGAATAGGCGAGCGAAAAATAGACTTGAGAAATTTCAAATATTTCAGTAATGTATCGGCGAACTGTAAATTAGTTTACCTGTTTGAAACGCATTGTTTTTTTCTGAATGGTAATCTCAGTTTCAGCAAACGACTAGTTCTTTGTTAACTCACGCGAGAGTTCGCGAAATTTAAGCAAAATTGTAAACATGACAACAGGTCCCTGACGAATTTAGGGCACCCGAACATAATTGATTTTGGTAAATACACCTTTCATTTCTATAAACATCTCTGCCTCGGAAAAAGATATGTTAGTTTTGTCCGTTTGATATTAAACTCATCATTGCATTGTATTTTTACGCATTGTTCCATTTGAGCTGGACTATGTTATTAAATGGGAAGTCTTCCAGTTGGGTAAGAGTTTAAGAGTTGCTTCCCTTAGAACATGATAATGCAGTGTTCAAGTATTAGCCAAAACATTCGAATGAGCATATGCCAGCATGCATTTTTTATACCATTGATATAAATGACATATGCTTGGTATTTTGCATAATGTTTCCAATAAAAAGTATTTCCTGGCCTTAGGCATGTCTATGAAATGGACGCCGGAGAAGATTTTGTGTAATTTGTTTTTGAAATGAGGTGATATGGTCACTTTGTATATCTATATTAAATAGAATGAACATTGATGGCGAAAACATGTGAAAAACCAGCGATTTTTTGGAACAAGCTGAGACTGATATTAAATGGTACATATTCAATCTAAGGAAACTCCAGATGAAAGGAATCACTCTACTCCAGAAAAAAAAAAAAAAAAAAATCTGTCAGGTTTTGCTACAGGTGTGGCATCGCCAGATTGTGCGGGGGATGTGACGAAAGTTTTAGAAGAAATCCAATGGAAAAGTATAATACTCTAAAGTAAAATTTTGGGAATAAAATGCATTTGACATGCACTTGACAAAACAGTTTTAGTAACATTATCATTTTTTTTTAATTTAAAGTACACTGCCAGATTGAATTCAAACTAATTATTATCATTTGCCTTTGACATAATCTAATTAAACATTTTGGTGTTTTAATATTTTTTTATTACAAAGAGACATAACACAAACATACTACATTCTCCCAAACAGCTTCATTTATGCCTTGCCTTATCCCCTTTCGCAGTAGAGCTCATTTATTACACAGTGCTGATTTTATATTCATCAGAGACAATTCCTCCGTTACTCTTTTTCATATTGTGAGAATTGATGTTATTTGTATGTATCTAAACAAAATGGACTTATATCATAGGCGGTGAATCTTAGTTTGATGTGACGTTATCTTTTGTGTCACCTTTTTCATATGATTGTTTTAGCTAAAACAACTACCATCCACAACCTTTTAAACCTTCTTAAAACATAGCAGACTTTCTTTGTTGATGAACGTCTAGTTTCCGATTTGTCACCAGTAACTGTCATTAGATGTCTCCCTGCAAAATCATTATTGTCAAAAATATGCACCGCCGCGGTTGCCCAGAGAAAAATGATCAGCGTTGTGAGAGGTCAGCTTTCTGGCAGATGATCGACATAAATTATCCAATTTTGTTATGTCCGATAGGGCTATTGTCGTGCCAGCATCCTGGTATCGGGTTTCTGGATGACCGTTGGAAAAAAACCCTGGTACACCTAAGGTTCAAATGTCGCTTGAAAATAAAAAAGGCACATTTTATCGCATGCAACATAATATTGAAATATTATAGCATAAAATGTATTAGCAAAATTTTCTATTTGCTGATATTCCTTATGATAAGTTGGAAAGCTTTGTTGTGCTGCTATGGAGTTAAAATGTTTTCTAAAAGAGTAACAAGGCTACAGTAAAAACAATAAACATTTGCATCACTTAAAAATATACATATATTTTAAAAGAAGAAATATTAGTCTTTTTGTTTGTTTTAGAGCTATTTAAAGGATAATATGACGGGGTGGGGTGTGTTGCTTGGTGACTTCCGCTGCATGCTTCAGTGATATAGCACTATAAAAAATGGCAACAGTTCCACTAAACAAGAAGACGCAACACTTATATACCGCATTCTCCCAAAAACACTTCGCATCACATACATACTACACAACGCTTACATGGAAGACTGTCATTCCATGACCCTGGTCGTCAATAGGACTTTACTTTATATAACAAGGAAACAAATAGATGGAAAAATCAAATATCAAACCAACGTAACACTGTGTCCTTAGTTTAATACATCGCTACAAGTCTGTTTCAACAAATTGTACTTTCTCTTAATGTTACATTTATATACATGGTTTAGCATACATTCTTCCGTCCATTGCGATTGGGTCATTTTACTGATTTTTGTTAGCTCGTCCTTCCACAGGTAGATGTACTTAAAGCCGCTGGTATCTCCGCAGTGAAACTAGCAGTCCTCAGTTCGTGAATGTTCTCGCGGCCTCTCTGGCCAAATTACATCATGATGTCAACAAAGACCTTTCGTTGTCATCCAAGCTAAAGTATTCATACAAATTGTAGAGTCGTGTACGGGATGATAATGTTTTGATTCCCCTTTCCGATCCCGTTTCAGCTCTTTTGTCGTGACCAGAAATAAACTGTTTGCCTCCCGAAATTTCACATATTTCATAATATAACGATGCAACAAATAATTTTGAAGATGCATGTTAAGGCCATGTCTGATAGAAAACATGTTTGAGATTTGACCCTGTACTTTGTACCATTTTCTGCCTAGCTCCACATAAGATTTCGGCAGTACGCTGATTAGCCCCCGACATGTTCTCCAATTCGCAATTGGATTTCTTCTCCAGCAAATCGGCCCTGCAGGTAGGGCGTTATAATTGTACCTGCTACCGAATTTCATCAGTGCATGTAATGCACACACAATGAAATTAGAATTTCATGAGCAAACCGAAATAAGATATAATTATGCATTTACGGCATCATGCTAAACATCAAGCCCTGCAAAGCGAAAGTCTCGCCAAACGAGACTTTAGAATCTCGCATCCCGCGGTGAGCCCTGCAGGTAGGGCGTTAGAATTGTACCTGCTGCCCCTATTGCATGATCGTAAAAGGCGACTAAATTTAGGATCTTATCTTTTCTCTTCTTCCTAACTGACTTTATCTTTCCTAATGCCTCCCTTGGCACCGCCTCACTTTTGGCCTTGAGTTGAGCGTTCGCGTCTGTAAGGAAGGCTCTGGGTTCTGTCCCCTGGCCGAGACACACCAAAGTCTATATAAGTGGTAGTTTCTGCTCCTGCTTAGCGCTCAGCAAACGGGGAGTGGGACGACTGGTTCGCCCGTTGTCAGTATAATGTGACCGGGTGGGGTGTGTTGCTTGGTGTCTTCGGCGGCATGCTTCAGTGATATAGCACTATAAAAAAGGGCAATAGTTTCCACTATACAAGAAGACATAACATGAATTTACCGCAGTCTCCCAAAACACGCACCTCGCACAACATACACGCAACACACCGCATACATGGGAGACCGTCCTTACATGACCATAGCTGTTAATAGGACGTTAAATAATCAAACAAACAAACAAACAAGCATCCCGCGAGATCTTCAGTTTTTAAAAATGGAAGAATGATAGTAAAAGGAAAACGTAAACAAAGAGAAACATTAAACACTGCAATATTTATTGCATCTAACATCAAAATTCCATTTAAATTTCAAAAATCCATGGACGGACATCGGTCTGTCGACTCGTCTAACCAGTCCTCTTTGTCTGTCTAGACATCACCTCCGCTCTTCCCTCCTGTAACATAGAAAAAGGGGAACTTATATGGAACGCAAGCCAACTTTGCTCATGCGTGTGTATAGAAAGGACATCATGTACATTAAGTCATTCCATGTATACTAAACAACTCATTTCTTATAATAAACAAAAACCAATACAAAGATAACTTTGTAAGCAAGAAAGAGGGTGGGTAAGGGTCCTGGGAATTCAATCTTATTTCGGTTTGCTCATGAAATTCTAATTTCATTGTGTGCATTACATGCACTGATGAAATTCTCAATTTCATATCGCAAACCTCAATAAGATATAATTAAGCATGTTTAAAGCATACATCTGTACTAACCTACATATAACACTGCTTTCTGAAAGTTATCTTTACTCGATAGATCAGAAGATTACCTCAAATAATGTCTCCTGAACGTGGAGACTTTTGACCAGTGGCCTCTCTCCATTATTTCCTGGCAAGATAGTCCCATTGCCCGAGCTTTTGAAGTAGAGGCACTACGGGTAGAGTGTGCCTTGAACTTGTCAGTGTCAACACCAGCCAAACCTAACAGGGAAACTAACCAGCCCGCAACTGTACACGAGACAACAGGTTTGTGTGGCTCTACGTAACTAAGTAGAATCTGGGTTCGACTAGTAGCGTCACGATTTCTCCAAGACTCGGACCTTTTCAGATATTCTCTGAGAGTCTGTACTACACACACAAATTGGGGTTTTCTACATAGGCTTGAAACACAACCTCAATAGGGGAGTCTCCAACACGACGAGACTTTGTAAGTTTGGCTAACTTGAAAGTAAATTTGGAACCTGTATCCGACATGAACTTTGTGTCTAGAGCGCAAAGCTCAGAAACTCGACTCGCTGATGTTAAGGCCAATAGCATACTGACCTTCAATGTCAACATCTTATCTGAAAGAACAGACATTGATTCGAGATCAAGAAAACCCAATACCATATCAACATCCCATGTGCCCATATACCTAGGTTGTGGAGGTCTAGCATTAAAGGTGGCATTTAAGAAACGCTTTACAAGGTCATGCTGACCCACCTTAGTTCCGTCAACAATCTCGTGAAATGCTGAAATAGCAGATCTCCGAGAGTTGAGGGTCCTGTATTTATCTCCCTTCTCGAAACGTTCAGATAGGTAGTTAACAACGTTTACCACAGGGGTCCGAAATGGATCAAACTGTTTTTTTATTGCACCAGCAACACCACTGACGCCAACAGCTGTTGTAAGCAGTGTTAGTGCCTTTCCTCCATGAGAACTCTGCCAAGATATTGGCAGCTTCTTCCGAAACTCCTCTACCAACATCCTGTCTCCGGAGATTTTCCACGCCGCTAACCTGAAATTGTTCTGGATTAATAGCGGGTGGGACTCTCCTGTTACCGACGTTAGGAGGTCCTTGTACGGGGGTAGTAACACCGGAGTCTCCACTAGCATGCCCAGCAGAGACGGGTACCATGGACGAGATTGCCACGTCGGCGCTATCAGCACTACAGTGGCCTTCTCCAATTGTACTTTCATTAGACACCTCGATATCATGGAGAACGGAGGGAATAGGTACAAACCCTCCTCTGTCCACCTCATTTGGAAGGCATCCGATTGGACTGCGTATGGGTCTGAGCGCCAGCTCACATACCTGGACATTTGGTGATTGTGCCGACTCGCAAACAAGTCGAGCTTGAATGGACCCATGAGACGGTTTAGAGCCTTGAACACCTCTTCCTTCAAGTGCCAGTCGCTGCTGTCCTGGAAGTTGCGAGATTGCCAATCCGCCTCCGTGTTCAAACTGCCTGGAAGGTACTCTGCTGTCAGATACATTCCCTTTTTCAGACAGTAATCCCATAAATCCTTGGTCAGCAACAGTAGCTGGCGAGATTTGGCCCCCCATCTTTTGTATATATGCTACCGCTGTCCGATTGTCTAGTCTCAGATGAACATGACTTGGGGAATTTTCCTTTGTGTAGGATCTCAGGGCTAATAGTGCTGCCTTCAGTTCCAGCACATTGATATGACATGTCCTCTCCTCCGAAGTCCATAGGCCCTGAACCCTGCTGGTACCTGACGCCGCCCCCCCCACCCTTTTTTTGAGGCGTCCGTCTCTATGATCAGATCCGGGCCTGCATTTATAATAGCTTTACCATTCCAACTCTCCATCTGACAGATCCACCATCTCAACTCCCCCAGACATTCCGAGGAGAGAGTTACTAACGCTTGGTAAGATTTGTCCAATAGGAAGGTCTGGATTTGGGACATTTGAAGATGTCTGTAATGCAGAGGGGCGGGAGCCACCGCTTGCAAGGTCGAGGTCATGTGACCCAAAGTCTCTGACATCTCCCTCACTGTGACTATTTTGTTTGTCAACAAATGACGACACTTGTCGATGACCTTTGCCACCTTCCTTTGAGGTAGTGACAATGTCATTTCCATTGAGTTGACTAGATAGCCTAAAAATTCTATCTCGTGAGTAGGGATCCAAACTGATTTCTCTGTGTTTATCAGAAATCCGAGTTGGTCCAACAGGAATTTCAGAGAGTGTATGTCCATCAGGAGCTTTTCCTTGGATTGGTTCATAAGAATCATGTCGTCCAAGTAAATTACCATTCGGACACCTATCCTTCTCATGAGGGCTACCACTGGTTTCATCAGTTTGGTGAAGAACCGAGGGCCTGGAGCTAGCCCAAAGGGCATTGCCACAAACATGTATATTTGGTCCCCCCAAAGAAACTTCAGAAATTTCTGATGAGTTGGATGGACCGGTACTGTGAAGTAAGCGTCCTTTAGGTCTAGTTTTACCATGAAATCGTCCTTCTGAATCAGTGTCTTTAGAGACTGTACCCCCTCCATCTGAAAATGCTGATACTCCACACACGAGTTCAGTCTCTTCAGATTTATTACTGGACGATTTCCCCCGTCCTTCTTTGGAACCAAGAATACAGGGCTTAGAAACTGACCCGTGCAATGAAACGATTTGACAATCACGTTCTTCTCCAACATGGTTTGTACCTCTGACTCTATCAAATGTGCGTCCTGACCCTCCACCCATGATGATGGGATCCGATTTTGAAAGGGTTCTTTGACCAGCGGAATTTTTATCCCTTGTACCATTTCCAGAACCTGAGGGTCCTGAGTGATAACTTTCCAGTTGTCTATGAAATGTCTTAAACGACCCCCTACTGGTTTGTTT
Source organism: Argopecten irradians (assembly GCF_041381155.1). NCBI lineage: Eukaryota > Metazoa > Mollusca > Bivalvia > Pectinida > Pectinidae > Argopecten > Argopecten irradians. The sequence continues at coordinate 33,130,738 of NC_091148.1, forward strand.
ATGATCATTCGCCGAAAAGAAAGTGACTTTATTTCTAGATGAACGAGGTTTAAATCCGAGCTGAACTCGGCTGGAGGTTCGTTCGGTACTTTTAACAGAGTCTGAGGTATTGCGTCTAGATTTTTGTTTACCTGTAATGAAGGTAATAAACCTACCTTTATAGGATTTTTGGGCTCCTCTGCGTCCCCGGAAAGAGTTGGATCGGCCACCACTTTCCTCCTCCTCGAAATGGGACCTTCTTCTGAAAGGGCTTATTGTATGGCTTAGCCTGGTCCCTCTGAGTGTTCGTTCACCTAGAGCGGTCTAGGCTGGATTTAGACTTGGCTGCTAATTCCTTGGAAATCTCACGTGACTCCCGGGAAATGGCTGAAGATTTAACCAATGCCTTGTAGAATTTTTTTCCAAAAATTTTACTGTCCGATGTTAACCTGTCACTGTTTTCTTTCAACAAGTGTTTGGACTTCTTAACGTCCTTAGTGAGGTTGTATAGGATATTCATCCGCCTGTGATAGGTAGTAGCATTGAATGCTTGACCAACTAATGTTATAGTCTTTTCTACCAGTTCTAGACATGAAAACAGATCTAATTTCTTGTCTGTCTCACCTGAGCGCACACCATCAATATCGACCCACAATTTTGAGAGGGGTCCCATCACGCTACCAACCCGTGTCTGAATTGAAGATAAGTTTTGATTCATACGCCTTACCATACGAGCGATTTACTGACTGAAAAATTTCTGGCACATAAGAGTCAACCTTGTGTGCCCCAACAGAAATGTTCTTTGGCACTGGATATTTGTCCAGAATCTTATCCATTAAAATTTTCTCTGGAAATGAACGATGTAAACTTGTTCATTACATAATTTGCCATATCTGATGGTAGTTCTGGTTTCTCACTTTCCGTGTCAGCCACCTCAAAACGGACGTAATTGGAACGAGAGTCACTGCTATTACGTTTAGCTTTCTTTCGTTTACGTGGTGGACTTAGGCTAGAACTACGCCGAGACGAGATGGACGACTCGTCCTCACTACTATGTCTAGTATACGAATACGACGATTCGCCCCCGCTAGGACCTCGTGAAACAGAACGATCTTTAGACCGAGAACGGGATCGATCAGAAACATCTCTGGAATGAGATGGGGATCGAGAACATTTAAAACGATCATATCTAGAAGATCTTACTTTTCCCCGATCATCAGAAAGAGAAGAACGGTCACCATAGTGCCTGTCCCTTTTCCGACCACGTGGTTGAGACATAGGAGAGGAGTGTCTGGTCTCTCTAACTCTACATCGGCCACGTACGCCGGCACGTCGGGAGTCCGGGTCAAGCCCGGTATCCCTATCGTCCCCGACTCCACATTGTGGGTGGGTTCGACGTAAGAAACACCTTTAGAATTCGCCATAATACTTCTTGCAAACGTGCACTGCAGCTAGCATGAAGCCATTTTTTAAAACTGAAGATCTCGCGGGATGCGAGATTCTAAAGTCTCGTTGAGACTTTCCAAGTCTCGTTTGGCGAGACTTTCGCTTTGCAGGGCTTGATGTTTAGCATGATGTGCCGTAAATGCATAATTATATCTTATTGAGGTTTGCGATATGAAATTGTACCTGCTACCCTATTGCATGATCGTAAAAGGAGACTAAATTTAGGATCTTATCTTTTCTCTTCTTCCTAACTGACTTTATCTTTCCTTATGCCTCCCTTGGCACCGCCTCACTTTTGGCCTTGAGTTGAGCGTTCGCCCCTGTGAGGAAGGCTCTGGGTTCTGTCCCCTGGTCGAGACGCACCAAAGTCTATAAAAGTGGTAGTTTCTGCTCCTGCTTAGCGCTCAGCATACAGGGAGTGGGACAACTGGTTCGCCCGTTGTCAGTATAATGTGACCGGGTGGGGTGTGTTGCTTGGTGTCTTCGGCGGCATGCTTCAGTGATATAGCACTATAAAAAGGACAACAGTTCCACTATAGGACCTTATCTTTTCTCTTCTTCCTAACTGACTTTACCTCCCTAATGCCTCCCTTGGCACCGCCTCACTTTTGGCCTTGAGTTGAGCGTTCGCCCCTGTGAGGAAGGCTCTGGGTTCTGTCCCCTGGTCGAGACGCACCAAAGTCTATAAAAGTGGTAGTTTCTGCTCCTGCTTAGCGCTCAGCATACAGGGAGTGGGACAACTGGTTCGCCCGTTGTCAGTATAATGTGACCGGGTGGGGTGTGTTGCTTGGTGTCTTCGGCGGCATGCTTCAGTGATATAGCACTATAAAAAGGACAACAGTTCCACTATAGGACCTTATCTTTTCTCTTCTTCCTAACTGACTTTACCTCCCTAATGCCTCCCTTGGCACCGCCTCACTTTTGGCCTTGAGTTGAGCGTTCGCCCCTGTGAGGAAGGCTCTGGGTTCTGTCCCCTGGTCGAGACGCACTAAAGTCTATAAAAGTGGTAGTTTCTGCTCCTGCTTAGCGCGCTCAGCATACAGGGAGTGGGACAACTGGTTCGCCCGTTGTCAGTATAATGTGACCGGGTGGGGTGTGTTGCTTGGTGTCTTTGGCGGCATACTTCAGTGATATAGCACTATAAAAAGGGCAACCGTTCCACTATACAAAAAGACACAACATGAATATACCGCAGTCTCCCAAAATATGCACCTCGCACAAGATACACGCAACACACCACATACATGGGGAGGCCGTCCTTACATGACCATAGCTGTTAATAGGACGTTAATTAATCAAACAAACAAACAAACAAAAAACAAGAAGACAACATGAATATACCGCAGTCTCCCAAAACACGCACCTCACATAACATAACACGCAAGCACTGCATACACGGGGAGGCCCGTCCTTTTGCATGTACCATAGTCTAGTTATATAGGACGTTAATTAAACAAACAAACAAACTATTTTAAGGTCATGATGACACCAAAAGGTCAGGAATGACCAAAAGGTCATCATGTTTTGTCCGTGCGTCGAGCGTAAGACTATTTATACAAAAGAGCCTACTCCTCCTTGAACCCATTGAGTGATTACAATTCTTTATTTGGTGTGAAACATCATTTCGGGAAGGACAATCAATATTTTATATAAATGAGCCTGGTCGCGGACACACAAGGGACATGAGTGCGGTGGGGGCCCCAAAAGTGGCAATTTTATCTTATTTTAAGCTTTTTAAAATCCTACTCCTTCCTTCAATCCTTTGATTGATTTTCATTTCAATCATATTTGGTGTGAAACATCATTGGGGAAGGACAATCATATTTGATATAAATGAGCCTGGTCCGACCCCTAGGGGCTGAGGGGTGGCGCCCCAGAAGGGCAAATTTTCTTATTTTAAGCTTTAAAATCCTACTACTCCTTCATCCTTAAATTGATTTCATCCATATTTGGTGTGAAACATCTTTGGGGAAGGACAATCATATCTTATATAAATGAGATAGGTCCGACCGCTAGGGGCAGAGAGGCGGGGCCCCAAAAGGGCAAATTTTCGTAATTTTAGCTTTAAAATCCTACTCTTCCTTCATCCTTCGATGAATTTCATCCATATTTGGTGTGAAACATCATTTGGAAAGGACAATCATATTTTATAAAAATGAGAGGTCCAACCCCTAGGGGGGCTGAGGGGTGGGGCCCCAAAAGGGCAAATTTTCTTAATTTAAGCTGGCCCACTTCCTGTTTTCAGTATCTGATCTCAATGAAAATTGGTCTATAGGGGTTTTAATTGATGCCGAACAACATGCAAATATTTTCTTAAAGACTTTGGTATTCCAAGACATCTTTTCATCAACTTTGTGCATGAATTTTTCTCATGTGTTTTAGCCAAAACTATTTTCTCATGCAAACCCTTTTTTATATCAAATAAACGTTTACAATCTGTGTTTTAGTCCTTACCTGCCTTTTCTTACCCTAATCTTTTATCCTGATAATAATGCATGACTTGTAGTTTGGCCCTAAATGACCTTAGTTGTCGATGGGCCGTAAAACTCAAAACAAAACAAACAAACAAACAAACGCTGTGCCCACTTCCTGTTTCAGTTTTCAGTATCTCGATCTCAATGAAAATTGGTCTATAGGGGGTTTTAATTGATGCCGAACAACATGCAAACATTTTCGTAAAGATTTTGGTATTCCAAGATGGCCGCTGGCCCACTACCTGTTTCAAGTTTCAGTCTCCGATTTCAATGAAAAATTGGTCTATAAGGGGTTTTAATTGATTCAGAAGGGGGAACTTTAGGTGAGGACAATCATATTTTATAAAGGACCGAGCTAAGACCCATGGGGATAGTACGGTGGATGTCCAAAATGGAAGCTTTGCTGAAATTTAGCTTTAAAAATCTGACTCCTCCTTATAATTTTTTAATCCTTGGAATAGGTTACAAGCCCAGAAATGAGATTGAAAGGCTACCAAGTGTTGTTCAACAAATTCAGAAACTTACTTGTTCAACTTAGGAGTTCCTTTGTATTGTTTATATTATATAGTTAACTTAATACTTGTATGGCGTGTTTTTGGGACTTTTTGATTTGTTTTTGTGCCAATGAGTCAGATGACCGCTAAGGCCCATGGGCCTCTTGTTTATTGTTTTGGTTTGCTTTAGTTTATTATCTTTTACGTCCCTCTAAACATCCCAGGGGTTGGTGTTGGCTTAGTGTAACGTAGAAATCACACCCAATATATCCCCAAAGCTTTATAATGTCCTTGAGCTATAATGTATTCATGCATAGCTTGGTTTGTCGTTGTCAGGTATACTTGTAACTGGATTGGATGTGCAGCCCCGGTGTCTCTTGGCGGTCTATGACTCAATTGTCTAGTAATTATAATGGAGAAAAAGGTTCCACTATTGAAAAGGAACACAACACTAATACCGCAGCATCCCAAAATTCACACAATGAATACAGAGGAGGCCGTACTTAAACCTTAGATGTTAATGGGCCGTTAAGACACCAACCAATAATAATATGTAATACATTAATTATTAAAAACCTATCAAAGACCAACTAAGAAAAGTCTCGTCTATACAGAACAGGGATTCACATCCTTTCCCGATTGTTACTCAATGACTAATCTGGTGTGAAGAAGTGGGTGCTGGTCAGCATTCCTTCGATATAAGAAATAGTTTGATAAATTTAATGTTAAACATCTTCAAGTAGCCAGAACATAGACTTTGGATAAAATTATTCCCATTCGTCTAGCACAGTGCTGCGACCAGCATCTGAAAAAGCATGACCAACTCAACGAAAGAGAACACAACAGATTCTGATTATGTTCTATTCATGTTGTTATTTTCCCAGAGCATATATTACTTGATTTGTACACAACCGTTTGATTAAAATAATAAAGGGAATTGAGTTTCGCATATTTTTGTTAAATTTTATATTAAGCTAAAGGAGAATGACAAGTGTCAAGTTGACAAGACTAGTAAAGACATCATCCATATTCTATATAACTCCTTCATGGTTTATACTTAAACAGCCGTTTTCAAAATAAACGATTTCGTTTAATAGCAAACAGATCCAAAATCGGAAATCCACATGTAAACATTGAAATCGCACCAATCTTAAATTTACTCTCAAATCTATGTCAAGCGTCTGTGAAAGGCTGATCCCACTCAAGAGTTGATCGGAACAAGATTTAGATGAAGATGAATTGAAAGTTACCGAGTATAGGATTTGTGGTGGAAGGTATAAATGTTTTATTTTGAAGCAAGTAAACTTAAAACCTGAATGAGAAAGTCGTTATTTAGCATCCAATAATAGTTCCGTTTTTGAGAGAATGCGTTTCAGTTGTTTGTTAATGAAAAATAACTGATTCAATTTACTGAAAAAACATCCAGCATTTGGTTGGAGGGTCCAGTAAAGCTTGTCTAAAATCGCGTTTATGTTGGCCAAAAGGGGAAACGAGAGATCATCATTTGATTGTTTGTCTAATCTCTTCATTATACTGGTGATTTTTACAATTTCAGACAGCTTTCCTGCAATGATTTCGCCAAACTTTTCATTTCCATGGGAAACCTATTCTTAGAAAATTTAAAACTGGGTTCATAGATTTTTGTTAGTTATGTATGTTTGTTGAAAATGTTTTTTCCTTAACCCCTTAACTCCCAACTACGCATTTCTACGCATTTTCGTGTGTAACGGTGTTAGAAAAATCGCAATATCTCCCTTATTTGTTGAGCTATCGGGATACTGTTTACATCCTGTAAAACTACAGATAACAGCCGACAACTATTGTTCTGAGAAAAAAATTATTTGGCATCGTCTTTTTTCTCTTTCAATGAGTTAAAAATTCATGCCAACTTAATTCCGAGCATTTTGAAATTGTTGACGTCGTGTGTCAGACGGCGTAACCGCCGGAGCGGAGATCCGACATTGCATCTCGAATTATGCAACAAGTAGCAAGAAATAATACTTGTATTTCACGGATTTTGTAGTTAATAATGTCAATTTTATGTGTGACTAATTTTATTGAAAGAAATCCGTTCTAACATTATTTTTTTCTCGTAGCATTTACATGTAATAAGTACCATGTGTACTACACAGTAAACTTCGACAAAATCCTAATACAAAATAAACAAAATATTTATTTACCATACATACCAAGAAAGCCGAGAAACCACTGGTCAAAATACACAAATTTGTAATTCATTACATGCCGAAATAAGTTTTCTATTGTTTCTACAAATCAGCTAGTAGTTTCGACGGAAATCACGGTCCGGTACAATTTCTAATATGTTGACGTCATCGGTACAAAACAAGCACCTGTGCGATGAAGATGGCATGGGCATCGATTCTGAGTTGATTTTCTCAAACGATATAAATATAAGATAAAATTCACACAAGAAACATATTCAATTTATCATTAGAATAACGAGTTTTGAAACATTGTTTGATATTTGACGAAGAACAAGAATTATATGATGCTGACGACAGCGATATCTATTTATAGTAGTAGGGTATTTCCTGACCGGGACAGCCACTTTCGATTTACAACACGGCCATGTGCAGACGTAGGCCTACATGTATGTGGACATTTTACCTAAATAGTTACCAAAACAACATGACCAACCTTCTGATTATGATATTCAGCAAACAAACTTTGAAGTGATATCAACGTTATTGATGATACAAGCCTACATAACAGTTGTTATGAACATACATTGACAGCTGAATTATACTGTAACTGCACCAAGGATTCCAAGGCACATTTATGTTGAGTAAGTATATTTGAATTTCTCTATACAAAATATACAAAATACATTATCATGTTTTGTATTATAAATATACATGTGTACATTGTAGGTACCCCCCCCCCCCATCACACACACACACTTTGTGTCTGTGGGCCTATTGGAATAGCATAACATCTGTTTGTATGGGTTTGTGTGAGTAATTATTACATGAATGAAAATGCTCTGTTATTTTACAAATAAATTCTACAGATTTAGAACATTATTTGATCAATATACAAGATATATATGTTGTCACAGGTCACAATCTATTTCCACCCCTACATGTAGGTGTACAATGTATAGTGTTACTGCACATTCAAGTTGCTAAAATGGTGTTAACATGCATATGTTTAACATGTCTTTGTCCAAATTCAAGCAATACATGAACATTTATGTCATGTCAGATTTTGTTCTAAAATGGAATATACAACAAATATAAATAATTAAGTAGTAGATATACAGTTCATATACACAATTGTATATGGTTTCAGTGATATTTTATGTATAACTGGTAAGATGTATAAGTACTGTGTACATGGACCATGTATATATTTTTTAGACGGTATTCAAATTCGCAGTTGATCAATCCCTCAGTTCAAGGTTTACAAACATGTACTCCAATGATCTATCTCTTCATTATTTACTATAGAATACCAGAAATTGATACCCAGAGGATTTATGTACAAGACAAACATATTATATTACATTAGTTAAATTGTGAAGAAAAAGATAAAATAAAAATACATGTAATCTGCACCTGATGCTCAGAGTAACCAGAGTTTCTTCCAACTCTAACACCACATAATAGACATTCTATAGTATGATATATGTCACTTCACTTAGTCTGGCAATAGATCTAGAGTCATTGGAACCAGAATAGTCTTGCTATCCAGATGGAAACTGGAATGGTGATTTTATTTCTAATTTTAAACATTTTAAGAGATTCTGTACCTGGACTTTATATATATGGATGGAATACCTGACCAGATTAAAAACACCAATGTATCTGCAATAGCTGAATAAGATTATTCATACTGTATTTTGTTTTTCAGTCTCTAATATGTCCAAGCCTTTTGAAATGAGAGTAATGTAAAAAAAAAATCAAATCTGACATAAATATTTCATCTTCTTTTCAGGATTTTTTTCTTACCTGTTATGATCAGTTATTGAAATATACTGCCAACCAGAAGTTTTAATGGAAGATTAGTGAAACTTTGAGAAATCTGCTAGATTGTATTACTGCAAAGGTAAGAGTAAACATGTTTGTTAACTTCAATTAATCAGAAATGGATCACAGGGACCTGGCACGAATTTTTTAACCAACAGTATACATATATAAATTATAGTATCATAAATATGTATACTCTGTCTGTTGGGTAAAAAACAATCCGTGCCAGGTCCCTGTGTCAAGAGTTTTTTTTTTTTTTTTTAAAGGGGGGGGGGGGGGTTGGAAACTTATTTTGGATAATTTTTTTTATATATATAAAAAGGTGTTTTCACCATTTCTTATATTCATTATCACACCTTGGAATTTATACCAAAAGTTTTATCTTTATCAGTCTAAGATCTATTTTTAAGTGTAACTTTCTAAGCTGTAGTGTATTCAATATGAGCAAGATTTAAAAAAAAAAAAAAAGTATTTAATTACATACATATAACATGTGTACACATGTATTTATACTTAGTTACTTAGAGTGTACCATACATTTCATTTGATGTTTGTACAACCAGGGACTGCCATTCAAATGATTTTATGATTCTGGGTGTTTTTTACAATGTTTGTTTTATTGAAAACTTACAGGTACATCAGTTTGGACTACATGTATATGGACATCAGTGGGTGACAACCTTAGGAAGATAACCAAACTCCGGTTATGAAACTGAAACTCAGCCAGTTCATCACCATTTTCCAATCTGCATTATTAAAAATACCATACCTGTATCTGACTTTTGAGTTCTTTCTGATTTAATTCATACAGTTGTGAACTTTTACAAGTTACTGTGTTAAAAAAAAAAAACATGACAGACACAATATATAGATACATGCACATGGATATTCTATACATAAATAATGCAACCAAAGATACAAGATATATGTATGTGTCTACAATTCTGACAAGTTACAACACACATGTGCATGTATAGATATACGGACACCTCATACTGTGTAATACAGTATTGCCCGTAAAAAGAGGTGTCTAAGGCCTGTGGTAGACGCCATATATAAATATATATATATATCTGCAATATGATCAAGACAACATACATGTACATGTATATGTTTGTAAATACAGCAGTGTATCTATGAAATGGACAAGACATATATATACGGTGCAGTGTCTACAAACTAAACAAGACATATCACAGTACATGTATATACATTTGTATACATGTATATGCGGATTTAGTGGATGGGGGCTCCTGTCCTATAAATTACAATGGACATGTATATGTAGTAATGTTGATACTGCAATATGGTCAAGACATAAAATATACATGTATAGACACTGCAGTGTACACATATCTACAATATTGTCAAGACATAACACATAGATGTATAGACACTGCAGTGTATCTACAATATGGACTATACATAAAACATACTTGTATAGATACTGCAGTGTATCTACAATATTGACAGTTCATAAAACATACATGTTAAGTGTATCTACAATCTAAATAAGACATAAAACATACAACATACATTTACATGTAGATACTGCTGTATGGTCAATTTATATACATGTATGTAGACACTGCAGAGTATATACAATAAGGGCAATGCATAAAGCATATACATGTATAGACACTGCAGTGTATATACAATAAGGTAAAGACATAACACATACTTGTTTGTAGACAATGTATACAATGTAATAGGGTAAAGATACATGTTTGTAGACACTGCATGCAATGTATCTATAATATGGTACATATAAAGACATAATACACAAGTATGTGTATTACATGGTGTCTACAATAAGGGCAAAGTATATCACACATATACACACGAATATGCACGCTGCATTTTGTTTGTAAATGCATGCATGTATATATTTGGGGGAAAGTGGGGGTTCCTACCATATAAACTTGTCTTTTTGGTTATGAAGCAATATAGGACCGGACATAGAACACACAGATAATAAATGATGAATAGAGATGTTTTTATTTCTATCAATATAAGATATGTACATGCAAATTATCATGAGTGCATGTAAAAGTAAAATACACAATTTTTGTCCATGAAAGCACACTTGTCTACTTGTCTTTTACTCTGAATTGATTTATTTTGTTGATGGATATTGATACTTTTGTGTGGATAAATTAAAGAAACTGACACTATATAAATGGATAAATAGTTGCCTTGTTAACTTAAAATTACTGCAGTATACGTATGTCTTGCATTGCATTTTTTCGCTGAGTACATATATATTTAGACATCTTATCTAAACATCTTGATTTGGGAGAACACACGCATACCTATTTGTAAGTCGTCTTGCTACGATGACAAAGGAAATGATTGATATGAAATAATGTTATACTGGTGATTGTTGGCGTTCCAAAAAAATGAATTGATCTGAGTATGAATATAAATATTTAATGTTGTAAACAGTAACATGTCAAACAAACAATTTTGCAACACAATACATTTTTTTTCTATGTGTTATTCGACTGACACCCATGGAAATGGATCTATCAGCGCAAAACTGCATTTTTTCGTAGTTTATATTTTGGTTGCCATGGTAACATTTTTTACGCAAAAAATAATGATTTGATACTCATTCTGGCCACGTCCTCTTTTGAAATTAATATGAAAGTTAAAAGATTACTAAGCCTGATATATAAATTAAACTTTCTGTAGTTGAAGCAAGACAGGTAAAACACTAATTTTAACATTTTCAAAAATCTTCGGTTTTAAATGTTGTTGGTTTCCATGGTAACATTCAAAATTAAATTGAAATTATGGCATTCAATAAAATTTTCAACCCTTCTGCAATAATATACTTGATGATCATGTTGATAAATGGACATTTAAATAAGTTTCGTTATCTTAAGAGTGATAAATGTAGGAAACTTTAACTTTTTTGTCAGATTCCAAGAGTTTCGGTTGCCATGGTAACATAATTAATGTGAAAACATTATTTTTCTAACAAAATTTGAAAAGGTTGTGATCTAAAGTTTTTAAATATATATGGGTTGATTACCAAAATTGTTGATGCAAAAGGGTGAAAAATCACTTTGAAAGAAAATGTCGGATTTTCGGAAACTCTGCTAAAAATCAGATTTAATTGTTATAACAGGTATTCAAGAGGTGGGGTATTTTTATTACTGGTTGGCTCCACAAGTCGGGCAATAGACCTTTCTCAAATTATATTGCATGCCTGACATTCCTAATTCATCGATCGAGCTTAGTGAAGCACGGGCACCGTAGCAACGTATATACAATTAATGCAACATATCTTACAATAAGCAAACCGAATTGCTGTTCAATAGTCAGAAAATAGGGTAGTTTCAACTTTCCTCATTTTCATCAAATTCTTAATATTGAAGTGTAAAAGGTAAAGGTTGATTATCAACATAGGCAAGAGGAAAAGGATGCATTATGTTGAAGATCATTGTAGATTTATCTGTATAACATTACATTAATGAATTTTTATCATCTTGTTTATCTGTTTGCATGTGTAGTTTGTTTCCACACATTTTAAGAACAAGAGTGGAGAGAATTCCATACATGTGTTTTTACAATAAATGGAACAAATATCAAATTAAGTGATTTAGTTCCTTTACCGTAATTTCTTGACGTGCACGTTGATGTATAATGC